>NC_090935.1:881612064-882231398 GCF_040938575.1 Ambystoma mexicanum | reverse complement strand
AATAATAATAATAATATACTGTGGTAGTCCTGATGAGGTTTCAGGTGCATGAAACATGTGTTAACTCGAATGCTGTATTGATTGATCAAAAATCATAAATTAAATTGATGTACATGGATTCGCAAGTACAGAAGACAAAATGATCACAATTGAAGTATGAGACAATAAAAATAAAATGTATCTATAGAAGAATCTTCCACCATTTTGATACGTAGTGTAGATGATTGCTCGTGTTTGGAATGTAATCTTTAATATACTTGCACCACCATGATATAGAAGAAAAGGTTTAAGATTATCAATAGCCAGCTGGGATTTCATGACTGTGCTGCATCGTGGGTTTCAAATTTTGCAACGTTTAAAATTTACATTTTGATTATTTATAAGATATATTATATGCTGTAATGTTTAACTACTGAAAACTGATAAACACATTTAAAATAAGCTCAGTATGTAATATTGAATATCCTCATAAGAAACAGAGAAAATGAAACAACAAAATAAACTGAACTTATTATTTTTTGCCAACTTACAAAATGTAGGTGATTATCCCCACTGACCACATGTCCACTTCCGGCCCGTAAGCACATCCACGCAATATTTCAGGAGCTGCAGAGGATTACAAACATTAATTGAAGAAAACTGTGTATACAAGGAAATGAAAAATAGATCATATGGCTTGCTAAAATGCACACTTTTATTCTTTGTAAAGCAATTTAAATGTTAACTCAAACAGCGCATCAAAGATCCACACCTAATGATCCGCTTCTGTCCCTTTCTAGCTGCCCCTACAGTTCTTTATCATGCACAGTCATCCCAGAATGGGCTCCTAAAACTAAACATATATCTGCAATGAAACCTTCTGCCTGTGCCTTACTTCTGTGATGCAGACCACAAGGGCCCTATTCATGGAAAAGGGCACATTTATCCAGCAATGAGCTCATGCTGAGAACGACACTGCGCAAGCCTACTCGCATAATAAAAAAATGCGTGCTCTGCGTATTCATGGGTGTGTCTGTGCAAAGTAACCGTATACGCAAGCCGTGGCCGGAACGCCCCCAGCACGCCCCCATGCAAAGCAAAAACAGCCAGAACAGATACCTTTACGTGCTCCCTGGGCGCGAATACATGCACCCTTCAAACAGTGCGTGGGGTTTCCCCCAAGCAAGCCTGCATCCCGGGGATCCCTCACAGGGTCTTCTGTAACAGTTACCGGCACCACGACAATATGCATGCGATTTATTGTAACTCGGGTAAGACTCAGAAAATCTGCGTGTGAACCCCGTAAACAGTTCCTGCACCCCGCTACACTGCATACGCGAACCCCTACGTCAGATCAGAACCACAGCTGCATACACGCACCCTTAAATCCGACACCCGATCTTACTCCTGCGCGGTGAATCCTATGCGCTAATGTCTGTATGCCTGCCTTCGGGTTACAGATAGTACGGGCTTTGCGTGGCCATTTTCATGCCGAGAGGTTGCACGCTCGTTTCCATGAATACCTATCTTTCCACGCAATAGTGGCCGTGCAATGGACTGCCTGCGGGCCCTCCCTTGTAACGCTGACATGTTGCCTTGTTCTTCCTCATTTTCTGTGGTGTGCTGCCTACCATGCCCCCTGCACAAACCACGCCCATGCTCTGCATGGTGCCTCGCGCAAGGCACTCAGCCTCTCGCAGTGACATGATGTGCCTGCGCGAATTCCACAGAAAGTACGTAAAAGTGGCACACAGTCGATTCCATGGATCAACAAACAGGATTTGGCACGAACTTTGGCACACAAAGTCCTGATTTTTTGCACAGATAATTCCATGAATCAAGCCCTATATGGAGGACTGATGCTAAAAGGGACAATTTCGTTTCTCCTACATACTCATTTTAGGAATAGCACATGGACCATGGGTGGCCCAACTGGGTGCCCATTAGCTAAAAGAAGAGGGATAGGGGCTTGAAACCACCGATTTGAAAGTGTAAAATCCAGCCAGGTTTTCAGTGTGTCCAAAATGATACATGAAGAAAGGCTATTTATATATATAATAATTTTCAAAGTGATCATTCTGAAAAGCAGACATGCTTTTAGCTTTTCAGTGGGTTGGCAGGACCAGCCCTTTTCGTGCTGAAATGTAAACATTTTGAAAGCCAGAAACTAAAGTTAATGCTCTTTCTACGCATATTTTGTGCAACAAATGTGTCACCCTAACCAAAAGACTAGAAGACATAGGCATAATGGACATGGCACTACTCTGGATTAAATCATTCCTAGCAGACAGAACAGAAACCGTATGGATAAAACCCTTCAAATCCACCCCACAAGTTAACGACTGTGGAGTACCACAAGGGTCCTCACTATCACCACTGTACTTCAACATCTACCAGACTCCAGTAATCAGAATCTTCAAAAAATACAACATTACATGCTACAACTACGCAGATGACACTCAAATCATCTACAAAATCGAAGACACTCAAGCCGATCACTCAACCCTAATCAAGTTTCTAAAGAAGTCTTTAACTGCATGAATGCCAACAACTTGAAAATCAACCCAGGAAAGACAGAAATCATGATTATATCCAAAAACCAAGAGAACAACACCTACATTCCATTGCGAATGGAAATGGGAACCGCACCAACACCATCTAAGGTAGTAAAAAATCTGGGAGTCCTGGTGGACAACACTGTAACCTTAGAACCACAAATAAATGCAATCATCAATAAATGCTTCTTCCTCCTTCACACGGCAAGAAGAATCCTACCTTACCTCTCCTTCACCCACAAAAACACTCACAATCGTCGCCCTCATCATGTCAAGAATCGGCTATGCAAACAGCCTCTATCTCGGGATACAGAATACCTCCTGAAGAAAGTACAACGGATCCAAAATACAGCAGCCAGACTGCTCCTCAAACTATCCAGAAGAGACCACATCACTCCAGCCCTAAAAACACTGCACTGGCTCCCAGTCAAACATCGCATCACCTTCAAAACAATGTGCATAACAGACAGGGCAATCAGCGGACAAAGAGCTGAATTCCTACAAAAGAAAATAATCTACAAGCCAACGAGATTCCTGAGATCAAGCAATGAAATCCGCCTGGAACAAAAACCATACCTTAAGAAAAAACCTGGGGGCTCCTCCTTCTCCCAAGTATCCGCATCCCAAAGGAAATAAGAAACACCAAAGACCACCTAGAATTCAGAAAATTACTAAAAACCTGGCTCTACAACACCGCAGATTCAAACTGAAAAGCCAAAACAACCAAACGGGAAACACAAAGAAAAGGATGACAACATTTACGATGACATTGACAACACCCAGAACCGACCAGAGAAACTCTTACTACAACAAGAGAGGTGATGCTGAGTCGAATAGGACACAAGCGACACCTATGAAGACAGAAATCAGCATCCCTAGCCAACTTCAGCCAACATCCTCACCCGCTCCATAATTGTTACCAGGTATTATACTTAAAATAAATTGTGGACATTGGCATGGGCATTGACCGAATGGAGTTGTGAATGAAGGCAGGTGCCGCCCTGGACATAATTGCAAGCGTTGGCATGTGCCACGTTTCAAAGGGGCTGGGAGCGATAGCCTGCATAAACAACTGAATAAGATGATGAATGCCAACCACCAGCCACATATGGATGGAGTAGCCTTGGCTAGCCGATGCCGCCCACCGACTGGATTGGGAATGCTCTCTTGGCCAGATTTGAAAGGACGCCCATATCCATGCCTGCCCCGCATACAGACAGGTAGGTGAGTATCGGATGGTCCCAGATAAGGACAGAGACACAGAGATGCTCTCGCACCCCACCTGGAGAGAACACAGAAATTTAGCGCCTCACTTCCGGACAGCAATGCCAATTATCCAATCCACTAACAATTTCACCCCTTTGCATACACCTCTCAAACTCTAACCAAACACAACCACAAACCTACAAAACAGCAAGCTGCACAAACTTCACTACACTGCAACAACAAAACAAGCCACACATAGATTTGCACAACAGCACACAACGAGTACCGTCTGTAAAACACCCCAAGCCCAGCCAACGACCCACCGGGCTGAGGCCGCCAACAGCACAGCACGGCTCTCTTGCACTTTTTCAGCTTATTCCCACTAACCCACCCAATTCCCTTTTTTCAGAGCCACCAGAACGGCAGGGGACCACTCCGGTGGTGATAGTGCGTGGCACAAATATCCTTTAACATTAACATTAACATAACATATAAATAGAAGCTTTTTGTCATTGTAGAGGAGCAGACATACACATATGTAGGAAATCCTACCCCCCTACCTCCACTGTATTGGATACATGAAACTGTGCCCTGTCTAACACCAGCTATTGTACCAATGCCGCAGCCAGTATTTGGAAGACCGTATACATTAAGACAACCATATCAAATGTACCCTCAAGTTGATGACAGCCTGCATGAGGAGATTCCTGAAGGAATATGAGAAAGAGCCAAGAAAATGGACTGATGACTTCCTACGAAAGTGTGCACAAAGCCCTGAAATACTGAATGAATACAATGCATGAATCCTAGAGGAGAAATGACGAAGTAAAAAATCAAGTGAACCTTAAAAGTGTAAAATAAGAAGATTACACAGTAAAAGGTGCTGCAGAAATAGGAAGTATAATGTACATACGCTGAAAAGCAAGATAGATCAAGTTATTGTATAGGCTAGCTACAAGTAGTGAATAGAATGCAGGCGGAACCACCATTGTACAGAAACTGGACATTGGTAGCAAGAAATAAATAAGCCAAAGAATCATGAAGAGAGAATGAAGGCTGTGTCACACTAGAATAGCAGGTTATTGGATCTGCGTTAGGAGGCTGTAAGGCCTGAAGTCAAGAACTGAGTAGTCGAGGTCAGCTGTCTACTCTGAAGAGGAGCGTGTGTGCGGAGGATGAATCCTCTCACATTAAGGTGCAAGAAAGAACCCAGAAGAGGCCAAGTAATTCATTAAAACATTTAACATCTTGCAGAATTAACAGAATCGTGGTCTCTTGTCACGTGAGCCAAGGCTGAAAATAGGGCTTGAACTTGGAGATACAGATAGGATAGCGAGTGCAATCACTCACATTGCATTCCTAGGACAAGAATACTCTGCAAGGCCAACTTCAAAGAGAATTTCATGGCCAAAGGCATGGGTGATGAGAGATGTTGGGCTAATTGGGTGGTAGGGCAGCGTCATGTCTTATCTGCTTGCACCTGGGTCTTGGCCAATTGTATTAGTCCATATAACGAAGGACCTTATAGCTTGAGAAATGAATGAAACACTGTAACTGATTTTTCTTAAATGACACGTATGAAGAGGTAGTCATAAATTATCCACCTGATATCTGACAGCTAATAACAAACACAGCTCCGATATGACTATATATCTAGATGTATCCCTTAACTAATCCCAACCCTCAATAGGTTTTTTACTATTGCCACGTAGCATGACATCATTCTAGCGCACAAAGAAGTATATCATTGTATTTCATGTGGAAATCGCTGAGAGAATGAGCGTACGTCTGTTGATGCTCATTGTAAACTTCCTGTTTTAGACAATTGCTAATAAAACAGCCACTTGCCATCTTCTTGAGTTTGTCTGGTTATTTGGACTTATTTGGAATTATTCTGGTGTAATCCCATCCAGTAACAGATACACGTTCCAAGGGCCGTTAGCTAATCATCATGGATGCTCTTGCCATTTACCATTACCTTTCCATTTACCATTACCAGGAGATATTAGCATGCTGACCATGCTTGATTTGTCAGCAGTCTTCAACAGTGGATTTTATTTATTTATTTATTTATTTTATTTATTTATTATTAGACTTTCATCTTTGGCAGAGATGTCTGATTCAGCTAGTCAATGGTTTACATCCTTTCTGTCTAATTGTGTGCAACAGGTTAAGGCAGGCATATACCTGTCCGAATCCCTGCCTATCAGTTGTGGAATTCCGCAGGGTTCATGCCTGTCTCCAAAACTTTAGTTTATACATAGATCCACTACTTAATATATTTGCTCAATTCAATTTGTGTTATCACTCATATGCAGACGACACAGGAATATATGTTCAATTAACACAGCCAGTGGAGGCAGTCGAGCACATTCTAAAATGCGCCGAGAAGATTCAAATTTGGATGCAGGATAACAAACTCAGATTAAACCCTTTTAAAATGGAGATTATTGTCTTTGGTGCCAAAAAAGATATTAAGCAAGGAACTTGACTCACTACCCTGTCCAATCTTGTTTGGACTGGCTGTTGACTATACTCAGACAATAACAAATCTTGGTGTCATCTGGCAATCTGATATGAGCAGTAATCTGCAGGTAAATCAGATAATCAAGACATGCTACTATCAGATTAAACTTCTGAAACCACTACTATTGACATTCTCATTGCCTCAAAAAATATCGATTTCAGCTTTTTGGAGGACCCCTCATTGGCTCCCATTGCAGGAGTGAATACAGTTTAAATTGCTTTGCCTTGTTTTTAAGTGCATTCATGGCCTCGCCCCTGCCTATCCAACATCTAACATTTTAAACCACTGACCCCCTCATGCACTGCGCTAGATGGATAAAGGTCTGCTAGCAGTCCCCTCTTCCCGAACTAACACTTAGGGTGACAGATGGTTTCCGTTGCAGGCCCTCGAGCATGGAACTCTCTACTGATACACCTACATAAAATAAACTCTCTAACCTTCTTTCGTAAACATCTGAAAACAGATAGAATAGACAGTCCTCTGTCTATTCTGGCACAGTTTAAGTTGCTAGTGCTATATTATTCCATCGGCACCTAGATGCAGTTCGTTGCCAGGTTCTCTTGAGATATGCGCATTACAAATTAAAAAATCAAATCGAATCAAACCAATGAAAATGCATACGTAAAAGCAAAGCCTTGATGAGAATATATTTGTGAGGGTGTTAGACTACTGCCAGGAGACTGTGCAGCCACATTCTGTGCCATACAACAGACCTCTATTGATATACTGCCCAATAGGATTGCAGCGTTTAGAAAATAATGGTGACTTCACAATGTGAACTAGTAGAGAACCTATCAATGTAACAAAGGTAATAAGAAATAAAAATGCATCTGGAAGTGTGGATATCAATTTCCCCCGGGAACTTAAATCCAGATTATCTGGTTGAGGTCATTTTACAAATGCTTGTGATTTTGCCCCAACCCACCTGCTAGCTCCCCTAGTGGCAGGGGGAGGTTGACAAGGATGTGGGCTGCTTTTACATCATATAAATGGTAACGAGGAACCCTCAGGTCAGCCAAGTAGGGTGGCACATACAGAGAGTGTCTTCATACAGTAACTGCTGCAATCTCCTGTGGATTCCCTCCTCTGTTAACTGGATTCTACAAAATGGGAGAGCAGCAAAGACAATTGAAGGAATCGTAGGATCCTTATGAATTGGAGGAACAGGAGAAGGCACAACTGGGAATAAAGGTGTGCTTTAGTACCTTGAAGCATCCCTTGTGCTTGATGGAATTACCAATAAAGATCTCAGACCAACTAACCGGATAGACTCAAGGAATATGGCAAAGTAGTACTTCATTCTTAATTTAATAAATCAGGGTCTTCTGGCAACATCAGACTGATGCTTGCTCACTCACACAAAAACTTGATTACACAGGGGTCTTATTCGCCAATATGTGTAATCTATGAGGTCATCCTACGTGGCAATTCATAAAACCTATTAGCGAGAGGGATTGGATTAGATTGGAACATATCTACTTATAGAAGGTATACAGGTTAGTACTTCGGTAAGATAGGACAGCGGGTTGAGCGTGCACTGCTGCGCTCTGAGCGTGATCTGCAGATCACAGGTTCAAATCCCGGCAAGCCCAACTCAGCCTTTCATCCTTCCGAGGACGATAAATGAGTACTGTAGAGGAGGTCCCAAATAAACCTGCAATCCAATCGTCCATTTTGAAGTACCATGAACGTTCACACCGAGATATGGGATGTATGATAAGCAAATAAACCAGCAGAGACTGCAGTAGGGCTCTGCCCAGTACCCATTAGAAGAACAGCACCTATCGACGTACCGATACCAAGAACACCATGGACAGTAAGGTATCCATTAAGAAAACCCTACCAGCAAAAGAGACGAAATGAAGATTGCTTAAGTACCGTCCCGGAAGAAACCAAAAAGGCCTTAATGGAAGACAAATGGTGATGTCACGAGGGCCCGGACTGACTTGCAGATACAAGAAATGACAACCATAGAATGATGTAGAGAGATGAAACGCTATGAATAAAGATACTGTGAACACAGAATGAAGGGACGATGTCAAAATGAAAAAAGCTTAGGCTGTAATCAGGATGAAGATATCCAACCTGCTAATGGCTGTACATATGCTTGAAATGCAAGAAGCTAAGAAACCAGTGCGGCTCGCTATGCTTAGTAGAAGAATAGAGCGGCAAGCGCCATGTTTACATAATGTTCCTCAAAACAAGGCACAGTATTATAAGAACAAGTCCACTTTGAATTAAAAGCAGAATCAACTTAGGTTACTAGAGGCCAAGCACGACAAGCTTCATATCCTAGCAAAACGAGGATAAACGGCTGAATCAAAACTCAGCAGGTGCAACTCATGCCAAAGGAGCCAAGGTCATACCAATCGAAGAAACGAACAGTAGCTACATCTAATTGAAATTTAAGAACAGAATATCCTGCCTCTGAAAGGTCAAGATAAGGAAGCGTAGGCAGGTAGCAAGCCGAATAAGAATTAAATGCACAAATCAAGAGAAACTTGGCAAATTCACGGTGTCTGCATCACGTGACCATCTGAGCAAGGAGAAGCACGAGTTCACACCTACGCATGGCATCCGCCCAGGAGAAGATAGCAGAACTTTCTCAGTCAGAAGATGCAGTTTCGAGGCCAACCACAGTAACATAATTGACACATTGTTGTTGAAGTGATGATTGATTGTAACCTTAATTGGAGGAAGGCCGGGTAGCTGAGGGGGCACCCTGCACCTGGCTGTCCATTCTGGGTGCTGCTAGCGAAGTGGAAATGTATGCATGGGGTTGGTGCCAACCCAATCAAAATGGACCAAATAATCTAGGGTCCTATAGTTAGTAGAACCAATGGGACGTCGTACTTTTAGTGATGTCTGCAGTAGTCATTTTTTGAAGTAAAGGGTGTAGACGCCCACCTGACAGTGTTCATCCAATCCCCTCACTCCGTTACCATATACAGATATATCACCTATATTAAAGTTATCTTTTTTGAACCAATAGAAATGCGTATTAACTTTGGAGTGTTACATGTCAGCTATGATGAGTTTTTAGTATACATGATATTGTTTTTATGAAGTTCGTTGGAGTTGAAGCGAGATGGACGATCACATCACTACTGATTTCCATGACTCCCCGTTTTTTGTCATATCATTAAACTGACTCCTTTTGCCAAACCATTGAGTTGTCCTTATTGAGTGGTGTTGGAGTAATACATCTGCACCCCATCCATCTCAAAGGTGCAGCTATCTTGTCTTAAAGTACTTAGGAGCAGACCCTGACTCTATGGGCCCAGCCGGGAGACTCCCCAGTACACTTGGTAGCAGAGATTTGATGGTTTATCGACTATCGAATATTGATTAAGTAAGACACCTATTGACCGTCGACATAAAGAAACTCTAGGTCTTTGGCAATATCACAAGTCCTTTGTCATTCGCCAAAAAGTAGACCGTCAAGGTCCCCATAGACAGTGGCCGAGTAAAGAAAGACTGCAGTCAGGGCCTGAAGGGACCCGTGTTCCCCACACTTCCCTTCCCATTCCTACAGGCAGCTGAGAGGGTGAAAAGCCGAAGAAGGTGGTAACGAAGGCAGTGATCCCGAGGGTCTAGAGAGGAACTATGCGAACGGTGAGTAAAACAAAAAATGTAATGCTTTGGCATAAAGTGCATGCCTTAGAACAAGTAAAGGGAAAAGGTAACGGAGGGAGGCGGGAAGAAAACAAAATATAGTTAGAAGTAGAGAAGACTGTATTACACAGCCACAGTAGTGGCTGTGTAGTTATGGTTAAGTTGCTTTTTCCATAGGAAGAGCACTTTTTGGGCGGCTTATAACTTCGCTGCCCCTGGACGTATCCTCACCACACTTTGCAAAAAAAGTATATGGCCCACTCTGAATTTTTTTGCAACGTTTGGTGAGGTTTGGTCCAGGGGGGGCAAAGTTATAGGGGGGTACCCACATTTTCTTTTTTTCCAATAGACATACTGGGAAAAAACTTTGCTCACGCCTACAGCCCAAACCGCTGGATGGATTTACACCAAATTTGCGAGAGGAGCGGCGGCTTGTTCCCGAAAGCATGCATTTTTTTAATTTGGTGTAAATCCATCCAGTAGTTTCTTTTTAAATGGCCAAAATGTAAAGCAAACAAATTTGTGATATCTACATCCGCTCCACGGACTCACTTCCCTGTTTGGTCCGCGGACTGGCCTCTGATTGGCCACACTGTCTGTGGACTGGCCTCCGATTGGCCAGAAAAATTTGCTGACTTTTACGTGGTCTGTGAATACCGGGACGCGCCCGCTGATTGGATGGTGAGAAAACGTGAAATGCGTCTGATTCCCTGAAATGCCCGCCATCTTGGATTCGCAGACTTTTGTGGGGTCTGCGAACAGCACAGTGAAAACTTTTTTTTTAAAAGCAGGATTTCACTTGTCAAACTCGACAAACAATCTCTGGGGATGTGGGGTGGGTGAGGATTGGATAGGATATGGCCATTAGAAGCCAAAAAACGGGTTGTTTCACCCCCCAAAAGTCCGCGAACACTATGGATGTTCTGGGGCAGTCCTCTGGTGTTCACAGACACTTCAAATGTCCTTGGACATCTGTACCTATACCTGCATTACAGGGTTGGGGAAAAGCAGTTTTTGGATGGCTTATAACGTTTGCGCCATTCAATGAAACTGCATGTAATTTTGCAATTTCATTCTAGAACTAATCCTGAATGGTTTTGCAAAATTTTTGGGGATTCTGTCAAGAGGGGGCAAAATTAGAGGGGGGTCCCAAAATATTGTAAATGCACATAAATGTGGTGTCATTTGACGAATCTGCACAACATTTGGCAAAACGATTTTGGATCTAGATATAAATGGTTTTCTAAAGTTTGGTGGGATTTTCTCAAGAGGGGGTGAAATTAGAGGGGGGTCTCAACATTTTTTGATGGTTTATAACTTTGTTGCTATTTCACAAATGTGGACAAAAGTTTTGAGAAAGATTACAGACCAAATCTTCAAGCCAGATTGTCTGGGTCATGGCATAATGTTATGACACGGACAATCTGCCTACTGGCCATGACCGCTAGGGACGAAAAATTGTGTTAAAGTGGCTATGTCTACCTGGGACCGGCTATGTGGTAAAGTTATTCGAATGTAGGATAGGTTTGAAAGGGAAAAAAAGTGCTTGTGGTAATATGTTCATAGGGTTTTGCAGGCTGCCATGGCAAGGGAAGAGGGGCTGTGTATGGAGCCCCACCGTCTCTTTCCATGTTGGCTATATTGGAAAAGGATTTTCCTTCCTTACTTACAGCGGGACGCCGCAGGCATCCCACTAGAGGAAGAAAAATCTATGTTTTAGCACCCTGGTTTCCCGCTTTGGGAACCAGGGGTGCTAATGGCCTTTATCCGCCATTTCCGGGGCTGCAATGGACAATAATGGTCCATAGCCCTCCTTATTTATTTATTTATAACACACCAATGCCCATAGATATCAGACTGTGTGGTTACAGTATTTGTTGAGGAAGATGAGGTGGAGGAAGACAGCTTACTACTTGCTGAGAAAGGAATAACCTTTCTGAGAGCATTGCGGTCATTGGATTTGGTGTGGCGGCGCATGGAGGTGGTTCCGTAGGAGTACTATCCAGGTAGTCTGCGACTGAGTAAAAAATAGCACTCAGTGCATTTCACTTTGGTAGCTTTAGCCTTCGGTACAGTACCCAACAGTGGCAAAGAACTGGCACACCCATGATTCGATCTTGGTGCTAGAAGTAGGCACTTCCTCTACCTCATCTTCATGGTCCTCTTCATTGTGTTTGAACGTACTGTGCTATTTTTGTTGTGAAGGTCCGTCAGCTGGTGGTGTTGGTGGCTCTTTGGGAGGAGGGATGGCAATAACTGATGCCATTTTTAAGCTAAATAGCAGTTTTGATAAATTTCTTCCAAGTATGTACTGTGTACTAGATTAGCAATGGATAATGAGTATGAAAAGGTGTAGGGGGTGTGCTAGGGAAATTTTGAAGTTGAAAGTTCCTAGATCAGTAGAAAATGCAGTTCCGAAATGTTCGCGAAAGACGGATCTTATCGTGCAGTGCGGACGGGTTCTCGGACACGTCATCATGCCGCGTGCCAGGTCCGCAATTTAGTCAGATGTTTGTAGATGTCTACGGATGCAAAACTAGTTGAAATAGTTGCAAAAATTGTATAGAAGTGTTAAAAATGATTTTAGAAGGTGGGAAATGGCAGGCAGAGTTGTAAGGTGGCGCTTTGTAAATTGGACACAAATATTGTTATATTTGGTAAGTATGATATTAGTAAGTTGTAGGCAAATAGCATGCACTGGTAAAAACCCATGAAATTCACTGAAAAACCTTGGTTAAAGGGACAGGCATGTTATGGTTAAGTTGCACTAATAAAAACCTATGAAATTCAATGAAAAAATGTTGTTAAGGGGACGTTATGGTTAAGTTGCACTAATAAAAACCTATGAAATTCACTGAAAAAACTTTGTTAAAGGGACGTTATGGTTAAGTTGGACTAATAAAAACCTATGAAATTCAATGAAAAAACTTTGTTAAAAGGACGTTATGGTTACAAGTAAAATCAAAAAAACCCTGAAATTCGCCAGTTATGGTAAGCTAAGCAACCGTAACTCACACCACCACCGTGCACTGCTAAAACTAACACCCAGGACATCAAAGATGACATCACAAAAATCATTTATGACATCACTGATGACATCACAAGTGCCTTTACTTTTCATACTAGGGGTTGTGAATGTAATTTTGGCAAAAAAGTATCAGGGTATACATTACATGGACGCGGTAGCGTCCATGTGGTTATGGTTAAGTTAGTGTTTCCATAGGAAGAGCATTTTTTGGGTGGCTTATAACTTCGCTCCCTCTGGACGAATCCTCACCAAACTTTGCAAAAAAAGTATATGGCCCACTCTGAATTTTATTTGCAAAGTTTGGAGAGGTTTGGTCCAGGGGGGACAAAGTTAAGGGGGGGTCCCAAAACTTTTGTTTTTTCCCATAGACATAATGGGAAAAAACTTTGCGCATGCCTACAGCCCAAACCACTGGACGGATTTACACCAAATTTGCGGCAGGAGCGGGGCTTGGTCCCAAAAGCGTGCTTTTGCAGATTTGGTGTAAATCCATCCAGTATTTTTTTTTTAAATGACCAAAATGTAAGGCAAAAAAATGTGTGATATCTCTGTTCGCTCCGCGGACGGACTTCCCGGTTCGCTCCGCGGACAGTGCCCTGATTGGCCGAGCGGCTTGCGTGATGTCCGCGGACATGCAACGTGTTCGCTGATTGGACGGCGTGGTGCGTGAAGCACGTCAGATTTCCTGTGGCGCCCACCATCTTGCATTCGCGGACGACCGCGGACATCGCGGTGAAACTTGGATTAAAAATTGTATTTAGTGGAGTGTGTTGGTGTGTAAGAGTGTTTGGGGAGGGTGAGGGAGTATGAGATATGTTCAATGTTCTGTTTTTTTTTTTTAATGTTCTTGACGCTTTTGTTGTGTTCGATTTGTCTGCGGACAACACGGCTGTTCTGAAATGTTCTATCTAAACTAAATGGTGGGGTGTTCTGAGGACGGAGTATGTGTCCGTGTTGTTCGTAAGCAAGCTAAAATTGAGCTAAGAACACTCGTGGTGTCCTTAAATGTTGGTACATAAACAAAATGGGGGTGTCCTGAGGACGCTGTCCGTATTGTATTCTGGCAAGTTGAATGTGTTCTAAGAACACTCGCAGTGCTGAAATGTTTGCAATTAAACAAAATGGGGGTGTTCTGAGAACGCTGTTCGTATTGTTCGTTGTCAGGTTGAAAATGTTTTAAGAACCCTCCTTATGTCTGCTGACATTACAATTTCCTATGGGCCTTAACCGACTTTTCGTCCACTAAACAAACGATAAATCAGGCGGCTGTGAGCCGACATTATGTGATAATCCTATCACTTGCCCCATCGACCTGGCTGACCTGTTTTTGTGAAACTAAATCATATCTCCCGCCCCTAAGCCTGACATTATCAAAGCATTCATATTCCCTGTCTCTCTCCGTGACGTTACAGGGTGCGTAGCCAAATGCGCCCAGTCATCTCCAGTCCTACGCGACTTTACACAGAACCCGGAAAACAACACACATCATCTCACAATACAGCGCGCCACAATTCGGAATATGAAACTTCGATTTAAAAGCAAACAGCAAGATTGTACATTTCGTAAAGTACATTTATTTGACATCAAATGTTTAGAGAATATTCAGCGATTTGCATTTGTCTTTGCTGTCGATCCGCAAAAGTTCATCTTGACTCACGCTCTGTTCCTTTGCACTACACAGGGTGTTGGTTTATGATAAAAGAAGGACTGTGGTCGCACTGATAATCGGAAGGCTGTTCCAACAACGAGGCATTAGACCACCATAACGGTTGGTATGTTGCTTCTAGCCGCTAGTACCGCGTAAGGGCATATTGGTCCTTGGCGATTGTCCCATAAAATGGTGAGGGTCATGAAGTTGTTTACTCGGAGCTGTACCTGGCAGTTAAAAAATGCGTCGGCTGGGGTCTGAAAATCGTGGCATTGACAGTAGGGAAGGATGTATCTGTTTTAAAAACATAAATTAGTCTCACGAGCCGATCTTCATTAAAAATATTAATTTTATTTATTAGGGCGTGAAACTATTTGCTAGCAAGGATAGTGCAATGGAGTATGTTAACTTATTCCCACTAGCCCACTCTCTCTCCTCTGCCTTTTTCAGAGCCGTCTGAGCGCCAGCGGACCACTTCGGTGGTGATAGTGCGCGATACAAAACAATATGCCACATTGAAAGAACAAGTACAACTTAACTAGGCTTTAACGCCACGATATTGTTATTATATTCCGGTATAAAATAATTTAAAGGGTTACTTACATTATATTGGCATTTTCCATTGTCCACGCGTAATGCAGTCCCTAAATACGACTCCGTCTGTGCCAACGATCTTTCTCATAGTGATATAATATATAAAAGCGGTTTCGTTTCAGAAATGTCATCCTTATCGTCTCTTACGTTTTTGCACCCCTCCTTCAAAAGAAGTCTTTTGGCACGATCCCTGTCTGTCAAGGTAAAAAACAATAGATCCTTATAGTGCGAGTCGTGGGCCACTCCGGCCCGCAAGCAAAAAATGGAAGCAGCTGACCTTCACTGTGAATGAGCATAAATTCTTACTTTGCAACATTCTGTGTAAAGCCATCCCTGAGAAATTGCTTTTTACACTCCATCTTTGTATATTGTCTGCGTGCTAATGAAAAAAGTTTGTTAAAGGGAGTTTATGGTTAACTTGCGCTACTAAAAACCTATGAAATTCAGTAAAAAAACTTTGTTAACGGGACGTTTTGGTTAAGTTGCGCTAATAAAAACCTATGAAATTCAATGAAAAAACTTTGTTAAAAGGGACGGTATGGTTAAGTTGCGCTACTAAAAACCTATCAAATTCAGTAAAAAAACTTTGTTAAAGGAACGTTATGGTTCAAAGTAAAACCGAAAAACCCCTGAAATTCGGCAGTTATGGTAAGATAAGCAACCATAACTCGCGCCACCGTGCACTGCTAACACTAACACCCAGGACATCAAAGATGACATCACAAATGCCATTGATGACATCACTGATGACATCACACGTGCATTTACCTTTCATGAAAACTCTGTAGGAGGGATTCTTATAATGTTGACCAAAAAGTGTCAAGGATCATTTGAATAAATATCATGAGCTAATTAGTGCATTAAGCAATGCATTGATATAAATAGCATTCTATTATGAAGTTCTATCCAGTATACTAAGCAACTCATGCAGAAACTTAGGCAGTGTGTGCAGTATACATGATGAAGGTGCAATATTCATAATCTAACATGTAATTAGTTACATAACTAATAAGTAGCTAATAAAACCCACTTAATACATAATTACACTGAATACAGACAAAACACAAAGAGACAACAACACATACAAATATGAGTATATAGAGGGACAGAGAAGTAAGCAAAAAAGCAGAAGTAGTAGCAGAAAGAGTTCATAACCTAACTGATTATCTTTATGTAGAGAAATGATTGCTCTGTTTCAAAGCTGCTACTTACTGTATGTATGTGTATCAAATGATGTCAGTGAACTCTAAGGAAAGGAGTGTGAGTACAATGTATACAAATATGAGCATATAGAGGGAAGGTATAGTAATAAAAATAAAGCTATGAGAAAGTGCTGATAACTCTAATGATTATCTTCATGCACAGAAAGGATTGCTCTCTTTCAAGCATGTGTCTTCCGCTATATATATGTTTCATATGATATGACTTGACCCTAAGTCTACACATATAGTACCTTTTCAATTTTTACTTCCTGACTGTTACTGAAGAAAACTATTTGGCTTAGATATGTCAGTAAAGGAAAAAAAGGGAGAGCCAGCCATGTGATGTCATCAGTGATGTTATCAATGACATTTGTGATGTCATCTTTGATGTCCTGGGTGTTAGTGTTAGCAGTGCACGTTGTCGCGAGTTATGGTTGCTTATTTTACCATAACTGCTGAATTTCAGGGGTTTTTCGGTTTTACTTTGAACCATAACGTCCCTTTAACAAAGTTTTTTACTGAATATATATATATATATATATATAAAGTATCAAGTATATATATATATATATATAAGGGGATAATGACTCGGGAATAATTGAGAAATGAAAGATTACCAGGGCAGACACCCGAGAAGTGAAAGATTACCGGGGCAGACACCCGAGAAGTGAAAGGTTACCGGGGCAGACACCCAAGAAGTGAAAGAATACCGGGGGAGACACCCGAGAAGTGAGAGGATTCCGGGGGAGACACCAGAGAAGTGAGAGGATTCACCTTATTCCTACGCTTTAACATAGCAGCTAGAAGAAAAGTGTACCCAGCATCCCACATAATGGGGAACAATTAGACTACCACAACATTTAAAGACGTCGTGAAAGGGGTACGTTTAAACTCCATGAAGGGGTAATGATTAGAGGCAGAGATATCTGTGTCCAGCTGGTGTCTGTTTAGTCTGTCAAGCGTCTGTCGTATTTGTTTTTTGTTGTGACGTCATATGTCTAAAAAAAAAAATCTTTGAGAAAACGGATCCAAATTTTGTGCGATTTTACAGCTGAGATGAAATCGCATGTGAATTAATGTTTTTGAGTAAATTGGAAGATATGAAATTTTTGTGAAAATTTGGATTGGAGCTTGTGGTGGATGGTGCTCGCTCATGGACAAGTGTTGTATAAAAGGAAAGGAAACAGAGTTAAGCCTGAAAGATATAACTCAATTGGCACACTTATGCAAGCAGGTGCCAAAACACACACCCAAGCTAAAGAAATATAGTTCACAGTGGGTTAAAAGTACCGCCCACAAGATGTTTATGCCATAGCCACAAAATGGATCTTTATTTAAAGCCATCTTACAACATATGACGACATATTTGCATGCCACATATACAGGCAAAAAGCTAGAAAAACACCTTGCTGTTCTCGAGTTGTGAAAAATGTTTGAGCAGGGAAAGGAGGAAAAGCCGCCAACAGATTGGATACTTAATGTATGCACGGAGGGGGGTGAGATGCCTACCGCGCCACCTGCCCCAACCGAAACAAAAACTGAAGAAAGTAAGGACGAGGGATTATACCCACTGAGAGAACTCAAAGCAGCCTCAGGGTATAACAACACTGCATATGAGTCACCTACACATAATAGTGACGAAAACCAAGGGAAGGATAGGGACAAAAATATAACCTCCGCAGTCCCACGGGACAAGGAGAGACATAATGATGCAAGAGGAGATCAGGAACAGACAAGTGCATCTCTCGATAAAGAGAGAGAAGGGAAGCGATGGAAGGGAAACAAAAGTAGAACTGATGAGATAGCATTCGCAAAAGACGAATGGATGGGAGGACACATTTTATTGAAACTCGATGGCAAAGTCATTGATGACATGAAACAAAAGGAGAAGTTAGGTGATGCACAGAGAAAGGGAAAAGGAAAGGAGTTAAGAGATGAGAGGATAAGAAAGAAAGACAGACAAATGCGAGAACAGCTATATCGCGAAGAGCAAGAAAAACAGCTCACTCGCAACCCAAGAGCAGCCAATGATCAAGACAGTCAGAAACAGTAAAGGTTAGAAGAAGAGAAAAGGATACATGAAAAAAGAATAAAAAGACAAAGAGATGAGAAAATCCGAAGGGCAGAGGAACGTAGAAATGAAAAGAGATGGGAAGAAGATAGGGTCAGAGAAGAGGCAAGGAGTTCGATGAGGACATAGAACATAAGCGAAGACAGAGAGCACGCTATCTTGAATATCTGGAGAGAGAGGTTAAAAAACCCACTTCAGTGGTAGATTGGGAAGACATCGAAGAATTTTTTCCTGCGTACGACTGAGTACCAGGCACGTCCAGGGCAAACATTGACGATGACTTCGAGAAATGATTGATAGATTATATGACGAAATGGAGTTAGAACAAATACCTCAAAGGGAGGGGGAAGATGAGTGCGTAGAGAGCACCCAGCTTTGCGACACTGAGGATGTCACCCGAAGTAGTGGGAATAGGGAATTATCCCTAGATAGATTAGAAATCAGTAGGAACCAAGACGATGCAAGAAGTTACATGAATTATGAACAGACAATGTCCGACTCCGAAAGGGAGGAGCGCAAGGAAAATGAGGAAGAGAGACGAAGAGAAAGACGACTCCCAAAGGAGAAGGGAATAAGATTGTCAGGCACTAGCGAGTCTGCACCGAGGGCATCAGAGTCAGCCACGCAGCTTGACCGATATGAAGAAGTATCTCATGGTCAGAGGGGGGTGTCTTTGCCGCCCTATGTGGACAGACTGAGAGCATTGCCAGGTAGACGGCGATGTGGAAATATTACCCCTGCAATAGACAGGAGAACAATGAGAGAAGAGAGAGAGGACTACACATTCCAATTTCTGTTGCTCGAGAAGGGGGGAATAAGACCGCAATATATTCCAGGGCCACACATGGATCGAGAACATTTGAAAAACAAGCTTCCAATACTGACATCGGGAGCTGGAAAGTGGATACACGAGTTAGAAAGAATGACAGGAGGAAACACGTTAGCTATTGGGGATATTAAGGATCTCCTAATTGCCATACTTGGTGAGAGAGCTGACTATGTGTGGGCACGAGCAGGCTACCCTGCTGTAACCACAATCAATACCTCACATGACGGAGCTCCATTTAACAATTGTAGAACCGCAGTATGGAAAGCACTACGAGTGCTCTATCCAAATACTTCAGATATGGGAGCTATAATGACGCAGAAAATGAAAGAGTCTGAGGATCCGTTGATTTATATACAGAATTTTCAAGGCACATGGGTGCTCGAGACTCATGAATCTTGGACAAATCCATACCTGTATTTTACCATATATTGTGCCAATGACTGCCAGAACCGGTACAGAAAAGGCTCATGAAGCTGGTGCGAATTGAAGCTAAACCTTGGCCAGAAATACAGTTAACCATTGCACACTATTGTAGGTTGCTGCAGGAAAAGAATCGCAAAAAGGAAGCAACTCAAAAAGGCAAGAGAGGGAAATTGATACAAAAGAAATTGTCAAAATATGCTCTTGAGGGAGCTATGATAACTAGCGCAGCTGAATCGAGCATGCAGCAGGGGGCTAGTTCACAACAAAATGATCAGGATAATGCAGGATTTTACCCACAGGGAAGAGGATTTAGGGGAAGAGGATGGCAGAGCAATCAGCGAGGTTTCCAAAATAATCAAGGAGGTCTTCAAAATAAGCAAAATGTTAACCAAGATATGCCTAATGGGCAAATAATCTGACCACCACCAGTATGTTGGCTGTGTGGAATGACAGGGCACTTGGCGCGCACATGCAGAAACCAAGGAATGATACAGAATGGCCAAGGAACAGGAGCAGGTATGGTGAATCCACCTGCAGCCTTACAGCAGGGAATTGCACAAAATCACACAGTGCAACAGCAAGCACCAGGAGTGCAACAAGGTGCACAACCTCAGAGCATGGGGAATTTTCCACAAGGACAATCCCAACAGGCACCAAAGCAGCAGTCACAATCAATGGGCTTAGGGAAGGCCATGAACCCTGGAATGGGAAATGACACTGCCCTTGGAGGAAATCCAGCAGCACCAAATTTGTATATGTACTAGGACAGCTCACTGGGAACCCTGATGTGTTCTATCCTGCCAGTGTCACCAGACCCTCACGGGGAACCAAGGGTGGATGTCATTATAGGGGATAGGGAATATTGCTTTCTCGTTGACAGGGGTGCAACACACTCGTGTATTCGTGAGGGCAAGTTTTCCTTGTCCAGCGAGGCCATAAATACTCAGAGTTTCACGGGAGCGACAAATCCTTTTCCCTTTACAAATGCACTTCCAGTCTCTATAGGAGAATGTGAAATGAACGTGCCTTTACTATATTCACGTCAGACCCCAGTAAATATTTTGGGAAGAGATTTAATGACGAAGTTAAACATGACAATCTCGTTCACTGAGGAGGGAATAATATGTTCATCTCCAGGAATGCACTATTCAAATGTACGTGAAATAGTTAGGGCATACTCAGGACACATAGCCATGAGGGCCATACCTTAAGAGCCAGAAATGTTCGCATATGGCATGCACATGCTTATGGCAGGAATACCAGGCCTTGCAGACAGAATCATGAGAACCCCTGATGATTTCTTATTTAGACCCAGAATACTGATGCACGAGGAGGAGGGATAAGTATTTCCCTTGACAATACAAACAGCTGCCATACGAGGGAAAGTAGCCTTGGTTGATGGTTACGATGACGAGGGCAGACAATGGTGCGTGATAATCACTATTGTAGAAGGATATTGAGTGACTGACGTCACCGATGACGATCTGTTTGAAGAGCAAACAGACATAGGAGAGACAATGGTGGAAGTGAGTCTCACCTTTCGGGTGAAGATGATCAAGAGAGGTACCCCAGAGAGTGATGCTGACACTAAATCGTTGTGAGTATTTTGATGATGATATGGCCCAGGTGCCTGTCGCAGTATGGACTACAGCCCCCTATGACGTAGGCCTCTTGAAGGGGATGGGAAAGTGAAAATTAAACAGAAACCAGGAGCAATTTTACCCAAAGCTTGACAATATCCAGAGAGGCAGATGAAGGGATTTTTATAAGACAATTTCTGCAATGATGGAACGGGGCATCTTAGTGACGTCAGAGTCATCATGCAATATCGCTGTTTATCCGATCAAAAAATCAACAGGAGGGTCTTGGCATTAAATCCAGGATTTACACTCAATACATGATATTGTTCAGGCTGAGTTCCCTCTAGTCCCTAACCCGGCTACAATTCTATGTAATATACCCGTTGAGGCAAAATATTTCACGGTGATTGACTTGAAAAATGCATTTTTCTCAATCTCCTTGCACCTTGACTCACAATATCTGAATCATTCACATTCAGACAGATGCAACTGAAAAGCACAAGGCTGCCACAGGGGTACTGTGAGTCTCCTTCTATTTTCAACAGAGTCCTGCAGATGGACTTGCGCAACATTGCATTAGAATGTGTCATCCTGCAGTGCGTGGATGACATCTTAATTTGCAGCACCACAGAAGAGCAATGCAGGCACAAGTCCATTCAGTTACTGACTATACTGGCTGAGAAAGGATATAAGGTTGACAAAGGAAAGTTACAATATTGTCAACAAGAAGTGCTGTACATAGGCCAAATGATCTCACATGAGGGAAAAAAAGTGACCCCAGAAAGGGCTGAATCCATATTGAACACAGCTAAGCCACACACGATAAAGCAGATGCAAAGCTTTTTAGGTCTATGCAACTATGTCAGGGCATGGGTCTTCGATTACAGCTCTTACACTAAGCCTTTACTCCAGGCCCTAAAGAAGGCCCAAGTGAAGAAAGAACAGAACGAATGGTCTGAGACCATGGCGAAAGGGTTTGCTGAACTCAAAAGAGCTATTTGCACAGCACCAGTTTTAGTTATCCCTAATTGTGCAGAGGAATTCTACCTGTTTTCACACACAAATGGCAGCGTCATGATGGCAGTGCTAGCTCAAAAAACCTTGTTGGGGTACAAATCCCTGGCATATTACAGTGGGAATCTTGACCCAGTAATGAGAGGCCACTTCCCAACAAAGTTTATCTGTCGGAATGTTCACCATAGAGAAAGCTACAACCATCGTAATGGGATGCTCAATGACGTTGTACGTCGAGCACTCGCTATTTGCCATTCTAGAGAAACCAAAGGGCACATTGACATCTCAGAGAGCTTCTGATTATGAAGTAATCATATCAAATCCATTGATTAAAATATTCTGATGTGAGATAGTGAACCCAGCTATGTTTATAGCGGAGCCAGTCACTGAAGGAGAGCAAATACATGACTGCGCAAATTATGAAGAATTCTATGATGAAATTCCCAGGGTAAAAGAAAATGCCTTGGCAGGAGGAGAGATCGTCTTTATTGAGGGGTCTTCAAGGATCGACCAAAGTGACGGGCAGAGGTACACAGGTGTTGCTGTGATGAAGCACACAGCAAATGGAGAGTTTCGAGTACTTCTTAGTGCACGAATACCATCTCACTATTCAGCGCAGGCTGCAGAATTATTAGCATTGATACTCGCCATTGAGAATCATGCAGCCTTATTGGACAGGCTGATCAAGGCACTACAGCTCCCAGTGGGCATAGCGGTCGTAAAATGTGCCACCCACACAAAAGGGACAGATTTTATCTCACACGGAAAATCACGCAGCAAACACGGAGGCCAAACGAATGGCATCCAAAGATGAGATGATCATGGAAGTGGAAGTCATCCCTATCAATGACAGGATGATGGTGGCACGAACTACGCCTGAAAGTTATGGCGATTTGGGGCAAACACAACTAATGGACCTCCAAGGGGAGGCGCCACAGGAAGAGAAGAACCTGTGGAAAACATTGAGGGTGTTCTTTAAACCCCTCTGACAGCTTGTGGCGACAAGACAGCACTGGTAAACCAATAATACCTGTGGCCCTATTAAAAATAGTGCTGGAGCAGTTACATTACCCAGCTCATATGACTAAAGAGAATCTAGCAGCAACGCTCATGGAAGACTGGTTCATACCGAATTTAGTGGAGCACGTTGCATTTTTCATGATGAACTGTTTAATTTGCCAGCAATTTATAGTAGGACACACATCAAAAGTAATGCGAGGAGTCATCTCTAGGCCAGATGGGCCTTTTCAGCACTTGCACGTCGATTACGTCGACATGATTCAGGTATGTGACGGGTACAGATACTTAATTGTTGTGGTGTGTCCATTCTCTAGATGGATTGAGGTAGGTCCATGTACACACCCAAACTCTACCTGTGCGGCCAAATTTTTAGTGAGGGAAGTTTTCCCCAGATGGGGGATCTACGAAGTCATGAGATCAGATAACGGCCCTCATTTTGTCAATACTGCCTTCAAGCAGATTAACTTACTGCTTGGTATAAAGCACAAGTTCTCGTCGGTGTATCATCCACAAGGTAATGGAATCTGTGAGAAGCTCAACGGCTTGTTAAAGGAAAGGATAGCCAAGTTGAAGCTTACTCTAAAGAAGGGATGGTTGCACTGCCTTCCACTGGCATTGTATGCTCTTCGGAACCACCCCGGCTCCGACCATCATCTTATGCCTAACACCCCAAGACAGAGCTAGATGTGATGCCCAGTCAACAGGAGAGGTTTTAGGATCTGAAATGCAAAACTATCTGAACTACATGACATCTTGCCTTACTGTAATTTCAGACCAGCTGCAGCGACCACGAAAAGGGTGCAGCACAGCACAGAACACAGAATGAGACACTACAACAGACCAAGTTCAAGGTCTACGTGTTCCACCCGTGTTCCCTGGAGATGCTGTCCTCGTGAAAAATCATACGAGGAAAAGGTGGGACGAGCCAAGATTCAACAGTCCCTTTATAGTGGAGGACTGTACTCCATCCGCAGCAAAACTGCAAGGCCGGAGAGCATGGATTTTTCTCTGTGATATCAAACCCTACATCGAAGAAGGCCCCCTGCCTGCACCCCAATGAGAGGAATCGACGAGCAACGGGGAAGAAACACAGCACGTGCAGACGAGATCCATGACGTGGAAGAAGGATGCATAATCAGCCAGACAAAGACAAGGAGCTTTTTGCAAGTGTGGCTTTAAGTTGGACACATCCTCTAAGCAAAAAAGGGGAAAAGAACATAAAAAACGGACACTCTGTGCATCCTAGTTGCAGGGTGAAGAAGAAAATTACACGCTTAAGCCACAACACAGGTCATTAGCCATTGAACTTTGAACAAAGACACACAAAAGCCCTAATAAAGACAGGAGAACATGAGAAGTTTTGATCGAGGACATATAAGCTGGAAGAAGAAACAATATCCTGACTCTTTCTGCACAATAACCCTGTCCGGAATCACTTATGGTGTCCCACAGTAGTAACATCACAAATGACGTAATCACCTACTTTGACATAGTTCTAAAGTCATACCTGTCATTGGTAGGAAGGCTCACCAGTGTCACTGACTTTTTACAAGATCCCGAAAACAAAAAGATAATAAGACAACTGGTCACTGTCATTGCCGAACAATTTGTTCTACTCCCTGTGTACAGTAAGTAGGAACCAAATGATCCCAACACAAGCGGAAATATCTGAGCTCATCAACACACTGTTCTTTAGCATAATCAAAGATTGTCCAACTCTCTTTGGGAGAACAACAGACACACTCACATTTCTTCGAGGTCCAGCAAATACAGAACATTTGAGCCATCTCTTAAATAAGATAATCATTCTGGTTGTACTCCATGCAACCGGACAGTGCAGACATTGTTTACATCAAGGAAAGAACATACAATCCTGAACCTCAAAACAGATGGACAGATGTCCCTGTCACCAGAAGACAGCAGATTGGCACACAACATCCTTTTTCACCTAGTTACTGACTTTCCAGAGCTAGTGGGGAGACCAATCGATCGTGACATCCTCCCTTTCATCAAAGATCAAACTAATGTTGCACAGATGGGAATGCTCCTGCATGGAATCGTGCTTCAAGTGGAACTTTCTAACCATCAGAGGAGCTATCTGAGTAGATTCTGAAGAATTTTCGCAGAGGGACAGATCGAGAAAACAGCATCAAGAACTTCATTTGTTTTGGATATTTTCTGTCCTTACTCGTATCTGACCAGCAAACACCATGTCCTCATGATTGGAGCAAATTAGAGGGGTGGATTGGGAACTCACCTATTTTGAACATGCACAGTAAAAAGACTCTCTGAAGTGTTAGCTAATTTGATTTTATCCCATAGTCTTAACAGAGGAATTGTATCCAGAAATAAGAGACAACCCGTTACCCGCTAGAGGGGGGACACTTGTGGAACATCTAACACTCATGAACACAGTATTCTAAAGACAACATTGGTTAAGGAAATAATAACATTGACATTTTTGTCGAATGATTGAGATGGGGGCCCAGAACAGCAACCTGGTCCTCCCACAAGAAGAGAAGCACCCCCGCTTCTCTGGAAGAAAATGCTGCCGCCTGACATACAGGAGCATAATGTATCTATGCATCAGATTCATCATTATTTTATTGTCATTTACGATCAGAACTGCATTCTTTATTGATGCACAAAGCATTCCAAATTCAGTGCACCCACCTAATGATGTACGCATAAGACCCACAAAAACACCCGGACCTTATATAGTCATTCCAGTCCCTAGAAAATCTGATGGTGGAGTGAATGAACTTGAAATGAATATGATTAGCCATGATACACACACTCTTGTGGTAACAAATGGAAAGGAGAGCCGGAGACAGGATCGGCAAGGAATGAATGAAGTAACATCACTGACAGCTACACGCACGCAAACACTGAATGCACATGAAACAGGCCTAGTGTCAATGACTACAGAACCACAAACACAAACGACAGAGAAGAAGAGACTGCCCATCATAAGAAACTCCATCGCAGACATTGTGAGAAAACAAGAGTTAAGAGGAAAACCAACAGAAACCATAATACCACAAACTGTTAAGAAAACAAGAGCCAACTCGGAGAAACTCTATATATGGACACAACAGATAGTGGACTCATTGTTTCCACATATAGCAAAAGCAGGAAGCTGCAAGAGGAAATTAAGAACAAAACTGCAGAAACTGTATTGCAAAACATATATGTCCCAACAAAAGGAACAAGCACCAGTTCCACAGTACAGCCATACACCAAACCAATGCCAGTATGGGTACGAATGTTCCTAGCCAGAGAAAAGGAACTATACAAGGAACAAGAGAAAGCAGCTAGAATTCGATCAACTGAAATGGTGCAGATGAGAAGGCCTGCACCATGGACCAGGATATCCTCCAGCAAAAAAAATACAGATGCCTTCAGGGATGTAGTCATAGCCAACTATAGGAAAACACTACGAATCAATCACTAAGAATCAAGAGAAGCATGCATGGAGATGACAATGAACTAAACGATTACCTGGACAGCACAGCACATCTGGGAAACAACATTTGGTACCAACACATGAAAGAATTTGGAAGACGAAGTTCAGAAGGGGAAGGTTTTGTATGTGCACTCCTACCATACAGCATGGGGAAATCCAAGATCTTTGTGGCTGTAGAAATTGATGTCCAGACAGCACACTGTATGTCACACGTAGCAATGTGCAAGACCAGAGGCCAGTTCATGGGTAGTGATGCCTCTCTGAAATGGGCAACTGAAGCAACTGATCCAAATGAAGACGATTATGTCCAGGACATAAAGACAAGAAACAATGGAAAGACGAAACACATTGTGATAAGATATGAGAAGCCTGGAGTTAAAGGAGCAGAGATTAGAAGAAAAGCAAATCAGAAGCTAAATGTCCAAGGAAAAACTCCGGAAGAAGCTCGGAGATGGAAGAATCGAGGCCAAATGCAAATTAGGGGAACAGTGCTTTCGCCAGACGGATGGGAGAAAGGAGTAGTGATATGCTGAGCATGGATGGTCTTCGGTCACTACGAGCCAACCATCAACAGAGTGCAAAACGGATGCAAGCCATTATGGCCAAAACTTGCAAAACTACTCACATGGGTCGAAGATAGAGGAGGACCCTTGCAGATAGTGCCCCTTGAAAGCCCAAAGTTCTGTTTCAGAAATAACCGCACAAGGAAGATGGGAGAGAATCAGAACTGTGGACGAGTTTTTGACGCTCCAGGAATGGTACATGGATCTGCAGTGATTATGGATCATTATTGGGTGTGTGGATCAAAGCATACATCAGACTGCCAAGACACTGGGAAGTCATATGCACGATAGTGAACATCCACGTTCCAGCATTGGTGATCCTGAAAAGTGACCTGAATATTCACAGTTCCTGAAAGCAGATGCTCACCTGAGGAAGACGAGATCTGTGGAACTGACAACTCGAATGAAGAGAGAGAATTACTTCTCTGCCATATCAGAAGAAGCCTTTCATGCAATCCCATACAAACACAGGCTGTTTAACCTCACCTCATCAGTGTTCACAACGATTGACATGCCAAGATTTCAGGTTGGAGCAAATACTAAATGGTTGCAGATAACCAAATGGGAGATACTACAGACCATTTACACAACCATAAAAGGATTTCATGCGATCAAAGAAGAATTAAGAGCCATCTGACTGATGACTCTCCAGAACAGATATGTGCTTGACATGATCACATCTATGGATGGAGGATTTTGTGCAAAAATAGGAGACTCATGTTGCACATTTATTCCCTCTCACGACAAAGTAAATGGAACCTTAACTGAAGCCATACGTATGCTGACAAAATTACAGAACCAAATGATTGATGAAACTGACTAAGTTGATGATGACAGTTGGTTTGGATCACTGTTCTCATGGGTCCCAGAATGGATGGCAGACATATTTAAGTTCCTGGGAGCCCTGCTAGTAATGATATTACTAGGATTATGTGTTATTAAGATAATAATATCACAATGCCAGAAGACTGCGAAGAAAGCAATAGGGATGAAGATCATGATTGATGTCGAGCCAGGATGGAAGCCCAAAGACCTGACTAACGAAGAAATAAGAGACTTTGTGAATGCCAGCAGGCATGCGCCAGAAGGTATAACATTTCTCTATCCCAAGAAGCACAGAAACTATTTGGGAAGATGGATTTATTGCAGCCCGAATGGACAATGTCAACTAATGACCTGGAACAAGGACGAACATGTAAGAAACGTAGGAATCCTGAAGGGAGTTTTAAAGATATGGACTCCAAAGAGACACTTCTTCAGGCCATCATGTGTAGATCAAGAAGATGAAGAAAGAATGAACCCAAGAGAAGAAGTGAAAGAGAATACAGACAAACAGAACAAAATGGATCTAAAGAAGGAAGTGAAAGTGGTTGATGGATCGCCCAGAGAGGGGAGTGTAGAGGAGGTCCCAAATAAAGCCTGCATTCCAATCGTCCATTTTGAAGTACCAGGAACATTCACACCGAGATATGTGATGTAATGAGAAAATAAACCAGCAGAAAGCTGCAGAAGGGCTCTGTCCAGTACCCATTAGAAGAACAGTACCTATTGACGTACCTATACCAAGAACACCATGGACAGTAAGGTATCCATTAAGAAAACCCTACCAGCAAAAGAGACAAAATGAAGATTGCTTAAGTACCGTCCTGGAAGAAACCAAAAAGGCCTTAATGGAAGACGAATGGTAATGTCACGAGGGCCCGGACTGACTTACAGATGGAAGAAATGACAACCATAGAATGATGCAGAGAGATGAAATGCTATGAATAAAGATATTGTGAACATAGAATGAAGGGACAATGTCAAAATGAAAGAAGCTTAGGCTGTAAGCAGGATGAAGATATCCAACCCGCTAATGCCTGTACATATGCTTGAAACGCAAGAAGTTACGAAACCAGTGCGGCTTGCTATGCTTAGTAGAAGAATAGAGCGGCAAGTCCCATGTTTACATAATGTACCTCAAAACAAGGCACAGAATTATAAGTACAAGCCCACTTTGCATTAAAAGCAGAACCAACTTAGGTCTCTAGAGGCCAAGCACGACAAGCTTCATATCCTAGAAAAACGAGGATAAATGGCTGAATCGAAACTCAGCAGATGCAACTCATGCAAAAGGGGCCAAGGTCATACCAATAGAAGAAACGAACAGTAGCTACATCTAATTGAAGCTTAAGAACAGAATATCCTGCCTCTGAAAGGTCAAGATAAGGGAGCGTAGGCTGGTGGCAAGCCAAATAAGAATTAAATGCACAAATCAAGAGAAACTAGGCAAATTCATGGTGTCTGCATCACGTGACCATCCGAGCGAGGAGAAGTTCACACTTACACATGGCATCCGCCCAGGAGAAGATAGCGGAACATTCTCAGGCAGAAGATGCAGTTTCGAGGCCAACCACAGTAACATAATTGACACATTGTTGTTGAAGTGATGATTGAATGTAACCTTAATTGGAGGAAGGCCGGGTAGCTGAGGGGACACCCTGCACCTTGCTGTCCATTGTGCGTGCTGCTAGCGATGTGGAAATGTATGCACGGGGTTGGTGCCAACCCAATCACAATGTACCAAATAATCTAGGATCCTATAGTTAGTAGAACCAATGGGACGTCGTACTTTTAGTGATGTCTACAGTAGTCATTTTTTGAAGGAAGGGCGCAGACGCCCACCTGACAGTGTTTACCCAATCCCCTCACTCCATTTCCATATACAAATATAGCACCTATATTAAAGTTACCTTTTCGGAACCAATAGAAATGCTTATTAACTTTGGAGTGTTACACGTCAGCTATGATGAGTTTTTATTATAAATTATGTTGTTTTTATGAAGTTCATTGGAGTTGAAGCGAGACGGACGATCACATCACTGCTGATTTCCATGACTCCCCGTTTTTTGTACTTGTCATTAAACGGACTCCCTTTGCCAAACCATTGAGTTGTCCTTATTGAGTGGTGTTGGAGTAATACATCTGCACCCCCATCCATCTCAAAGGTGCAGCTATCTTGTCTTAAAGTACTTTGGAGCAAACCCCGACTCTATGGGCCTAGCCGGGAGACTCCCCAGTACACTACCAATTTCGGTTGGGTGATATTGTATGTAAATATGTGCTCAGTAAATAGCTTTGGATTAAGGCGCTACATAAATAACACATCATTATAATTATCATTATCTTATCTGTAAGACAATCCTCAAAAAACCTCTACATACGTATAATATTGATATATTGATTATAACAAACAAAACGGCATTCCTACCCAACCTTGGACTTTCGACTAGGCTAACAGCACGTAAGGAACCCAAAACCCAGGTGCTTGGATCACGTCACATTACTCCCTACTTTCCCAATTAGTCCATCATCTCTCATCAGGTCATCCATGAGCCAAAGTTTCTCGTCTGTTGTTGACCTTGTAGCATGTTCTCTGTTCTAAGACATTCGAAGGAGTGAAAGCACATTACTATCTTCATTCGAGCCTTAATGAATAGAGGTTGTTTTTCGACTGTTGGGTCACTTGTGAAGAGACCATGGATTTGTCAATTTGAGCCTCTTATTTACTGCTATTTTTATTTAATTATACTTGGTGTCATTGCTCCTCTTGGCCTCTAGAGACTTGCTCACTCTACCTTGCATAGACTTTATACACTTTTAATTGTCCCATACTTGGCTCTTGCAGATGTTTTCTTCTACCTCAATCTTAGAGAAATGTGTCTCATGCCCATGACTTATCCGTCTGCCTCCTGTTGTGCTTTACAGCTGTTCCTTAAAAATTGCCTCCTTGATCCCAAGCCAACATCGACTCCTCTTGTTTTGCAAGATAGGCTGTTTTTGCAACGTCACATGACTCCAACCCTGATCGGCTTCTGAGGTAGTTGAATTGAATATTTACATGAGCCGGCATCCTTTTTCCACTAATGGCCCTTCTTGCCACGTTATATATTCCTCTATAGCAAGCTTCTATGCATCTTTTCTCCCATGCGTTACTGCGTATTTACAGTTATTGGTGAGCAAGTTACTTTATCTTCTTTTGCATTTATGATTACTTTATCGTTCCGTACATGTCTCTCTTGTTACATCGTCATTCTCCACTATTTTCATATCGTTTCAGCATGGGTTCATATATCTTCTTTATGACATCACTTTGCCAACATCAGAGTTCACTCAGCGCTCCCTGATATCCAATGATGCATGCTGACATCCTTCCATACAGCATCCTTCCACACTTTCAGTGCGAGATTACATTCAACACGGTTGTCTGAGTGCATATCGTCTCTCATAAACTCGAGGTATGGGCATAACACATGGAGTCCCAGATATAGCCCTTCTCCTGCTGTTCCAGTATGACAGCAGTGAGGGGGTGAGAGCTAGGGCAAATGTGTCCACCTACCCCTATACAACTGGTAAATTGGGAACACTGCTAGAAGATCTAATGATGTGCAACTGGAAAGAGCTGCATGTTCCGCCTCCACAGAAGAGGAAACGGTTAGAGGTTGGAGATTGATGATTAGTGGATCAAACTTAACCAGAACCAGCTAGATTACGTTTAATGGTACATAAGTCAGGGCATCGTTTCTGATCTGCCGACTTCGATATATGATCCCCTAAGGTTTCATGATTCAACTAGATCCACACTGTTCGAGTGATAGTATAACCAGACGCCTCAGGTGTAGGTGGAATGCAATCAATTCTTCGCCCAGAATCATCCGACAGAATCGGATCCAGCAAACACACAGAGGATTTAATTAACACTGTAAAAATAAAAGACTGCCCAGAACTCCCCCAGGGTGTTCCCACTCTAATACTCCTCGAACATTCCCACTCAAATGAGTGTGCTTGTCTGTATGATGCAGACCGTTCATACCGTAGAGACTTAAATCCCACCTGGATGGGGAGCAATCTCTAAATTAACACGAAACAAATCTAAAATAAAATACTTCAGTCAAAATCTAGGTGTCTTGAGGGGAAAATCATTGAGAATAAGACATTACTCTGATCACAGTTGTAAAAAAATGCAAAGTAACAGGCTGATAAAAAATGCATTTTTGACGAGGCTCCTGATTTAGGACATCTAGCAAAAAATAGTGAAACCCTAACACTTTCCATAAATGTCAATCCAAGAAGAGAGGCGGAAATCCCCGGCATGGTGCTACCGGAAAGGCTGTGCCTCCAGAGCTCTCTTTTGGGAAGAGCCAATTCATGACTGCGTAATGGTGCACATACCTTGAACATGGTTGAACAGGAGAGAGATGTGTGCCGCTGTTGGTCGCTTCAGGGATCCTCTTCTTCAGGTCCTTGGAGCATCCTTACCTACTCCCGTGCAAGCTTCGTGAGGACACCCCTACCCAGCCCCTCATTTTTAGCGGGCCTGAATGCACCATACAGTGGCCATTGTCGTGATTAGTCCTCTGAATGGTAAGGCGAAAACCTCTGAGATCAGGCCCCTGAAAGCGGCGGCATAGCCCCAGTTGGCTTCCAAGCTGGTGAATTCTTTAAGCACAGCGGTAATAAGGAATCGTAAAAGAAGCCTTTTTTACAGAAACTGCCCAGGGTATTTCTTTAATATATGCTTTTGACACACAAAATGATTGGCTTCTTTGTTGACCAAACATTTTTCACACCATGAGTCTGTACGCCAGCGTTAAATAAGTACTATGAGCAGATCACAATATCACATAGTTTCTTTTGTTGTTGTGCACCTTTTCGTCTTATGCTCATGTTAAATTGTGATTTGGTACCTGTAGTCTGCTGTTTATGATGTGGGTTATAAAGCTATGACCATGCTCTTTTTGCATACCATGTTTCTATGTAAGGTGTTTCAGGTACCAACAGCAGCAACGTTGCCCCCTTATGTGATTGCATGCACTCATTCTGTCCCGAATGCGATAAGCCGATCCTTCTGGTCGCTCGACCAATTAATTGCCTGTCATCAGAAATGTGCCTGGGGTGAAAAGTGATTATTTGTGGGCGACTTCCTGCAAAGTTCAGCTGAGCCTACTGTCAAGAGTTACTGGCAAAGATTCACAAGCCACAACATTCACTATACAATCATGGACGGTTTGAGCCTATTCACAAGTAGCAGCCGTTGCTGAAAAAAAGCAGTCATTTTGAGCCAAATGCAGGGGCTGGACGTATCTTAGAATCTAAGGAAGGCTAGTGGCATTCAGATACTATATTAAAGTTCACTTTTTTATCATCTACTACATCCTGAGCTGGTAACCAATCTAGGGACAGCCGGTGAAGAAACAACAGAAGACCGGACAGCGGATCCACGAGTGATCCAGCACTGTGGATGGCCACGCCTTTCTCTAAGCCTGGATGGTAGTATTCATGGCCAAGTACAGTACACATAGACCTCCTCCCTGGAGCTAAGTGACAAAGTGAAGTCTCACCCCCTTGCTTTGAGTATTCTTTTCTCGTGCATAGAGTAGGTTTCTCAGCTACTCAGCTTTGCGATTGCCTTTTTTGCGAGCCTGCCCCAGGCTCATTTGCCCTGTACAGATTCCACATCCAAGCAGACAAATGCCAGCCAGCCCCCCTTCTCCTCGTCACTGTCCTGTAGGGCACTGAGTGATGCTTTCTTTTCATTTAGCATTTCTTGGATCCTGGGAGGCTGCATGCTAATTTCTCTTGCCGCCATTTTATTTCATATCAGAACTTATTTTCATTTTCTACATCAATGTCAGCCCCCTGAAAGCAGGGAATAGACAATCCGTGTTATTATACATTTCACTGTTCAATATTAGCACTGGCTTTTTAGCAACCCCCCCTGATAGACTGCTCTTCCTAACTCTGGCTAATAATAAAGGAAATTACTGCTTTGGAATACCCATTCTAACTTGTCTAAACCTTTTTCATGAATATATTGGACTTGCATGTCATCTGATATTATCAGCAACCTGAATGTGTCAATGACAGCAGATCACAAAGCAGGAACATTGAACCCCTTCTGTTGATGTGTTGTTTTCTGTAATTGACAAACTTCATAAGATGCACTGCACTTAAGAGTGCCCTTTGTTAATAGATTTCTTTTATTTCACTGTAAATGCTAATTTCCGCAAGCATATCCAGCGACATAAGTCCCTGCGGAAAATGGTGAACAATGAGGTTTGCTGTGCTGCTCATCAAGATGGAAGCCAGAGCAAGCAGGAAGCAAAACAGGAAGTCCCTTCATTTCTGAATCACAATCCTGAAGTCATGTTCTCATTCACATGTGTAAAGAAATATTTTGTGAAGGAGAACAGAGTGCAGTTTAATGTTAACTAACAAGATATGCACTATAACCCTTTCTAGAAAATGCTGTGCAAAGTGTAGATTCTTAAGAAGTGTGGGAGCTACTTTAAATAAAAGACATATTTCAGCATTACTTGAACACAACAGATATAAATGCACATAGAGTCAGGGAATCCATGAATGGTTATAGTGAATGCTCAGGTATAAGCTCTAAACTGTAGTGGCAGAAATCATCATTTAATGACTGTGACCTCTATTCTGCAAGTTGTTTTTACTTCTGTTTTTGGCAGAGCTTTGGGGGAGGCAACAAAGCAAGGGAGTGTGATGCAAGCAATATGAAGTCCATCGTACGGTGGAATAGGCAGCGTTCTGTCACTGGTGGGAATACACGTGCTGATGACAAGTGCTTGGTGTTGAGGAGTCGGCGAGCAAGTCAAACACAGAAACAAATACTTACAAAAGGAGCTAGTGGCATCCTCAAGAGGCACTCCTGACAGCCCTGTGAGCTCACACACAGAGTTGTGCTGCACCTACTTATTTCATTTATAAAGCGCCCAGACAACCCTGAGGCATTGAGGCACTGTTGCAGGTACAAGTCAAGGAAACGTACTCTGTCATCCAGTAAGCAGGTTACATCAGACATGAGAAGAATGGAAACAGTTACATAGATGAGAAGGTAGTATCATACATGTTGGTGAGCAGACAGCTAGAGATATTTGCAATAGTATGCAATGTGTGTGGGCTTAGGAGAAAAACTGGGGGTTGAGAGCTTTGCGAAACAGCCAGTATGATTTCTCAGCCCTGAGTGAGGGGGGAGGTCCCCTGATGCTTCTTTGATGACCAACAGACAATCGAAGGTGCAATGCTGAGAGCTTAGGACCGCCAGAATTGATGATGGCAGTAAATACGTTCTCAAAGGTGAAGTTCCACTTGGGCCTAGTCCTCCTGAGCAATATGGGTTTGGTCAAGAAGTTGGCACTTGATGGAAGTGTATATTATGGAAAGGCCACATTGCTACAAGGGGGAACGCAACCACAGCTGTCAAACGATAAGAATACTACAAGATTCAGGAGACCAGGCCTTTCACATGTTATGATCTTATGTGCAATTTGTTACCTTGTAGTGAGTCCGCAGAAAAGGGGCTGCAACTCTGTTTATTCATTTAAAAGTATAATGTGCTTCCTTCCACGTAAGGACTTAACACTGCTGCCGTTGTAGCACGGCCAGATACTGTGACATTCTGGTGTGTTAGTAGTGAGTGCTCTGTGATGTGTTTAATTACATACAATTGATACATATCTTTGCGGAAAGGATGAAACATGATTTTCTCACAGGAGCAATGTTCTCGTGTTATGCAGTTATTTTAAGTAAGTTAGTCACGGCTCTGACACGCTTGGTTAGGCAGCATGACAAGATCCAATTACATCTCGAAAAAAAATTTTGTAGCTTTGGATTTCTATTATCACGTGTACTTCAGGACTAGAGAGAAGCGCAGTGTGAAGAGCAAGTTTCTAATGAGAAAACCGGAAGACTTTCTGTGATATCTGCGTTCAGTGTATGTAAAGTAGCTGAACAGACACATTTTTTAATCGGGTCATGATACGTCTTTTAATATTTGATGTTCCAAATAAGCACATGAACAATAATGACCAAAGTCCATTGAAATGGGCAATCCAAACGAACAAGTTTCATATTGCGAATGGAGCAATCCAAACAAAGTTGCAAATTTTGAATGGAGCAATCCAAACCAACAAGTTTCATATTGTGAATGGGGCAAGCCAAATAAACAAGTATCAGATTGTAAATGGATCAATCCAAACAAACACGTTTCATATTGCGAATGGAGCAATCCAAACAAATAAGATGCAGATTGCGAATGGATCAATCCAAACAAACACGTTTCATATTGCGAATGGAGCAATCCAAACAAATAAGATGCAGATTGCGAATGGATCAATCCAAACAAACAAGTTTCATATTGCGAATGGGGCTATCCAAACAAACAAGAAGCTGATTGTGACTGGATCAATCCAAACAAACAAGTTTCATTTTGTGAATGGAGCAAACCAAATAAACAAGTTGCAGATTGCGAATGGATCAATCCAAACAAACAAGTTTCATATTGCGAATGGGGCTATCCAAACAAACAAGAAGCTGATTGTGACTGGATCAATCCAAACAAACAAGTTTCATTTTGTGAATGGAGCAAACCAAATAAACAAGTTGCAGATTGCGAATGGATCAATCCAAACAAACAAGTTTCATATTGCGAATGGGGCTATCCAAACAAACAAGAAACTGATTGTGACTGGATCAATCCAAACAAACAAGTTTCATTTTGTGAATGGAGCAAACCAAATAAACAAGTTGCAGATTGTGAATGGAGCAATCCAAACAAAGAAGTTTCATACTGTGAATGGGGCAGTCCAAATAAACAAGTTGCAGATTGCAAATGGATCAATCCAAACAAACAAGTTGCAGACTGTGAATGGAGCAATCCAAACAAACAAGTTTCATATTGCGTATGGGGCAGTCCAAACAAAGAAGTTGCAGATTGTGAATGGAGCAATCCAAACAAACAAGTTGCAGACTGTGAATGGAGCAATCTAAACTAACAAGTTTCATATTGCGAATGGGGCAATCCAAACAAACAAGTTGCAAACTGCAAATGGAGCAATCCAAACAAACAAGTTTCATATTGCCAATGGGGCAATCCAAACAAACAAATTGCAGATCGCGAATGGAGCAATCCAAACAAAAAAGTTTCATATTGCGAAAAGGGGCAGTCCAAATAAACAAGTTGCAGATTGCAAATGGATCAATCCAAACAAACAAGTTGCAGACTGTGAATGGAGCAATCCAAACAAACAAGTTTCATATTGCGAATGGGGCAGTCCAAACAAAGAAGTTGCAGATTGTGAATGGAGCAATCCAAACAAATAAGTTTCATATTATGAATGGGGCAATCCAAACAAACAAGTTGCAGATCGCGAATGGAGCAATCCAAACAAACAAGTTTCATATTATGAATGGGGCAATCCAAACACACAAGTTGCAGATCGCGAATGGAACAATCCAAACACACAAGTTGCAGATTGTCTTTGAAAGCGAGTCCGAATAACTTGATCTGATGTTAATGTACACAAATGGGTTGACGGTATATAAAAAAAATGCAAGCAACACAAATCTTGAACAAGCATTTTCACTTTATAACCGATAAAGGTGTAAAGATAAAACAAGAGCACATCTTAAACGAAACAACTGCAATTTTGACTTGTAGTCCCAAGATTGTGCAAATTTGGAAAACGTTATCAGTTCACAGTTTATCAGCAAAACAAAAGAGATCCTGCTCACCGGGCGAGCTTTCACACTCTTGCAGACTTGTGCAATTCGTGCGTGCATTTGGGGTTAGGAGTGAACTAAATATGTCACATGCAGTTTTACTATTTTGTTGAGCAGAGACCTATTGCTCAGTCTCTTGCAGTGTGTGCGAAGAGGACCCCTGGAGACCCTGCACAGCACTTGGCTGAAGTCCTGGCCCCTGACTTCCTAGATGTCATGTGTGCCAATGTGTCATTCTGACTCTGACTCTTTGGAATCATATATCTGCACACAGTAAGCCCCTTCTGCGCAGCCTCTATATAGATTGACTTATTCTGGAACCATCTCACTCGCACACCACTTGATGTTTGTATACACCTTCGTCGTGAAGTTTTCTTTGCTGATGGCCGTACCTAATTCTTCTTGCATTTAACTTCCCATCTTCTCCACAACTCCCCTCACCAGCTCCATCCAAAGGCTGACAGACAGATACGTGTCCCCATTTAGCTGCGTCCCACTGTTAAATATTACTCTAAGACAGCTTCAAGCTTCTCAATTTGATTGTTAGAGATTACATTACCAATTTGGAGCATCCACAATGTTCCACCACCCACAAGATATTATAGCAGTCTATTTAATGAACCCCAGCATACATCTGGGACCCTGTTCAGGCGTCCGCTTATCGAATATTTGACTAGGTTGAGGTTGACCAACTTTGCCCACAGTGACTTGTTCAGTAAGGACAATCTGTCGAGGTCCTGCTTGACCTGTGCTGTCATTTGTTTATGGTCAGCTTGGCACATTTTACCACTGCTTTTCAGCAAGTAGATGCCTATGTTCTTACATTAGGAATCATTCAATTGCATTTGCCAAACTGACAGGTCCATTTTAAGGTGAGCCTCTCAATATTGGTAGGATTTCCGATTTTTGACAATCAACCTTATACTCTCACATGGTCGCAAAGCAAAAGGCAATTATAATGTCCAACGCGATACATCCGAGCCAACAAACTTTAATTAATTTTAAAAAAATCAACCAATTACCTTTAAAACTTGTATTAAAAATATATATTTTCTTTAATTCGTATGATTTATGTACACACATTTTTGAAACAAATAACATTTTCAAAACTACACAAGATATGCTTCCAGTATTTTCAATTGGTTTGCCACAGATGGATGAATGCATGTTCTACTGTTGTGGTATATGCCCCATTGCTTTTGATGTTGAGCTGACACATGTGCTTCATATTCTGCTTCTAGTTTTTGAGGTGCCTGGTTATCCTCCAATAGTTCTTTCTCCCTCTATTTACTATGTCTACCCTTATAAATCAACGTAATCCTCGGTGCACTAGAAGATATTATTTCATGAAAAATCAGAATTATGGGGGTGTGGCATGGAAGCCGCGAGCAATACGGATGTAAGCCCACTAGGCACCCCATAAGCCTATTGATCGTACAGTGGGATCCACCACTGGTGGCTGATTTACTGCTTGTAATCCGGAACAGGGGCTGCATATACCCTGGGGGAATCGCCTGAATGTGAGGTGCGGTGCCTGGAGGGTGAACCGCCCGTCAGAATTGTCACCCACCATCCCCCATGGCGGGCATCCAAGATGGCAGCGACAGCCGCACTGCCTGAGCCTAGAGAGGTGGTCTATTGGGATGCAAAGACGCGCCCACTGACGCTACCGGGGCTGCCGGTGCAGGCATTTATTTCCAGATGCAGGGCAGTGAGGGGGCCTTGTGGAGGACATTGCCGGAGAGGGAGACGAGGAATGGAGAACTTCCACTGTTCTTACGAGGTGCTGCGGCGCCTGGTGTCTTGCTGCTCTGGATTTACAAAGCTTGAGAGATGGGGCACTTAACTTCGATGAGCCTTGCCTGTGCCAATATGTGATAATTGGTGTCCCTTGTCACGTGAAGCTCCTGTTTCTCGAGGATCATGGCCCCTTTGCCTGATGAACATAGTGGTCCTGATTTGCCCTCTGAGTGGCTCTACCTGCAATTGCAGTCCGCATTGCTCTGGGGACGGGGAGGACTGGTGTTGATCCCATTGGATGCTTTGGTTTATGAGTCCCTGCTATAGCACTGGAAGCAGCTATGCCTGGAAGTAAGGCAGATCCACAATGCAAGGAAGCTAGGATGGACAGATTTACACTGCATACCCACATGAAGACAAGGATCTCCCCGCCTGTAATGCCTGACCCATTGGAGATGTCTTCAGGTGGCAACTTCCCCAGAGACAAAGGTCAGAGAGGTTCAGACAGATGTGTCCATGAGGCTGGCCACGGTGAGTTTGCCCCCAGATGCCCCATCTACCATTTCAAACACTGTAAAAGTGTTTAAAATAGCATTCCGACACGCTCGGCGCTCCAGTCCCCTTCCTCCTTCCCCAGCCCAATCCCGCCTCCCAACCCTCCCCCCGGCACCCTGATTGGTCTCCTGGCCAAAGGACAAAAAAAGAAAAAAAAAAGGAAACAAACTCGAGAGCGTGGCGTCCTCGCCACCACCATCACTCTCCATGAGGCTGGCCACAGTGAGTTTGCCCCCAGATGCCCCATCTACCATTTCAAACACTGTAAAAGTGTTTAAAATAGCATTCCAGCACGCTCGGCGCTCCAGTCCCCTTCCTCCTTCGCAGCATACTCCCGCCTCCCAAACCTCCCCCCGGCACCCTGATTGGTCTCCTGGCCACATATCATGAACCCTTCCAGGGCAGCCCTCTGCCTGGCAGCCCCTGTGGTTAAGGGCCCCAAGGCCAAGGGCTGCTCTGACATTGGCGGCTCCAAGATGTGTTTGCAGGTGTCCGCAGGGGACGCCAGGGAAGCCAGCAGCTCCCAGACACCAACAAAAACTGTGAGTGTGGCATGGGTGGGGAGTAGAGCAATTACTCTACTCCAGAAAACCACTAACATTCTACCTTAATTCCCAATTACATAGAGTGCCATAATATTAGCATGTCCACACTTAGATAGAATTGTGAACATTAGCCTGCATCGTATTTACATGGAATTGTGAATGTTGGCATGTCCACACTTAGATAGAATTGTAAATATTAGCATGTCCACACTTAGATAGAATTGTGAACATTAGCCTGCGTCGCATCTAGATAGGATTTTGATTGAAGATAGCATACCCACGCCTAGATGAAACCTGAATGTTAGCATGTGCCACACTTAGAACTGTGAACACCAGCTTGCGCCGCATCTAGATAAGATGGTGAATGTTAGCATGCCCACACCTAGATAGAATTCGAAACATTGGCCTGCGCTGCTTCTAGATAGGATTGTGTAGGCCAACAAGTCCCACACCTAGACAAAACTGTGAATGTTAGCATGCTAAAGGTCAGGTAACCCACTAACCAATATAACCTCAAACTCTGCATACTTATCTCACTCAAAAACTCACACAACCATCTCTCGCACCACAAGCCGCACGCACTTCACAACACTGCAACAACACATAAACCGGAGCAACAGCACAAGCAGACGGACACCGATCCAATACCCGCACCAAAGCTCAGCACCCGGTGTATACTGAGTTGAAGCTGCCAACAGAACACCACTCCTCTCACTATCCTACTCCCTCTCCACCATACTAACCCATCCCACCTTATCGTTTGCAGATCCGCCAGAGCGCCTGGAGACCAATTCCATTGGTGACGGAGCACGGTACAAATACCTTTAACATTTAACATTTAACATTTTGAGACAGGACCTATTTAATCTTGCAAAAAAGGTAAATGATTAGGGAAAGGATAGTGCAGCAGTCTCAGAAGTTACCAATACACTATGTAGACAGGTACAGGAACTCCAGGAGCATGCCACAATTTTGGAATGCAGATTTGGGGACACAGATGAAAAAGATTATGTGGAGAAACATGTATTGCAATTGGTGGGCCCTGGTAAACTGTCTCAATGCTTCATGGTGGAAAAGGCACACCATCCATCCACTAACCAGAAACCCCTTTCTGGGTGCTCCCCCTCGTGCAGTGATAGCTAAGATTTTGAACTTCAAAGTCAAAGAACTGATCCTTCCACATACCCGAGAAGCTGGCAAGATTTATGAGGTTGTAGATTGTTGGCAGTCATCCCAGATTACACGAGAGAGGTTCACTCTCATCACTGTGTGTTTTTAAGAGGTCAGGTTCATTTCACGTTGTTCACAGATCCGTTACATGCTCTTATCTCCTACAAAAATCAAAGTGCTGTACATGCATAAGTCCTTGTTTTTTGATGAGCTGGGCGAGACCATGGCCTGGCTACAACAGCAGGGTTTGGACACTTGAATACAGGGCTGCACTGGAGGGAACACTGCAGAGAAACCTTGGAGGCAAAGGAGGAGGAGGAGCAGGCTGATCAACACAAAGACGGACGTCGAGATTGGATCTGGGATGGAACAGCGAGATATGGATGGAGTTGTTGAACCCAAAGGGATGAACGACCATAGCCCTGTGTTCCTGGGAATGGACTTGGCACCGAGAACAATGGTTGATGTATACCTCAGTTTCAGCTAGAGCAAGTACGGAGAACTTTGTATGAGATAGCTGAAGAGTGGGGAAAGGGACGAGACCGGGATGGCCCTTGTCCCCCATTTTATTTGCATTAGCCCTGTAGCCGCTGGCGTACATGCTTTGGCAAGATATGGTGGACGTGGGAGTAACAGTCAGCTGAGAGACACATGTAGTTTTCATGTATGCAGATGACATGTTTCTATATGTACAAACCCCTGGAGGGAATATACCTTTGCTGCTGGAAGTGCTTGACAACTGGGATAAGGATCAACAAGAGTAAATCCTGCATTTTCTCGTTGGGATCTATGGCGCTTCTCTCTGCCTCAAAGTTACCTGCTCTGCTGCTAGTATGGGAACGAGATACGTTTACATATCTTGGTATCAGGATACTGAGGAACTTTCAGGATATGCATTGTAATAACACCCTGAGAGCCTGGATAGAGAAGGTGTCAGGGTTTTGGAATAAATTGCATTTGTCACTCATGGGTAGAGTTGTGTTGATCAAGATGGTAGTGCTACCCAGACTTCTGTATTACTTTACAAACTTACTGCATAATTTACTGAATAGTACCTTTAGCAAACTAGACATTACTATCAGAAGCATACTCTGGGTGAAGGAATGGAGGGGAGAGTGGCTTTTACCACTCTGCAGGAGCATTAATATTTGGGAGGCCTCCAGGCACCAAATTATGAGGCATATTTCTTGCTGGTGCAGTTACAATTTGTGATGCAATGGTTGTCAGGTGATGAGACCCCTGCGTGGCATCTGCTGGACACTTCAGTGCACCCCTATATTATAAGGACGTACTGTGACTGACTTGGAAGGGGGACAGATGGCCTTACTTCATACACTTTGGTAGCTGTGTATGGAGGCATGCGTATCATTGGATTAGGGGGACAAACCCTTACTCCCCTATATTTCACTGTGTATGGACACTGAACGCCTAGGGGCAGCGGGATGGAATCATCCAAATGAATGGGGGATACTGAGCATGGCTGGTTGGGGGGATATGTTTGAGAATGGGTTTTTGAAGCCCTTCCCTGATTTGTATGTGGATCTAGGACTGGGCAGGGATTACCTTCTGTATTATACAGGAGTAACAGCCGGAGCGTGTAAGCTATGGAAGATGTTTGCCAGAGGAATGGAAGATGTTGCCAGAGGAGCCGCCATCATCATGTCCGTTACTGGGAGGCATGTTTGAGCTTGGGGATGTCAGCTGGCTGATACCCAGGTTTTAGAAACTGCTATTGGAGAATAGGGATAAGGGAGAGAAGGTACTGAAAGTTAAAGAGGATTGAGAGCGTGACTTAGGAATTGCATTCGAGGGGGAGCTATGGGATAAGATTTGAGAGTATACGAAGTTGGTGTCCTGGAATGCTTGTTAGAGACTTCTCCAATTTAATGTTCTACAAAGAATACATCTGATGCCATGACGCAAACATGAAATTAACCCAAGGAGGCCAGGTCATTCTCCTTGTTGCAGGACTGACGAGGCTGAGTCCCTCCATATGATTTGGCAATGCCCGAGGTTGGGGGACTCCTGGAAGGGAGTGTTGCCAAAACGTTTTGAAATGGGGGCCAGCTAGGAGGCAGATTCCTCTTTGGTATGTCTGTTGAGACAGTTCCACAGACGAAAGTTGATGAAACTTAACAACCCGGTGGACCTTGCGCTATTACTGGCAAAGCGGAAAATAGCCATGGCATGGTATAATCCCAAGGGCCCTATACTACTGGACTGGTCTTGAGTTATGAATACGTGGGTGAATGCTAAACTTGCGGCGCTGATTAAGATCCAATGTATCTATGCAGAGGTGGTAACAATGAGTACTATGGAATGGGCGTTGATTTTAAATGGCTTGCTTTGTTCTCCGATGGGAGACCCGGCTTTTGTTTTTCATTACATAGTGATATTGCTGCGGTATGGTGCTGATACGGTGCTTGATGGAGGAGCTGGTCTGCGCAGTGTTAATTGTGCTTTTTTAGATTACGGGGCCTGCTGCTGCGTGGGAAGGGTCGAGGGGTTTTGGAGATGAAAAGTCTCCTACCTTGACTTTGGAAGGTTGTTTTTCCGAGCAAGGAGTGGACCAAATACTGGGACTGTCTGAGGAGGATAGATCAGGGGCAACATGTTCGCCTTGGAAGCAAGACGACACACAGCAACACAGGTTCCGGGTCTGCACTTAGAAACCTCTGGGTATTAAGCACGTTGTAAATAACCTATCATATGATAGATATCATACATTTTCTTATCTCCTGGTGGAGGAAGTTCAGGTTTAGGGAATGATCAACCACTCCAGGCGCCACAGAAAGGGTACATTGAATGGGGGCGGCAGTTGGCTGGTTGTCGTCTAGTGACTGAAGAAGACTCTCTAATGTGGAGAGGAGCTGATTCTGTTACTCTGGTTGGCCTGAAATTATAGTGGCAGTAAAAGAGAAGGGAGGCATAATCAGAAAATGTTGGGATTCACAGTAACAACTCTCTTTGCTCTTTCCAAGGTTTTTTCCTCAAAGGTTAGGTTTGCAATAGAGCAATAATTAGTGAAAACAGTGGAATCAGTAGTTGACTTTTTAGGATCAGGGTGGTCATATCCTTTATAAGCTTCATTGGTGTCATGGAAGCATTGCAAAGGGAGGTGGCTGGGCCCACGGTCAGGTTTTGCTCCTTCTGGATAAGGGTTGTTTGAGCTGAGGACGCTTTGACTCAGGACATGGTAATTAGCATAGATGGCCTGAAGGGAGATGAATGTAGCATTGTGGGTCCTGCAAGCATGTATGGGTTGTTTTTATATAGAATCCCTGTTTTACAGATATTACTGAGAACGTGTGAAAAGGCCGAGTAAAGAAAACAAACAGATAGTTAATCACTGTATTTTGCAAATGACCCTGGATTGGTTTTAGATATTCAGAAAAAGTCACAGAATGTCCTCTTTCATATGTGTATTTGTATTTTAAAGTCATTCTGACCACCATGCACAGCACATTGACTACATCTTGGGACTGTTTTTTTACTCTAAACAAATGCAAAAATAATGTGATAAAAACATCTTGAGATCATGTGTATCTGTATTCTGTAAAATGTTGCCATTTAATTGAAAACAGCGTATTGCATAACAGCTCATTTTCCAATATGCAACTGCACAGACGTAAGGAGTAATTTCGGTATACAATCTGAAAAATATATTTTATCATCAACAAAATAGAACAGGTCCCAGCCAAAATAAATTGTAAAAACCTGTTAAACATCTTCCATGCATTTGGCAGCCATTTCATGATAAACACAGATTGGCAGAAGATATTCAGCAACATGCGCGCAGTAGCATATGCATAACAGGAACCTACCACAGTACCCTGGGGTTCCACACACTGTTTTCATGGTCACCTGATCGTCCACTATCTTTGAAAGACCAAAATCAGCTGTTAAAGAAACAAACACAATATGAAATGACCTATTACAAAACCTCAGGGTGTGAAATACACATTATACAAATATTACTGTTAATCGGCTATAATTATTCCTGTTTTTATATATCTTGTTTATGAATATTCATTGAGGCATTCCATTGGTCACGTGACTGGGATGATGTGCACCCACTATTCCTATTACATGGATGGTGTGTTGTAGATAAGCGGCTGGTAGCCCAATAGGCGTGTCTGCAGCACTTCTGCGCCTGCGTAGTAGATGCCGGTGAAATTACCAGTTTCTATGTGATGCTCTTGCCACTGAAACCATGGGTCTCATTACGCGGTAGGAGGTAGCCATGGCGCTGCGGGCTCAATGGGAATGGGGACGTATGGGGTCCCGGTCCCGAAAATGGGAATTACTGGGCCTGCAAAAGTCAGAAAGGCTTGGTAATTCCCTTTTTTCGGGACCCGGACACAAGTTTGGAGGTAGCCATGCCGGTAATGGCGGCATGGCTACCTCCAATCTCGTAATGAGGCCCAGTGGGTTGTGTATTTTGATATTTGGTTGTTTAATAACCAATATAAAACATTTAATCTAAGCGCTTAATTTGTAAATTTTGCCCATATTCAACACACTCCAGCCATGTGGTTCTGGGGCAGTGGAAGTCATCAGAGAAATGTTGATGGGTTCCTGTGCAGATGAACATGTAATAATCCAGGAAAACGAAAACAGTGGTTAGGGCAACTGGCACATTTTGGAGGAATGTAAGTATTGACAATACCTTGCTTAATGATGTTTAACTCAGTAGATTAGTCACATCTTTTTTGTAATTTGGAGCGAAAACGTTACTTGTTAAATAAGGCACCAAGGTTATTCATTCTTGGCATAGTCATGGGTTTCTTGCACAAATAATCATCCCTGTTAGTGGCCATGGGAGAAACTGCTACATTTGAGAAAGGGGAAATAAATGTATGTTTCAATTGAGAAAAAGAAACACAACGCATCCAAGTGTTGATAATATGCAATTTGTATTATGCTAGTATTAAATACTACATTGTGTTCGATGAATTGATTTACTTCAGCTACAGGGATCCATTCACTCAATTTGACCTCATTTATTAATTGAAAAAAAAACATTCAGATCTGGATTATGGCCCGCCAAGCTGTTCTCAACTTGATGGCAACTTGCCAAAAGGTTACCATAACATTTTCTCAGCTCAGAAGATCAGGTTCTTGGGAATTGCCATTGTTCCTGCTCCCAAAGCCCAGATTAATGTTGCCATCTTCTCTAGCATCTTTACACTCAAATGTGTCTCTCCAAAATCAGAAGGCCTCCTGTCATCCAGAAGAGTTGCATACGGTCCTTGTAAACCTTCAAGTTCTGCAGAACTCACCTGACAAGCTTATCTCCAGTGTCCACCCCGTGAGCAGATTGCGTCCAATCTTCAAACTTTACACTGTCTGCCTTTTAGATTAGGATGTTATATTAAAGTTCTGCTTTCACTTAGTTTTGTAAAATCATAACATCTCACTGTTCATCCATTCAACTAACATGAACAACTCAACCTCCCATCTGTTTTGACATTCCTCCATCAGAGGAGAAATATTTGCTGTGAAAGGAGTAGAACTTCATAATTGGCCCCCTCAATTTATATAATTCCTCCAACCTCTCTAGATTTAATAAACTACTGACAATCTGCCACTTTCCTCCAGCTTTCCATGGCACCCTGTTTTCTCACCATCATCTATCTTACCGTGTGTCCTGAGGCTATTGTGAAATGTCCAAACTAAAATATAATAACTTGTGTGATTTGTCAAAACATTAGAAAATGGAGATGGAAAAGACTACGAGCCTCATTACAAGCTTTGCATTCATTTATCATTAAATCTACTGAATTATCGTTTCTGCCATTCGATGGCATGGAATTACCACAGGATTACAATTAGTGGCACAAGCTTGTAATTCTCAATTTTTTGGAGTCTACAATACTCCAAAGGGATTTTTGTGGAACTATTGGGGTAGACTGGAGGAGCTACCCCAGTGAAATGCTGGTGATAGATACTCAACTTTATCTATGGTGGCGTGTTAATGTGGTGATAAAGAAATTACCACCAACGTAATGCTGCTTTTACCACATAGCTACACTTGTAATTGGGTCCTATACTGTTAACTCTACACATAAGGTCGGCCTTTTTACCGGGGAAGATTGCAATGCCAGTGTGATCTTTTGCTAAACTCACAATCAGATCGTGAATGGGCACAGACCTGGGTAGGTTCTGAACCATCCTCCAGCGTAAAATAAGCTTCCAAGGGCATGCAAAAAAAGAGAACAATGAGATTTAAAAATAGACATGGTAGTTTAGGTTCAGTGGAACCCTTTCTGGGAGTAAAATATTGACTGATTGCAAAGAGCAGCCCCAGAAGAGAGACAGCCTTTGCCACAATTGAACAAAAAAGAGATGGTGTTATGAGGAAAGTTACTTATTTAGTAGTTTAATATTTTCAATTTTGGCTACAGTATTGATGATCTTTTGTTGGTCATCATCTGCATATGTTTTACCCCCTCAGGTGCAGCTCTCTTGATTAACTGGCTTACAACTTTTGCCATATTTAATCTTTTGCTGGGAACATATTTGGTTTGGCCTAATCAGATGTTGCTGATGACGCAGTGCTCACACAGCTTAATGTCTGTATTGTCTGCATTTTGTCCTGGTACATGAAATCTACCATCTTTCATGTTTTCTGATAACAGGTAGAATTTAGCCCAGAATAAGGGGAAACTGCCCTGTCACCACAGCTTACTTTGTTTTCTTTAGGTGGGCAGGTCCTAATATACAGATGTTACCTCATTCAATGAATCAATCAATCAATCATCAATCATCAATCAATCAAAGCTGATTCAGAATAAAAAGATTCCATCAAAAAACAGTAATGATACAGTAAAAAAAAAGATAACAATAATGACAGCATAATCTATAATTATTCCAGCGTTAAATATATGGTATGAAATTAATAATAATTAACACCCCGTTGGGCAACTCAGCTAATCAGGTTGCTTAGAATACAAGCTGAACTTTGCGGTATAAGCCTGCGTTCCGAGCAACCTCGGAGCTTCTGCCAATTGCCCTGCCATTTTACCTCCCGTCACCCTGCCATCTCTTCTTCTCTCCCTTCCCTACCCCTCTCCTCAAATTTACCAGAATAAGTTGGACATGAGATGAGTGGCAATGCAGTGCTGTGGCAGTGCTACTCTCATGTCCGCTGGCTGCCACAGAAATGCAAGAGGGGCACAGATTGGAGCCTTGCTTCCATTTCCATGGTGGCCATGTTGGATTACAATTTCTTAGAAGAACGGTTCATGCACTCATCTCAACCCGTTCTTTCATAGAAATAACAGCCAGGATGTAAACCAGGGGTGCTAATAGCCATTATGATGAGTTACAGAGCCATACTAGATGGTAACAGCCCGGTGCCCTGTGTTCTTAACTCAGGCCACAGCCCGTTATCAGCCAGAAAGGCCCTTATAAGTCGTCATTATGGCCATACTATATTATACAAAGATAAGATTACAAAAAAATGCACAAATGATCATAGGGAAGGAAATTCCCCCTAATTAGTGGGGTTTCCGACTTGAGTAGATAATACGGTGAGATAGAGGGAAAGCCTTTGCCTCTTAAAACTGGTGCTAGTCTTCTAGCTCTAAGGTGTAGATAGGCCGGGCAGAACAACATGAAATGTTCTAGATCTTCTATATCAGCATTGCGTAAAGTAGAGCTCTGAAGCTGCAAATTACCCATTCAGGCACTCAAGTGTGCAGTAGCACTTTAGAGGGTTCTCATGGGCAGAATGGGATTACCATAATAAATGATCTCAGGTCTAAATAAATGGACAGATTCCAAGAATATGTCAACATACGACTTTATTATCAGTTCAATAAAGTAGGGAAACCTGGCGAACAACAAATCGTAACTCACTCACTCTCGATTACATTTCCATTACACAAAGGTTTTATACCTTGATGTGCGTCAGCTATGACATCAACATACGTGGCAAATAATAAAACCTATTAGTAACATCATTGGTTGCCCCTCTCCTGATAGGCATACCTTGAACATCCCTCTAACTATGCATAATACAGATTATAGGAGCATAACATCATCAGATTGGCCCCTGCAACATTGTATGCTCACCATTGCATAGGCCCTTATGATTGGATTGCCTTCTCTCCCAACCTTGGACATTTGGCTCGTTAGCAGCACATAAGCAAAACAAAACCCAGGGGCAGAGAAAAACGTCAGACTACTGCCCACTTACCCAATTAGTCAACCATCTTCACATCAACCAAGCCTTCAGCCCAAGGCCTTTTCTTTGTACTTGACCTTAGAGCTTATGAGTAGGCCTTGTTTTCTGGTCTTGCACCATGTGTGAAGAGACCATGATTTTGTCAATCTTACCTTTCTATTTAGTGTTATTTGATTCAATTATGTTGGGTGCCATTACCCTCTTCAACCTCTGGAGACTTGGTTGCTCTATCTCAGTTGGGCTTTCTGTATATTTGATTGTTCAATACTTGGCATTCACAAATATTTGCTCATTTACTTAATCTAAGAGAAATATTTCTTGTGTACGTTGCTTTTCCTGGTTGACTCCCTTTGTACCCTGCAGTTGGTTCTTGCTGTGGCATCCTTGATCTCTGGCCAACAGCTTAATCTTTGTTCATGCACACATTTGGATAGTCAGCATCTGTCAGATCTGCACTCTTGGTCTCTCTCCTTCAAGCTTCTTGCTTACTTTTATTCAGAGCCAACGTCCATCTTTCCATCATGGCTGCTTACCCGTGTTATATTTTCTAATGCAGCAAGCTTCTATGGGACTCATCTACAATGTGTTTCTGCGTATATACATTTACTACTCATCTGGTTACGTATCTTCTTTGTATATGTGGTTTCTTCTCACTCGTACACATATTTACTTTGCTTCTTCAGTAATGTCTTCATTCTTTAAGTATTATTATATCGTTTCAGTGTGTCATTGTGTCTTCTCTCTATGACATCACTTTGCACCTGTGAGATTTCCTTTACAGCTTTTCGATGTTCAGTGGAGTCTGCAAATCTCCTGCTACCACTTCAGTTCGAGGGCACATTCAGTATGGTTGTCTGAGTTTCTTGTTTTTCATCCAGTACATTGGAGGTGAAGGAGCAGGTTCTATCAATGACGTACAGGTCTGCTTCACTGTAATCCCCCCTCTGGTTGAATCCTTGACCACCTCTTCCTCCTCAATTTTCTTAATTCTTCCTCCACATAATGACCTCTTTGGAATCCATATCTTAGTCACCCTGCTCATGTCAAATGCACTTGTTATTTGTTCATCCACACTCCAGGTCATATGGCAGCACTCCCTAGTTGGTTGACAGAACACCCAATGCCCTACATAGTTCCTATGATCCTTGGGGCAATACAACTTTGTTCCTGTGGATGCCAGAGGACTTTCTCTCAGGTGCTTACTTGTGGTGTTTTCAGTCTGTGTGTGCTCATCAGTCACAGCATTCACATCAATCATTATATTTATCCAAATTGCTGTCTTTGTTGTCTTCTTGCAGTGTCCTATGATTATTCTTATAAGACAGAATCCCAGCAACACTGACATTAGTATTGTTCCAAGTTGTTTAAGACATTTGCAAACCATGTTGGAACCCAAGAAAACAGGTACAAAAATCAATCTTCATCGTTGGTAGTTTCTACTTTGTATATACAGCAAGAAGGCCCAATCTTGGTGCAACCTCCTCCTCCCATTGCTGTAATCAAGTCCATAACATGCCTGTTGTGGAGTGTAATGAGTCTGATGGCCCTTGGTTCTTCTCTGGTTGCATAAATCATTTTATTGTTGTAGTAATCATTCGTAGCAGCTCCCACCCAGTGATTTGTAACCACTTGGCATTTGCTGCAGCTTCAAGTCGTGGCAGGAATATGGCTGTAAACATTACTACCATTCTACTGAGCAATTTATGCTCATCTGGAATGTCATAGTAAGCTTCTATTGATTTTGCCAAAAAATAGTTCTCTCCCTTCTGTTGGGTGAGGCGGAGCAAGCTCTTCTTCTTCTGATGTGCATCCATTTTCGGAAAGCTGTCAATATGAAGATCACTTTGGGGAATCACCAATGCAGAAACATGTATGATAACTGTAGAACAACCTCCTCCCCAATTTCTAGCCAACTGCATGCAGGACTTGGATCCACAAGCCCAATAATGCTCCATCAGCATGGCAGTTCCTCCATTCATTCTTGGTACATCATTTATTTTCTTGCATCCTTTATTTCCCCAACTGGGATCAGGCCTCTGTTTCTGAAACACAGTGTTGCATTCTTCATTGGTATTATGGACACTGGTCCTTCTTCATTTTCAACCAATGTCAGTAATTTTGAATACTTGACCACATACTTGACCACGACTGTAGGCATTTATCATTTACTATTTGCACTATCTTTACTGGTGCTGTCATCAATAAATGTGCACTGCATGCTCTCATTCCATCCTCCCATCCTGTACTGGTGGCAACTGTCCATATACCAACACTTGAGGTGTCTCCCAGCATCCTGGTAATCCTGGTGTTTTCCATATGTCAGTACAATTCAGCCTTTTTTGTTTGACAGTCCTTATGAGTTATCCAGTTGTACCGCCAAATGAGTACAGGAGCATTTTGTTTGTCCAACCTGGATATTTTTACATCTTCTGCATTTTTATGTAAGCATCTTCGTATGGAAATTATTTCTTCTATCGCCATCGTAGGGTTGCCCATCTTCCTTCGAATTGTCCTCTTGTTGTTCATGTTGCTAGATTTCTGAGACACCTTGCCACCTGTATCGGTATTTCTCTTGCAATGAATGTTATAGCTGCACTCATGGCATAAGGGATTAGAGAATATACATAGCAGCTTTCATCTGACATTCTCCTCCTCACTTCCTTCATGTGTTGATACCACATGTTATTCTTTAAATAAGCTGAATTATCAAGAGGTCAAACAATTTGTTTGGAAATATCAGGCAAAATATCACTTGTGCTTTTGTTGGGGATAAGAATAGATGTCTCATTGTCAGACACTTAAAATGTATTATAAAACAATCTATCATGAAATGTGAAGAGCAGAAGAAAACAAAGGCAGCACACACAGAGGTTATATGGAGACAGCAAAGCACTAGAAAGCCAGTTATGCCTCTGGTATTATTGAAGGTGGCCATGGAGCAGTTTCACTATCCCGTACATACCACCAGAGAGAGTCTTGCTGCAACGATCGCTGAAGACTGTTTCAGACTAAAATTGTTAGAACATGTTGAACGGTTTATTGTGAATTGCATTGTGTGCCAGAAATACACAGCAGAACACACCTTGCGAACCATGCCAGGATCAATCCCCAGACCAAATGGCCCCTTTCAGCATCTGCATATAGATTATGTAGATATGTTACAAGTATGTAACTCTTATAGGTACTTGCTAGTGGTAGTATGCCCTTTGTCCAGATGGATCGAGGCAGGTCCATGCATGCACCCTGATGCCAAATGCACTGCCAAGTTTCTCATGCATGAGATGTTTCCTAGATGGGGTGTGTGCAAAGTCCTGTGGTCTAATAATCAGCCGCATTCTGTAAATGTTTTGTTCGAACAGATAGTTCTTCTATTAGACATAAAGCACACATTTTCCTCTGCCTATCACCCACAGGCAAATGGTGTCTGTGAGAGGCTAAATGGACTTCTCAAAGAAAGGATAGCAAAAATAAAAAATAACACTGAAAAAGAGATGGCTGCATGGCCTAATCCTTTCTTTATTTGCCCTGAGAAACCATCCTGGCTCAGATCACCATTTAACTCCTCATGAGTTGGGGACTGGAAGCTGCATTAGAGTACCCCTTGCTCTGCGTGTGTGTGCTCTTTCTCTTCCTGGTATGCTCTTTCTGGTTCCTGTTCCTTCTTTTCTCTTTCCTCTCTTTCTTTAACATCATCAATGCTCTTTTTGTCTAATTTAAGTTGTATCTGTTCTCCCATCCACACATTTTGTACTATTGTCATTCCACTTGCTTTATTTTTCTCTCTTTTTTGTCTCCTAGCTTCCTCTTCTATTTCTATATATCTGTCCCTTCTCCCATCACACACTTTATGTTCATCGCATGTGGGCATATATTTACGCTCTTCATCCTTACTTTCTGCCATGCTGTATTCACTATTATAAGCAACAGGTGCATATGTTGGATTAACATACCCCTGCTTTTAATTCCTTTAGAGGATAGATTCCCTGTTTGCCTTCCACTGTACTATCCTTTTTAGGAGGAGAAAGAGGAGCTGAGGGTGTGCCGTCCTCCTCTTGATGCTGATTGAGCATCAACTGCGTCTCAGGAGGATCTTCTCTCTCACTCTGGTACATCTTCCATAGTTCTAAAACAGCTAACCTTTTCTGAATCTTATTCCCTGTATATGTAGCATTCAAGTATGTTGTCATGTGTCACAATACTGATTTTGATAATGAGCGTTCATGAGGCCACTGCATAAGTGTTTTATTAGTCATGCTTTGACCTACTCAGCATGGTACTTTCTAATCTTAAGTGTGTATCTTGTCAATGTCCTGCATAGATGTAAAAGGGGAGTGTACCCCATAATGACAAGTCGTTTTTAACTGTCAATACTTACCAGGTTTTTTTCTATTTATTTAATCACACTTCAATAATCATTTTAGGCCAGCACCATCAATCACCGCCCACCTCCAATAAACAATTTCTCCAAACAATTTCCAAACCTATACAACCATATTCATTGTATATCTTCATTTATTGTTTCTATCAGTTCATAAGAATCTAATTTAATTCTATTTTTGTTTTCAAATACTACCCTCCTAAATTTCATTGGCACCAATCACTTGCTTTCTAGAGCCTAATAGCTATGTCAAATTGTATTACTATCGTTCTTATAGTTTGTAAACTTTCAGCTTATTTTATTTTTCCACTAATACAAAACATGTCAATATATTTTTAAAAGGGGCACCTGCCAACCGTCTCTGGTCACATGTGTTGTAGTACCGCTCTCCACAGGAAACTCTGTGGTCTTCCAGCTGATGGTGGAAGACATCAACTATCCAAGGGTCTGGATCTGAACCATCCACACTGCTACGAAATGTGCAGTAGCACTTTCGAGCGTTCTCATGATGCACAGAATGAAATAACCATAATAAATGATTTCAGGCCCAAATAACCAGACTCAAAGAATATGACAAAATACTACTTTATTATCAGTATCAATAAAGTAGGGAAACGTGGCGAACAACAAATGGTAGCTCCATCACTCTTGATTACATTTCGGTAACAGAAAGGCTTTATACCTTGAAATCAGTTATGATGTCATCCCACGAGGCAAATAATAAAACCTATTGGATGGAGGGATGGTTAAGGCAACATATCTACTTATAATTTCTGTAAGTGTTAGCCACATCATTGGCTGCCCCTCTCACGGTAGGCATACTTTGCACTTTCCTCTAACTATGTATAATAGAGATTATAGGACCATAATAGTAGCAGATTGGCCCCTGCAACATTGTATGCTCACCATTGCATAGGCCCTTACGATTGGTTGGCATTGTCTCCTAACTTTGGACATTCGACACGTTAGTAGCATGTAAGCAAAATGAAACCCAGGTGCAGAAAACAACGTCAGACTACTGCCCACTTGCCCAGTTAGTCTACCATTTCTCATCAGCCAAGCCTTCAGCCATGGCCTCTTCTTTGTACTTGACCTTGCTGGATTTTCTCTTCTCTGGAACTTTAAGGGGAGTTGAGGTACATTGCTATCTACATCTGGAGAGTATGAATATGCCTTGTTTTCTGGTCTTGCACCACGTGTGAAGAGACTATGATGTTGGCCATCTCGCCTTTCTAGTTAGTGCTATTTGATTCAAATATGTCGGGTAGCATTACCCTCTTCGACCTCTGGAGCTTTGGTTGCTCCATCTCACAAGTGATTTCTGCATATTTGATTGTTCAATACTTTCCATTCACAAATATTCGCTCATTTACTTAATCTTAGAGAAGTATGTCCTGCGTACATTGCTTATCCTTGTTGACTCCGTTTATAACCTGCAGTTGATTCTTGCTGTGACATCCTTGATCTCTGGCCAGCAGCTTATTAATTGTTCATGCAGACATTTGTATTTCCAGTGTCTGTCAGCTCTGCAGACCTGTTCTCTCTCCTTCAAGCTTCTCACTTACTTTTATTCAGAGTCGACATACATCTTTCCATCATGGCCGCTTTACCCGTGTTATATTTTCTACGGCAGCAAGATTCTGTGTGACTCATCTACCTTGCGTTTCTACATATATACATTTACTAGTCATCTAGAAACGTATCTTTTTTGTACATATGGTTTCTTCTCACTCGCATACATGTTTACTTTGCTTCATCGGTTACATCTTCATTCTTTAAGTATTCTTATATCGTTTCAGTGTGTCATCATGTCTTCTCCCTATGACATCATTTTGCACCTGTCAGATTTCCTTTACAGCTCTTCGATGTTCAGTGGTGTCTGCAAATCTCCTACTACCACTTCAGGGTACATTCGTAATGGTTGCCTGACTGCATAACTTCTCTCATATACTCAATGCGGTATTGGAATGATACCTGGTGTCATGCACAGTGTCTTCTTGTTTTTCATCCAGTATTTCGGAGGTGAATACACATCTACTTTTCTACACAAGACTGGCTCAAACTGCAGTCAGTTAAAATGCAGTCTCGTAATTTGGCTTCTCTCCACTATTGTATTGCTCCATAGCAAATAGCCTTGTGTTTTTTCCTGTGAAATGATCATGTGTCTTTTATTAGAAGGCTTAAGCAATTCCACAGTGAACTGGAGGCTTCCAGCCCTTTAAGACGAGGTAGCAATACCTTTGAGATGGATGGGGAAACAGAAGTTACTCAAACATCAATAATCAAAACGACTCAGTTAGTTGCCAAAAGGATAACTGTTTTAATATCAATTATCTAAAACAGGGAGTACAACAGACATCAACAGACATCTCAGCGTGCGATCTCTCAATGTATATTAAAAAAGCAGTCTTTTGTAACAAAAAATCATCATTGATGACATTAACTTATGTATTACTAATGTAATCCTACGTGGCAAACTACAAAACCTAGTGGCAATTGTGATAGGTCCTTAAGGAATCTCTAAGTATACGATCCATACTAGTCTAAGAAAGTGAAGAAAAGTGATAGATTTCTTAACATCAGGTGGGGCAACTAAGCCCTCCCCTTAAACAGGTCACTAGGAATGTCACTAAATACATGACGTCCCATTGGCTACACAAACTATAGGACCCTTAATCACACGGCCCCCTACCATTGGTTGGCACTCTAACCTCTGTCAGTACTTATCCACCTACGTTAGCAGCACGCAGACTGGACTTACAGGTGCTGGTGAGCTAGTCTTCAAACATACCTACCCACCAATTAGCATATTCATCTATCATCACTGCATTGGTCTGCTGTCAATTAAGGCTTTGAACTTGTCCTTGGGAGTGTTCTTTTGCTCTGGAGAATTTCGGGGGAGTGAAAGCACACTCTGCCCTCATGTGTAGGTGCGACCATCATGTTTGTCCAACTACATACTGAAGGCCACAAAATCGAGCCTTACTGTATTTAAAATACTGTTTTCTAATAGACCACTGATGTCTTCCTTATTTTTGTCCATGTCTTCTGAACAAGGGTTTTCGTTCTTTCACACGATTTGTATCCAATGTCTGCTCACCCCCGTCTGATAAGACACTGGCTTCTTGGCTCATCCATTCTCGCATTTCTGAGTTTCACTCCTGTTAATTCAATTGTTTTTAACTGTGACACCCTAGAAAAGAGGCCTTCCTTCTTTAGCCCAGTTCTGCTCTAATATGTAGTGAAAACATCCATTCTTTACTCACTTCTATATATATGTATATGTTGGTGCATGTCGCAATCTATTCACTATAAAGCTAGCCTCAAGAATACTTTGTCTGCTTGCATTTCTTTGCATCTGTACATGTGTAAAAAGACTTGATATCCTCATCAGTTCTGTAGCATAAGCTTCTTCATCTTGATCCCAAGATGTCACTTAACTTTGATACTTTCTTGATGCCTTATAGAATATCAGCATCCTCGTGTCTCTGCATCTCCTCCCTGTACTTCAGCTCGTCCCTGTGTAACGTCATCGTTCTTCTCTTCCATTTATTGTTCCTGCTTCTTCTGGGATTTCATTCAAATGGCCATCATACTGTCTCATATGCAGGTATGTTTTTCTCAGTGGGAACCTTGCTTTCAGGACTCTCTTCGGTATTGGTATTTTCACTGGTAACGCACGTGTCTCCCACTCTGGTTCCCAACATATAGGCAATACGAACAGGGTGGTTGAGGTGGGGGTACTTAGCTCCTTCTCTACAACAGATTCTCATTTTCCAAGAGCAGAAGATGTTAGGCGCTTAGTTACATCTTTGTACATGACAGGCATTAAATGCGTCGGATTCACATAATACCCATCTGCATTAACATTGTGCAATACACATCTTACATGCTTAAACCAAGTTATGTGTTGGCCCCTGTCTTATACCGAATGTGATGATTTCAAAATTGCAATAGAAGGGCCTGCTGATTGGTCCAAAAACAGAGCCAGGGAAACTCAGATTCGAGCATGATTTCATCTTGAATGTATCCTAGTCCTAATTCTGTATGCACTAAGACATGTGGTGCTGATTTCAGCAAACCCAATAGTCTCTTAGAAAAGACATTTTTACACTACTTGAAAAACCCCATAATGTTGTGCAATATTTTGCAGTTGTGTTGGTTGTATAGATCTTAATTATAATATTACTTTTCAATTTTTTTTATTATTAATGTACACATAGTCTTATAAAAGACTTTGTACGTATCATGATCAAAGGTATCATTCATCAGTAAATACCAAATAATTATGCCAGAAAATGTTCTTCTTCAATATCGTTTAAAATCTCTAAAACATATGCACAAAATTTCACAATATTAGGTTAAAATCATTACTATTCAAAAAGAATTCCCACAGATCATAAATATTGCATTTTCCAATCTTATTACTATATTGCATTAAGTATTGGCGCCTCAACAAGATATTTAAGTGACTCAATGACACATTTGCTGCATAAGCGACATCATTGTTTATTCCGTGGTATGCTCGTTTGCACACCATCAATTTGCAGAGTGTTCATCATATTAAATTGAATAGCCATATACTTTATCATGGTATAGCTAGGAGGGTAGGCTTTCATATAAGCAGGGGTGCCACTATGCTTTACAAATGATTCTAGAAACTTTCCACTAGTTGATTTGAATGTTAAATTAACCATATTCTGTTATCTCTCATGGGATTTTAGTACCTTCCAAACTACAGACGTATTCATATTAAGGGTGTATTGCATCATATCTGTGTCCTATTGTTTAAGAGAAGCACTTAAATGACCCAGGCAGCTGTTCTTCAAACCGCACAATCTGTAAATATAAGGCGTGCATAAGCGTTTCAACAGTGGCCCTTGCTCCGCCCTATTGAGAGTTTTACTTAACCATAGTCGCTTCTGCATAGCCAAAGTACCGCAACTATTCAGATTACATTTTAATCGAATATATTCAATCGGCAATGCCTTTTGAAATTTCAAGATCTTTTTAAGTGTTTTAGACTCAAGACTCAAGTTCATTAAAAGTCTGCAGATATTCCCAGCCCCGTATTTCACCTCCGCACGGTATGATCAATAAACACATAACTCTATAGAGAGCTCTATACAGAGTAAGAATCGCCTGCATTGAATTTCCACCGTGTACACCTGCAAATGTATTTATTGCTCCTGTCACATGTGTGGTGTTTCTACTTAACATCTCCCATTGCACATCCCACTGCATCCGACCACACCTAAATATTTGTACTCCTTAACTTGTTCGACAGCCTGTCGGTCAATCACACAATTGTACTTTCTTATTGTATCACAAGCGGGCTTAAATATCTTAACTTTTGTCTTTGAGGTATTCATTTTAAGCCCAATTATCTGGAGTAATCCCCCAACACATTTAATTTTCTTTGAGGTCCTAGTGGGGTCTAATCCAATAGTAGTAGATCGTCGGCATAGATAAAGAATTGTTACCAAACTTAATTGGGTAGGTTTCAGGCAGATCAAGTGCCTCTTGTAGATTCACCAGAAATATATTAAACAAACCAGGAGCTAATATGCATCCTTGTTTGACTCCTTTCTCTGTCCCTGCCAACTCATCCAACCTCACTCGCACACGCAGTTCTTTCTGCAGCTGTAGTATCATGGACAGTAGCCCATTAGGAACATTCCACGCAAAACTAAGTTCTGCCATAACCTTGCTCTCAACACAGTGTAAAAAGCCGCACTGAAGTCTGTAAAGGCAGCATAGACTGGAAGTTTATGCCTAGTCCAAGAATATTCAATTAACAAGACTAACGTCAGCAGCTTATATAAAGTGTTTGAGCCTTTATGAAAGCCAGTCTGATTGAATGGAATGACCTGAAAATTGTCACTTCATTCAGTTCATTCATTAAGCAGGACTCTAGCGAAAATCTTTGCCGGAATGCCTAGCATGGCCAACAGCCTATAGTTACGTGGATCATTCCTATTTCCTTTCTTATGAACCAGCAGTATTATTCCATCCATCCATGAGCTAGGAAGCCTACCTGAATGACTAATGGGGCTAAACAATTTGTGAAGTGCCCTAGCCTATAAGACAGGATTCATTCTCAACCAGGCATTACTGGTTGGTAGGCGTCGGGCCCTACACATGTGAAGTTACATTTCTTTATTATCTCTATCAGCTCACAGATGGTGACAGTACACGCCCTTCTTTCCACTTTTATTTGTGAGTGAGAAGAAACATCAGTATTCTCACCTAAAGTTCCAGCTATATAATGCCCCCTGTCAGTTCATGTAGCACCATTTATTAATACAGAGGAGCTATTACTATAATAACTAATAAGCCTCCAAAACGATCTGCCATCTTTATCCAAGGCATGTGTTACTAAGTTCTTCCACAGTTCCTTGTCTTTCTTCTTGAAATGATCATGCACCCACCTGCCATACTTCATTTTGCGATTTTCTAGAGCCTCCCCTAGTGCAGTATAGCCAGAGGGCCACAGCTCAGAGATGTGTATCATGTTTTGATGTTTCTTTTCTTGTTGTACCCACTGGTCATAATAATGCTTCATTTTCATCTTCATTATGCATTGTTCACCCCCCTGCCCCGTCCTTACTGGAGTAGACCATATTCTGGATGTTATCCACTGTATTATCGAATGACTTAATAAAAACCTACAACCATCCCCCTTCTCTATATAATTCATTAACTACAAGTATGATTCACTTTTTCCATTTTTACAGGGTTCCATTTTATCCTGTTCCTTCCTGTGCTAATCGCAATCGCCTTATCCTTTATCTGTTTCTAATGGCACTTTTTCAAACTTCATTAGGGCACACGATGGCAGATGGTCACTTTCTTCTCGTACACATATCGCCATGTCTCTAACCAACGGTAATGCCACCTGATTAGCAAAGAGATAGTCTATAGTAGAGGCACCTTTTCCCCAGATTTGTGTGAACCCAACATGGCCATCTCCAGGACAAACCCCACTTAGCATCTTCATGCCATACAGATAGAGCAAACTTGCCCTTGACAACCCATTTTCATTATATAATCAATAGGCTATGAGCAAGAGCCGTATGTGTCTACCTCAATAGACGGGGGGACCTTGGCATTGAAATCACCCGACACAAAGACCGGCATACGATCACCCACCTTATCTAGCAAATTTCTCATCGTCCTTAAATGATCTCTAAGAATTGTTAAATTATTAAATGCTTAAAATTACTGTATACATTAGTACCAATGTTACATTGTTGCAAGATTGCTGATTTGGCTGAGTTTGCTTGCATATCTAAGGCATTCCTAAAGGCTGTGTAACTATTTAGTAACAACTGAAGAAAGTTTGGTGTGCACGATTAGCACAACGTCATCCGCATATGCCAACAGAGGTAAAGGCTAGCTCAGGGGCAATGCGTTTGTCTTGGAAACAAGACAACGCACTGCAACACTGTTTCCCATGCTTAGAAAACACTTGTTGGTATTAAGCGCATTATAAAAGAACAATTATAATTATAATCTCTCTGTTTTACTGCTTTTTACCGATACTTAAAATCTATCATCTTTCATTTCTTCTGAAAACAGGTAGCATTCAGCACTTCGCCCAGAATTAAGAAGAGAGTCTGCCCTGCCACCACAACTTGCTTTGTTTTCTTTATGTGGGCATGTCCTAATATGCAAATGCTACATACATCCAATGGCTAACGGAGACAGGTTTTCGGGCTCATTACAACTATGGCGGTGTGGGGAAACATTGGCGGTGACAGAATTACTGCCACTTTTCCCGCACCGCCATACCACGAGTATGTCCCTGGAGTGGGGGATTGACCTTCAGCATCATGCTGGAGGTAAATCCTCCCAATGTCTGCTGAAAGATCGGCAAAATCGGCGGAATTACTGCAGCAATATTTCTGCCAGCGGTAATTCTGCCGAAGAAGGCCCATAGAGTCCAATGGACTCTGAAAAAATGGTGATTTACTCCACCGCTGCCACTTGTAATACAGCTGTAATCCCGCCAGACCTAATGAAGGTAACGGTAATTCAGTTGGACAGTATTCCAGTGGATTTACCGCCAGAATATCGCCCAACTCGTAATAATGCTGGAGCAGATTGTTGCGCCATGTTCAATTGTTTGGTTCTTGAGCAGATGAGCGTGGAGTAGGAAGCCTCTCTTTCCTCATTTCTTGCCCCCAGCACTGGTTGCTTGATGCTCTCTTGATCCACTGACTGGCTCTGTTATGCTACTACAGCTGTCCATGCACATGCCTATTCTACTTATCCCGCCCCCCACCCCACCCTAACCTGCTGCATGCACCAGCCCCAGAAGGGTGTGGTAACGCACATGATGAGTGGCTATTTTCTGAGACAACCATTTCCTGCTCGGAGACTCTGCATTCCTCCATTGCCTTATGGAATCCAGGCACCACTTCCGCTTTTAAAAGTGTGCCTGTTTCACAAAGAATGTGGTATCTGAAAAAAGTGCAGAATGTTGGCTTTTTTTGCAAGCCCATTTCTGACAAAAATGCAATTGTGCCCAACAGAGTCCCCATGAATACACACATATGCGCGACACTAAAGTATTCATGGACACCAAGCACACAAATGAGCAATTGGTACGCACTTTGCCATGAGGAGCCTTAAAGGGTCAGTCATGGTGATGCGTGCAAACATAAAAACAAACATACAGGACTGTAGAGTTTCAAAGACGGGAAAGGCCAGAAAGTATTTTAGTTTTTAATCACATTTTATAAATTTACAAACATTTGACATACTAATCACAAAACCCCCAAACAAAAAAAACAAAAAATTGAAACAAAGCTAATACATGACCAGGAAACGACCCCATATCTTTTCAAAAAAGACAATTTTTTTCATTCATCGATAAATCAACCTTTCCATATAAGCCAGTTTCAACATTTCAGACATCCACTTCCAGAGACAATCTCTATTTCCATCCTCTCAGTATCCGTTTTTTGGCCACTGAGGCTCCTGTAAGTAGCCATTTACGTTATGAAGTACATAGACCATTCAGCAATTCATCAACTCTGAGAATTAATGTATTACAATCATAATCCAAGGTCTGCCATAACACATTGTTAAAAATGATACAGAGTCTACTCCAGAAATTACTCACTCTCACACACTCCCAAAGCATGTGCTCCAAGGTGCCCATTCTGTGAACACATCCCCAACAGTCATTCGTATCGGACAGACCTCTCTTATGCAATCTCTCAGGAGTCCAATAAACCCTATTCAGGATTTTAATCTGACATGATCTCTCGCTTAAACTCACTGAAGACAAGCATACATTCCTACATATATTCTCCCATCTTTCTGGCATCATTTCACATGTTAATCTCATGGTCCATTCTTCCATTAGTGATCTGTTATTCTTTGATTTAGACACAATCAATTTATAGTATCTACTCGTTTAAGCCTCTGATAATCACGTTGTGTACAATTTGGAATTTCCCACGTATCCTTAACTTGACTGAGGGTCAGCCATCTGTCATTACATCTCAGGTCCCCGATCCACTGTACACCTCCCAAGACCCACTCTGCCCAAAATAGTGTTTTCCCATTTTCCGTTATTTCAGGGTTGTATCATATTGATGAGTCTAGTCTTTTAAAGGCGTTCTCCCCCAGAAGTTTTACAAATTCCTTCCAAGAGCTTCTCAAAAATTAGCTCTCGATGCTTTGTGCATGTCCCTTTGGCAGTTCTAACAATCCATGGCAATGGCTTATTTCATGCGTTCAAAAGCACCTGTCATTTGTGAACACAAGGTGACCTTTTCTATTTGTTCAAAAGCGCCCTCCGACCCCAAAAGGGGTACAGAATGCCTGCTCCAGTGAAGGCCACACTCGGATCTTGCTAGAAAGGTCAAATCTTTTTATGACCAAGTGCAGGAGGTGGGGGCGGGCGTGGGGTGGGGAGGGGAGGGGCTTTACCTTGTCTGATTTAAAATGACTGTCAGGTAAGGGTATTTTTGTGCACATTAGAATTGTTTTTGTCATTTTATATATACACACAAAATACAACTGCAATGGCAAAGCTTTGAAATGAATATACAAATAATTAATCAGATCTCACAGTCACAAATTTGATGATGTCTAGTACAGTGTAGAGAAACTCAAGTCGATATTTTCTTCATGAAATTAGTTAGCTTCGATCTATTGCGCAGTCACTGATATGTTTTTTTTTACGATGCATCTGATGCCATTAATGCAAAATTGTGTTTTTGTTGGTAAATTCAATCCTTTGTGGAGACTCATTGCACACTGCGTTGCGTGCCGCATCTGTCGCCATCTGTCAACGTGGTTTAATCAAGTCTCCAAGTCTCCAGCTGTCAATACTGTGTAGCCTCAGCTCCCTGCCATCCGCCAATGGTGTGTTACAGAAGTCCCCACTATAGAGAGGTTGCAAAACACACTTTTAAGGCCTTATCACAAGTACGGCGGTAGCCTTTAAATGCAGCAGCAAGAGGGTTTCCACCGCATTTACCGCTGTGCCCAATCTCGAGCCCAGCGAGTTTACCCCCAGCTTATAGCTGGGGGTAAACTTGCTGGTAAAACACCAATTTTCAGCACAATTACCGCCAGCAGTATTACCCAATGGGAAAGGGGGAATAACATCTACCGCCCAACCCGTGACCCAGCTGTAATACCACTGGACAGGTGGGCAGTAGTGCTAATAAAGTTGGGCAGTATGCAGCGGTAACAGGGTTACCACTGCATTTACCTCTTTGCCCAATTTCGAGCCCGTTTTTGACACAATTACCACTGCCGGTATTACCGCCTGATAATTGCACCAAAATGTCAACATTGGGTCCAATTAACCGAATGGAGAATAACGTCTACTGCCCAACCTGTGATCTGGCAGTAATACCGCTGGACAAGTGGGCGGTAGCACTAATAAAGTTGGGCAGTATCCCAGTCAGGATACCGCCCAATTCATGATGAGGCCTTGTGTGAGGACAATGTAATACACCCCCTGCTTTTCCAAGATGTGCTTTTAAATCTTTCACTTCAGTCTGTTTTTGAAAGAAGATCAGTTGCTTTAGGAAGTGACTGGGCCCATGTTTGACTGTCTGTGTCTAACTGTGAGAACATATTACATCCAACAGTCACGCGTGAAATAAGCTTAAATGCAAATCTCAGCTACACATGTGGACTGGTTTTCAGTGTTTGCTGCTTCCGGGACCAGCAAAATAAGCGGAAATCTTAAGAGTTTTCCTGTCGTTTTCTGATAAATTCTTCAGAAAAGATGTTGCTTACTGTATACATATACAAAGCATGCTGCTAACGTATACTCCACTCTTTAATACATATACCAAACATTGAACATGTATGAATAAACCAAGTTATACATAATGCATGTCATGATTTTAAAATAGCAAATCTGATCTACAGCTTTAAAGGCTGATTAGAAAATGCGTATTGTATGTATTTTATTTGTCACAGAAATGATTTTGTATTCCATGACTTCACAATTTCCATAGGTTTGATATCATGGCATTAGCCCTCTAGCGCCCGGGTTTGGAGCCTGTGCATTTGGGCCACTTTTCCAAACCCCCCCAGTGAGGAGATATTTACTGCAGACCAAACTATGGCACCTCTGGGCTGCTGCAGATATGCTATGATGCAAGGTTAGCACAACATGCAGGGCACCCTCCAGTGAGGACTCAGAAAGGAGCCGCAAGACCAAAAATACAGAGTCGACAAGAGCACAGAGCACACCGCTCCCATAACACAATCCCATGAACAGGCTTCCTGCAATGCTTGCTTTATCCTCCATTGGAAGAGCAGCAGTTTGATCAGCCTATAGTGAATGCCGAGAGGACGTGCCTTTATTCGTTTTAATGCACGCTAATAGAGCTGCAACCCTGTAGTCCCTCATCCCTGAGTGTGACTGTGGGCCGTGCAGCCCTCCTTTACGCAGTTCACATGTGCCTCCCGTTCCATAGTCAATAATGATTAGCAGAAGCAGGTGGAAAGGATGGTCTTGCAAAGTGTTTCTGCCACATATTGAGGTCCTGAGGAAGGTTTGAATATTTCCGGTTGCGAAGGTCTTTCTGAACTATGCATGTGTGTATATCTATCTGCTTACCCTAGAGCCTTACCTAGGGGCCCAAGGAATGCTCTCCCATCTTGTCTGGAATGAGGGCAATTCATGCCTGACAGAGCCCCCACCTTTGTGCATCCTAGGACTGTCAGGCCTTCCATGACCCCTTCGGTGGTCATCACTCTGATGCACAATGCATCGCCTTTATTGACTTGCACCCACACCCCTGGTTACATTACACCAATCCCACACAGGTCTAAACGTGCACTGTTCCGGCCTTCAGTCTAGGAATCATACTCCAAGATTGCCAAAGGTCATAGTCGCCTCCAGCCATCCCTAGATCCAGCGACATCAGTTACAGTGCTTTACATTTAGGACTTTCTACTAAGATAGTTCTACACGTTCTTCTAGAGGTCACCATTCGAGTGCCATCAGAATATCATCCAGTGTCTTAAGCAATAAAGGTCATGGCTGCCCTTCTACTTCTGGTTCATTCGGAACGACCGCCAAAAAGACCGTGTTCTCATTGGCGGAGGCATATACACACACTCTCTCCTCTTCTGATTCCAAAAGGGTTGCCATTGGTACTTTCCATTCGGGGATTTCCAGCATGTGACTGGCGGATCAAGCAAAGCGTTCCACCGATTTCAGTGCTGGCAAAAAAACAAGGCGCTTTGAACAGGCCCACAGAATGAGACTCACAGCCATGCATGTGCTATGCAGCTTCCCGCTTTACAGCTGTGCAGATTTCCAGAAGTGCAGGGACACAAAAGACGCGGCCTGCTGTGCCTATACCTCTCCAGACAGCTATTTAAATGGCTGCTGGGAAATGGCCCATATGTTGCCATTTTTCCTTTCCATAGAGCATGATATATTGCGTAAAGCTGTATCTACGACTCATATCACATCCCCTGACGAACAGAAGCCATTCTTATTTTGTGCTATTCAATTCTGATGGTAACTTTTGTAGAACTAGGACATCCACAGAGCTGTTACTGATTTGGGGAGCGTTAAATGGGAGTGCTCAACAGAGGGAACATGTGTGCTGAGAAAACCGAGTCTTAGCCCTTCAACAAGAGAGCAACTATGTCATCCTATCACTAAGAAAAATGGCATGACACAAACATGGCCCTCTGCCACTCTGGTGTCCCATGTCTAGAACAATTTCACTGGCACAAACAATCATGATGTCACTTGCACTGGCACTCTGGTGTATGAGAGTGTCATTTCAGGACATTGTGAATTTGAAGACTGTTGAGAGGTGACATTTAATGAAGAAGTTTATGTTTATTTGCTTATAATGCGTCAGAATCGGCAGGCATCAGGGCGCACCATACATAAGAGTCAAGTACAAGCAGCTTACAATTTAGACAAACAGTAACGTCTTGAGAGGTTTCCTAAAGGTAGTACTATTTTCTTCTATAGGTATCAAAGCTGGAAGCGTATTCCAGACCAACCCTGCCTGTACCGTGAAAGAGCGTCCATTGGGCCTCATTACACGGACGGCGGTAAGGGTTAACGGTCACCGTTAATGGCAACGGTGACCGTTAACCCTTACCGCCGTACTACGAGGTCCCTTTGCGGGTTGGAGGATTTAACGCCTGCTTCTTGCAGGCGTTAATATCCAACCCGCTAAGGGACCTCGGAGCTAATTACGGCACCGCAAAATTGCGGTGCCGTAATTAGCGCCTTCCCCATTCCCATAGAGCCCTATGGGGCAGAAATGGGAATGGGGAAGGGCAATGGCGGAAAGGGGATTTACCGCCCCTCCAACCTTGGAATGGGGCAGTAAATCCCCTTTCCGCCAAGGCGGTGCCAGTATTTTACCGGCATGAGCCATGGCGCTAATAGCGCCATGCCTCTAACTCGTTCACATCTGGGCTCATAAGTATCATAATTGACAGACACTTTTTTCCTCCCATCCCAATCCTGAGGCTGTCCAAATGAGTATATAAGGGTCAGGTTTTACAAACAATTTTATATTCGGGTGAGTGTTGTGAAAATAAAATTTGCACCTGGCCCACTATACTTTATGCATTTAGTGAGTCAAACAAACAACCATCTTATCACAGCCATGTTTGTCAAACATAAAGACCTGTGGTCCTTCCTATGTTCCCAGAATCTTTGTTATTGTATTTTCACGAATGCTCAACATTTTCTCTGTTAAAATGTTCTTTCGTCTTGGAAAGGATTATGCTTGGATTAAAACCAATCATCTTTTTCTTGTGTGAGCAGCAAGGCAATGGTTAATTTTGCTTGCTGACTGCTGACCCTGCAGTCTAGTCCTCTGGTGCCTTAAAAGGGCAGCGCGCGCCCATTTTGCCTCCCTCGGCACCCTTCGTGCAGACAGTACCCCCACAGTGTGATGAAGACATTCCTGCAGAACACACGAGATGACAATGTATGTCTCCAAATACCAGGATGGCGCCTCATGGGAGGAGGGTGCCTCAGTCATTGCTACTCTCATTCTACTTTATGCAAAGAAAAACACCATGCAGCTCTATTTCTACTCTGTTCGAGGTGCTGCAAGCTAACGTGGCTTCCGCAAACTCGCACCATCCACTGCCACTCACGCCCACAGACAGAGAAAGGGAAAGAAAAACAGAGAGAGAGAGGAGAGAGATAGAGAGAGACAGGCAGACACAGAGAGAGGGATAAAGAGCGACAGAAGCAGAGAGAGGAAGAGAGTGTAGAGAGAAAGAGAGGGGGGATATAGAGAGAGTGAGGCGAGAGATAGTGTGAGACAGGGAGTCACAGAGTGATAAAGGGCGACAGAAGCAAAGAGAGGAAGAGAGTGTAGAGAGAAAGAGAGGGGGGATATAGAGAGAGGCGAGAGATAGTGTGAGACAGGGAGACACAGAGAGATAAAGGGCGACAGAAACAGAGAGAGGAGGAGAGTGTAAGGAGAAAGAGAGGGGGAATATAGAGAGAGAGGAGAGAGAGCGAGGCAGGCAGACAGAGGGCGAGAGAGATAAAGAGTGACAGAAACAGAGAGAGGAGGAGAGTGTAAGGAGAAAGAAAGAGAGGGGGTATATCTATTTATAGAGAGAGGCGAGAGATAGTGTGAGACGGAGACACAGAGATAAAGAGCAACAACATAGGGAGGAAGAGAGTATATAGAGAAAGAGAGGGGAGAGAGAGAGAAGGAGAGAGAGAGAGAGAGAGAGAGAGATGGAGGGAGTGCTTCATTTGCGCATAACACACCGGGTTCAGGTAGTTAGGTACATAAACCGTTAATGTTCACCCTTTGCTGAGAGTGAATGTGTTAAGTCAGTGCGACAAGCCAGAAACATCAAAAAGAAAAAAAGATGGTTTGGCGACAGGTTTCCTGAAGACTTGTCCAGAAGCCTAGAATAAAAAGGGTCAGGCAAAGTTCAATGGAAAAGAGGAACAAAATGGGGCACCACAGAAAGATTGGCAAAATAGAGGGAAAGAAAGGCACACCGGTGGAGAATACGGATGGATGAAGTTGGAAGTTTGTGAGTATGGAACCACACAATTAAAAAGAAAGGAAAAACGTAGAGGAAAAAAAAACAGGGAGTAGTTTTGCTCATTTTCATCAGGGAGAGGAAATTTGTATTTTTAGTACCGTTTTAGTACCGTTCTATCACTTTTGCACAAGTTCTGTTTGGGGAATATTAACATCTATCCCATCTCCCTTGTAAATAAAAAGTTAGGGAAATTCAACAGTCGTCAAGCATGTACACCTGCACACATTCAAAGTTATGTGACCAAAATCCTTTCGGAACCCATTTGCTGCTCAGCAAAGTACAACCTTCATGTTGAGGTGATATTTATACAGTGCGCAGTCACTGCCCTCAGTGCAGCTACATACTGCCAGGCACATTGAGCCCATACCCTGCCGAACCCCAGCTCTGATGATGTATACTTGTGTATGTCAGATTGCAGTGGTGGCAGAACACGTTTCCAGTCCCACCCCTGCCTTTTGCCCCCTGTCTAGAGGCTGGCTCACCTATTTTTAGTGGTGCGTCTGGCGCCGGTGTTGCATAGAGTAGGTTCTCCGGCTTCAGGTCGCGGTGAACAATCCCATTTTCGTGCAGGTACTACAGGGAGAAATAATTGCCGTAAGAAATCATTATGGGGTCTGGGTAGCTGCTGTGCAGTTACTTTCCCTCATCAAAATAAACAATAACATGTTTTGGTCATTTCACGAAATAATCTGACACTGCTGAAAATCTATTAAAATGTCAGATTGCAATCACGAGAGCATGCATAGCGTCATGCAAAATATTTGCACATGCATAGTGAAGCCCACCAGATTTACTAAAACACCAACATCTAATGTATGATATAAGCACATTCCTCTCAGCGGGCAATGCAATTGTACTTTCCAATTTTCCATTTATTGTGCGAGGTGTGCAGGAAAGTGTAGCTGTTTAATTACAGGTTCGTTAATTTGTGTTACCAACAGAGAATGTCGCAGAGTCAATGTGTGCTGGTAACAGAGCAATGAATTCCCATGGCAACATCACCTTGCTGTTCCCAGATGCCAGTAAACACCTCTGCATCCGGCCTACAAAGCATATCATTTACTTCTTAGCCAAGCACACTGATTTACTCCACGGATGCAAACCTGGGAACTAACTCGATGATTCACTGTGATATTCTTGCTTGTTGTTTCAGTAAATAAAAAAATAAAAACCCTATCTATGGAGTCTGATCTGCTAGATGTGGTAACACATTGGGCCTCAGAGGGAGGTTGGCGGTATTGACAGAATTCTGAACATTCTCTACAGGAGCAAGCAGGGAAACCGCAATGCAATTTCCAGGAAAGGTTTTGTTTCAGCAGGACACTTCCTCTCTTGCGGATGCAGCATGCTATTTAACACATGACAGAGAAAGATAACACATTGGAAAATGCTTTTGCTGTCTTATAGAGAAACCATTTACTTGTGCACGACACCAATTGCATCCTTATGATCACCCTGTTCTAGTTCAACCAAGGTGCAATTAAAAGGCTTAACAACTAAGTACTAAATACTCCAAAATAAAATAACATTTAATTAGCCAACTCAGTTTGTCTATTTACTTTACTCACTTTTACATCACCATTTTGAACTTCACGGCACAAGTTCCAAAACATATATTGCCACTTCCACCATGTGCTAATAGCCTTATAGACTGAGGGAGAGCGGGTCATTATTGCTTGGGATAATGACCAGTCCCGAATTTATGGCCCCTGCTTTGCCTCGGGCCATGACTTGGTGGTGGGTCATTATCCTGTGATAATGACCCCTGCTTCAGTCTATAAGGCCACATTTTAAACCTGTTGGGTAAAACACGTATGATTTACTATGATACGATGCAGGATAAACACGGTTGCTAGAGGCAAGCTCTGAATTCACTATCAGCTTCCTCCACCCCTTTAAACATACTACATGAAAAGGTAAATGTACAAACATTCTTCCTCTACCTCTGCTCAATTCCGCTGACTGGTTGATTGGTGTACCTTCAGAGCCTCACAGGTCCCAAGCTTTCCTCACCAGTCTTCTACACTTGCCCCCAGGACGTGCACTTGCCACAGCACTAGTACACTTCGGTTACGTCCCATGAGAGTGGTATCTCTCTGCACTTAACCCATGTTCTCTGCCAGGACTGGGCGCACTTGGTCCCGATTGACCCCCCCCCCCACGCACTTCCTGTTCTGTGCACCTGCATGATCTGAATGTACCATGCCTAGTAAGATTGTCTGTCTTGTCTTCCCTATGTTCACCCCTCCCATGTATGGTTGCACTTTGAAACACTTGTGTATAAGAGCATAATAAATAAACAATCAATCATCTTACATAAGGCTTTGCATAGTTTAGAATGAAGAGTCACACAACAGATATAGATATAATAAACACACAGGCAATGGGCCTCATTCCTTGGGGAATTACCGGGCCATTCCGAGTTTGGAGGGCCCGGTAATTCCTCCCTCCAGGAACCCGGGCCCGGACCTTCCCCATTCCCATTTCAGCCCCCATAGGGTTGAGTGGGAATGGGAGAGGGAGCAAACAACGGGCCGATTACGAGTGGTCTGTTGTTTGCTCCCTCTTCCCCTCTTGGGACGCGGGACCCCAGGCGTCCTTACCGGGTCCCGCGAGGGGACCTCGTAATGTGCCGGAACGGGTTAAACGGGTCCGCCTCTTTTTGCAGAGCCCGTTAACCCGTTCCGCCAGGGTTGTAATGAAGCCCAATGTATTTAGAGGGATACAGATGGCTGCACACAAATAATTCTGGAAAGTAGCATTCTTGAAAATGTTTTTTTTCCTTATGCCTGTGAGCAAAGCATGCACTCTTTCGGGAATGTCACAGGGTGGTAGTGGCTTCCACTACACATGGAGTCATCATTTTGAAAAGGTGAATGGGATCAAACACACTTAGACGGTCAAAAGAAAGTGATTTATTCCAGGCCATTTCTTTCAGTGAGCAATAACTCATTCATAAACTATTGAGTAAAATGAACTTTCCATTCATCATGAAAAATTACAATGGCAGTGTTAATCTGTGATTTTTTGGGAAATTCACAACTGATACAATTGATGCCTTAGCAAACAAAATAGATACTTTCTTGTATTTTGGATACAAAAACACGCATCAACCACCCGCCAATTATGTTTTCTATTTACTGTGAAGTCTCCCTAACTGTAGCGGATATGCACACAGAAGAAAGCTACAGCTAATGTGCATGACACAGAGAGACTCAAGTGCATTCTGGCTTGCTTTCCCTATTATTATGCCTGGTGCATCGCATAGCCGTGTCAACAGGGCTGCTCCCTCCATATTGCCCCCAACAGGTTCTAAATGGTAATGCACATCTTTTTACTAGCATTGCATACATCATGCTCAAATCACCATAACCCTAACAATCAATCACATCAGATACGAACATCTCGCTTTCCTTTTACTCCGTGTGTCACTACTGAAGCAAAACACTCGAAAGCAGTGTTATCCAAACGTTTTATGCTGAGGCCTCCGGGAGTAAAATTATTATTGCAGGGCCCCCAAAATACCAGCAGCTCTTTTGGGCCACGGATAAGAATTGGAAGAGGATATCCTTGTGTCGCCTGACATTTGAAGACGTTGTAATATGCATTTCAGTAGCACTGCTCAGCGTCAGACATGGAGATAATGAAGCCCATGTCTTTTGAAAAAGACACACAGGCCGATTCATGGAATTAATGTGCGCTGAAAATTCCCGCGCAAGCGAATCGCAGTGCAAGTGCGAAAATTGCAGCGAAACCCGCGCACAGCGTTTCATGGAAGTCCGTGCGCGTGTAAAACCATGGATGTGCGCTAAAATAATGCGTGGCACATGCTGGCGCACACGTCTTCAAACTGCGTGCGCTACACACACAGCGAAAGCGCACATAGCGAAGCGCACACAACAAAAGTAGGCGTAACACAGGGCGTAACACGCGGAATGGGGAACAACGCGTGAAAATGTGGGCGTCACGGGGGACTGCACTTCTTGGCCACTGGTTCATTTCAGCGGACTTCTGCCATAGTGGGGGGGTCTTAAAGGCCAAGCAGTCACGCTGGCTGCACCAGGTGTTGGCCATCATGACTGCATTCCCATCAGTCCGCAGGCACACATACCTGCCCAGAACACCTGCAGAAAGGCAGGCTGTCGTCTAGGATTTTTACGGGGTGGCACACTTCCCCAAAGTGCTAGGTGCCATTGACTGCACCCATGTGGCTCTACATCCTCCCAGGGTAACTGAGCACATCTACAGAAACCGCAAGCACTGGCATTCCATCAACGTGCAGGTAGTATGTGATGCCAAGGGAATCATCTCCTCAGTATATGCCAACTATCCAGGGTCCACCCATGAAAGTTTCATTTACAGAATGTCAACCCTAAACCAGGACCTAGATCCTGGGCGGCATGGCGATACATAGCTGCTTGGTGAGTATAAATGCCCCTGCACATGCCTGCATGTCATAAACTGAGTAATGTCACAACCCCACTAATGATACCCATCATCACCTCCCCAGGGGACAGTGCCTACTCTCTGAGCACCCACATGATGACGCGAATTCGGAACCCCACCACAACACCCGAGGTAAGATACAACACAGCCCATATTGCAACCCGGGGCATAGTGGAGTGCACATTCGGAGTGCTCAAGTCACGCTTTCGCTCCCTTGACCGTTCTGGTGGGCAGCTGCTATACGCACCCCCAGTAGTGTGCAGGATCATAGTGGCAGCATGTGTCCTGCACAACATTGCAACACGCCAGGGCCTGTCCGTGGACATGGTGGTGCCCCCACATCCCCAACCACAAGCACGGTCGCTGTGCATGGGAGGGGAAAGGGCATGTAGTGAGGCAGCCCGCACGCAGCTGGTGGCTAATTACTTCACCTAAAAACCCACCCCTGTGGAGTGCACACAGCCCTGGCACATACCAGCTGACAATCAATGATGATGACATAAGGGACAGTCAACTGTCACAATCATACCAGCCTGAGATTGGTCACCTAGAATTGTTACATTGCATGCATCCCTACCTGCCGAAAGACAACCAATGCTGTGTCACAAAAAAAACATGAATGACTACCCCCTTGCAAAATACAACATGAAAATAGTGCCATGTCACCCAACACCTCCCCAGCTCCGCCACCCAACACACCATGGCATGTCATGCAATGTGAAAGCAAACAAAGCAATGCACAAGACCTGACACAAGTGTCACAAAGTGCACTGGTCCAAATGGAAACTGCCCACAGACAATATGCTCCTAGTAATCAATTACAAACAGCACACATGAACAAACAAATACTTACCACCAACACAATACAGCAACACAGATTGAAACATTGCAAAAACATGATAGTACTAAGTCAAAGTAGTGGTAGTCTTACAACCTGAATAAACCAGCACATCGACCCCTTCCAACTGTAGAGCGTTGCTCCCACGCAAATGTGTCAGTGTACTGCATACAACATGAACACCATCTGCAAAGGAGACGGCCTTTTGAAGACATGAGGAAGGAACCTGCAAATTAGGAGGAAGACATGGATGCACAAGCACATATCAATACACCACGCAGTGTACAATACAACAACAATACCCACTAGGGATGTACACACAGTATTGACTACAGACTGCCCACACAGCTCATGGGAGCCCAATGTCACTCTGTAAGTCACTGTCACTTGGTCACACCCTTTGCAAGCCCATGGAAACGGGAAGCAGGGGTGTTTGTGTCACAAACCCAAGCATCTAACCCAAACTCAGGACAAGCCTGCATGTGCCCAGCCGGAATACAGTGGATGCCCACGGGAGCCACACAAGGCAACACACTGTACAAAAAAAAATTAAAAAATCAAAAATGACCATGTGGAGGCCGGGGGGGAGGCCACCCAGGAGGTTCGAGGACAGGGTGCACACCAACACCCACCTGCGTGGATGTTGCGGAAAAATAAATACCTCCATGGGCTCATGGCCTGCACCGCTATGCCATTGTGGGAGAACCGCTGTCGCTCTCTTCACCCTCTGCTGCTGCATCAGGAGGTGGTGGCACTATGGGAGGCAGCCCATGCAAAGCCCTGGTATGGTCCTCCATGGCAGCAAGCATGCAGGTCTGGAAGGTCTGATTCTGGAGGATTAAAGTGCGGAGATCCCCATGCAGCACGTCATGGGTTGCCTGCACTTCTGCACGCATGGCCTCGCGGGATGCCCGGATCTCCTCACGTGTTGCCTGCAGCTCAGCTGAGAGTGAACGTGTGAGCTGCTCCAGCTGCTGTTCTGCCCTAACATTTCAGGAAGCCTCAAGTTCAGGCAGACTCTGCCTGAGGTTATGGGGTTCCACCCTCAGGGCTTCCCTGTGGCCCTGTGACTCTATTGATATGGATTCGCGCAGAGTCTCCAGTGCCGCCCGTCGGTCCCTGTTGCACGCCAACATGTCTTCCCTGTGTGATTTGCAAATGGAGTCTGTTGCCTGCTGTTGTTGCTCCATCTGCCTTTCAGGGGGGATAATGGAAGTGGCCACCCTCTCCATTGCCTGAGCCATCATTTCTACTGATGCTGCCTGTTGGGTTGCCATGCCGTACATGGAGTTTTCCCATACAGTATTGCCTGGTGGCGCACGGCCACTGCGTCGGCGGGCACCACACCTGTTTGGGGCAAGGCGATCAGCACCTTGCTGTGCTGGCACTGCCTGAGGCTGCAGGACTGCATTCCCCCTCTGATCTGCTGGCCCAGGAACAGGATCAGATGCTGTGTAGTGTGACCCTGCATCCGTAACCGCCAAAGGCGGACCTACCAACACTGACATACCCATAGAGGGTTCTATCCCTGGTCCAGGTTGGTGGGACAGAACAGAATCCCTGCCAGAAGCACTGGCCTGCCACAGCACATAAGTCTTATCATCCGACTCAGCACCTGAATAGAGGTCTGGGAAGCTGCACCCAGAGGCACCCCTCGACAGTATGGTCTGCAGTACCAAAGTGTTTTCACCCACCACCACACCACGTCCCCCACTGGTGCCTGCTCGTGGCTGAGAATCCTCCTGGGTCTGCACCATCTCCTGAACCTCACCAGCATCAAGTGCGTCGTCACCTGCAAAAACATGAAACACAAGAAATGGAAACAGGCATGAGCACCATAGCACACACATAGGCCTGACAAGACAGAGATCCTGTACATGGTCAACACATGTCCCACATGACTATAGCCCTGGCATGCATGCACTGTCAATGATTCTGAAGAGGAGTCAAAAAGGCAGACAATGAGGACACCAAGATGGAAAAGCAACACATTCACAGCATGTCGTGTAGCACTGGCATCACACATCAGCCTGTGAGTGGCATGTCCAATACACATACATGACACATGCCAGCACACAGATGTCATGTAGCATAGCCATGGTAAATTAGACATCTACAGCGATATGTCAGTGAATGAGTACTGTCACACATCCATGTCACATGGACATGATGAGAAGATTAATGCAGAATAGTGTTGCAAAATATGCATGTGCCGCACACTGCAACACATCCCGTGTACAATTAGACAGTGATTGTAGGCAGATGTACACATCAATGGTTGGTCACTTCAACATGACAGGAAACAACTATCATGTTCCACATGCAAACAGGCCCTAAAAATAAATTTCGGCAGGCCATTACTCCCTCGCCCTGAATGGTCTAATCATTCACATAACCAGGTAACTAAAGTGGCACAATGTGGGGTGGAAACAATCACAGAAGCATGTCACATATGTGGCATTAGGGATGAAAAAAGCATATGAAAAATGGGATAATCTAAACAATCAGCCTGAATTAACACAGAAAAAATCAGAATAATGTTGTTGCAAGATGATAGTTCAAGTGCAACAGCAGTAATGTGGGGCTAATTGGCTACTATGGGCAGAACGGATACTGTCATACCCATATCAAAGGCACATGAATGTATTGGAAGAAGCACATCGGTGACCCATAACACTCAGGAGTACACACCCTCACCTGGCACTCAATGAGAACCCGTCACCCAAACAACATACACATGGATTACACACACATGCATGGGCACTCACCGGACAATGTCTCGTAATCAGGTAGCTCTCCCACGCCTTGGATTGTTTCCTCTGTGACAAAGGTCCCAGCAACAGACTCATGTTCAGTGAGTTTGTTGTCCTCTGGTGGAGACCCACCGCCAGTCACCAGAGTAGCGGCATGATTTGAGGCCAGCTTGTTCTTTGCTCTGCGTTTCAGGTCATTCCACTACTTGTAGCAATCATCAGCTGTGCGCCTCACAAACCCAAGGGCACTTATGCAGTCCGCGATGGTCTGCCAGTGTGCCCTACGTTGACCAGGTGTGGTCTTGTACCCTGCAGTCACCACCATTTCGCGGCTATGTGCCGACATATAGCTCACAAGTGCATCAAGTTCGGGGTCATTAAAGCTAGGCTTCCTTGATGTGCCGGACTGTGTAGCCGTGTCTGGGGTCTCAGCCTGTAGTGCCAGAGCACCCTTCTTCCTCTTTTTCAAGGGTGGAGCAGAGCCTGAGTGGCTTGCGCCACTCTGGTCAGTAGGGGCAGAAGCGCAGGTGGACTGGGTACTGGGAGTGTGCAAAGGCACAATGACCATAGGTCTTGGTGCAGGCATTGGCAGAAGTGTGATGTTTGCAGGGGCAACGTCAGTTTGATGGACCAGGACCGACACTGTCCCAGCTGGGAGACTCAGAGCTGGGGTGGATAGAGCTGAAACTACCCCTGCAGCCTCCCCACCCTGCCTACTTGGGGCAGCCGATGATATCGCTGCCCCAGATCCACATGGCCTGGTGACACCAACTTGCACCGGCACACGTGGCTTCGACTTTCTGACCTGAAAGTCAGCTTGGGAGTCATCCTGTGACAGGTCAGGTGCCACAATGGGATGGTCCAACAAGGGCTGAGCTGGGATGGTGTCAGCCACGTTTCCCTCAACCATGGGGGGGGGACCATGGCTGTCCCTGATTGGTCCTCCACACATGGGGGTCTAAGGGCACCCTGCAAATCCTGGCCACGTCCCCTACCGCGCCCACCACGCCCACCATTTGGAGGTCGGCCACCTTTGCCTCCCTTACCGCTTGGTCGCCTCCCAACTATGGCACTGATGTTGTTGTGCATATGGGAGTTGCAGTAAACAATTGTCCTGGGCAATTGGGGGTGAAAGGGGTAGGGTACTAGATGGAATTCGTACCCTAGTGCCATAGCAAGGCTGTCTGTGACCCCTGGGGGAAGATGACGGGTCACGCAATGCACAGGCACCCCGAAAACAAAAAGTAACGTGCACGCAACCCCTCGTAGACCATGTGCGTGGAAAAATGAACCCGCACTATGCTGTGGCACCCAGAAACACAAAAATAAGCGTACGTGTGTTACACGCAGCCTACAATGACCTCTGAAGGGGTACGCGACACACGGGGCAAGCACAGTTGGTAAATGCGTGCGCGACTCACCATCTGCCTGGAAAAATAATGTGAAAAAAACGCACGTGTTCGTGTTGGCAACACCCCCGCCAAAAGAAGAATTGTACGCTGTCTGAGGAGACAGGACAAAAGAAGAAGTGAACGCTGTTTGAGGAAACAGGCCCAAAAAAATGAACGCTGTCAGAGGTAACAGGGAGTACGAACTTGAAACGCTGTGAAGTAATCGCGTGTGAACCGACAAGAAGTACAGAAATCACCCACTCGCTCTCCAGGAAAAGCACGTACAAGGAAATGGGGTCCTACACATACCTTTTAAAGCGGCCCACACGTACAGCATCACTTACGCGTGTACGCGCTAAGGCCCTTTCCTCCAATTACACAAGCTGACACTCGGAAGTGCCGTTTTTTGACATTTACGATGAACATGCCCCCGTGTTGATGGAAACGCCCGAGCGTCACGTCATATACGCACGTAGGCCCTATCCTCGGATTACACGCATTCACACACGGACGTGCAGTTTTTCACCCGTGCTGAACCACTATGCCCACATCACGAGGGAAACGCCCGCGTGAGTCACATCACAGAAGCGCTTACGTGCTAAGGGCCTTTGGTCCAATGAAAACACATACGTGTGCTGACGCGCTTTCCTCGAATTACACGCTGACGTGCAAGATTTCACATGCCAAATCACTCCGTATCAAGCTGGCCACGCAACAAGACACGGAAGAACACGCTCCTGCCCAGAAGGCCGAATTACTGCCCCCCAGAGATCCGAGCACGCTCCCACCTGCCATCTGCTGCTGCCTGCCTGCCTGCTGCCCACGTACCCTGGTATTTGGTGCCTGCATATCAGCCAGTGTTCCAGTTGCTGTGTCCACCCATGCTGGAACAGAAGACTCCCGACTGGGATACCATCGCTCCACAGCCCACCCCCAGGACCCAGTTGCCCACCCATGCCTGTCTCGGGGGTCGCCATGTCGGGGCAAACACCATCTGAGACCACTGGTGACCCCCAGCCAGAGAGGCAGAGGGCCACCAGCTTCAGTGTGAAGGAAGTTGGTGTCCTGGTGGAGCATGTCCTGGGGCAGATTGATGCCCTCTTCGGAACATCATGCGCCAACAAGAAAGGACGGGAGAGGATCTGGGACGACGTAGTGATTGCCATCAACGCGGAGAGGGTGGTTACCCGTGACATCAAGCACGCCAAGAAGCGCTGGGAGGACTTCAGGTCCAGGACCCTCCACAAGGCCGGGCGCCTCGCGGAGGGGGCCAGGTCAGCATGAGTGACATCCAGATGAGGGTCCTGGAACACGCATGCCCAGCGCTCCACGCCCAGATCATTCGGAGGAAGACCTGTCTGGAGTTGAGCGGTAAGTGGCCAAGCATTGTTGTGTGAGACAGGGCATGTTGCAGTGTGCTGGTAGTCTGATAATTGCCTGTATGTGTGACATGGGCCATGTATGGATGTGTGTGTGCAGGGACATAATTTTCATGAATGTGAGACCAGTAATGTGCGAACCCCATGGTTGGTGCATGAGTTCCAATGCAACATGGGGAGCGGTATGGCAAATGCACACATGAAAGCATTCCAGTGTCTGTTCTTGCACATGGCGGGGGTGTGAGGGATGGGTGCTGCTGTCATGTATATGAATGGTGCACATGTGTGTGTGTCTGAGAAGTGTGTCTGTGACTTTGATACGCCATGGATTCATGACACATGTCCGTGATGATGTGTACATTCACTCATGCAGTGCGGTCACCGTTGTATGCACTGTGTCTATCCAATGTGTCTGTGGTGTACAAGGCATGATGCATGACCCTCCGGTGATGTGTGTGCATGGGATCAGTGTGAGCCATGATGAATGTGAGTTTGAAGGCAACATTTGGATTAATAGAGGCCGTTTTACATGGATGCAGATGTTGATTGCAGGCGCCGTGCCTGTTAATGCATGTGTGTTGCGTGCATTCACCCATGTGTTGTGGAGGGACAGGATGGAAGTGACGTTAGACACTGCCACTCATGTTTTATTGCTTCCTGTCTAGGCGAATATTGTACTGTACCCTGATGCGTGTGTTCTATGTCTCCCTCTAAGCAGCGTCAAGTGAAGAAGAGGGCGGAGACAGCGCTGTGGAGCCAAGCGGCGGGGATGCCTCCACTGGGCAGCGACGCAAGGCCCAGCCACCCTCCCAGGACTTGCCATCATCCGGGAGCGAGGGGGCTGGTGCCACGTCTGCCACTACGGCTGTGGCAGAAGGGCCGGGTGAGCCCCCATAGGGGCTTGCAATAGCGGAAGATGGTACGGAGACATCCGGGTTGCTGGTCTCCACAGAGGAGGAGGAGCCCGCTACTGAGCCGCATATGGGGCCTGGTGGGGGTAGTACCACTGGTGCAAGTGGTGCAGTCCAGGGCCAGGGTCAGGAGGCAGCACAGGTCACCGCGGAGGGGCCTGTGCATGTCCTGGTCCTTGACCCTGTGACTGCACCACCATGCACCAGCAGGGATGCCCCATCCCAGGCCGGTCCGCAGGTAGGGGAGAGTGCCATGTCATCTGCCTCTCCACTACCTGCGGACGAGGGGTCCAATGAACATATGGGCTCCGTCCTCATTAGGGTCGCGTTGCGCACGCGTGACATTCGTGATGACGTGCGTTCTTCCTGGGCGGAGAATGCACGCCATCATGAACAGCAGTGTCGCAACGTGGCACTGTTGGGAGGGGCCCTGGTTGGTGGGTTCCTACATGTGACGCGCACTCTGGCGGACCTCTCCTCCTATGTGGAGACTATGCACCAGTCGTTCTCCCTGCCTCTTCCGGCCCAGATTCCACCAGGGCCCCCTGTGGACCTGGCCTGACCAAGACAGCCAGCTTGGTGGGGATCCCATCCCTGCCATAGTCGGGAGTCGGCGGTCCAGCAGGGGTGGACACCACAACTGGAGACCAGCTGATGGAGGATGTGCAGGCATCATCGGACAGGGCACATGGACAGCAGCAGCAGCAGCAGCAGGAGCAGGCTCTAGGTGGGAGCAATGATGGCTCGGGCCATCAACATCAGGGGGGCAGGCATTGGCCAGAGGGCAGGAGAACCCTGGAATGGATGTGTCTTCCGTGTGGCTGCGGTTGGGCCAGCATATAGGTGCTGAGCAGCGGCGGGCGGAAGAGGCACGGCTCACCATGGTCAGGGTGGAGTTCTCCATGCGTCGGGCGTTGAGGCGGGCAGAGTGCCTTGAGGCGACTCGCAGGGAGTTGGAACAGGCCATTAGTGCCTCACTGGGAGACCTCGGGGCCAGGACAGAGGCCCACCTCCAGCAAATAGACATGGAGTTCGATGATGCCCTGTCCGAAAACATCACTGAGTGAGCCGCAGGACTTGCCCGTCGCCATTGTAAATAGTTTATAGTGTTAGGTTTCCTTTTTTTCTTTATTTTGGGGCTTTTGGACTATGCCCCGCACTTTTGTAAATAGTTTTTTTGTTAGGTATTGGTACATCAAGTCCTAATAGTGTTTCTTAAACACTGACAATTGTATTCAAAAAACCACCCAAGAAAACCACCAAATAAAAAACGAATTGTTTCGTACCTACCAGAGTGTTGGAACTAATCATTGCAGCAAATCCAAGCAAGATATCCAGGAGTAAAAACTCTTTACCTACCTACCAAACTGGGGTCCAGGCTAAACCCCAAAACCACTACTGTGATTTTGCGATACTCCCAAACCTTAAATCAAATGGAGCTTAGCACAGGCAGGTTCCACTCCTAGAGCCTAACTTCACCCTAGGTTATTAGATAGGTTTCATTTGTTTCGTTGGGCTCATGGACCGTTGGAAATGTGATTGTACATAGTTCGACGTTGGACTGATTTTGATTTTGTGCATGGATTAATGGATTTTTCTTTTGGACAATGGATTGTACATAGTTGGACAATTAATTATTTTGAACTTTTTCTTTTGATTTCACCATGGATCAATGGATTTTTTTTTTACGTTTCCTTTGGATTTGCGTTGGTGGAGGGAGAGTTTGGACTATTTTTCTTTTGGATTTCTTTGTATTGGTTATACTTTTCATTTACGCTTCTTTTGCACATGCTTTTCATTTCATGTTTGCTGTTTTGTTATGCTTTCATTTGATTGATTTATTTTTGTACATAATACATTTTCATATTTTAGTTCCATGTGTAGGATTTTCTCATTGCGTTAATGCATGTGAAAATGTGGGTTTACACAATCAATGCCAACGAGTGTGTGTGTGTGTGTGACAGACATGTGTTGATGTACATAGTTGACTTTTGGTTTGTGTCTTGAGATGGGCATGTCAGTGTGGGTTTGATTGGGAAATCATTGCATCTCAGTAATGGGGTGGCGTGCTGTGGTATTTTGGTGTAGAAGTGGGCCATGATTGTGCATCTTTATTTCATGTAGGGGGGGACATGAGTGGGGGCCTGCTGGCAGGTGCCCCTCACTGATGGGGGGTGGGGGTGCAGGGGGACATGTGTGGGACATGAATGGGGGCCTGCTGGCAGGTGCCCCTCACTGATAGGGGGTGGGGGCGCAGGGGGACATGTGTGGGGGCCTGCTGCCTGCTGACATGAGTGGGACATGAGTGGGGGCCTGCTGGCAGGTGCCCCTCACTGCTGGGGGGTGGGGGTGCTGGGGGACATGAGTGGGGGCCTGCTGGCAGGTGCCCCTCACTGCTGGGGGGTGAGGGTGCTGGGGGACATGAGTGGGGGCCTGCTGGCGGGTGCCCCTCACTGCTGGGGGCTGGGGGTGCTGCAGCACATGAGTTGGTGAACACTAGTGCAACGTGACACGTGGCCTGGCTGGGGGGCATGGCCATGGTGGATGGGCTGCCTGCGGGACATGTCCAGGGGTGCAGGCAGCCCACACCACAGGGGACTCCCTGTGGTGTGGGCTGCCTGCAGAGGCCATGAAGGGGGAAGAGGGGACACCTGGGAGGACCCACACTGCCAATTCACGTGTAGGACTCCCCGCACACCACACTGGATACATGTAACCTGCTCTGACAGCAAATTTGTGTGTGAAAGTTCCCGCGCACCCCAGTAACACACGTACCCCGCTCGTACAGGGCCAGTCGCATTTGAAAGTTCCCGCGCACCCCAGTAACACACGTACCACGCTCGCACAGGGAAAATCACGTGTGAAAGTTCCCGCGCACCCCAGTAATACACGTACCCCGCTCGCACAGGGCCAATCGCGTATGAAAGTACCTGCGCACCTCAGTAACACACGTACCCTGCTCGCACAGGGCCAATCGCGTGTGAAGGTTCCCACGCACCCCAGTAACACATGTACCCCACTCGCACAGAGACAATCGCATGTGAAAGTACCCGCGCACCCCAGTAACACACGTACCCCATTCGCACAGGGGCAATTGCGTGTAAAAGTTCCCGCGCACCCCAGTAACACACGTACCCCGCTCGCACAGGGGCAATCGCATTTGAAAGTTTCTGCGCACCCCAGTAACACACGTACCCCGCTTGCACAGGGACAATCGCATGTGAAAGTACCCGTGCACCCCAGTAACACACATAGCCTGCTCGCACAGGGCCAATCGCGTGTGAAAGTTCCCGCGCACCCCAGTAACACACATACCCCACTTGCACAGGGCCAATCGCGTGTGAAAGTTCCCGTGCACCCCAGTAATACACGTACCCCGCTCGCACAGGGCCAATCGCGTGTGAAAGTTCCTGCGCACCCCAGTAACACACGCACCCCGCTCACACAGGGCCAATCGCGTGGGAAACTCCCCGCGCCGGGGTGTACATGTATTCGGAGGGGTGCGCGGGGAGTTTTACTGGCATTTTCGTGGTTCGGGGCCTGAGCGCCATGTACGGGATGTGTGCGCTGTGCATGGCGCACAGGGAGGGGTTGAGGGCGTAACTGGCACTGCTGCAGGGTTGCTGCGCCACTCTGCGCCACGGCTGGTTTTGGAGGCTAAAATCCATGAATACGCTATGCGCGGAAATTGATTTTAGCGCACGCGGCTGGCGCAGAAAGTCGCACGCGCACACTGTGCGCCAGCCGCATGCGCCACTTGTGCGCTGAATTCTATGAATTACCCTGACATTCTTTTTTGAACTGTTCAAAGATCTCGAGACATGTCCAGGCCTCTAAATGAATGTCTTGAAAGGACTCAGATCCAGTCTCAGATGAAAGCCGGGGCTATACTATAGTAGCATTAATGGCAGCGGGAATCCGATCGACAGCGTGTTAATGCTCCGATCATTAGTCAGGATAAAGTCTGCAACGTTTGGTTCTCCAGATGTTTTGGACTGCAACTGCCCTCAGCCTGCCTTGGCATAGTCGAGGCTGACGGATCCTGGGTTCCATGTGATATTTTCGCTGCAAAAATATCGCAATGCAAAAATATCGCCATATTTTTGCGGCGGAAATAACAAATGGACCCTGCGGGGGACACCCCTGCAATCCCTGCATCATTTTTTTATGTGCGGGGCACAACCCCGCAACCCCCGCACCTAATATTTTCGCCACCAAAAATATCGCCTATGGCCGTTCCCGACGACCATATGTTCGGCGATATTTTTGCTGGCGAAAATATTACCCGATACCGGAACCTTGGAGTTATAGTCCAGACCAGCTGGCAAGCTGCAGTTTGCAGAACACTGACTGATAGAAAACATAGTGGAGCTTGTCTTATAACTTTATGTAATTTGCCCACAGCGTAGCCCTTATTTTCGGACTTAATTGGAAACAGGTCCCCTCCAGGCAATTTTCGTAATTTGCACTCTGGAGTGCAAAAGGGGGGTGTAAAATGGTGGCGGAAGCACTTTTATACCTCCCTGTTGCACTCCACAGTACAACATGTGTAAACGCTGCCTCCCATTTATGCAATGCAGCCAACAGTTACAGGGAGTTCATGTGGAAAGATATCGCAATAGCAGCACTTGCTGACATACGAAATACATGCATGTCACTGGCAACTTGCTTGCTCTATATATGGCGGTTGGCTCCAACATAAATGGTTCTGCTACTTAGACAAGAAGAAGGGGGCGTAATAGTTGACTTCATGTGCTGCATTACAGAGAGGCAGAGGAGGATTGGGGAAGTGTATCAGATATCTTTAGAAACTTACATTAAGTTGTTGCTTATAAATGATGAAGACAAGCTTTTTAAATGGACAAAGTCAATTTGGACGTGTATGTGCCCCTCCAAATAATGTTCACAAGACATGTCAAGACACATCTTCTCAAACGACACCCTATAGAGTAATGCTAACATAACGCCTCGCTCTCCCGGTGAAGATATTCACTTTCCCTTCCAACCCTGCTATCTGTCCTGATACCCCCCCCCTGCTTGACTTGGTCTCACCCATGAACTCCCTGCCCCTCTACTTCTTTAGAGCTCCCACGTCCAATGCACACATGGTTGCAGAGTACCTGTAAATGTATATTCCATCCAGAAGACCTATCCCTCAACACCATTGACCTCAATGTTTAAACTCTAAATAGCATCGTCCCCCCGTACCCCCCATTACCTTCTAAGAATACTTGGTTGGTGTGGCTGCCTCCTCCCTCACTGTTACTTCCCTACTCAAGCCTAGATATATAGACTTCTGTACTTTCCTAAACTTAGAGTAATAATGTGTTACCCTCCTACTAACCCATTAAGTGCCTTGGTATAGCTCAAACGCCCCCCAGCCCTCCTAGCACCACATGTTTATTTTATCGCTCTTATGTCCAATACCTGCCTTTGAATAGCCCTATCAATTCCTCTGGAAGACCAGAGGTTAGTTGGCTGCTTGTCCAGTGTTCGGCAAAGCTATTTATTCATTGTATGTCTTCAGTATTCAAAAGGTAACATACACCGCTTGCAAGCTGCATCACACTGCCTAAAACTATTTGTGTATACAATATTAGCAACTTTTTATGTATTAGGCTCAACTGCTACCTGGCCTGGTGCCTGCTTTATGAAACCATATAAATGAAAAGATAAATTAAAATATTTTCCCACCCTATTTGATAAAATGCACCCTGAACATTAAGACTCACTGTGAGGGCAGGCAAATGACAGCAAGCAATGAGATGTAAGACTTTCTTGGCCTTATTTAAGCAATAGCCCCTGAGCTGGATGGGGCATTACTTCGTTAGGTAATGCTCCGGTGCCCCAGTTACAGACCCAAGCGAATCTACTAGCTGGGATACTAAAAGCTGTTACCGAACACAGACTTAACATGGCTGTCTCATGAAAAGACTAGACTGTTGTTGCAGAAGCAGTACAGCTAGTGTTTGGTGGCCATGTTGGGTGTGAAGACAGTTGCCCGTGAACAGGAGAGGTCGAAGGGCATGGATCATGTGGACATCAGGCGAATACTTGAGGGAACAGGATACAAATTGAAGAGTGCAGTGCATTGAGGAAATCAAGGCGGTGGAAGGGAGAGATTGCTGTTGCGGTCGCATGCAGGCGGAGGTTGGTCGCGAGGAGAGCGGAAGGTAAAGGAACGCAATGAGGGAGCCAGCGCATGGACACAGAGAAGCTGCAGGATTAAAGTGCTGGTGACGCCCGCAATGGCACCAATCACATTTTCAGTTAAGTGGCTAAAATTGCGGGAGGGTACTAATACCTTATATTATCCAATGGCCTCTATTGTCAGTAAATATTAAAACCAGGCCGTACTATCAACATTCCCATGCTGCCATGGGCATTCGGAAGCTTTGCAGAAACGTTTTCTACTCTAAGTATATGATATGTTTGCATTGGCCAGAGCCCGCCTGGGATTTCTAACATCATACAAGAAATAATAGAAAAACCTACAATTTTGTTCTAAGTAAACGAAATCAGCCAAGTAACTGAAACCTATTGGTCAACCACTTTGCCAAAGTGCATCAGATTAGCTACTCAGGAATTATACTTTCTCATGGAACTTTCATTTCAGGGCCCTAATATCAGCCTGGAGCTGCCATTGACCATAGATGCGGGGGAGCGAGGGATTGCCACATTCATCCGTGGAATCACTTCCAAGTTTAATCTATTTCTTTCCAACATTGTTCTGCTTAATGTGGAGACATGGAGGACAGCAGATTTCATATACATATGAAGGGAATAGGCTGTGATTGGCTGTGAACCTTTCCAGGAATGCCATGCAGGTCCTGGTAATCACGAGTGAGGAAAAACAGCAATTAAGGATAAACCTGAAACATAATGGAATCGTTTTTTGTGCCAATCATCAGATCAATCAAAAGAGCAACTTGCTTCGATTACTGTATTTGAGAGAACATGTTAGTTTTGAAGGGGAGCAATACACAGGATCTACCATCTACTACCACTCCAGAATGGCTACGCACCCTCAGAGAAGCATCATGACGAGGAATTGATGTTGGGTGCTATGGGGTGTTGTACTTTATACTGGAGGGTGAAGTGCTGTACTGTACAGTGGACCCTACCTATATGTGGGGAGTCTAATCCTTGGTGCTGTCTTTGCATGGTTCCGAACACGGTACGACGTTCATCCATCACCCGTTTTTGTTCCGCGGCACTTTTTGCTGAACATTTTTGCCGAAATAATCATCGAAAAATATGGAGGGGGGCTAAGGGCATATTAGGGGTAGTGTGAAGTGGGTGGGTTATAGGGAATAAATAATAGGGGAGTGGTTGAGGGGACGCCCCCCGAAATGAAAAAAACAAAATTTGATGAATTATTTTGGAAAAAGATTTTTGGCAAAAAAAAGCAGCAGGGAAAAAAAACAGACTGAGGATGAATTAACATAGAAGCCTGATCACTACAGTAAGATTCCTTTTCTTGTGCTGTACTCGAGGCACCTATGCGAGATCACGGACTCCCTGCTTAACGAGGATATCAAAGGAAGTGTGTGCCAGCTCAAATCTCTGCTGTCCTCTCTTCAAGTAATTAAAATTACAAAATGAGTTATTTACCATGCTCTCTGAGCACAGGCTTGAAAAGGCTGCCTGCAACATGAGTCTGACTTTACAGATGTCCTGTTGGGATGGGCGTAACTTAATTTTGGTTCTGTGCTTTGTTTATGTGAAGTGCTAATTCACAGTTTCTGAGGTGCATTTCTGAAAACGTTCAGTGTTATCTTGAATTTTAGGGGTCGACTTTAATGGGCCTGTAACCTGCCAGTTCAGCCTTACTTCTTTGTGCAGTGTTTCAATGGCTTGTTTAAGTACAAAGGCTGGGAGGATAGCTCAGGGGCAACGCCTTGCAAGCAAAACAACATGGAAAAACACTGATTCGATTCTTGGGTCTGTGCTTAGAAACCGCTTGGTATTAAGTGTGTTTTAGATAAATTATTATTTTACTGTATAGTAAAGGTGTGTGTTTTGTTACATTCTAGGGTGACATATGTGGTCATGATGTGAAAAAAGTCAACTGTTGAATACAAAACATTGGCTCTAGACAGGCAAAGACTTTATAGATAAACCGCTCATGGATAAGACATCCCTTGCACTGGAATGGTGCCACATGATGGTATGTAGGAAGAAAGGGCTGTCTAGAAAATTAGATATGACACATCTGGCGAAAGCCCATGTCTCGGGTCATCTGCAAGCATGGCTTACGTTCAACAGTAATATTTGAAGGGACAATGGACACAACTTTCTTCAAAAATCTCTTTGTCTGTGGGGTGCTGGTCCAGCATTTGAACAATTCTTATGTGCAAGACATAATGAAATACAGAATAATAATGGCAAACAATCCAACACATTCCTCGACCAGGATCTTCAAGGGGTCAGGACTCCTCCTGTGCCTCTTGACATAACTCTGATAGAAAAGGTATTGCTGAACCTCAAGAGACATTAGACGCAGCCTCCTCAAACCCTAACATAGTCTGAGCTAAGGACTGGCGTGACAAAGGTCTCTGCTGCAGGACAGATATGAATGTTAAAAAGGGCCGAGCAGTTGCCACTGAATGAAATAGGCAGCAAAGGATATGAGAACTTTATTCGAAAATGTAATCCTCCCTTTGGATGTGCTTTGCGAGGGGGATGTGGTAGGGGAGGATATTGCAATGTTCTACTTAACAGAAGCAATTCTCCTGTGCAGGGCATGCAACTCTGCGTTGAAGAACGTTTGGTTGAGAGGTGCTTCTGCTAGTGTAGGCGGAGCATCCAGCAGAGGGGTTGACAGCTCTGTTAATTTACGAAAATGAATCCTTACAAACTAATGTCTTCATCTCATCACACACGAAGCGATATGTACACATTTGAATACATGTCCAATTAATTTCTTTTATGCCTGTAGTGTTAATTGGATAACTAATTCCTGCCTGTCATGAAATTGTCCCTTGTTAACCGTAACTAATTTCTGTTCTCAAGTCTCTGCTGGGGCCGCATTCTTGTAACCCTGATTCAAGCCTCCCTAAGCTTTCTCATAGCACCTCAATGCCTGAGGGCGACAGTGCGCTCTACAAATGCAAATAAATAAATAAATAATTAAAAATAAATAGCACTTCTGTATATACTCACGGTTAGTCCCTTCTACGCCAGCTAGTGCTCGCTGAATGAAAACGGGCAGTGACAAATATGTGATCCTCTATAATGAAACTGTAATTCTCAAATTGGATATGGAAATGGATGTGTTGGGTGGAAAGGGAAGGGAAACGAGTGGTGGGGTGGGGCTTCCTCCATGCAATGTGTTGCTCAACCAAAGTTTAGCCGACGTTTTCACTGTCAATGGGGGGGAAGAGAACAGGGGAGGGGATTCTTCTACAAGTTAAAGGGTTGAGTGTACCATGAAATAAGTATGTATAGAAAATAATAGGAAGAAATAAAAACTAATACCTCATAAATAAAAATGACTTTGAGTCGTCAGCCTGTCATTTAAGGCTGCCCATCTCGCACACAGAACAATAGACCTATGATACCAAACAGCTGCTTTGGGGGAGAAAGGTGGTCACTTTTTTTAATTTCCTACAGCTCTGTCTTCCGGCATGTACAGACAGAGAATCCACACTGTTGAAATGTTTGTTTTATGTTTTTTTTATGTATAGTGATGCAATACGTATTTCATTATACATAAATATGTACTGTGACAATGCTACAGATAGCGTCACTTTTTCCCAGGGAGGAGACCCTTTGCATGAGGCTAGGGAGGTGCGGCCGCTAACCAATAGTCCCCCATAGGAGTGCTAAAATATGGGAGGACCTCATAGAGAGGAACTCCTCTCCTCGGGATAAAGAGGCAAATCGGGGACACAAACTTATTAACTCCCAACCCCATAAGGTAATAACATTGCCTAAACCTCTTTTCCCTAGACTTATGTCAGAAACCATGTGTTATTGTACTGGGGAAGACAGTCATAATATAACAAGTACTGGGACAAGGAAACACTTGAGAATACTACAATCACATGGGAAAACGCTCAACTAGCTCTTGTCATTGGAATTGACGTTACGCCAGGGCAGACTCTGCTACATCAAGATGCCAGAAACAAATGACAGTGGAATAAAGATCGAGAAAGATCGAGAAAGAGAGAAGATGGAGAGGAAGACAGAATTGGAAAGAAAGATCGAGGTTAAGGCAAAAGTAGAAGCTGAAGGAAGCCTGGAGAGGATCGAAGGAGAGATGTGGAGGGGGTGGTTCAAGAGAACTCACAAGAAGAACGTCTTGCAACCACAATTTCCTGGCCAGTACCACAAGAGTAGAATAAAGAATATAAAGAAAGTTGAGTCTGTGAAAACCTCTGTAGAGGAATTACAGGTGTTGCTGAGAACTGTGAGAAACATAGGTGAACCAGCTAGGAGAAGGGAGTCATTCTCCTCGCCCCACAGAGATTCTGAAGAACTGTTTTGTTTGTTTTGTTTTTGGATTGCAAAAAGCTCTGAACTTTTAAGGAACTTTTACATTTAGCAACCTCAGCATTTTGGGACACTCCACCCCCAGGAAAAGAAAGTCATTCTCCTAGGTCACGAGCAAAGCCAGAATTTTATATGATTTGTAGTAGTGACAGAGATAACGTAGGAGCCTTTTTGAATGAGACAGTGCCTTTTGATTTGGACTTCCATGGACTTCCTGATGAGCACCCAAGTTTTTTTTTAGTCTAGGTAGGGAAACCCCATGAAAGTTAAGGACAGATACATTTATTTTTCTGTTAAATAAATGTGTATAGCTGTCATCACAGCACAACTTGGTGAGTCTCTTCCTTCCTTGTTGCCACAGTGCATCAATAAAATAAGGAGTACTCCTTGATCAGAGTTGTGCACTGGGATGATGGGTGAAAGTGTGCAGGTAAGGACAGAGCAACAAGCACTGGCTTTGGCATGTGAGGGATCTCAGGTGGGAGGCACAGAAGAAAGGCAATGCTGGAGTCGAAGACATTGGCAGGGGGTTTATCTTCAGTGCATGGGCAGTGGGATGAAGGTTAAAGCTGTGCAGGTGAGCACAGTGCTGGGAGTGCTGGCACTGATACTTGACATGGCTGGGGTTGGAGAGATTGAAAGAAGGGAATGCTGGTTATTCCTTGACCAGCCACTTGAGCTGTGCAGCGAGCTCCCCATGATGATGTTGGACAGACTCTCTCAAAGGGTACACGCTATTTCATAGGAAGTACACATATTGCCTGTGGCTGGACAGTTGGGGGCTGAGAGGTGCTACCAGGACGATGAGTATGGTTAGCATCATCTCTGCATTACACGAGGGGTGGCATGTCCCTACACCATGCTGCAGGCAATGTTTTCCCTGATGGATCATTTCTGGGAAAGTGTGTGAGCCTTCAGGCTTGCTCCAAAAAAGCTACAGTGTCAGAGAGCCTGTAAAAGGGGGTGACATGTCTAGGCAGTGGCATCATCCTGGGCTCCTGTCATGGTAGCGCTTCCTGCGTAAGTTCCGGGTGGGCAGGCTGAGAGGCTCCCCAATTTGGAATGTGATTCAATTGAAGTCTCTCGACAACAACTGCCGTGAGTGAAACTGCACTGACTGATTCGGGGAGAAGTACCATAACTGGGTACATGTTTTATCCACTTGAAGGGGCCGGGTAGGTGGTCCTCTACGTGGTCATTTAAAAGAAAGAAGAACATACTTGCAATGGGGCACCACTGTGACTGCTGGTCACTCTAGGGAACTGTGTTGCTTTGAAGTGCTGCTGCTGCTGCTGCCTTGGAGTGCTGTGGTTGTTCATGGCAGCGAAGCAAGGAAAGCAAAGGGATTTCTTAGCCCCTCCTTCATGCAAAATACAGAATGTCAACCAACATGGTTGCATCAAGATCAGTTCAAAGGATTCGGCAAATGCAGCAGCTGTTCGATGTGTCCCTATGCTTTCAAAACTAAAAGTGTTCAATTTAACTCAGGTCAGGGACATACAATTGACTCATTTATTGCAATACCAAATTGACTGTGTACTGTATCTTTTGTGTGTGCAACAAGAAATACATCGGTAGCACTATTAGACCCCTCAAGATCCGAATCAGAGAACATCTATCCACTATAGCAAGTCAAGATGCCAAATACTTATTAGGCAACCATTGGCAGAAATGACACCAACTGGCAGCAACTGGATCTCAAACAGAGCATTAGATTTGTTAGTCTGACCAGAGCCATTCTGCCCCCTGGGGGTGGGGGCAATCTGACACTATTACTTTGCAGGCTTGAATCCAGACTTATTTGCCAGTATAGGACTGTCCAGTATGGCCTTAATTCCAACCATGAATTAGCTGTCTTTTTATAATTCATGGTATCTGGTTTCGCGTCTTTTAAACACTAACTAATGTCTTCACCTAATTGTAATTAGAACACAGGTTAGTTTGTGCCATTGATCATGTATAGCACCATTATGTGTTCCCCACCTGTATGTTAACACTACTGGACTTGTTACTTCAGTGCTTCACTAAAAGGACCGGTCTTATTCACACCACCCAGTCTATTGTAGACCCATGCCAATAGGAGCTTGGTTGTTTCGAGTTCATTAGAGACTATACGGCTATTTTGGTTAACTCAACATGAGCGATGTCCCGTACCTTGTCCACCATTTAGTTTGGTTCTTTCTTTTAAATAGCGTGAGAGTATGTACCTACAAATTGCTTCCACAATTAGTGATTGCAACGTTCTTTTTTTTATATCACAATATGCTAAACGCATGCATCTAAATGTGCAGAACTCAATTAGCTTCCATGCATAAATCTCAATTCATTAAGCATTTGCATATTCATTCAATTTGCGTACATTTTGGTACGCGTAATTTCGTTACAAGAGTCACTGTACTCACAGTGGCTAACCAGCAGTTTATGCAGTTCACTCACCATGAACCCTCACCCAAGATGGCGGCGCAAATAGGCCGCCTCAGCAACGACCCCATGAGCTAGCATCCACTGGGAAACATAACCAGGTTGTATGGCTTGGTGCCCGTGTGTGGGGATCAGTTTTGCACGAAGTAGACCACCAGGTAAGGATTTGTTTACGGTCCCTAACACCCTGAGCAGAAACCAGCTGTGCCCTTAACTGTAAACTTCTTGATGGAATGAACGCACAAGACATCTTCTATTTCTTATATATGCACTGTTTATCTTATTTTTCCATTTGTCTAAACGGGACTATTTACATCATGGAATCGATTTCACCGTCATGGTCAACTGCACACTTTCACCTTTCACGGGTCGTATAACAGTAATGTTCATTCCGCACTTGCGAAGAATTGAAGGTATGTTCCACTGTCTATTTACTTCGTGTATTAGACTTGCCAAATTGCAAATCCAATACTGCTCATACCTTCGGCCCCTAATATGGCAATTCAATTCATTCTAATTTCCATTTGTATTCACAATTTGGAATCATCCAGTTACAACGGCTGATAACAACTACGAGATCATTAGGATACTTGGCCTGTATCGTCATTGATCAACTATACCAAATCTCTTTAAAACACAAGGTACCAATCCTACATGCGATTAATTAACACGCTTTAATGAATAGAAATACGACTGTCTAACATTTTTGCATTTGCAAAAGGCATCAGCCCTCATTCCGAGTTTGGAGGTAATCATGGCGCTATTTGCACCATGACTACCTCTGATACCAGTACTGAGTCTGCCCTGGTTCAATGGGGACTTACCAGTCTAGTCCAACCTTTGCGGGACCGGTAAGTCCCCATTGAAAAAGCCATTCCCCATCCCCATTTCAGCCCCCGTAGGGCTCAATCGGAAGGGGGAAGGCGCTAATAAAGGTACCGCAAATTGCAGTATTGTTATTAGCTCTGAAGTCCCTTAACGAACCCTGTCCACAACGCCTGGTAAAACCAAGCGTTAAGGAAGGGACCCGCTAAGGGACATCGGAATAGGGTGCAAAGGGATTACCGGCACCAATGTCCTTAATGGTGCCTGGTATCCCTTTGCGCCCAACTCGGGATGAGGGCCGATCGTCTCCAATGGACAAATTGCTGGTTTTTACCCCCCCCCCTTTTTGTTTTATTTGTCTTCTCCAACCATGGATTCTTCTCCAATTGGCATACACCATATTCACGGTATTTAACATTTTTTTACATAAAACTTTTTCTTCTTTTACCTTTTTTTCCCGTTATCTTTGAATTTCTAGGCATACACTTGTGTTTTAACCACTTCATTGTATACTGATGTATCTTGATAACGAAAATATGCCTGTGCCATTGCGTGGGTGGTAAATTTGTGTTGGTGTTTTGTTGCCTTCCTCCATCTCCTCCGGACATGTTTTCCTCTACCATGTCACCTGCTTCAATTGCATGTACATTATGCACTGTTTGGTTCAATTTACTTTGGTTTGTGTGGAATGATCTTTTACATTTAATTTTAATCAACCTCAGAGGAAGAGCAAGGATTGCTCGAAACACATGTCAGGCTGCATATGTTCCAATTAAACAATTCTGCAGTCTAAGCAGTTTCTGATACTTTATTCATTGGCGCAGTGAGACTGGAACTTGTGTTCATTTTGCTACTCCTGTGGTGTACTTGGGCAACATACCCACAATCTCCAGCCACCTGATGCCTTTGCTGTGTTAACACATTTTTCGAGCGCAGTGTCTCACTTAGCTTTTTTGCCTCCTTCTTCGTTTTCATATTGAAACATGGTTAAGGGACCTCAGAAGTACCTACCAGGCTTATAATTTACACAGTGATAGAATGGTTTGCAGGCACGGAATCCTGACTGGAGTTAATGGAGAAGTGGACCCAGAATACAGAAGTACAGAAGAAGAGGGCAAAGAGCAGGCAACCATTTTTAACATATTGAAGGTAATGTGGTCACAAATGAGGAGAAGGGCCTTAAGGGGCAAGGTGCCCTTAATAATACAATGATGGAATCCATATTCATGCTGGAGTACAGGCACTGAGTGAGGCAGCAAGATTGAGAGTGCTGGGAATTCCTGGCTGATAGGCAGAATCCTGTGCAGTGCCCTTAGGGACCACTACACACAATTAAGACTACAGGGGGTGATACAAGTTTTACCTTTGGTACAAGCCTGTACTACTATGTCATAGTGGTAGCAGTGGCGGAGCAGCCAGGCTTATCTCAAGAGTATATGAGCAGTAGCAGAGATTACACAAAGGGACCACTAATACTGTGACTCATGCAAACACTGACTCAAGGGTTAGGGTAGAAAAATATAAGTACATTTATTTTTAAACCATTCATTATAAACACAACACTTCTATGAAACTTCAATAAAAACCACAAGTTAAATATACTACAACTAACCAATTTACTCTGTACAATAAGTCTCAAGGTAAGCACCCTGTTTTGGAAAGAACCGATGTTAGGCACAAAACATTGCGATCACTTTTTGACAGTTCGGTCTACTAAACAAACACGTATCCGTGACATGAAATGCTACCGGGGCAAAAACACACTTAGCACCTGAGATACCCAGAGGGAGATGTAGGCAAAAATCACAGGCAATATTTTGGTTAGGCAGGCAGAATCAAGAAACACTCAGAGACAGGAGTTCAAAATTCAAAGGGCCGGAGCCAGGGTCGAAAGACACCGGGGCCAGTTGCCAAAGATCACACGGTCAGACAGTTCACGATTCAATGTAGCTAAAAGTACTTCGATATTGTCAATGTTCGGAAGCAAAAGTTATAAGAAGGAGGGAAGACAAGGGCAAGTCTTGAAAATGAAGAAAAGGGATTCACCCAGTTTCCTCAACAGAACACAGTACCTTGTTCGAATGGTGCAGCTAGTGCCCTGGCAGTTGTTCCTGTTTTTTTCCCGCAGACACACGATTCCTGGAACTTCGTCGAGAAGGAAGGACGTCTGAAGGGGGTCTGCACCACACAGGGATGAGGGCGGCAGCAGCGACAGGGAATAAAAGGTGCGCTCCTTAAAAACAGGAGAGGCTCTTCAGATGGCTATCCGGACCACTACAGCAGTGTGCAGCGATTTCGACCATGGAAGAGGATCCTCTGGCTGAAGAAGATGAGCTGGTTATGCCCACCAAGCTCAAGGGAAGAAGACTCTGGACTGGATTTTCTCTGAGTCGTTGAAGGGCAGATAGCTCAGGACTGCAGCTGGGCTTCACCGGGACGGGTAGCTGCAGCAGCTGTCGTTCTCTCTGCTTCTCTTCGGTTCCTTGTAGTTCCAGTGGCGACTCTCTGACTTCTAGCCCAAGAGACCTGCCTTTTATGCGAAAAACCCCCATTCACGCAGCCTGGCTGTCAATCACCCAGCAGGGGGGTTGTCCGGCCCGGACAACTACCCTGGCCAATCATGACAAAGTGTGACTTGGGTTTCCTAGGATACCCTGTGCAGGGGGTGACTACACCCCTCCCTCACATTCAGCCCTCCTAGACACCCAAGCGCTTTGAGGAGGGCTTCTGAGCAGACTGAAGTGGTGTACTTCAGAGTCCACACTCACAAAAACAGATGGAAACACATAGCAAAACAGAGGTAAGAGTGGGGGAAAAGCTCTCACTCTTACCAAGTGGAAAATAAAATAAACTCCAGAAGTCCAGCAAAGCCGCTGGGGGACTCACTAGGTGAGGGAAATTAGCCATAAATGAGAATTTTCCCTAACACTGGCACTGCACCTAAAGACTCACTACATTTCACCCTGAACATGCGGTTAGATTGGAGTTGAATAGATGCAGACCAGAGGACTCTATTCATATTAATATAGCACTCCAGTTGCCTTCTAGCAGAGGCTGAGCTCGAGGAGCCATGGTGATAGTGTGAATTCAATTCCCCGAAGACCAGGAAGTGTTGATCTAGAAGATGACTAGGCTTAAATCAGTGGAACTGAAGGAGGGCAGACTCCTGTTTTCTCTAGATTTTAATAATGGTCATTTAGAAGAGATTAGTGGACATTTGCAAGATGCAGGACCATGGTGGGAATGGGGATGAAGACGGCTCTCTGCTGCCTGACATGGCTGAGGGTGAGTTATGGCAGTAAGAGGTAAGCCCTCTAAGACCCTGAGGCAGTAATGTCATTTTTGGAAAATCTAGGAAAGGTTAAGCAGGTCCCTGAAATGGGAAATTTTCATTTACTTCTTAAGTTACGAGGCAGCAGAATTTAATTTGAGAACTTCTACTGATTGCTGATTGGGAAAAATGGTGGTAGGTTGCAAGGGTGACTGCATTGTGGGGATATTGTAACTTTCTTGGAATTGAATTTCTCTACGAGCATCTCTGACCACTCCATTTTCTCTTCCGTTCCCTTAGCCTTTTCCATTTTCTAGAGTCTCCTTCCCCCCACTTCCCATTCCTTTTGTTTCCTCATTGAACTGTTTGCATATGGAATATGTATTGCTGCATCTATGGTGAGCCCATTATGACAGTACGTGAGCATGTATTTCATGGAATATGTATTGCTGCATCTATGGTGAGCCTATTATGACAGTACGTGAGCATGTATTTCTGAATTGCGGAACAAGATGCTGTTCTGGATTTTCTTGTGTATTTGTGGTCATTAAGTAAGGTAAGTCAAACAAAAAAAGAAAGGCCAACCAGGAGCATAATGTGGGGCAGTGGTGGGTGCTGAATGCAGCCCTTCCTGTAGGCGATACTGGGGCTGGCACCGAAAAGCCTTTGCATCCAAGGTTTTAGCACAGAAGAAAACAAGCATACATCACATTAATGTCATAGACCCTCTCAAATGGGCATAACACAAGTACACACTACAATAAATAGTACTGTAACTCCATATCAAAATCTTCCAATGCCAGGAGAAAAGGCATGGCACTGAATGGGAACAACACAACACATAGCTCTGTACTCCTAGATCAAACCCTTCCATGGACCATATGGCAGAAATGGTGTCTAACATAAACTATTTTATACTGTAATAGGGGAAGAGACAGGAATGAGACACATCGTCCATCACAATAACTTACCCTCTGTGATGCAGAGGACCTTGTTCTTTCTCTTGTCATTGGCCTTTGGTGGACGTTCCGTTCAGCTCTTTGGTCTCCATTCAGAGACATGTGCTGTTGACAGATCGGATCTTGGCAAATGCTGTGTTCTGACCGCAACCAACACCTGAAATCTCTCCCTTGGATTTAATTGTTATATGGACCAATGTGACACCCAAAGAAGTTCTATCACGTGACTTCCATACTTTTGAAGTGATGCCATATTGTGTATCCGGTCAGGCAGTACAGAGATAAATACCCTTAATAGATAGCCAACTTACTCTAGCTCTTGACAGTCAGCATGGTATAAATGAGTTGTAGATGGAGTGTTAGGTAAGCAGTGGTTTTACATAAGCTTTTTCCCCTGAGGGTGGAGGTTTTTGGTAAGAGAGACAGCCCCTCCAGGAGTAAGATTACAGTTCCTCTTTGATTCTTTGTACCTGTTGTCAAAATTCAGTTTAAAAGTGACAGTAAGATCATACTTTAAAGTATGAATATATATATGAATATACTGTATGATGAATTATATTCAAACTAGGTCTTTCCAGGCATTGCCCAAAATAAATAAAGAAACTGGTATAGGGCAGAGTGGCAAGGTGCTGTTAAGTGGAGTGATGAGATTTCCAGAGACCTAGCACAAAAACAAATAGGCTTTATACTGTATCTCCTTGTGCACTCTGTAAACCAGGTGTAAATGGGGAATCAGGGAGTTCCCCATAACCAGCGATTCCTTGTCCGGTTCAAACTGCTTAATACCAACTGTATTCACTGGAATGGATCTCTGTGATTATATCTCTATAAGAAACTGTCTGCCGTGACTTTCTGTCGCATCCAGAAAACAAAATAATGGTGACAATTGTGGTATCTTGTATTCATTGATGTCAGGTTCCAAGCTAAAGAGCTTGGAACCTGAAAGCCTAGGAGGGTTTGTGGGAGGACGGTGAGAAAGAGGGAAAAAGCAGAGATAAATGCTGTGGAGTCTTTTATCTCAATACAGTCTTACCCTGTTTCCAATAGTTGCAGCCCCCATCCTTCAACATTTTGGCAACAAGTGATACTGGAGTTGACCCTGTGAGAAGGAGGCAAGGATCGAGCAGACAGAGGATGCATGGAGAGGAGAATAGAGACTCCACGGCAGTGCGTATCCTCAGCCGAGGTCAGTGAATTGGCTGTACTGGTGAGACCGTTGGTGCAAAGGTAAAGTGAGGAATACTTTGTGAGAGGATGGTCGCCATAAGGAGCACAAGCTCGGTACTGAAGGGCGTGCGAGGAGAACAAGCCAGGCGTTGGTGGAGGTGCAGGTAATGTGCGAAGAGACGAGAATGGAAAGTAAAGAATCTCTCTAGATATGGTCAGCGTGGTGGCCATTTTGTCTGCATATACTGCTCGGAAGGTCCAAGGAAAGCAACTCTCTACGTGTGGTCAACATTAGGGCCATTTTGTTTTTTTTCTGTTCCTTCACACACGATAGACAGTAGAATTAATTAAGAAGGAAAATAGGCAGGCATTTATAAAGGGAATGTTTTTAAAGGACAGCAAAGTTTGGAAGGAAAATAACCTTCTATAAAGGGTGCAAGAGCATTTCTAAAGGGAGCAAGGAGTATTCTTATCAGTGAGAATGCCACTTACGGTACATACACTGGAAGGATTTTTAGCAAGTCCACGGGTGTCTGTAATTCCATGGAACAATTGGAAGCAATATTGGTGCTAATAATTAAGTGCAGTTCATTATGAAGGCATAAATCCATAGAAGACAAATTATTTACTGTTGCATGTATTGGGCCCCGAGGCCAAAAGAAGTATTGGGAGATTCCCCGGATTGAGGATGATCAAGGTGGAGGGGACATGAATGCATATGAAAAGACACTTAAACAGTTGGATAATTACTATACCCCAAAGACAAAGATAGCAATAAACAGATTTAACTTATATGCGTGGAAAGTGGGCGAAAAGTGGTCTGTCGTGGTGTCTGGCAGTCTGCTTACCACTTTCATTGTTCCAGAAGGCGGAGACTCTGCTCCACAGAGTCCTACAGAGACTACATAACATCATTTGCAGCGCGGAGCGCACTAGGAAAGAAAGAGAAAAGTGGTCTGTCGTGGTGTCTGGCAGTCTGCATACCACTTTCATTGTTCCAGAAGGCAGAGACTCTGCTACAGAGAGGCCTACAGAGACTACATAACATCATTTGCAGCGCAGAGCGCGCACGGAAAGTGGGCGAAAAGTGGTTGTCGTGGTGTCTGGCAGTCTGCTTACCACTTTCATTGTTCCAGAAGGCGGAGTCTCTGCTCCACAGGGTCCTACAGAGACTACATAACATCATTTGCAGCGCGGAGCAAGCGTGGAAAGTGGGCGAAAAGTGGTCTGTCATAGTCTGTCGGATGCCAGAGGTCGGAGGTCAGAGATCAGAGGCACCTCACAAGAATAGATCAGCCCGCAGACCAACGAGAACAACTTCGGCTCCTATCCGAACATCTGCAAACACAGTAAGCTGTGTAAGCTGATTGAGACTTTGAATCTTTAATAAAGCACAGAAGACTGGGGTCTATATAACCCTATACATCACTGCCCCCCCAATCACCCCTCGCTCAAAGATAATGGTGACAAAGACTCCAAGAAACGTGACCCCTAATCTGGGTCATAAAGAGGAAGACGGGCGTTGTCTCAGAAGCTCACGTCTGAGACCAGATGGAGGAAAATCACAGGGTTACCCCTCACATGACAAGGGAGAAAGTATTGCAACTAAAACACATGTGCAACACAAGTGAACACCAAAACTGCAGGGCGGCCTATCCAGCCAAGCAGAGCGCAAAAACTCTCAGGCTCTGCCGGCACCGCTACAGAAAAAACAGACACTAACCCCCTACCTGAGAGCTTGGGGTGCGGGAGGACCAGGAGGCGAGGTTCACGTTCACTTTGCCTGCATGCGGAGACTCCCATGCGCAGGACCTGGCCCCTCAACCCGGCAACGCCGTGTCCGCCTCGCTGGCATCCTCCGGAGGGAGGGCGGAGCGAGTTGGCACGGCGGATGCCAAGGTGGGTGGCATGCCAGCTGCCGAAGTCCTGTCGGCGAGCCTGGGAGGAGACACGGCCGGGGACCTATTGACATTTTCGCGCTCCGCTCCTGGAGTGGGCATGGAGTGGGGGTGCAGGTCATGGGCACAGCCGCGAGCATGCTCCAGCGATAGGAGGTCACGTGGCGCCTGTCACAGAAGGAGAGGAGGCTGAGATCAGATCCATACAGCCAGGCAGGCAGTCAGCCTGCCTAACAACAACTGCACAAGTGCATGCTGGCAAAGACGGCTTGAAGGTGCAAAACACAGAAAACCTACTGACAAGCTCAGACAACATCTTGAGCCAATCTGACCCATCATCTACAGACTCAACATTAGCACGTAACACCAAAAAGAGATCCAGAGAGGACAGTGAGAAACAAGCACAAAATAAAAAATACATTTTAAAAAATGGACCTTTTCATGAAAGAGACAGTGTTCGCAAAAAGTCACAACATCAACAAAAAAAAAGGCGGATCACATTCCAGCATGTGCTCCGCACATCGAAAAAGCCCACCACAATGCGGATACTAACCGATTTCTTTCAAGCACAACTGTCCACAAAGAATAAAGATTTCAGAGAACTCTCTGACGCCGAAATGCTTGCAGTGGTAAAGGAAAGCTTTCCATGTTCAAAGCAATGCAAGCTTGACAGTGAACCAATTATAATTCATGAAAAACTGGGGGTGCCAGAGTCGCAGATACCTGCACAGACATCAAGCCGTGAGTCCCCGCCTGATTTATGGCCAGCAAAAAACACATCACCCTTTCATAATACTGAATCTGCGTATGAAATGTGCCCAGACATACCGCCACAGCAGAACCTGCCAAAGACATCGAAAAACATCGAGGCTTTCATCTGCACCGCAGGTCCTAAAAAAACTTCAAAATGGACGCAAACGGAAGCAAAAGAGGCCATTTCCAATCTTGAAGTGGATCCACATGAACAACAGCTAGTAACTCACAGTGAATTACCAAACAACCTGCGGCCAGGCAAATCCCTGATACTGCACGACAAGCAGTTAACACTCTGAGAAAGAAAACTGCAGTGGGGCCCCTTCAACACTTTTTTTGGAGGAAGATCTACCTGCAGAGAAAACTTCTTCCGGTATAGAAGCAGTTTATGGAAGAATCCCGTTTGAAGAAGTAGAAATACAGGCCAAGACCCAAGGCAAAGCAGAAACTCCATGGAGATTCTGTTAATAATTCAGCTTATAAAGCACAAAGTGCTACTAATCAGTTACAAACGCAGAGAAGAAGAACCAGTGATCAAATACAAACTCCAGGAAAGGGTCCCACTTCGCAGACCACATTCACAATTCCTGAAACACCTACAAAAAACCAGACATGCTAAGTATAATGTCTGCAATAACAATAGCCCTTGCTCCGTTCTGTAAACTTTACGAGGCGATTAACGATACAGTAAAAGACCAACAAACCATGCAAGCCATGATCCTGACCAAAGTAACGCACTTAGAGGGCTGCATTACCTCACAGGAAGAAAGTAAAATCTATGACAACACAATGGACAAAATTGCGACTCATCTGATGGATAAAATTACAGCAAAAATGGCAAAGCAAGAATTGCATGCAAAAATGCTGCCTACTGCTCCTGAAACCAAAAATTCAGTTTCTCAAACGTCAGCAATCATTGACCTAACTTCTGACAGCAAAACGACATCCATGCTAGGACTGAAAATCACAAGAGCCGGCACTGAAAGCATGGAAAAAGCCAATACAACGGCAATAACCAACACTTCCACGGTGGTACTAGTTTTGGACAAAAATTCAGCGACCAGCAAGAAGGACAGCGAGAATCCCGAACCGGCATAATCAATATTCGAAAAAACAAATCTAAGGACAAGGCAGCTGAAGGTAACATCAACACTTCAACATATGAAGACGCAGATCAACCAAGAGATAAATGCAATACACAGGTCCAATCGTCAATAACGAAAACACTAAAAACAAACGCTGTTATACACACATCAAGTACCAAGGAGCAGCAGATCAAATTAAATCAAGTGAGAACTGAAAAGAAAAAATGAAGACCTGTTTCCCCAAAATCAGTAGCAGAGTTTATCATAGATGACACATTAATGAATGTCAGCGTTTACTCGGACGATGAACCAGCGCAATCTATGGTACCTGAGGCAAGATCACAAGACAAAGAACAAACGCATCTCTCAGACATTGAAGTATCTCCAATTCTGAAAGGAAAAAAAACAAATGCAATTTACGAAAGAGATTTCGAAACTTTAGAAGAAAAATGAAAATGTTTAACCAATAAAACGAACCAGAGCCGGAATAGGAAGAGCCAAGCTCAAAGAGACAACCAGCAGCGAGAGACGAAAGAAAAACAACACAAACCAAATGACGAAGGGCAAATCACATTGGAAAGGAATAGGAATCTTCATTCAGAATGGAGAAAACGGTCAATTACATAAAAGAGGTCAAGAGAAGCTTTGCCGAGAGTTGCTCAGAAAGTTCACTATAGATCAAGAACAGAGGTTTACGATAAACTAAGCGAAAAAAGAAAAGAAATAAGATGGACATTCATAAAGGAACAAAGTGCCAATAACAAGAATGATCTCATCCTAAACAGAAGATTGCTTATGGCGATATTTCACCAAACCTCCAACCTGAAGGTAGTAAACTCAGAAGATCTGATTATTGTCGAACCTTGGCATGACCACTACAGAGCGGCAACACTTCTATATATTGGATCATCTATAATATACAAACTGATTTACAAAAGCAAACAAGAAATTTGCAGTCTTGGCTACAACTTGGAAGACATAACGAAGCAAGACAGTCACACAGGAAAGAGAGACACTAACAGGAAGAATGCAGACAACGACAAACACATAGAACGTGAGAATGATCATAACAAAAATGAAAAGAGCAAGACCTCAAAAAGACACGAAAAAGAGCTCACAACGGAAAAGCATCACAAATACTCAGAGACCATCAACACGACACACGAACCAAAAAAAATCAAAGACCAAGTCACAAAGACAAGAAGTACGAACGTAAACAATACCTCCCATATTGTAATTGAGGGCAAAGTGAACAGATTATAAAAAGAACACACAGTGTAGCAACAAGAACCATTTCTCAAACAGTACAGAACAGTCAAACGCAACAAGAATTGAACCATAACTCTGACAACAAACAAGGAATCTGGGCTTGGCTACCAAAAGCGCTCACAATGCACCGAACAAAATAGCAATTTGTGAACACAGACTGCAAGACAACGTCGACACAACAAGAAGAAGATAATCTCCACAAAGAAAGCTATGCTCGTGGAACACACAAGGACACTCCCACTTGATTGTGGGAGAGGTCAATCTTGGAGAATATGACATCATATGTCTCCAGGAGACCTGGCTATGGAAGGTTACCAAATCACACTAGCCCCAGCAGCCAAAGGACATTTAGGACGGCCCACTTCAGGACTTATGATTGCATGTCGCAACGGATGTGGGTTATCCATTGAAAGGACACTAATTGCAAATCTGTCAATCTTGGCAGTAACTGTAACCTGGAAAGAAAAAAAATAACAAAAAAGACTTGCTAAACACAGCAGTAATCGCCAACACCTACTGGAACCCAGCTGCAATCACTGAGGAAGGACCATCTCATTGTGCAAGCAAGTGATTGATGAGGCCATGACTATGCTACTGGTGACCTCCCTACTGATATGCAGTGATTTAAACGCAGTTTGTAAAACCCAGAAAAAAAGCAGAGTAAAAAAGCAGTACTCTCCGGCAGAACAGCGAGGTAAAGCATGGCTCAATTTAACTCAATCACGTGAGCTGCACAATCTTGATGACATATTCACACAACCAAATAGAATACCAACTTGGGAGTGAGCAGACTCGGTTGCAACAATTGACTATATTTTTGTCTCCCAGCCGTTGCTATGTGCCACAGCCTCATTTAACGTGTGGCGCATAATCGCCAGTGACCACAATCTACTGGAGACATGCTGGCTAATTCCAAGCAAAAAGAACCTTCGAGCATGCCATCAAATCGAGACCAATGTTCAGTGATAACGGCTCAAATTGAGTGTAACAGCAATCAAGGACTTGACACTAAAATACAAAGCAAATGCTCAGTTGGGACAAATCAAAGCAGTCGATTACCAACCACTGCTAGCAGCATATACACATCCAAAAAAAAGCCAGAAGGCCGCAGGAACCACAAAAAATCATATCTACAACAAAGAACTAGTCGAAAGAAGACGTGAATACAGAAGAGCCATGAGGATAGCAAAAAAACAACAATCAACTCCAGAAGATAATGCAAAAGTCAAAGCTCTGAAAACAGAGTATAAAGCCTGGGTAAGATCTAATCGAAACAAACTCTATCAGATGGACACAGAAGACATCACAAAAGCACTAATTACGAACAATGCGAGAGACTTCTGGTCTTTATTGAGAGCCACGGAAACTCCATTGGAAAACTCAATACCAAACAACATCAACCAGAACACCTGGTAAAATCATTTTGCAGCAGTGGTCAAATCCATCATGACTGAAAACACAGAAGAACTGCAGCACAAAACCTCGAAGTGGATCAACCTAGAAAACAAAGAAGACATCTTGGAGGTAATCAAAAAGATGAAAAACTCAAGGGCACCTGGCCCTGACGGCATCACTAACTTTGAACTAAATGCGCACCCTAAGGAATGGGCTGATTTGCCTTACAACTCAGACAACGTCTTTTTGTCGTGTTTGTAGACTTCACTCAAGCATTCGACCGTATCGAAACACATCGCCTCTGGAAGAAATTAAAAGATTGGAACTTTCCAGAAGACAGCTTAGCTCCCATTCACGCCCTTCACTATAATACTTCGGTGAGGGTGCATGTGGAGTCAAACAGGAGTTCCCCTTAGCTTCAGCTCTATTCCTGGCCTAAATAGGGGACCTCCAAGAAAGTGCAAAGTTGATCCGAGCACTCCCTCAAAAAATTGGAAATACAGCGATTGGATGACTTCTCTATGCTGACGATCTCACGCTATTCGACCAGACGCCAATAGGACTGCAACGGAAACTCAATGGCCTTCTACATTACACAAACGAAAACTTCCTTGAAATTAACAAAGAAAAAAACCAAAGTCATGATCCTGCAAACAAACAAAAGGAAAACTGACGACACAAAATGGCATCTGGGACAAGCAAAGATTGAGTTTGTCCAAAACTTCAAGTACCTAGGAGTATAACGGGACAGCTCGAAACATAAAAATACCATGCAATCAGTTCTTCATGAAAAGATTAAAAAACTAGCGGCTCAGGCAAAAGCAATAGATAGAACATACAGGATGTTTTCGTTAACACCGATAATACATTTCTACAAAATGAAGGTGGTGCCTGCCGTGACATATGGCACTGAAGCCATGTCAACTATTCCAAAGGAGCTTTGGCCCAAGCTAGAAGCCGCATTCTGGAGACTGGTGCTTAAGCTACCGAACTCTACATCAGGAGTTGCAATAAAACAGGAATTGAGTCTTCAGTCCCTGGAGTGCACTGTGAGTTGTAACGCAATAATGCTGTACAGGAAGTGCAGAATGGTCGACAGCAATGACATTTTCAAAATGATTAAGCGTGAGATGGACACAGGCAAATCTGAGATGTTAATAAGCTGGCAAAAGGAAAATACATTCCTACTTGACACTATTGCCGCAGATGAAGACAAACTCATACACAATTCATGCAGAATCTTCCATAAAATCAAGGAAGCAGACTGGGGAAATACGACTGAAACAGCAGCCAAACAAAAACTTACCTGACACCTACTTGTCAACACAAAAAAACTGAACGAACTGCAAAATTTCATAAAGAAATTCCCGAAAAGACAGGCATGTAACTTAATACTAAGAGCATGTCTAAACTTACTGGAAACTAATGAAATTTTGCACATTAGAGGTCTTGCACAATCACCTAGTTGCCGATTCTGTCATGACAAATCACCTCCACCACAAGAAACAATTTGCCATCTTCTGATGGTTTATCCAGAGCCTCGAGCAATAAGGCAACGCTATCTATCTCACGTGGCAGGAACAGACACACTGCTAGAGGAAGAAACGTGGTGGTGCAGGCTCATAAGAGGTGACAGAATTAGCTGGCAAATTGCCAGAGCAAAAATTCTGGAATATATTGTGAACAATCTTCTGAACGGAAATCAGCGACTTGTCGGAAATGATGTTACAACAACATTTAAACAATAAACCTAAACGAAACAGGCGATGCAAGTTAACCCAGACAGATGTGAATGGACAAAAGTATTGTAAAAATCTTATATTGATTAAACAATAAAAAAAAACAAGAATTAAATGAAACAGTTGAAGAATATGTAAGTGCATTACGGAATCTTGCTGTTTCGTGTGACTTTACAGTTTGGATGTGGACTGATGAGCTCATTAAGGACCACAATCATCCATACCAACAACCCAGTCATGCAAGAGAGGTTGCTGATGTGTGATAATTATACAATATAAGATGCAATTGTAGTTTCAAAGACAGTGGAACATACACAGTTGTTTTTAAAGACCATTAAGGAGAAGAAAAAGGCAGATTGGGATGAGGCAGGAAATTAAATGGGTCAATTGAATATAGCAGTCACGAAGAATAAGAAGGGGGTCATTGAGAAGACGAACCAGAAGGAAAAAGAAAATAAAGGAGACAAAAGGAGGATGATGGCATCAGAATACAAGAAGAGCAAGTGTTATTGCTGTGGGAAGCTATGAAATTTTGAAAACTCAAATCCGTGTCCTACAATTAACCAGAAATGTTCAAATTGTGGCATGATGGGTCATTTCGCAGTTACATGTTGAAGGAAGAAGAAAGTATTGTGTGTGCAGGAAATGAAAGAAAGTAGTTCTGATGAGGAGAGGGCCGTCACTGTGATGAGAGCAACTGAGGATTTTTCGAAAAAGAAATGTCTTAGTTGCCAGATACGTGTTGATAGACTTCCGGTCAAAGTAATGGTGGATAGTTATTCACTGCATTCGATATTGACAGAGTAAATGGAAGAAACTCAAAGGAAAAGCATTGAAGGAGAGTCTACGGAAATCAAATATTAAAGATCCTGGTGGGTTTGAAGGATCAAAGATCAACATGATAATAATGTTTCAGTCAGTGGTGGAATACAAATGCAGGATGGCTATAGATTGCATATGTGTGGTGTAGAAAGGAGTAAGCATTTTTGGGTGGCATGACCAGGTTACCCTAGGGATTCATCCAGATCCTAAATAAGAAGAACCACCCATGTTTATAAAGGGGAACTGCACAGAAGAGGAACGGTTTCCAGAGGTATTTACAAAATGGATTGGATGCTTGAAGGATTATGCCCATAACATAATATTGAAACAGGAATCACAAATTACGACAGATTCCCATTTCAATCAAGGAATGTGGAGAAGGAATTGGGAAGGCTAGTGAAGGAGGTAGTGATAGAACGTATTGAATCGGCATAATGGTTCAGCCTGATTGTAATAGCAAGTAAGAAAAATGGGGTGTGCATGGATCTGAGAGATTTGAGAGATTTGATCCAAAACATCATAGTGGACAAATGCCCGATGCCCATCATTACAGAAAATGCTGAACTGTGTTGGTGATGCTAAGTTGGTTACATCATTAGACCTTCCAGCTGCGTATCACCATATACAGTTGGCAGAGGAAAGTCAAGCATTAATGTCATTTAACACACCATTTGGACTATTTCACTACCACAGGGTGCCGTTTGAACTAGCTTCAGCGTTAACAGTCTTTCAGAGGGTGATATGCCTTATGCTTAAAGGAATTCTGGGCACACTAGTATATCAAGATGACATCTTATTATATGGAAAGGACACAGTGGAACAAGATAAACGACTGCATGAAGTGTTGAGTAGGTTGAGAGATAAAGGTTTGACCATAGAAGCAAGCAAGTCCAAGTTTAGGGTGGAAGAGATTGAATATCTCAGACATGTGGTTAGCAGTGAAAGGTATAGACCTAAAGAATATACGATGATGGCCATCAATGAAGCACCTATTCCAAAGGGCATTTTTAGAGATGGCAGAGTTTTACACTAAGTTCATAAAATACTTTACAGAGCTAAGCCGTCCAATCAGGAAGTTGTTAAAAAAGTGAGTAGCGTTTCATTGGAATGATGAGTGCCAGAAGGCGATGGAAGAAATAAAAGAGGGAATTTGTAGGGCAAAAAATGTAGGGGAATTTAATGTAAAGAAAAAAAGGAAAATAAGGCTCTCGTAACCAGGACTAATGTCTGGCAGAGAGACTCCCAGGATCCCCCTTGTTTTTTGGGGAATTTAATGTGGACAAATAGTCAGAGTTTACGGTTGATGCCAGTGTAAAAGGATTAGTGGCAAAATGATCTCAAAGGAGAGGAGAAAAGGAAAGAATAATATGTCATGCATCCAGGGCAGTAACAGATTGTGAAAGCAGATACTCGGTAATTGAAAGAGAATTGTTAGCTTGTGTTTGGGGAGTTAAATATTTTAGGAAATATGCATGAGGTGACAATCCATGGTGAGCACGGACTATAAACCATTAGTAGAAGTATTAACTGAAACGAAAATGATAAGAGCAACTCCTAGGATTGCAAGACAAGAATATGATTTCACAGTGGAGTATGTACCTGGAGTGCAAAACCAAATTGCGTACTATTTGTCAAGATCACCATTGGAAACAATTCGTAATGAGTGGGACGGGAAGGGACAAGAGGCGAGGGAGGAATAAATAGTTGCATGTTTCGATGAGGTATTTGTTGATCAACATGCTGTTGTAATGAAAGGGGAATGGGATGGAGGTTTGGTTTCAGGTAATGTGTTGATGGAGGTTATTAAGTGGACACAGGAAGGTTGACCTTCAAAGAAGAACATAAAAGGAGAACACAGAGCATTCTGTGAGGTTAAGGAGCTATTCACTGTGGAAGAAAGATTGCTTCTTAGAGGACAAGCATTAGTAGCTCCTGAATGTGTTAGGGTGAGGTTTGTTGATATGGCTGATGAGGATCATCCTGGAATAACTGGAACAAAATGTAAGGTATGGGGCAAATATTGGTGGTCTGGAATGGACGTGATGGTAGAGAGGAAGGTGAGGGAATGTTGGCCGTGTCAGAAATCTGATAAGAGTATGAAGTTACACAAACTGGAACTGTTACCCATTTTGCCTTCGGAAGGTGCATGGATACATATTTGGGTAGACATTTTGGGACCATGTCATAATCTTGGTAGTGAGATTAATTTCATGATAATGATGATGTCCTATTTTACCAAATAGGTTAAGTTGGTTAAGTGGGTTTCCAGTAATTAAATGATGAGTTTTATGGAACAAGTATTTAGACCGGAAATTGAAAGTGACACTGGTCCTTTCCCATGTCAGTCCATACCACCAAGGACTACCTTTCCTTTATGCATTCTTTGAAAACCCACTTGTTCTGATCTCGATCTGTCTTTGATAGTTCATCGCTCCAGTGCTGCTCAGCGCCAAGTTGCCCATGGGCGTTTATAAGTATCACTATACATACATACATACCCAGGCCTGGGTGCATTATGCAAGCCTACCAGCAGGATGTGAATGATGGGTGCATGAATGCTGACTGAATGCTGTGTGAAGAGCAATGCATAGCACCATAATATCACAAAGCACTACTATAGGTACAGAATGGGGTTCTGGTGAGGGCGGCGATGTAAGTTCTCTGTTCATGGATAATATAATCAATCAAACATACTATATCTACTATCTGTAAAGTCAATATTTTGCACTCGGGACCTGGTCTAGTCATTTGGCCAAGCCCTGCAGCCGTCCTAAGAAATCTGGCTCCATCATTGATTTCTTTCCATCATTGTCTCACTTTTTCCCTCAGCTGTATTCCATCATTAGGGCATGCTTGTTTCCTGCATAGACATGTTTACATGCATTGAAGACAGTGCACTCTACTATTTGGGAGTGCAGGATTATTCCTATCCAAGTGCGGATTAGGCATTAAATAACTGTAGACAAGAGGGTAGTTTGAATCCTTGCACCAAGTAAGGACATTACTGTCTTCAGAAGCCTATTATCAGACATATTGAACTCATATAACATAGGTGTGCAACCCAAGGTTTGCTTTTAATCAACCTTGTTCCAGTAAGAGAATGCCAGTCTGTCAGTTGGTCAAATTCAAATCTGTCTGCACTGTGCACTGACCATGGCATGGACCTATCCTGAAAAAGGTACTGAAATGTACAAGAGAGCATGGCAGGTGGGGTCCTTTCAGGTCTCTGACACCAGCCATCACCCCCACATTGGGTGCAGGAGTGCAATGAATATGTAGGTGACTCTGTGCTTGGATACACAAGGACCCCAGACTTGCACGCAGAGACCATCCACCCTTCTGCACATTTGTGCACACTGTGACTCGGGGACGTATGCGCAGACCATGCTGGTGTTGGATGCAGAGTGCACTTGGCTTGCCACAGTGTGCTTTCTGCAGGCTGAGCGAATTGGGACCTAGATGTTCAAATAAAATATGGGAAAAATATGGGAGCAAAGGGCTCCCTTACGCTCTCTATCCCTCTTTCTCGTTCTCTCTCTCACACAGGTTTCGGCCAAAATGAGCGAATCCAAATGACCTAGCCAACCAAAAGTCTGAAAGAAGGTACCACAAAATGTTCGACCTTCCTTCAGACTTTTGGTTGGGTAAGTCATTTGGATCCGGTTGAGGGCTGCAGGGGCTGCGGGGGTGTCCCCTCAACCCCTGCTTACTATATTGTGAGCAGGGGTTGCGGGGTGTCCCCCACAGCTGTCCAACAGTCCAAACAAAAGGCTGTGGGGGCTGGTGGAGTGTCCCACGCAACCCCCCGCTCACTATACTATATATATATATATATATAGTATAGTGAGCGGGGGTTGCGTGGGACAACCCCAGGGCTGGACTGCCCCACCGGGATACCGGGACATCCCCCGGTATGCCACTGGCCTGTAGGGCCTATTTTTGAGCGGAAGGATACACATGCACATAGCATTAATCACATTGCGTGATTTTGCATTGACTCCACCTGGGTGGTTTGCCTTGAATTGGCTGCCACCACTGACTGAGGCAGGCTCTGCAATTTTTTCTTTCTTCTCAGCAGCCGGGCTGGGCCCATGCCTGACATGAGGGCCTTGCCGAGGCTGCGCGCACAGTGCACACATTGGTAGTGCAGGCAGGTCAGCAGGGCACGCTGCAGGCAGCTGGTCAAGGCTGCATAAGGCCTTGGCAAGCCGCAAGATCGATGTCGATTGACTGTCAGGTAAGCAAGACACTGAACGTCGCAACAATATCACTATCTTTGAAGGAACTTTATTTTGAGATTGTGTGATCTTTGTTCGAGGATCTCATTCCTCGAGTAAATAACTCCCCTGGCCTGCACCTCCGTTAAGTTCCTGTAATCGCTATATTAATTAGCTCCCATCAGCAGGTGGGTGCACAAATAGGGGTCTTCGAGTGACAGTCAGTCTTCATTGTCAGACTGGCATTCTTAGAGATTTCGTTACTAACAGGGGAAAGCATTTGTACTCCTGAACATGGGAAAACGCTGATGTTGGTACAGCAGCACTCAAGTTGTGATGTTTTATTGCGAGACACATTAGGTATGAAAAGGCTACAGTGTGTGGTGGTTTGCACATTCGCCAGTCCCAGAAGGCAGCATCACAAGAGAATGAATGAGTGGTCTCGAAGGAAGACATTCAACTCAACTGTTCCTTCCCTCGCAACTCACTCCCACCGCCCGACCCCCCCATGCCCTCCTCAATGCTGCGTGCATGTAGGATACCACGTACGCTTGTGGATGCACACACAGCGGGGCCTGCCCACCAGCATATTCAGCGACAACAAATGACAATATTTGTTTTCTAACTCCGGTTCACTAATGCTTATATTGTAAATATAATGGTGATAGACAAAACTATAAGTACCAGAATGCAAAGCGCGGTTGCCGGAAATGTGCAAAACTGCCTGAATTGGGACGCTCGCCATTTATAATAATCATAAAATGTACAAATGTCATTATCCCTCTGTGAGTGCAAGGTACTCACTGCACTGGCCCTGAGGTCTCAATAGTTATTTATGTCAGATGCATTGTTATTTTCTGAGAAGTGTAGGCTGTCAGGTGGCAGGAGGGTTTACAATCTGCACTGTGCGCTCTGCAAATCAAAGATGATTAGCAGAGGAAGCGCTCAGACACAGGTTTTGTGTGCACATAGCGCTATGTTGGCTGAGCGTTCCTTCAACAGGAGGCAGCATAAGGGTGCTTAATGCTACAGCATTACACATAACCAGTGGTTTAACCAATCATGTTATGTTACCAATGGGGGATTTGTAGAGCACTCTTCCTGATTGGTTTTCTGCCTAACGTGCCAGAGTGTGATGGTTGCGAGTGGGACTGTGTGAACATAAGCTGGTGGGAGAGATGTGTGCTGGAACTTGTGCACACGATCTGTAAAGATGTTGGTTTATTTAAAAAAGAGGTGGTTTTGTTCCAATGTGTGCCGAGCCATACCACAAATATCAAGTGCTTACACCTGAGAGGAACCTATCAGTGGTTTATAATGTAGTGTTTCAGAAATTCCAAAGTGCAAGACTCAAGCTATGGGATTTACGGGCAAGGTTTGGGCATAAAAGGAAACTCTTTGAGCTTGCTTCAATGAAACCTTACCATCAAGCTTTGCCCTCAAAACAAGCATTAGCAAAGCCAGCAGTTTTGGTTTGTGAATAAGTATTAGGGCCTCATTACACGGTAGGCGGTAACCATGGCGTTATTAGCGCCATGGTTGCCGCTGGTATTTTACCGTGTCCTCCTTGGTGGATGGCGGAATTACCGCCCTACTCCAAGGTGAGCGGGGGCGGTAATTCCCCATTCACCAAGGCCCTTCCCCATTTTTGCCCCCATAGGGCATAATGGGAATGGGGAAGGCGCTAATTGCGGTACCGCAAATTGCGGTACCGTAATTAGCACCAAGGTCCCTTTGCGGGTTCGTTTTTTAACGCCTACTAAAAGCAGGCATTAAAGTACCAACCCGCAAAGGGACCTCGTAATAAGGCGGTAAGGGTTAACGGTCATCGGTAGCATTACCGGTGACCATTAACCCTTACCGCCTTCCGTGTAATGAGGCCCATAGTCATTTGCCAGGCACTGCTGTTAGATGCCCAGGTACTAGCACCATTTTGCACCTGCTACCATCAATTAATACCACCACGGGTGTGCCTGGCAAGTGCCTTTGCTGACACAAAAGCCCAAACTGTTGGCTTTGCCAATGCTTGTTATATATGTCAGAGTTATGCGCCCATTCGGAGCAAGTGCGATAAATATCAGCAGCTGCGCCTAAATCACCTTCTCGCCGAAGGAGAGGTTCCAAATTGGCTGTCTCGCCACTGTGGCCACGCTGAAAGGGGCTTTGCCGTAGACTCTAAAATCCCATAACCGTCCCTTTCTAATCCCCCCTAGCTCCTCTCGCTCCACCCTGGAAATGGAAGAGGGAATCCGCTTGGGAACTTGCCTCCCAAATGCATGGTTGCCTACTTTCCATGTTTTCACATAAACAGGATCCACCGGTCACAAGCTTGCTGAGTCCCATGTGTTCCATCTATTAACCCATCCGTAGCATCCTGGGGGATTAGCACGTGATGCTAATAACTATAATGCCCCTTTCTTCTGGCCATTACCACTCAGTACAAACATCAGTATGCACCATTATTACTTAAATAGAACACTCCCACCTCACTCATTATGTATGCTTCTTCCAAGGTAGTTTGCAGATAATATAGCACTAAGGGTGAAACTCTAGAACATGCCACATACTGCAAACCCAGCATTACAATCCCAGGCTCACACACTTTGGGTAAGTGGTGAAGCCAGGATTTGCACTGAGTCTGCAATTAGGCACTTAACCACATATCTAACCATCTCCAGTGACTTGTGATATGTGTTAAAGCAGTGTCATCCCAGTCTTAACATTATATCTTTCTTTTTAAAGATTACATTAAAAATACACAAATCACATAACAAACCAACCTTCCAAAATATAAATCATTATAAAAACATGTTAAGCAAAGGAAGTGTTATTGTAGCTTTATTTTCTCCATAATAAAACATGAAGGGCAGCTGGCAGGCCAGACATCTGTCCATGCATGGCTGGTAAAGTCAGGGTTTGGGAACGGGAGCAGGTAGTCCAGTGTCCTTGGTGATCTCCGAGAAGTTGCAATCATAATGCTCATAATGTGGCTCGCCATTGTCTGTCTGAGGCATCACTCAAGCAACGGGAGGGGGCAGCCTATTGCTGTGAAGCACTGGCCAGGTGGCTCTATGTAACGTAGAGTACTGTGCTATAAAACCAGACACCCATGCTCAGTGCCAAGCTACCACCGTAGGAAACCACTTTTCCCTGTTTGAAACTCATTTTGCCCCCTCTTATATCCGAAAGCAAGGAGCCAGGAAAGTCCATTCACCACCCATACGCTTGAGGATGCAGATTGCCACCACTTAGCCTCCATGAGTCCTTCTTTCTCACGAAAAGGAATCCCAGACAGGACACATTCCTGCCTATTTCTATCAATGGAAGCTGATCTCTCTGCTGGGATGCTGTCCCTGCACCACAACTTCTGAGCAAGAAATACTCCAGGGGCATTAGCAACGGTGTAAAGAGGGCCTTTCCAGCAACCTTTTAAGCAAGCATTGGCAATGCCAACAGTTTGGCCTTTTGTGTAGGCATGGGAAATGCCCTTGCAAGGCACTGCAGTAGTGGTATTAACGACCCATTGTTGGTAGCAGGTGCAAAATGGCTCGAGTACCTGGGTATCTAATAGCAGTGCCTGCCAAAAGCTTCAAACCAATGCACAAGCCAAAATGTTGGCTAATGCTTGTTTTAAACAGGACTTCAGTGGCTTTGCCAATGCTTGTTTTTAACAGGGCTTCAGTGACGGACACACAGAGTGCTTATAAATCGAGTGGCTGAAGACAGGCCTGGTAAGACATTTTTATTACACCAGTAGTGTGTTTTACAGCTCCAATTAAGTAATTCCTCGCTAGCTGTACTCCAATGCAATAGTTTCGGCTTATAGGTGGCGCAAGCGACACCCAATAGTCCAAACTACAAATGGGAAAGCCACCTCTTAAGCTAGCAGCGTAGATAAAACGCTGCACACTTTTCTCACCTAACATACTGTTATAGCTCTTAAGTCATATGTTCTTGAGTGTGTACCATTTAGCCTTCCTGTATATTTCTAGTTTTCGACATTATAAAGTTGTGCCTACAATGACCAGAATGCATATTATGTGAGCCTAAAAGCCAGGACTGGCTGATTATTTCAGACCTCACAAGAAAAGTCTTTTAGTCATTGTTTAACACTGCAATGTATCTTGTTTTTTATTATTATTAATTATTTATGTAGCAATTCTCCGAGCATCTAAGCGCTCATGTTATACAAAATCATCCCTTTCCAAAGATGAGCGCCTTGCCCCGAGTGATCTTCCCAGTTAAGCAGGACGTGAATAAAAAGTGCAGTCGTGCAAAAAAGGAGAACACGTTGTTTTTATGGCAACCAATCGCACACAGCGCTGACTATTCTATTGTTAATTTTAAACACAAGGTTTATGCTGTAACGGGCCCCTCAGAGCGAGCTGTAAGGTGCCCGAGAAATGGACTGTTTCCACTCATCATTACACATGTGCACCTGCCATGATAACAATAATGCATTGCTTATATAGCGCTGCTCTCGAAGCACTGAAATACTAGAAGCCATTGGGGGTCATTCCGAGGATGGCGGTAGGGGGTTAACGGCACCAGCAAGGATGCTGGTGCCATTAACCCCCTACCTCCGCATTCCGAGATACCTTAGCGGGCACCACTAGGGCCGGCTGGTTTTACCATTCGCCCTTAGCGGGGCCCATTACGGGACAATGGAGCTAATAACGGACACGCAATTTGCGGGCCCGTTATTAGCTCTTTCCGCATTCCCATTGAGCCCTATGGAGGCTCAAATGGGAATGGGGAATGGTTTTCGAAATGGGGACTTACCGGGTCCGCATAGGTCAGAATGTCCCGGTAAATCCCCTTTCCGACTACCCGGACCCAGACCCGGACCCGAGTTTGGAGGCAGCCATGGTGCTATTACCCCCATTGTCTCATAGAGTGGTACTTAACTTATAGGCCTTGGAAGGATGAAAGTCTGAGTTGATCCTGCCGGCATTCAAACCTTCCACAGCAGGATGCACACAAATACCAAGGGCGAGCGCTTAGCTCACTGTGCTATCTGACCAGCTTAACAGGATACCAAATAGGTGGCTCAAAAGAAACAGGATGGGAGTAGGGAATTAACTACACCCTGCAAAGCCTTCCTGGAAGGGGGGGACTGGCCTATAGGGAACTCTGGAGATTGCCCACTAGGCCTCTGCACCGTGGGCCTCTTCTGTATGGTAATATATTGTATTTCCACATTTTCTCAAAGGAAAAGGGTTGGGCTTGCTGAAAATATGTAATATTGGGCCACTTTGAACATTATTTCCAGGGCCTCTTTAGGTTCCCAGGCCACCCCTGGACACCCCTGCAGTTGACCCGACGAAAAAGAAAAAAAAAGACTGTAGGGGCTGTGGGGGTGTAACCCACAACACCCCGCTCACTATACTATAAAGTATAGTGAGCGGGGTTGCAGGGGGCACCCCTGCAGCTGACCCGATGAAAAAAAAGAAAAAGGCTGCGGGGTGTACCCCGCAACACCCTGCTCACTATACTATACACAGTATAAATAAAGTATAGTGAGCGGGGTTGCAGGGGGCACCCCTGCAGCTGACCCGATGAAAAAAAAGAAAAAGGCTGCGGGGTGTACCCCGCAACACCCTGCTCACTATACTATACACAGTATGAATAAAGTATAGTGAGCGGGGTTGCAGGGGGCACCCCTGCAGCTGACCCGATGAAAAAAAAGAAAAAGGCTGCGGGGGTGTACCCCGCAACACCCTGCTCACTATACTATACACAGTATAAATAAAGTATAGTGAGAGGGGGTTGCGCGGGACAACCCTGCAGCTGACCTATGACAAAAAGAAAAAAAAAGAAAAAGGCTGCGGGGGTGTCCCCCGTAAACCCCGCTCACTATACTAGACAGTATAGTGAGCGGGGGGTTGTAGGGGACACCCCTGCAGCTGCCCAAAGAAAAAAGAAAATGGAAAGGTCCCTGCAACGCCGGTTGCCGATCACGGAAGTGAAAGGGAACTGGCATCGCAGGGACCAGCGAGACGGAATTGAAGTTAAGTAAGGGGGTGGAGGTGTGGCAGGGGTGTGTTGGGGTGGGGATGTGGGTAGGGGTGGGGGTGTGTGTAGCGGTTTGGCCATATCGTGAATGTTCAAGGGAGAAAAGACATAGCTCTCAACTCACCCGCTTTTGGCGGGTGTCACCCGCCTTGCAAAGTGCTGACTCACCCGCCAAGCCTCTTGCACGCCCATTCATTCCAATGGGCGTCTCACCCGCCAAAAACAAAATCGGGTGATTTCACCCGCCATTGCGAGACAAATGGTTGAGAGCTATGAAAAGACCGAAAATTATTTAGAATAATCTTCGGTCGTTTCTCCTTCGAACAACACACACACACATACACTCACACACACACTTGATCTCACTCAATCTAACACTACCCCCACCTCTTTTTAAGCGAAACTGAGTAGAAAAATAAGCCAAGATTAAAGTGTTTAGATGAATGAGTAAATCGATTCTCTCATTACTAATCAAAGTATATCTGTCAAAATAAATATTTCTATCAGACTTGCTTTTTGCATGTTTTGTCAGCCGTTCAATGAAAACATATCAGGGAACAACACGAACTAATATACTGAGAGAACGTGCTGAAAGGTAGCTCTTAACTCAATCAACTTGTCAAAATGCCAGTCTTCTAGGAACTGAATCCATGGAGATAGCTGAATTCAGTACACGAATACATCTTAATTTTAAACTACAAGAATCGCATCCATTTCTAGTCAAACATATTTTCATTCAAATCCCGTGCAATATCTGTTTTAATGAAAAAGAATATACTTTGTGACCGGGGAGATGCCCTTATGAAATCCGAGGTCACTAAATGTTAGAAAATGGTGTTCTATAAACGTGTTTCATAATGCGTCTTGTTTTGTTGCTGGCATTGCCATATGGAAATAATTATACTGACGCCTTCATTTTTTTAAATATCCTTTTAGTGAAGATGTTCATCATTTTTCAAACAACAAGCATCAAGCTTTACAGTGTAAGTGTTCCCTGTCTGCAGTGGGTCTAACTGAAGTGCGTTGCCTGCTTTCACAGCGCACTTTATTACTTAAGCATTCTCTGTTTATAACAAACAACATTTAAGCGCACACCATTGGCCATACTCACCTGGTTTTATATGATTGGCCTGACCTCAAATGGTTGACATTTGTGTGGCTCAGCAGGAGGGCCCAGTGTTTTGTCCAAGGTCAAAGTTTGGTACAGTTGACATCCCTCTGGGGACGGCGCATAGCGGTGCAGCCCACTGGTTGCCTATAAGGGTAAGCTTGGGATTTTGGTGGATAGATCTGAGGAAGCCAGATACAGGGACGTCATTTGTGACTTGCCAGGGGTAGCAGCTTCTACCCCTGGCTCCCCCTCTGCTACCTCTAGACCTGTCCTTGCGACCCCTGGGCCACTGGACGAAGAGGCAGTGCCAAAAGCAGATATCTGTGTTGCACCTGAAAAAGGTGGTTGTAATTGCAGCTAAATGTGACACAGCTTTTTCACCTGGAATCTAGATCCTGTTAGATGTCCATTAGTGAAGAATACCTGAATAGTTGGGTTCAGATGCAGGGCTGTCTGTGCAGCTAAAACCCAGGACTGTAGCAACAGGAAGGGTAGAGGTGCTCGGTATAGCTAGCTGGGAATGGGTAAGAGCAGCCTGCAGTATTCAGTGACAGCACAGTATGATTGCAAATCTCATCAGTGTTTCTCTTTGTCTGCTTTGCACATCCAGTGAGCCACTGGGCCTTTCATGAGAGGGGTGTGCCCCAGTGACTTCTGCCACCAATCCTGCCTGGGTACTCTGTGACTGACCCAGATCTGCCAGACCTGCATCACATTCACACTGTAAAGAGACACAAGGTGAGATAATTAATTTACATGAAGTTGCCCACCACCTTTGAAGTAAATCATCTGTTCCTCATTTTGAAGGATAGCTCCGGGAAACATACTTGCTTTGGGGACAAGAAAATGCAGTGCAAATGGGTTCAGTTCCTGTGCCAGTGCTGGAGGAGGCTGGCATTAAGCAACATATAAAGGACCAAAGAAAATAATAGAAATGGCCTTTTCTAGGGGTGATGTCATGGAGCTGCTGCTGCTGCTGTCTACATGCTTAAATAGAAAAACATTGCAATTACTGTGACCTGCAACACATCCTTCCCCTCTAACAAAATAAACTGTGTGTTTCTTACCAAATAAGCAAAACAGAAAGGTAATGGCGAGAAGGTTTCAAATCATTCATAACCACTGGCACAGCTCTGGGTGTGAGGTGATTTGCTTGATGCTCATTGTTATGGAGGCTGGTACTGGAGACTTAAGATGCTGTACTAGTGATGTACAGATGTTGGGAGAGAGTGTTTGAGATGTAATGTGTTGTAAGAGAGTTAAACTGCATTGAATAAAGATGTACAATGTTTGAGGAGGGTCATTGAGACTTGCACTCTTCGGGTGTTGAAGGAGGGTACTGGAGACTTAAGTGCCTAGTTTGCTTGAGGTTGATGGTGTTTGAGAATGCAGGAGACCTAAGTTGCAGGAGGTGTAAACATGAAGGTGTTGGAGCAAGGCATTGGAGGTGTAAGGTGTTGGAGGGCGGGAGTAGGTGCCAGATATTTAAACCTGTTGATGGAGGGCCCTTAGCGACTCGCAGCAGATGGTGTGGTGCCCTTGGGAAAATGGTTAAGGGATATCCAGGTTCTGGGTGACTGGTGGAGTGGGCTGCAGCGCAATGGTTTAAAGTGCACTATTGACAAGCAAATCCCTGTGCGTATTGTCCACATGTAAAAACATGAAGTGGTACAGCCTCTGATTGTCTTCTGGTTGGACATGTGTTGTTCAGTTGCTGTTTCCTATCTGTGGAAAGACACATGGCAGGCACTGAATGTCTACACTTTGGGGTTTAGGCATCTTGGAGATGCTCCGTATGATTACAGTTTAGCCTGAGTAATGTAGAATAGTCCAGGTTGTTGTGTTGGACGTCTGCTTATATTCACAGTAATTTGGTAATATGGGCCAATGCACACTGATATTCACGCTACACATGGGGATCCATTCTTGTATGAAATTTATATCATATTAAAGTGATACTGTAAAAATATTTTTCTTAGTGTACTGAGGAACAATGCTATTTGATGCCACTTCCTGTTCTGCCAAGGGGTGAAAGGTTGTGTGCCATCACTGTCATTTGGAGGGGGGGTCAAATGACATATGTTCCTGTGATGTCATCAGAGGTCATGGGTCTTGTGATGTCACTTCCACTACTCCAGGCATTTTGGTGAAATGACGTCCCGGAGCCAGAATCAGAAAGGGCCAGCTTCTCTCTGGAGCTCTGTCAACTCCAGTTGGTATCAGGTAATAATATCCCTATATATTTGCTCGCCATATATATTGTCACCGGGAAAAGGTTGTGGTGACATTATATAGGTGACCATATATATAGGGACAGGGGCAGCGGGGGTGTCCCCCGTTCCCCATGAAAAATAAAAAAGGGTTTGGGGATTGCGGGTTTGTCCCCCGCATGTTCCATGTAATAATGTCCCCACAAAAAACCGCCATTTTTCAGCGATTGTTTTGCATGGCAAAATTTTTTAGGGGACATTATTACATGGTTACATGGAACCTTCTAGTTAGAGCCTGCCTTAGACATTGTGCTTTTCTCCGCTGTATGTTTCCCGGACCCCGTCCTCCTCTCTCCTTCTGCTCGCGCCTCATGTGCCAGGTCAAAAAACAAGATACGACAGCAAGAAAATTCATCTGATTCTGATCCCTAGAATGCCCTCACTTCTGCGGGCCAAAGGGTAAAAAAGCAAGAGAGGGAGACATAGGGTTAGATGGGAAACAGACAAGGAGAAAGAGAGACAGAGAGAGAGAAAGAAAGAGAGAGAGTTAGAGAGAGAGAGAGAGAGAGAGAGAGAGAGAGAGAGAGAGCGAGAGAGAGTGAGAAGAGCGTTAATTGAGGAAGGGTCCTCATTGCTGCTTGCAGGATCTAACTAAAGAAGGCTTCAGGGTGTTGCCTGGCCTCCTTGCTCTGTTGGTGACTGTGCGGTGAGCACGCCCCTTTAATACTGTAAAGCTAGAGGGGACACAAATCAGCTATTATTGAACAGTAAAGGAGGGGTTTGGGACTGGGTCCGGCATGAGATCTTGAACCTGTTTAATTTAACTCTACGTTCTCTGGCCTCCCCTCGGTGTCAACACCGGTGCCGTTTAAGCAACACCTCCACCTCTGTCGCAGGAGAGAGGTGGGTTACCTGTAGGGTCTGCCCCCTGAGTATTTAGTTTTCTTCAATAGTAAATAATAGTGAGGCCCTTTTCATTATTTTTCCTCAAGCGCATGTCAAGAATGAAAGCAAGCTCTGCATCCGAAACCCTGTCACTGTTCTGTGGGAGGCCTGTTTCCCCACCATCTTGCTGTGCCATACATGAGTAAATATATATTTGACAAAAAAGCCTGCTGCCTGGAGAGCATTCGTTGTTGGCGTAAGCAATAGACTGAAAAGAAGCGAACCCTGCATACTCCTTCTGCTTTTGTCCCACATCAAATTGGGCCGGGCGCTGTATATCCTCATTCACCCATTTCCTGCTATCCTTATATCAATAAAGAAGATACTTCTCTTGGCCCTTGCCTCTCCTATTCAGAAGGGTGAGCCCTCATCATATCATGTATTAATGTGTAGAACAACTAAACTATACTATATACTATACACTAGACCCTCATTTACCTCCCAATCAGCAGAATGTACTAAAGAGAGAAGAAGAGGGCTCTCCCCTGATCTGCCATCTGTGTCTCAGGGTAAATCCGCCATACCCCAAATAAGTTTCATCCTCTTGAGAGTATAAACCTGTGAAGTAAGTCATCCCGACCCGTCTGGCCTTGGCCTGCATCATGCAGCTGCAGTGCGTAAACCCTAGCAAGGAGGGCATATTTGCTACAAAGAAGGGAGTGGCAGCAGCCATTCTTCTGCCTGCCTTCATTCAAAAAGCACACAGAGAAGAAGGCAACCCGAGGGATTTACTTGGCCCTGGCAGTATGCAGCCACTGGACACTGACTTAGCCTTATCAGATACACCTGCATTTGGTGACTGGGACTGTGTAACAATTTTGACGCATTCAGACACTTGATCCAAGAAAAAGAAGGAGTTGCTTCAATGGTAAGTATTCAACTTTATTTCCATGCTAATCAACTAGTAATTAGGCTCTCCACCAGAGCTGCAATACAGCGCAGCTGTGCCTTCTCCAGTCCCTTCACCAATGGTCACCTGTCCTCATGCCGACCCACGGACCTGCTTGGTTCCCATGAGAATAGTACTGTCTTCCTCATGGGCACCAAGCAGTACCCAGTACCTTGATGTGAGGACAGCGGCCATGTGTGGCTGGTGACAACTGCTGGTTGTCACCACCCGCATCCCTAGGACCGAATGCACAGTTCCTGGGATGCCCATTGCTCATTCTAATTGAACACCACACCCTTCTTCGTTAATTCTCTTAAAGGGTGAGTGATTTCTGCAAACCCTCTTACAAATTTTCTGTAAAATTCAGCAAGTCCTAACCATGATCTAACTTCTTCCGCTACAGTAGGTGTAATTCGCTCTCTTTGCATCCAAATTGGGTTTGTAGCCATCTCCCATGATCACATGCCCTAGATATTCCACTTCTGGCTTTCAGAAATTACACTTGCTCAATTCGATGATCAAACCACTCTTCTTGATGAGCCCCAGCACTTTATCTAGTCTGTCATCATACTCCTGCTGATCTTTACCATGACGCCATATGTCGTCATGCTATACTCATACCGCAGACACTCCTTTCAATAGGTGAGTCATTTGTCTTAGGAAGACTGACACCGCTGAAGCTAGTCCAAATGGCATTCCTCAGTACTGCAACAGTCCAAATGGGGTGATGAATGTCGTAATTTTGTCTGTTCTCCATTGTGATGGGGATATGGGTGTGGGCTGAAGATAGGTCCAGTGCAGTGAACACCTTAGCCCCTCTGATACAATTTAACATATGGGAAGAGAAGATTTGTCAACTATAATATTTGTATTCCGTTCCCGCAAGTCCGCACAAATCCTCAAATGACCTTTTTTCTTCTGAGCAACCACTATAGGACTTACCATTCAGCAGACTCCACTGCCTCAATTATTTCTTGCTGTACTAGTCTTTGAATTTCCTTTTTCGACTTTCTCTATAGCTGCTATCAGTATGTTCTGTGTGTTACTTCTTATACTCATTACTTGTTCTTCTCCTGACTCGTCTTTCTCTTAGATGCCCACAGCAATTTTCTTTTTTTTCATACAAGCAATAGCAAAATGTCCCTTTGTGCCACAATATGCAAATATTTGGTTGAGTGCTGGACATTGTTGTGAATTTGCATAGTGACCCAATCTGCCACATCTAAAGCATTTGTTCTTTTATGTGTTTGGTGTTGTAAATCTTGATCTTTCATATCTTACTTGCTTTTTCTCTGCAGCATCTATTTGCCTTTCTTTGGGACCCACTAAAGACCCTGGCGCTAAGTGTTTAACGGCACCGTAAAAGGCTGCGGCGCCGTTAAACACTTAGCGCCTTACTACGAGGTCCCTTTTCGGGACCCGACCTTAACGGCTGGTCTACACCAGCCATTAAAATAGGGACCCGCAAAGGGACCTTGGTACTAAGTACGATACCGCAATTTGCGCTACTGTACTTAGCGCCTTCCCCATTCCCATAGAGCCCTATGGGGCGAAAATGGGAATGGGGAAGAGCCATGGTTCAATGAGGAATTACCGCCCCACCAACCTTGGAATGGGCTGGTAATTCCCCATTGACCCATGGCGGACCTGTTACAACACCGGCACCAACCATGGTGCTAATAGCGCCATGGTTTAGCGCCAGTGTTGTAATGAGGGCCTTTGTCTGTGTTGGTGATCCCTTTATTGTCTTCATCTTGTCGCTTTTAATTAATGGTCGCAGCGTTGACTGCTTGCCTTATTCCCCAGTAGATTTCTTCTTTTCTGTTATTACCGAGGTGCATCATTCTGCCCATTCTCCATTTCTAGCAATTGCAATTGCTTCCTCTAATGCAGGGTCTCCAATCATCCAGGGACGTACTTGTACCACAGAGTTTTTCCTGTGTGTTATGATTTGATCTCTGATCAATTCATCTGGACCAATGCTTGTTCCAAATTTGCATTAAAATTCAATGCTGATACAATATCTTCTACTCCTTCGTCTGTTCTCTGTTTTCTCGAGTAAAAGTGGAATCAGTGTATTGCAACATTCACTTTTGGCAAATAGTGTTTATCTGGTTGTTTAAGAGCTATGTCATAAACACTTAGGTTTCCATCACCCAATTCTTTCTTCTGACCTTCTGGCCCAGGACCATGTGGCAGTAAACACTTCTTATTTTCAGCTGTGATGCTTGCATTGCCTACTGTCGCTATGTAATTCCTCCAGTGATGTCTCCATTCTTCCCATGGGATTGATGGTTCCCCCGGGGTGCTTTAAAAACTCTGTGATGGATGAACTGTGACATTCTGCATTGTGAAGTCTGTTGTATTTCAAGCATATGTTTGTAATCCTGTCTTGTTATTAGTAGCAAATTTATATTAAATTGTAATTGTAAATCGTTACTGTTTCCAAAAGGTGCTGCGTGTGGTTGTTCACCCCTTCTCCATGGGGGGCCTCCTACGTGTGATCCTTCTCTCACAAGCCAGTCATCGCCAAATGTTGTGTTCGGTCATTGGGGGTCGCTTCAATGGTATTTTTGTCCGTGCTAGTTACGTACTAACTAGACTCCCATACAGTGAAGCTGTTCCTTCTCCTGTCTCATCATCAATGGTTGTCTGTCCCTGCACCAACCCACAGACTTGTTCGGCACCCACAAGAATGCTACTGTCTTTTTCCCCGCGGGCACTCAACAAACGCCATGCCTGCCATTGTGTCCATTAGAGGAAGCCAGCGGTCCCATCCTCTCTGACCTCGGCAGCCCACATCACCAGCGAGAGAATGCTGCACCCTTTAGAAGAAGCTTCTACAGCGTCACGAGGCTGGGCTTGCAAGCTCTGCAGGCCTGTCTACCCACAAGTCAGACACAACACCTTCCTGAGCCGGCAGCAGAAAAGGAAATAAGGTTGCCACCTCCAGAAGCAGAAGACTATGTCCCCAGCCCTACCAGCCTGCTGTCTTGTGCAGCAGAAAGCCAGCAGGATAGAGCAGCTTACATCCAGGAGCAGGTCTACTCATGGACACAGAAGTCTACTCATGCTTTCCTTCTCTAATTTTATTTTGGCAGATCCTAAGATTTACATTTTATTTTTGCAATTATTGTATATTTGTCCGGTTTTTTTTGGTAGTCTACATCTACCAGTAATTAGATGCAATCAGTTAATTTAAAGGGCAACCAGAGGTCTTCCATTTATTTCAGGTCAAACCAAAAGGCCGGGTGGCTACATTAGGACATTGGGCCTCATTACGAGTATGGAGGTAGCCATGGTGCTATTAGCTCCATGGCTGCCTCCATACCGGGCCCCAAAACCGGGTTCCTTCAATGAGGAATAACCGGGTCATTCCAAAATTGGAGCACACGGTAATTCCTCCTTGGAGGGACCGTTCCCCATTCCCATTGAGCCCCCATAGATACTGCTAATAACGGGCACGTAAATAACGGCCCGTTATTAGCTCCCTGTTCCCCTCACGGGACCCGGAAAGGACGTCTGGTTTTACCAGAGGTCTGTTCCGAGTCCCGCAAAGGGAACCTCGTAATAGGCGCTCCCGTAATGAAGAGTGCCAGTACCGTACCGGCACCCTTCATTACGGGAGCACCAGGGTCGTAATGAGGCCCATTGTGCAGGAGCTGGTTTATAGAATAGTAAAATAAAAAGGGACATAGGAGCAAGACTGCAATATAAGACAAATAACTTAACTGTGTGGAGGGAATGGATTGAAAGGCAATGTTCATGTACATTGTTATGCACCCATTATTCTACCATCTATGTGACATACAAAGTTAAAAAGGATGTTGCGCAGATGTGAGGTAGTTGATATACTTGAGGGAGGACTGCCTCATACATATTTCTGTTTAACACTAAGGCACTTTAAACCATGCGGCATCATCAGACTTAAGTCACATGACAATGCGTGCACAAGTTATTTGTGATAACTGTATTTAATGTATGTTGTGCAGTATTTGCACTTTACAAGTTGTTACATCTCCCTTTGACAGTTTAAGTCACCCCGTGAAGCGCTCCCTCAGCTGCAGAAAAAAGCAGAGGAAGTGTTCAGTGTGTACACTGGGCTGGCTAGGCTGCTCCATAATGCATGAGGGCACTGACAGGTAGGCGCCCCATCACCCACCATGGACAAGCTGCCACTGCTGTCATTTCAGGTACAAGAGACGCTGCCAACATGAACATATGGAGTTTTTGGAAAGTGATACACACACGAGCGTGTACTCAAACAGACATGCACACATATACTGTAAAAAAAAATGAACATGCTCCATTTGTAACTCCACATTACAAACACTATAAAAACGAACACATCAATTGAGAAAAATGTTTTTCTGAGGGGCTTAAGTTTAAAAAAATAAAATGATTCTTTTGTGAACTGTGGACCCCTAGTGGAAGAGCCTCCTGACAGAGCTTTAGTCATAATGTGACATCTGATGTGGGCAGCATTTACATGCATTGCCTCTAGGGCACTTTCCCGTTTGCATGGAGCTCTCTGCCCTAGTGTCTTGTGTCATGGTTTATTAGTTAGCCTGTGCAGAGCTTTCCAGTGAGATCAGCACCTAGCGAGGGGCAAGAGATACTGAAAATTCGAGTTTGCAGAGTTGTTTGATTGCATTTGTCCCACTGATTCCCTCCTGTCCACTAGAGCCCCCATTCTTTCACTGTATCTATGCTTCTTTTCAAGTCTCCTTCAACCACAGAATCCCCTTTAATCCAAGGGATGGAGCACTCAGCTTTGCGGGGGCACTTCGATCTTTTAGCTTTCTGCCCTCCATCTTAATGACCTCCAATGAAGAAAACCCTGTCCCTTTTCAACATCATTATGAAACCCAAGATATGGAGCTGTGTCAACACCAGCGAGAGGAATAGTTGGATAGAGAATGGAGGGAACAGTCAGATTGGGGTTTGGCCTGTGGCCATGTGCATTTGAAGTATTTTGGGGCAATCGTGTAGAGTTCTGGGGGATACTGCACTGTTACCTGGCTACCCTCTGATCTTGGGCCCAGGTCCCCTCCCCGCCAGTTGCACACCTGCACTGCCCCCCTGGCAACGCTTGCACTTGGGGACTGTTTCTGTATCCCTACAGCCCACACAAGCTCTTGACCCCTGTTGTCTACACTTACCTTTGCACTTGCCACCAGCTGGCTGCACTTTTATTTATTGTCTTTATTTATTTCACTGTTATCCTATGTACCACACTGCCCCCTCCTCTTTACCTCTGCACTTTTCCCCTTCCCCCATTCCCTGCACTTGCGCGATCTGAATGACACCTGGCCTAATAGGATCCTTGTCTGTCTTCCCTCTGTTTCCCCTCCCTTGCCTCGTTACGCCTTGATACACTTGTGTATGGGTGCATTATAAATGCCATATCATATCAATCAACCAAGGATTCTGGCCTCTGCTCAGATCAGCCGACAAACACCCGATTAATGCTGTCTCTTAACTGACTAGCTACATTCCCAGCAGGGCCCACTGATCACGGCCCTGAGCAAGATAGAAGAGGTAGGTTTGAGACTGTTCTCAGCCTGCCAACTAGCATATCAAAGAAGGTGAAGTGAGCACAAGGCATTTTCATGTCACAGGCAACTCTTTATCTTAACCAAAGATACATGCCTCCCATAACCCAGGCAATGAGTGGAGTCCCCAGTCTGCCCTCCATCTGCCAATGTCATTTTCCTTGTTGAACACAGCATGCAGTCCTTCAATTTGAGAGATTGAAAGAGACAGAGAGAGAGAGAGACAGAGAGAGGGAAAGAGACATGGATTGACATTGGCAAAATGGCAAGATCCATGGCATCCAAGAATCTGGATGTAGAATTATTACGGGAAACACTCATTGGGGCAGCAGGAGAGGACAATTTACACAGGCTCTAGCTGGGTAAAGCATATTGCAGGTACCGAGAAGATAGGAAAAAAAATGCGTTGCGAAGGACCCTTTGCTCAAATCTCTTTCTGCAAGAATCTCCAGCGTTTGGTCAGAGAGGGGCCAGAGGATTGTGGCCATATGGTTATTTAATGTGGCGGAGTCAGTGGTACTGGCTTTGATGATGGCACATGCTACCAACAAAAAGGACTGGGGTGTCCTAAAACAGATTATGGTAGACCATGCCCTTCTAACGCGATCAGACTTTATCCACCTCATAGAGAGGGACTACATTTACCTCTTGCATTTATATGACCCAGGCTCTGATTGAGTTCCATCTAATATTGTTGACACTGGTACACAAACTAACACTGTGTGACATATTGGTCCTCATTACAAGTTTGCTGGTCTGTAATTAACGGTGCCGGTATAAGCATATCGGCACCGTTTTCCGGACCGGCAAACTATGAGTTTTGCGGGCGGGTGCTGTCCTGCCCGCCAGGTCTGACCTGGCGGGCAGAACGGCACCTGTCTGCAGAGATGCACGGAAACACCGCCACCATTACAACATGGTGCCAGTGTTTCTGAAGTCCCGATTCCCGTGGAGTCCTATGGGGATTAACAGAATTGCCGGCGCCGGATTTACCGGACCAGCGGGGCTGTAATGCCCCAGTAATTTCAACAAGTCCGGCGCCGGTAATTCACTACGGGTCTAGCGGCATCTTGCCGGTTTTACCGGCATGGCCATTGTCTGGGGAACTAGATGATCAGAGTCAACTCATCGGTGGAAGCTTAATGTGGGCGTGCTGGAGCATTTTTCTGAGAAAGATGAACCATAACATAGTATGGAATATTTGAGGTTGAAGGAGGGCTTATTGTACCTTTAAGGATCATGATTCAGAAAATCTCCATTAGTAGAAAAAAAGGCAAGAAACAGCAGGATGATCCAGACAAAGAGATTTAGGGGCAGATTCTCAAAAAGCATGTACCTCAATGAGAAAATGTGGGTTGACAAAAGATCTCCCTTTGAAAATGTTCTCTTTTGTGCACCATTTGAGGGCTACTACCAGTTTATGAAAGTCCATCACTAGATTGTCCCACTCTCCTGTTCTGAGAACAGTGCTCTGCTAACCACTGGTGTATGGTGCACATGATAAGTCTTGCATGTGAAACTATGAAGATGCATGACACCATCATGCCATTATAGCTACATAAGCTTCATGTTATCTGGCCGGATATCCCTCCGCTTTCCTAACTTCTTCTTCTCTGACCTTCTGGCTCCATCACCCAAGGCTCCCATTCGTAGGGTTCTCTTTCACAGAGACCTCTGATTGCAACAATTCATCACTACCAATGCCTCTGATGCTCATATCAACCTCCACAACATTTGGAAAATGCATCCTTGTATTACTAACCAGTATAAGAAAACTCTAATCTCCACCCTTGTGGTCAGAAAACTTGACAACTTCTGAAGCCTACTCCTTGGCCTTCCTCTGTATTCCTTCTTCCCTCTAGACAAAGTCATCAACTTTGCCACCTGCAATCTCTACAACCTGCGCAGGTCCTCCCCCACATCTGCTGACCATCAGTATTCTTGCTGGTTCTCCATGCACACCTGCTCCCTTTTCAAGCTCCTTTTCCTAGCCTACAAACCTTTTAAAGGTCTTTCTCCTCAGTCCCTGTCTGATCGTATCTTTGTTTACTGAGCATATCGTTCCCTCTGATCCCCCTCTACACTCAACCGAAATGCCAAATGCCCACCCTGACCTGCAACTCCTCCACTGATGCTTAATGCTGTAATTTTTCCCACAGCTTGCTAAGACTATGTATATGCCACAACAGGGTGAACAGGCTGAAAAAAGCTCCAAGCCCACACACAGTTTCGAGACCAAATATCCCATGAAGGAGTAAGGAAACTTAGAAAAGAAAGGCTGAGAAAGCCACAAGCCGATGCAGGGCTGCAAGCCCAAATATCCCACGAAGGGGCGAGGAAACTGAAAAAAGGACAGCTGAGAAAGTCTCAAGTCCACTCAAGGCTGCAAGACCGAATATTCCACAAAGGGGTAAAGACACTGAAAGAAGAAAGGGCCTCATCACGAGTTTCGCGGTAACCCTTAAATGCGGCGGGAGTGCTATTACCGCCGCATTTAAGGGTCCGCCATATCATGGCCTTGGCTGATTTCCCCCAGCTCTGTTCTGGGGGGAAATCCGTGGCAAAGTTGCCGATTTTTGGCGCTATTACTGCTGGCGGGAAATCCGCCGGTGGTAATAGCACAGAAATTCCCCATTGGGCCCAATGGGGAATGAGGAATTCCCAAATGGGCCCAATAGGGAATGGGCACTAACCGTTCCACCAAACCCGTGATCCGGCGCTAATAGCTCCAGGGGGTTTGGCGGTAGGGCTAATAGCGCCAGGGGTAATTCTACTGGCGTTACCGCCCAACTCGTGATGAGGCCCAAAGTCTGAGAAAGCAATTAGCCCATGCTGAATGAATACCTGAGTAACCCAGAAGAGGGTGAGAGAAACAAGCTTCCAAACAGGGCTGAACCAGCCCCTAACCCACGTCGGGCTGAAAGAAGGTGCACCCCAGTAGGGGGTGAGCGATGCGACTACCACAGTAAGGCTGAACAGGACCGTAGCCCACCCTGGGATGAGAAACGGTTACCCCACAAGGGGGTGAGAGAAATGATAAAGCAACCAGGGCGGGCCAAGCCCGTACCCTAAATGACGCTAAGAACATGAAAAATTCAAAAAGAACAAAGTGTGAACTTTGTTGCTATTGTGTATTCTGACCTACCCAGGCCGGAGGAAATTTCCCACGAGACGGGATAAAGCAAAGACTGTTTGGATTATTTGACCTTGTTGAAGCTGAAAAGGATAGCCGAGGGACATATTTCTTTTGGAACTTTGATACTTAACCAAGCACTGAAAGATACCGGAAGAACACTTTCGCAGGGGTCAGAAAACCAGCCACCACAAAACTATCGGAAGGGGGGTGTAACCCTTTACTAAGCTCAAGCTTAGATTCTGTTTTTTTCTTTCTTTCTTTTTATAGTGATAGTGCAGATAGTAGGTTAGAATAGATTTGTACAGAGGACAGTGTTTATTTGTCCTGACTGGTATCCAGTCAAAATCTCGAAAAAAAAAGTCCAATGACAATAATCTTGAAAAATAAATCTCGAAAAAAAAAGTCGAATTCCCTCTTTTTTAATTATATATTTATTTTGGGGTCCGGGATAAAAAAAATGGGTAAAACAAAAAAAAAACGAAAAAAAGGTGGGGTTGGGGGGAACCCCCCCATTTCGAATAAAAAATGTCATTAAAAAAAATGCGACTTTTTTTTTCGAGATTTTTTTTTCGAGATTTTGACATTCGACTTTTTTTCATTCGACCTTTTCACTATAAACCGTCCTGACTAGTAGGGACCACTTTAGAGAAACAGGATTAGATTAGGTTTTCTTTAATTTCTTCAATAAACTCAGTTATTGAACCATGTCCTCTGGTCCTTCTCTTATGTCTGACTTACCACAAGTGGTGTCAGCAGTGAGATATGAACATCCAATACACAGTTGGGATTCAAGTTAGTAAAATGACTAAAATTACCTAGTAAGGCTATTGGTTTACACTTTTTCAGTACTAGGGAAGTTGAAATCCCTAGTAGGGAAAGGAGGTACATCCCCCACCAGGATTAGGGTCTTCCCTCCCCAAGGTTGCTATCTTAAAATGGCCACAAAATCTGGCCTAGCATGGTGGTATTCTCTTGATGCTGCAGTAGGGTTTGTAGACCCCGACAATCGAGGGGAGATTCATATGGTGCTACATAACTCAGGGGTGCAACCTTACACAGTGAATCTAGGGGAACCCGTTGCTCAGGATATCCTGGACCAGGCCATAACCTCCAGCCTAAAGGAAGTAGACACTCTTTCCCAGACCTCTCAGGTTCCTTAGGCTTTGGGGAAGCAAACCAAAACCTGATCCCACATGCCGAGGCTGGAGGGGTGATACCACCACTTTACCATAGTTGGCATTTGCACAAAGGAATGATCAAATCCTGGTAGAGGGCTTTGAAAGACCTACCTCTGATGGTCAGGGCTGAGAACACAGTGGGCCTTTTTCTTCAACAATAAGGACCTTTTATACCTGGGTGGTAGCAACTGGGACAGCACCCGAAGAACTCAAATGGTGATCCCCAGGTGCATTGGAGCGTGCTCATGCAATTGGCTCTGTCACACCTTACAGCTGGTCACCAGTGGATGACCAAGACTTAAGACCAGGTTCTTAGCAAGTTCTATTGGCCAAGCATATCCCTTTGTTAGGGGCTATGTATCCAGTTGTGACATCTGTCAAAAGAACTCTGCTACCCCATCCCAAGAGCTCTCTTACAACCCTTGCTGTTTATTGAAGTACCTTTTTTAAGAAATGCAATGGACATAGTCTGGCACCTCAAACCATCTAAATGAGGGACAACATTTTTTTGGTATGGATTATGCAACTCATTATACAGAAGGCTTCCCCCTCAGAAACAATATCAGTCAGGAAATCCTTAAACAATGTATCCCTTTCCTTTACCAAGTAGGTTTCCTGAAGGAAATCCTCACCGATCAGGCTACAATATTCATGCCATGCCTGATGCAAGAGGTGAAGGAGGTGCTGAATATAAAAACATTTGGGATATCTGTGCATAACCCACAGATCGATGGTCTAGTGGAACATTTCAATTAGGACCTGTAACATATATTAGGTAAACTGGTAGAAACAGATGGCAAACATTAGGATATGATGATACCATGGTCCCTCTATTAAGTCAGGAAATCCCCAGTCATCTTTGGGATACTTTCGAACGCCTATATAGGAGAGAACCAAGAGATGTACTGGACAAACTAAGAGAGACTTGGAGAGAAAGAGAGGAGGTGGCACTACCCATATTCCAAGCCGCCTATGAACTGAAATCCCACATTGAGGCAGTAAGGGACGTTGTAAGCCAACAACGTTCAAGATCACAGGAACACCAGAAAACAACTTATGATTGACAGGCAGTGACTAGATCATTCTTGGTGGGGGATCACGTTTTGGTCCTCCTACCCACTTCCGACAATAAAATGGTCTCTAGGCGGTAGGGTCCTTACAATCTACTTGAAAGGAAGGGACCTCTCAATTACTTCATTTCCCAACCCAATAGGTGGCAGACAACACAAATCTATCATGTGAACCTCCTCAAGACCTGGATAGCGACCCAATCACAAAGCACAGTCAAAATGGTGACCCTCTTGATCTAGCAGGAACCTGGTCTAATACCTGAGAATCTTACCACCCAACAAAAGAGATATCTCCAAGGTCTGTTGAACCAGTTCACTGAAGTTTTTTCTGAAGAGCCAGGGAGGGTTAGCATTTGTTTTCACTATATCCGAACCCCTCATGGGCCGACCATTAATCTCAAGTTGTTTTGTATCCCTGAGGTACTCATAAAGATCATAGAGGAGGAGATCACCAACATGCTAAAGTTGGGAGTGATGGAATCCCCAGAGAGTCCTTTGCCCTCCCCATTTGTGCTTGCTGCCAAGCCAGACAGTTCTTGGAAATTTTGCATTGATTCTTGAAGAATTGATTAGAGCTCGGTCTTCAATAACTATCAATGCTAAGTGTTAGAAAATATGTATTTGTGCATGTTTCCTTTCATAGAATTCGGGAGGCCCCCATACTTCTTGCTTGTTTTGAACCTTGTACCCTGTAAGGATCGGCACCATTCAAACAGCAGGGGTTGTCCAAACGTGGACAACCACTTGTCATCACATCTGACCAGCAACAGACTTTCAGGAGCCAGTGTTTGTGGATTGGGACTAGACAGTCCCAGTCCACTCCTCTGGCTTACACACACAAAGTCTCTTAGCCCAGAAAAGGGATTTCCATATATGGTATTTCCTGACCTGAGAATGCAGGAAGAAGGGCAAAGAACAAAATGGACAAAGAACAAGTGACAAATCTTGTGTCACGGCCATCTAAGGGTGCTAGCCACCATTAGTAACCATTTGCTGAAAATGCAAAAGTGCATCAGTAAAATAACACACAATTGCCACGAGCTTGCCTTAGGAAAATGTTCAAAGTAACCAAAAAGCCATCATATAAAACATATAAGGATGCAAAGTATCCTAACTGCACTTCACTGCAAGGTGATGTATGCAATTGTAAAACTACAAGAATTTATAGAGCGACATAGGGCCTCATTACAAGTGTGGCGGTCTGGAAACAACATGCCGGTAATTCCAATTACCGGCACTATTTCCATACTGCAGCACTATGAGAGAGAATGCCGGTAACAACAGTACTGGTAACAGCAGATACTGTGCTACTGTTGCCAGTAACACAGTGAACTGAAACAGCAGGACCCTCCGGAATCAGTGCTGGAAACACCGGCACCTCAGAAACACGGCAGCATTAATGGCATTATTGATTGGTTGACTGCATTTCAGTATGCTTGTGAATTACACATGGTGAATTAGTATGAAAGGATTGCATGGTGCTCAGCAGACTTCCCCAGACTGGCTGCAGTGCTATTACAGATAAAGCATGAGAGAAAAGACTTTGACAGATTAAAGAAAGCTCTGCTCTTAAAGTTATAAAACTCCTGCCCAGTAGTTAAAGAGGTTTAGAGACCACAAGAAAAAAAGAAATTAATACTTGGGTGAAATTTGTGAATGGCTCTTTGAAGAACTTCAGTGGCTGGGTTGAAGGTCTTAACGTAACCACTTTTGATATCATGATTAATCTTGTACTTGAACATAGTTGTGCTTGTTGTTCCCCTGAGCTGAAATAGCATTTGGCAGATTTCAATGAGTTATATCCAAGAAAACTGCCCATTGCTGCTGATTTATGGGTGTTCCATATAGTGTCCCGTAAGGCAAAGATTGCTTCTAGTAAACATGAGGGGAAAACGCAAAAAAGAGAAAAAGGGTGGGTCTACTGAAAAACCTGCATCCCGTAAGGCCCATTAAGTTTAACAATGGGAATAGGTCTCATGGAGAGCATGTGAAGGGTAGTGAGACTTACCATCCCACGCAAGAAAGGCGGACACAGCAAGCCTCCACACATACAGAGGTCCCTAGGATTGTGTTTAACCTGTGGAGCAAGTGATCATGTGAAAGGGGATCCCAGATGTAAGGGCAAGACCATGGGGGTCCATTCTGTGAATCTTGCATTCCTTTTTCAGGAGGGAGAGCTACTCACAGGAGCATCCTTATCTTCTGACTCCTTGCCCTGTGACATTGGATCAAAAGTAGTTCTACTGTTCCTGGGATCTTGCGAGTCTAGAGTTGTATAAGATTATGCTTCCATCACTGATAATAGCAAGCATAATTTCAAGGAATTTGTACTGGTAGATGGTGTAGACACCTGTGCTATCAGGTCTACAGGGGCCAGTTGAACTGTGGTGGATTCCACACTGGTAAACTCAGAGGCTCTGGCCAGGGCTGCTCTGAGGCCCACCGAGTTGGCTCATTTGGGGGATACAGCAAAGCTACCACGTGCTAGGTCTCAGACAAGGAAGGCTGCCTTAGCCAAACCTAGGGGCAAGCCTAAACCAAAGGGGAAACCCAAGGTGAAGGAATCAAAGAATCATAAAAAGGGGGAACATTCCTCCCCTGTTTTACCTACTACAACTGAGGTTTCGGTAACTGACCAAATCCTTGAACCTGTTGAGGAAGAAAGGGTTGCATGCATTTTTCAACCCCCATGAACATCCTGGACTGCAAAGTTTACTAGCATAAGGGGGTCCCACTAGGGATTAATTTGGTAAGGGCCAAGAGGATGTCCATCTCTGGAAGGCATAAGGAGACAGGACTGCACCCAGTTCGGAGGATGAATCTGATGGGAAGCATAGAATCTATTGGGGAGGTGGGTTACTGTATATTGAATCCATAGAGCCCACAGGTTGGTGATCCCTCGGCATGTGAGGCCCTTCCACCTGCAGCTAGTGCTTTCAGCTCCTCTTAGTGTCAAAAGAACAAAGGAGAGGTTAAGCAGACATTTCTACTGGCCTCATTTGGGGTCCAGGTAGAAAGTCACTGTAAGAGTTGCACAACTTGTCAGTTGTCTGGCAAAAGTGGAACAAAGAATTAAGCCCCATTGGTGCCACCTCCTGTAGTGGGTATACCATTTGAGAGGGTGGGGATTGGCGTGGTTGGCCCTGTTGCTCCCCCTACATCCTCTTCTCGCATGTTTATCCTGGTGGTCGTTGATCATGCTACCACATATTCTGAAGCCATTCCACTGAAAACAGTGACTGCCACGTCAGATGTTCAATCATTGTTAGACATCATTTCTAGGGCTGCCTTCCCTAAAGAAGTTGTGTCTGACTGAAGCACCAGCGCTATGCCTAATTAAATGCAGGATATGTGGAAGGAACATGAGTGCCATATACATTTTTATCTGCATATCACCCACAGACAAATGGTCTAGTAGAGAGATTTAATAGAACTCTCAAAAGCACGATTGGAGCTCCAGAGAAGGTTTTGTGAGGGACTCTCTTCTTCAATGCTTTCTTTTTGCCTATAGACAGGTGCTTCAAGAAGGGGTTGGTGTCACCAACCAGCATTACCTCTGCTCTTTTTGGTGTCGGGAGGTCTTGGTGAGGCTACTGGTGGTAGCAAAACACCAACAGACATATAGAGGAAGCCAAGAAAGATCATTGATTCGGAGGAAAAGTAGAATGCTGAAAAAACAGGTGATTTCTGGTAGTGAAGCGTCCAGTGAAGGGCAGCAGAGATGATGGATGTCCAAGATAAAAGGACAACTCCAATCACGAACTGCAGGTCAAGGCTTAATGGAAGGTATACAAGAAGATAGGTAAGGAGAAGGAAGGAAGGTAGAATCTGGGGATCCAGGCAGAAGGAAATTGGATATAGCGAGCAAAAGGCTGGAAGAAGGAGGAACACAATGATTCAGGACACACAGGATGAAACAGCATTGTCTGTTCTAAAAGAGAGACAGAATTTTGGAATGTGCTCTGGATTATGCAAGACCCGGTATGCGGCTGCTTCACTGTTGTGACATCACGGTGTGCGAGGAATGTTGCATTCCAGCTTCACAGCCATCTTGGAATGGGCCCAGGCACTGGCCATGATGGAGAGGGGTACGCTAGAATCCCAGACAACCAGAGCCATGAGCCATACAGCTGGCTTTAGCCCCACTGGACATCTTTTAGGTCACTGTATCAGGGTACTCTTAGCTATAGTCAAGGAAGCATAGGAGTCCTCCACTCCTCCTGTTACAACAAATGTGGTAGACTATGTGCAGGGCTAAAGAATGAGAGAGGATGGTCCTTCTGATGGCTCAGGCCAAAGACAAGTTGAAGGCTGGAAAAGCAATGGTGAAACATTGGTATGACCAGAAATTTTTGCTTGTTAATTTTTCCCAGGCAAGAAATCCTGATCCTGAATACTATAAGGCCTAGAGCTTAAGCAGTACAAATGGTGTGGTCCTTACGGGATAGTTGAAAGACTAAGTGATGCAAACTATTTAGTGGCCACTGGAAGGCCTTATCAGTCTCCCAAAGTGTTTCATGTAAATAGAGTGAAAGCAGCAATCCCTAAGGTTAAAATTGGAGCCCTGCTCCTGGCTTCAGGTAAGATAGGGAGGAAGAGGAATTGAACCTCTCCTTGATCTGTTCCATAGTAGCCCTTCAAATGGTTCTATTCAGGGTGTCATATTATTCCCTCAACTGACTCTGCAACAACAGGGTGAGATGTAAACCTTGCTTAGGCAATTTCCCCTCTGTTTTCTCTAACACTAGGCTTGTCACCTGGGTGCCAGCATGACATTGACACTGGTGATAGTGTGCCTACCAAATGTAGGGGTTAAAGAATGCCATACAAGATTAAATCTCACATCAAGTCTGTCTGAGCTCAACAGGATTCTGGATCTAGGTGTGATAGAGCCCTCTAACAGGTCATGGTCCAGTCCAGTAGCATTGGTACCGAAAGCTGGCACCACAGATTTGAGGTTCTGCATAGACTTTGGAGCTCTTAATGATGTCAACATGAACTGATGAACTGATGTTAATCGACAAACTAGATGCTACAAAATACATCAATAGTGTTGACCTTACTGGAGGGTATGTGTTGCAAATATCCCAGGCAAAAAAATGCCAAGGTAGCATTCCCAACACCTGCGGGACTTTACCAGTTCAGGGTAATGCCTGTTGGCTTAAAGAATTCACCCAACACTTTTCAAAGGTTGGTTAACCATGTCCTGAATGGGTTAGATAAATGCTGCATGGCATATATTGATGATATTGCAGTCTTCAGACCTACTTGGGAGGAACATGTTAAACACCTCAGTGATGGAAATGTAAAACATGTAAAAAGGGATCCCACAAGGCCCGGGTTGGGGGGCAGAGTTTGGAGGAGGGGGTGGAGTTCCAAGGGGGCGGAGCTGACACTTGAACTCCACTCAAGGGAAATGGTCAAAATATTTTTTTAATAATAGGGCAATTTCTTTCATGCTGCTTCTTTCCAAACTCCACAATGTACACCAATTTCACTTGAAACCACTTCCACGGAATGGTGCACCCAAAATACTGTTTGTAGTACAATGATTTTTAGCATGCTAAGGGATTCATAGAAACGCTCTCCAGTAGAAGGCTACCAGGGTAGCTCAGGAGGTTGAGGTACAGTTGCTGAGATGTTATATATTAAAGACTGGTTGGTAATCATATGACTTTTTGCAATTTCTTATAAAAAAAAATCAAGTGCTGTAAAAGTGTGTTTGGCCAGGGCATGGGTTGGGCTGGTCACTTGCTTATTTTCAAGGGGGAAGTGGGGTATTTCTGCCCCTGTAGTGAAAATCAAACTTTGGCACCCAGCATGTAGAAAGCCTGCTTCTAACAGTGATGGCTCCAACCCCAGTGACAGTCGTGGCTAATTGATTACTGTGGTGTCTTTTTCAGGCCAGAAGAAAGATCACAGGCTGAGCAAATAGAACCTGCAAACACGGAATGCCGGCTGCGGAAAGGAGCACAGAACAGATTAGATCACCAGACCCAGTAAGAACCGGCTCATTGACCAGTGCCGAAACAACTGGGAATCGTGTTGCATGCTCTTCTGCAGGCCCACTTGACCATAAAGGCTACCAAATGTCAGATTGGTCAAGGTTCAGGGAACTATTTTGGGCATGAGGTTGGTGCTGTACAAGACTGGGCAACTCCCACAACCCAAACCCAAGAGAGACCTTTTTTAGGCTTCACTGGCTATTATAGGAATGTCATGGTGGACTATGGATCTATAGGTGTCCCTTTGATTGCATTCACCACTCCCAATAAACCTAAAAAGGTTACTTGGTCAATGGAGTGTGGGAAGGGCTTTCAGGGATTGAAGGATTCTCTTTGCCAAGCATCTGTTAGCGAGGCACCTGACTGCCAGGGACCTTTCATAGTGCATCTTTAGTCCTCGAAGACCTGGAAAAATTGACTTTGGACAAAAATATAATATCACAATACCAAACTGGGTTTAGGAAGGGTATTGGTTTTGCTCTAAGTGGCCTCTTAGTGAGTGTTTTACAGTGGCAGGTGACACTAAAGGGCGGCAATCGTGTACATATGGTCTGTGTAGATCTTTCCTCAGCAATCAATCATATCGATAGGACCCCTCTATGGAACACATTGCACAGGTGGGGTATTCCTGGAGGCTTGTTATGTGTTCTTATCTTATTGCATAGTAACACCACTGGTCAAGTGCAAATCAACATGGCTGGTCATACAACCAAAGAGATTGGTTCTCTGACATGCCTAAGGCAGGAGTGCATCCTTGCGACCTCCCTTTTAACCTGTACATGGCCAATTTATTCGAACAGTTTACTGACCACAGGCACTTTCCACCCAGGATTGGTCAGTTGCAAGTGGGATTATTGGCATTTTCTGATGATATCATGATCTTTGATCAAACACCCATCAGGTTACAGCGATCTTTACATACTTTGGAGATGTAATGTTTGCAAATGACCTAAATAGCAATACCAACAAATTATCAGTAATGATATGCAAGCAAGATAAGAAACCTTGTAAAAAAATACTTGGCATTTCTGTAACACGCCACTTATAAATACATATCATATTGAAAAGTTGGGTTACCCGCTCTACTCCAAAATTCATTGGTTAATTGTGGTGAACCGATTAAGATGCAAATTGATGCCACTCTCAGCACAAATGAGGAAAAACATTACAAAATACCGTGGCCCTCATTACGACCCTGGCGGAGGACCATGGTGCAATTTGCACCATGGTCCATGGCGCAAAGCTGCCAACTCCGCCATGGGGGTTGGCGGACTTACCGCCCCATTCCGACCTTGGCGGGGCGGTAAGTCCCCAATCCCCATTTACCCTTCCCCATTCCCATTTTTGCCCCATAGGGTATAATGGGAGTGGGGAAGGCGTTAATTACGCCACCGTAAATTACGGTGGCGTAATTAACAACAGGTCCCGTAGCGCCATGGATTTTTCCGCCCGGAAAAACCAGGCGAAAAAAGCACCATGGCGCTACGGGAACTCGTAATAAGGCGGAAAGGTACGCCATGCATTACGCTGGCGTAAACCCCTTTCCGCCAGGGTCGTAATGAGGGCCTGTGTCTTTTCTATAATACTACTAAGAAAATGTTATAAAGCCAAGATTATACCGACACTGACATATGGGTTGGAGGTTTTCAAAACACTGTGCGCTCTCTTTTTAGACCATTTCGAAGGTTTACTTTGGATAAAAACACAAAATCTCCCTCCTTGCATTCCAATTACCTTAATTCACATTGAACTCAGTATACCTTCCCTCAACCATATTATCACATGAATAAACTCAAGCTATAAAGTAAAATACTGAACCCTCCTAAGAAAAATCCCTTTATAAAGATTTACAAGAGATCTATCAGGCAGGGACAGCCATTGAGCGCCTGAAAATAAAAAAAATAGTGTCTGGACTATCTGGACGGTATAAGTTTGAATACTGAGGAACTGGTATCTAATCCCATCAAAGTACAATTTAAAATCTTCATCTGGGACTGGACTAATTAGCATGACACTCTTAGAAAATATTAGGATTATAATCATTATAAGTTCATTATAAGGGAATTGAATACGCCTGTGCCATACTTAGTTTAAATTCCCAGATCGAAGATATCGAATGACATTCATGAAATTTCAATTTAATGAATTATGTACACTTGATGTCATGGTTCCATGATATGGTCTCTCACACTCTGACAGACAATGTCGTCTCTGTAAATCTTCTGACGACGAAGACAATTGGAAGCATCTTCTGCTGGAGTGTGAGACCACTTGCTGAAGCTCCGCTCGTTCGAAGGGTTTGGTTTTGATTGTGACAGATACAACAATTAAAGGTTTTGGGGGCACGTATGGCGAGAAACCAGGCATCGTTCATTTTTACTCTTGTGCAAATAATGAAATGTGTACATATTATGTTTGGTGAGCATTTGTATTGTATGTAATCATTTGTGAGTAATTATTTTAAAAGAATTGCATATTTTTTATTTTAGCAATACATTTACTCTATTTTATGTTTTATTTTATGAAATCCTTTTCTAAGAAATGGATAAGGTTTTTAATAAAACTAAATCACATTAAATAAATAAATAAAATAAAAATAGTACAAACTGATGCCTCTGAAACTGAAATAGGAGCAGTCCTTTCTTAGCTAGATGACAAAGACATGGCACACACAATATGTTTCATCAGTCATCAGCTTACAGACAGAGAGTTAAGGTGGGCCCAGGGACGTCAAGTCTCCAAAATGCAGGGGTGGCGGAAGTGACACGACACAACCCTAGACCTCTGATGACACCACAGGAAGTGATGTCATTTGACCCCCACCCCAAGGGGCATCACAGAAAGTGATGGCACACAACCTTTCACCCCTTGTCAAAACAGCAATTGGCATCACATAGCACTGTTTCTCAGTACACTAAGCAAATTATGGTTATGATATACCTGTAATTTGATATACATTTCATACAAGAATGGATCACTATTTATAGCGTTAATATCAATGTGTATTGGCCCATATTACCAAATTACTGTGAATGTAAGCATACATCCAGCACAATAAGCTGGACTATTGTTCATCCCTAGGGCTAAACTGTAGACAGACAGAACATCTTGAAAGGGTCTAAAACCCAAAGCACAGACAGCCAGTGCCTGCCAAGTGTCTGGCCACAGACTGAAAACAGAAACTGACCAACACAAGTCCATTCAGAAATATAATGGTCTGGATGTTTGCCCAGAGCTGTGCCAGTGGTTATGAATGATTGGAAACCTTTCAGCCATCACCTTTTTGTTTTGCTTATTTGGTAAGTAACCCACCATTTTGTTTGTTAGATGGAAGATAGAGGTGAAGGATGTGTTGCAGATCACAGCAATTGCAGGTTTTTCTATTTTAAAATGTAAACAGTAGCAGCATCTCCACGACATCACCCCTAGAAAAGCCTGCTGGGCCTACAGACCTAGGCTTCTGCTCACTGATGAAGCCAAATAACGCTGAAACATGTCTGGGGATGCTTGTGGTATCATGCAGAAGGGTTGTGACCTAGCAGTTCGGGTAGGACTGTTTTTTTGGGGTTGGACCAAGCCTGATTTGCGCATGATCTTTCTCCTCCTGTAGCGGCTTGGCAGGCTGAAGAACGATGGTCTGGAGGGTTGCTCAGAGTTGTGCCAGTGGTTATTAATGTTTTGAAACCTTCCAGCTATCACATTTCTGTTTTGCTTATTTGGTAAGTAACCCACATTACTTTTTGATAGATGGGCGAAAGAGGGAACGTGTTGGAGGATGTGTTGCATGGTTTTTTACTTAGGTCACAGTAATTGCATGGTTTTTTACTTTGAAATGTAAGCAGCAGCTCCACAACATCACTCCCAGAAAAGGCCATTTTTTTCATTTTCTTTGGTCCTTTGCATCTAACCTAATGCAGCCTCCTCCCGCTTCCAAGCACTGGATCAGGAACTGAACCCATGTTGCACTGCATCCTCTTGTTCCCAAAGCAAGTGCATTGCCCCTGAGCTATCCTTTCATATTGTCATGCGTCCGGCCTCCTGGAGTGTGTGGAAGCGGTGGAGAAGAAGCGGCCATTAGTTACTCCGTCACATTTTTGTCCGTGGTGTGGTGGCAGTCTAGTCTTTCTTTAACATGGTGGGTGCTTGGTACTTATTCGCTCTATTCCCAGCATTCCTTGTGTTGCAAACTCGTAGTTCGTCTACATTCTGCCGGTTTATGCGCTACTGTGTTCTGTCAGCTATTACTTTCTTGGAACTCTCGGTGCCCATGTTTTCTCTATTCCTACTCAGTGTGCGGCATCCGCTGTTCACATATTACTTTGCTCTTCTTTCTTTTTTCCTCCTCGCTTACCCATGGTCGACCTTTTCCCTTTTTTTACCTGTGATACAGCGTCATCCAGTTACCAGAGCTCCGCCTCCTTCCATCTGCGGGCTTACTCCTGGCTCAGAACTTCCTGGATCACTTTCTGGTATCCCGGCGTGTCTGGGAAAAGAGAGATGGCAAACTGGATTACAGTCACACACCAGTCAAGCATTACTACTCTTCATTCTACTCTTCAACTTCTCCGGTCATCGGAACAACTTCTGGATCCTTCAGTCGTCCTCTTCAATGGCTCCAATGATCTTCAGTCTGGTCTGTTCAGCCTCAGCTTTTTCCCCACATCTGCCTGCTCCGGAGAAGGGTCCCTGGGATTGTAGCTTCTATGCTGCCACTGTGGCTTCCCTGCGAAGATGGTTAAGAACACAAAAAGAGGCAAAGGACAACGCCTACCGACAATGCCCTGACTTCTTCTATACTGAGTCAAGCCATTCAGGTGAGGAGGGATCAGCTAGTAGTGGGTCAGAGGGTAGTGATCAGACTATTGACAGATTGCAACACCCGGATAAAATGGCCACAGTGGAGCAGGTACAAGAGCTCCTAGGAGCGGTCCAAGGACTCTCACAAGAGGTTCAGTCTCTCAAGTCTAAGAACGCGGTTTTGCAACAAATGATAACTCCCAGGGAGCATCCTCCACCAGAATTGCCTCCTATGGCTCTGCCCTCGGGAAAGTTCGACGGCGCCCCAAAATTGGTCAAAGAATTCCTTGACGCATGTACTCTGTACTTCACCTTCAGACACACAACCTTTGCTACAAGCCAGGTCTGGGTCGGTTTCCTTATATTCAACATGACAGGTAATGCGTTGGCCTGTGTTACACCACTGGTCACCAGCGCCAATCAAATACTACAGGATTTTGACGGATTTAAGGCCCTTCTCCGACAGACATTCGAGAGACCTGAGATCACCTATATGGCGTGCGAAGACTTACTCGATGCCCATCAGGGTTCCTTGGATATGCTCTCATGCATCTCCCTCTTAAAGACTCTGGCAGCCCAGACGGGCTGGCCTGAACAGGCGCACTATACCATTTTCAGACGTGGATTAAAAGAAATCAAGGATGAGTTGGCGCGCCCTCCCAGACCTCCCAGGTTCACAGACCTGTTGTCTTCAGCTCTCCAAATAGAGTACAGGCTTCTAGAGAGAAGAAGTGAGAAAAAGAAGCATCATGGGATTCCTTCTTTCGGTGACACTATTCCTTCACCTGTACCCACTACTACCATCCCTCGCGACGAACCTATGCAAATCGGAGCCGCCAGAGGGCCACTCACTGCTGAAGAAAGTAAACACTACAGGGATAAAGGATTATGTGCCTACTGTGGCTCAGACAAACACCTTCTGCGAGACTGCCCTGAGGTTCCCCTGCGCCAATCGGGAAACGACCGCCCTCGGTCCTATAACGGACGGGTTTCTGAGGGGGTAACTCAGATCGCAGTCCCTATGTATCCTTGTTAGTATCATCTTCGGGTGTTGCGGATGATTCACGTCTCAAGGTGATTCCTGTTCGAGTCGGTATTGGTCACAAAAGGATTGAGGCCTTGGCCTTACTCGATTGCGGAGCAGCAGGGAACTTTGTGGCCACATTTAGTCAGACCAAGCAGGTCTGTGAAGCGTTAATCACAAAGAAGGCCAGAAGGTGGAAGGAGTGGATGGTTCTCCACTGTCGTCCGGACCCATAACGCATACCACTGAAGAGCTTCAGGTTACGATATCGCAGCATCCGGAAATGATCCAATTCAACATAATATGAGCCGCTCACTTTCCATAATTCTGGGAATTACGTGGCTCAGGAAACATAATTCACTTATTGATTGGTCCAGAAGCCAGTTAAGCTTCGACTCTGAACACTATGAACAACACTGCCTTTCCTTTTTGTCCTACAGTAAGGTACACACCATGTCTGCAGCACCAGAAGAACCATTGGGAGTGCATGTCCTACTGCTAGAATTGGCCCATTATCAACAGGTGTTCACAGAACGAGTTCCAGTGGAACTATCTCCACATAGTATAATGGTTGTGTTGAGCTATCCCTTGATAGTGCGCTGAAAAATAATGGAATGGCAAGTAGTGATGATTAATAAATTCCTTTTATTTTTGTGATGTTAGAGCCTTTGTGGATGACACGTGTTTCGGCAGAGCTGCCTTTATCGAATCCAGGCTATATAGATAGCTCATAAGTCACTGCATAATGCATAAAGGTGCTGAAGTTCACAGGGATGAATCCCTCCTGGTACAAAGAAGTCCACCGTATGTACGAGTGTCCTACCTCCACATAGACCAGAGGACTGTGCCATCAACCTGATTCCCAATGCCCTAGTACCGTTTGGACGGATGTTTTCCCTTTCACAGGTTGAGAAACACGTCCTCAGGTATTATCTGGACAGCAACCTTCACAACGGTCTTATCCAACACTCTAAATCCCCCGCAGGAGCCTCGCTCTCCTTTTTATACCAAAGAGTGACTCAGATGAATTGAGGCCTTGTATAGACTACAGCGGCTTAAACAAGGTCACTGGAAGACTGTAAGAGACCGTTATCTGATGCATTTGATTACTGACATCATGGAAGCAGTGCAAGGAGCGAAAATCTTCACAAAGTTGGATCTGCGGAACGCTTACCACTTGCTTAGGATAAGATCAGGAGGCGAATGGAAGACAGCTTTTCGCACGCCATTCAGCTTATATGAGTACATGGTAATGCCGTTTGGTCTGGTAAACGCCCCTGCTGTTTTCCAGCGATTCATCGACAGAATGTTCTCAGACCTCATGTTCCTGTCCATCATAGTCTATTTAGACAACATTCTTGTGTTCTCTACTGACCCCACGAAACATCGCAAACAGGTTCAAGAAGTTCTAGATTGCTTACAACAGAACCACCTACTTGCCAAACTGGAAAAGTGTGTGTTTGGGGTTTCAGCTATACCCTATCTGAGCTTTGTTTTGTCTGAACAGGGAATAGTCATGGACAAGAAGAAGGTCTCTGCCATACTAAAATGGCATGCCCCTACATCAGTGAAGGAGATACAAAGATTCCTGGGTTTTATAAACTTTTACCACCGGTTCATCCCAAGATTCTCAGAGGTGGTTCTGCCCATAACCTCTCTTCTCAAGAAAGATGTCGGTCCCTTCCATTGGACTGAAGCAGCGGAAAGAAGTTTCCAACACCTGAAAGAACTCTTCTGCTCAGCTCCCATCCTTAGGCAACCCAATCAGAACAAGCAATTCATCGTAGAATCAGAAGCATCAGCAGCGGCCATTGGGGCAGTTCTACTTCAAGAAGAGGAAGGGTTAGAATACCCCATTGCTTACCTATCACGCACTCTCACTCCTATCCAACGCAATTATTCTGTGTTGGAAAAAGAACTGTTGGCTATGAAACAAGCCTGCGATGAATGGAGACACCTACTTCAAGGGAGTATCAAACCTTTTATCATCATAACGGATCACAAAAATCTCAAGGTTCTGCAATGCATGGAATGTATCAATTGCCGCCAAGCCAAGTGGGCCCATTTCTTTGCCCAATATGACTTTCTTATCACTTACTTACCTGGTAGCCAGAACACCTTGGCCGACACTCTCTCCCGCAAGAACACTGCAAGAACACCTACCGACCATACCCCAGAACATCTATTACCCAGAAACCGATTTGTGGCAAACATAAACACGTTCCTACAACCGGTCAAAGAAGTCACAATCCTGGATCAGAACAGGTCTATGCTGCTGTCAGAAGGTCTACATCAGAAGGAGAGCCTCTGGTTTAAGAAGGACAACTTGTACAAACCTTCTGGAGCACTCCAGAGGAATGTTCTGAGCGGTTGTCATGACAATAAGCTTGCAGGACACTGGGGTCAGTCTGGTACCATGGACCTCATTCAAAGATCCTTCTACTGGCCTACTCTTAGGCAGGATGTTAAAAAATGCATTAAGGTGTGTCTGGTTTGTGCCAAAAGCAAATATACTTTGGGCAAACCCATCGGTCTTTTTCAACAAGACACACCACCTACTCGTCTTTGGGAGCAGGTATCAACCGACTTTATTGTGGACCTCCCCAAATCACAGTCATGCACTTGCATTATGGTCACCGTTGACACTTTCACAAAATTGGCCCACTTCTCCCCTCTACCGGGGGTTCCCACAGTGGCAGAGATGGCAGAGGTTTACGCACGGGACATATTTCTTCTTCATGGGATCCCAGATAAAATTACATCAGACATAGGCAGTCAATACACGTCTCACTTCCGGAAAGCCCTGTGCAAACAACAAGGAATGGAAGAGCATTGTCGTCTGGATACCACCCGCAATCTAACGGGAAGAGAGAACGTCTCAATGCTACACTGGTACAATACCTACACTGTTACAGTAACCAGAAGCAAGACGATTGGGTATCTTTACTACCTACTGCTGAGTTTTCATATAACAGCGCAAAACACACCACCATTGGAATGGCACCTTTCTACTGTACATATGGGTTCCATCCTCAAGGCCTTTTTACCACCTGGAAGAGTCAGACTAACTTACCAGCAGTGGATGCCCCCCTAGCCACAATTTCAGAAGCACAAGCATGAGTTCAGCTGAGCCTGGAAGCCAACCTTAAGTCATATTAAAAAAAAGCAGATCGCCATCATCAAAAGGGCCCTGACTGGGAAGGGGGTTCTCTAGTATGGCTCTCTACTAAGTTTCTTCCTCGTTGGGCACACCCTTCCATGCTGTCTCTGTGCTTTCTGGGGCCTTTCCCCATTCTGTCCAGGATCAACCTGGTATCATATAAGCTAAAGCTACCTACTAATCTTAAACGCACACACCCTATCTTTCCCTCTTCCCTCTTCAAGTGTTTTGTACCTGTTGATTCCCAGCAGTCGGTCTCCAACTTTGCACACATACAGGGGGATCTGGACACAGAGTATGAGGTATCTCACATTTATGACTCCAGATACCACAAGGGACGTCTTGAATACCTACTTGGTTGGAAGGGGTACCTCTGGTCGGAGGACTCTTGGGAACCCGCTTCTCATATTAATGTCCCTGCGTTACGCTCACAATTTTACCGGGCCCATCGGGGTAAACCCGGATTCCCGGGTCTAGAAGGGGGCATACTGTCATGCGTCCGGCCTCCTGGAGTGTGAGGAAGCGGTGGAGAATGAACGGCCATTAGTGGCTCCATAACGTTTTGGTCTGTGGTGTGGTGGCGGTATAGTCTTTCTTTAACATGGTGTGTGCTTGGTACTTATTCACTCTATTCCCAGCATTTCTTGCGTTACAACCACATAGTTTGTCTACATTCTGCCAGTTTATGTGCTACTGTGTTCTATCTGCTATTACTTTCTCGGAACTCTCGGTTCCAGTGTTTTCTCAGTTCCTACTCAGTGCGCAGCATCCGCTGTGCCCGTATTACTTTGCTTTTCTTTCTTTTTCCTCCTCGCTTACCATGGTCTACCTTTTCCCTTTTTTTATCTGTGATGTGGCATCATCCAGTTACCGGAGCTCTGTCTCTTTCCATCTGCGGGCTTACTCCCGGCTCTGAACGTCCCAGATCCATTTCTGGTATCCCGGCGTGTCTGGGAAAAGAGAGACGGCAAACTGGATTACAGTCACACACCAGTCAAACATTACTACTCTTAATTCTACTCTTCAACTGCTCCGGTCATCGGAACAACTTCTGGATCCTTCAGTCGTCCTCTTCAGCGGCTCCAGTGATCTTCAGTGGGTTTTTTTCACCCTCACCTTTTTCCCCACATCTGCCTGCTCCGGAGAAGGGGCCCCAGGGTTGTAGCTTCAAGGCTACCACTGTGGCTTCCCTCAGAGGCCGGTTAACAACACGAAAAGAGGAAAAGGACAACGCCTACCGACAAAGCCCCGACTTCTGCGATACTGAGTCAAGCCATTCAGGTGAGGAGGAATCGGCTAGTAGTGGGTCAGAGGGTAGTGATCAGACTATTGACACAGTGCCCAGGCAGGATATGTGGCAGAAGCCACTGGGGCACAAACCTCTCATCACAGGCCCAGTGGCTCACTTGTTATGAACAGCAGACAGTGAGACACACTGATAAGATTTGCGTTCATGCTGTGCTTTTGTTGAGTACTGCAGGCTGCTCTTACCCATTCCTAGCTAGACCTCTCTTCCTGATGCTACAGTACTGGGTATGAGCTGCACAGACAGCCCCACCTCTGAACCCAACCATTGAGGCATTCTTCACTAATGGACTCCAACCTGTTAGTGATGGTGGGTTCATGTTTTTTCTGCATCCCTGTTATTGCCATTGTTATTGCCACAGCTAATGAGATCTACTTTTCAGGTGAAGAAATCTCTGGCACATTTATCTGCATTTGCAACTGCCTTTTTCAGGTGCAACACAGCTATCTGCTCTTGGCACTGCTTCTTTGTCCAGTGGACCAGGGGTCACAAGGACTGGTAAAGAGGTAGCATAGGGGCAGCCAGCAAAACCCAAATGACGTCCCTGGTTGGACCACAGTGGAGAAACAGTATTTTGCCACCATGTGGGCCCTTACGAAGCTCAGACACTACGTCTTTGGGACTCAATTCACTGTACAGACTGGTCATAAATCCTCAAAAGGGCAGATGCACACACAGGTAGAGAATCCTAAATTGCTCAGGTGGTCCATAAGTCTTTAAGGCTTTGACATCACTATTGACCATAGGCCAGGTATTCAAAATAGCAAAGCTGATGGGCTGAACAGGAAGCATAAGCGACTGGAACAGGACACCCATCCAGGGGTGAATGAGATTCCCCTGTCCCTAGTCTGAGTGGAAGAGTGTTAGGAAATGTTTTCTTTTTGCACCTTTCCCTCCATAGATTTCTATGGGACCCCATTATCTTTGCTTGTTTTGAACCCTGTTCTGACTTTTCGAAGGCCAGTAAAGCCTTCTGCTTTACTTCCCTTGCCTCTTTTGCTAACTTTTATGGGGAAAGTTACTAGTGCCTAATAATGTCAGTACTGAGAGACTATCTCTCTCTTTATGAATTATTGAATGTTTAAAATTGCACACATCACCTTACAGTGATGTGCAGGTAGGATATTTGTATCCTTATATCTTTTTATGTAGTGACTTTTGGGTTACTTTGGTAATATGCCTAAGACAAGCTGGTGGCAACTGTGTGATTTGTACAGTTGTATGTTATTTTACTTGTGTAAATATGAATGCTACCAAAGGTGGCTAGCTCACTAAGATGGCCATGCCACAAGCTTTTCGCTTGTTCTTTGGCCATATTGTTCTTTGGATTTCTTCCAGCCTTTTCGGGTCAGGAAATGCCATAAATGGAAATCCCTTTCCCGGGGAAAACTGTGGTTTTCGTGGGCTTGGGGCTTTGTGTGTGTGAGCCAGAGGAGTCCACAAACTCTGGCTCCTGAAAGTCTGTTGCTAGGCAATGTGGTGATCAGGGGTTGTCCAGAATTTGACCAGCCCTGGCTGTTTGAATGGTGCAGATCTTTACCATTGATGGGCTTGGGCTTTCTCTCAGCCTGAATCTGACATAAAAGAGGGACTCCTGCAACTGTTGTTGAGACACCATTGGAACAAGATTTCTACAAAGACGAGCAGCCTGCTGACAACCCAAGGATGACCTTGCAGCTAACTAGAATCAACACCACGGTTTTCCCCAGTGAAGCCCTACTCTTCTGCCTGGTCTCAAGAAGTCCCTAATTAGTGCTTTGACTCCTGGACAAGTAGCAACAATGGCTGCTTGAGGATTCATGCATTCTGAGCCTTCAGAAGTGTCCCTGGACCAACCAGTGCACTAACCAGTTCCCTTCTGTGCTATCTAGCTGCAACCATCATCGTTACAAATAGAGTCTTGGAATGAATTATTTATATCTTCAGTTTATGCCACAAGTCAACTGCTTCTGCATTTTCGGGCATCTTACTTCAAAGGCAGCTGTGCTGGTGCTGCTTCTGTGTTCGAAGTGGGATGATCGCCTGTCAGTGTCTGCCTGAATCTGGTGACTTCATGGGAAGACTCCTTCCATCCCATGAGGAGTTTGAGGGGTCTGCACTGCAGAAGTCTTCATTTTCATCATTTTGGGTCTTCATCTGGGAGCTGTCTGGAACCATTTGCTCTGCACTGCAGCAGACTGTGGACACTGAACGTGACCTCTGCACCCGTGACTGCTGGGCCTTCCGCATCAGAATAAAGGGAAGAAAATTGTGTCCTTAACAGATTCCAGAAGATCTGAAGTGGTATCTGGAAGAATCAGGGGGGGATAAGTTAACCACCTGTTTCTATCCTCCCCATTCTCCATTGGTTAACATTGGGCATAAAGACCTGATCCTCACTCACTCAGACCTGACCATTGGTGGTGGAACCTGAGTTAATGATCCTTCCCTAGGGCTATCTTAGTGTGTGGGACTTATTTGAGTATTCCCCTGAACTTTACAGAATACCTACCTATTTTATAAATTGTCTTTAATCACCACCACATCCCACTGCATCCTTTCAAAATAAACTTACCAGAACAAGCTATATTTGGGAACTTGCCTGATACCATCCCAGGGTTGGATTATGCTTGAGGAAAGCAGTTCTTGCATTGGTTCTGAAGAGTTGTGCCTATTTTTCCTTGCATCTGACCACTCACCTATGTTACACTAGTAATTATTCATGTGTAATTCTATTCTCTTAATATCGAATGTAACTATATGTCAATTATGGTTTTGTGTGGCGATACTTACCTGTGATGTTTATATGCTTAGTTTGTAACTAAAGGCCTAATAATAACTGTATTTTTACAGATAAACTGGCTATCTTAAATTAGTGCATTAATCAGTGTGAACCCATTGTATTCCTAGATTATTACTCTCACACTTTTCCTGAGACTAAACCTTGACTGCTCAGCTAATTTACCTTCATTGAGTTTTGACTAACCTCTCAGGAGCTCCTTTTACTTTGATGGTGGGGACCTGGTACGTTTGCACTTAGGTGTAGCTAGGTCAATGCCACCAAATGTTCATGGGAAAGGCGGTGTACATGCACCCACGAAGGGCTGAGGCACAAGGCCTAGTAGGAGAAACACACAGCCAAATGGGATTAGGAATACTTTAGCATTTCTTTTGTTCTTGCATGTGCTCTTTTCCAGAAGATTGCATTTGGCAGAGGGGTGTAACTTGTGCCGTCTGCATAATTTGGATGTTGCCCAATGGTTCTGTTTGTAGCGACAGTGCCATGTCTGCCCTTGCTAGTTGCAAAATTCCTTCTAATGACTGGGGCTTCTGCAGTAACTGCTTGCGGAAGTGAGCCGATTCACACTCAGCAATGGTTTGAGATTTTAGCGCTTCTCCTGTGGAATAATATTCGAAATCGGAGTGTTTTACTTTCTTGAGCAGCCTCATTACAAAATTGTCAAGCGGTCCTCCTTTTTCTTGTGTGGACGTATGGAAAATATGACGTTCATAATCTACGTTCCTTAGTGGGGCAAAATAGTTGTTTTGCGAGGTGATGATGCCTTGAAATGTGTTGGTTGTGCTTTCTGGCATCTCAAACATGATTACACTTGCCACTGGTCTTAAGGAATGCATGACGATGCCCCTGAACCTCTCCCCAGTTGCATCAATGTAGATGTTTAGTTCTTTCAGCCAGCGGGCCCATTGTGGGGCCAGGCTGCTAGTATCTGATATGCCTGTAATTGTAATGATTATTGGCTGTTTTCCACTCTGCCAGAGTGACTGGGTACAAGGGGAGCAGAGGCCTGGCTTGAGGAGCTGATGCCTGCCTCATTGTCAGACATGATGGTGGTGTGCACAACAGTAGGTAAGTATTTGTTGTGGACTCACCTCCTGTGAAGTCGTGTAGCCAGACCCTACAGCGAGTGGCATGTGCTGCAGATAACGTCTTCAGGCTGCCTGCCATCAAATTGGTGTGGTTCGTGAGATGCGCCACTCGTATCAGCCCAAGTGTGAGCTGCTAGACCACACTGTAGGAGCCGGACAGGGTGCGCTATGCTCACGATGAAAAGAGAAAAGAAGACGTGCTGCCCAGGAAATGCTTGTTCGGGAATACTGGCGGTAGTCGGGTAAGTGCCACATGTGCTCGCAGCATCTTCAGACAGTGCCGTCTCGCACGTGGCAGGCAGCAGGTCCTGAGGGACAGGCACGCAAAGACAGCAATGAATAGGAGGTTGATGAAAACACGAGCGGGTGTCACTGCTTCCTTGTTGCCATTGTCGAAGTTAAAGGCAATATCAATCAAAGCATGCAATAATGACGGACATGATGTTGCATGTTGAATGTCTTTATTTTCACTGAACTCCCGTTTCTCTTTTCAGCGGTAACCCCACCCCTTAGTTTATGGACAAAGAGAGCGGACTGACATCCATGGGTCTCTGCCTTTACATAGAGGACGTTACACCGGCAAAATCCACCCATCCCCCCAATAACTGCAGCAGTCGGCTCTCTTAAATCTCGCCCTGGTGCAAGCCCCCTCCACTGTTGTTGGATGGCAGACTCTGCCCCCCAAAGACTTGGCCTGAGGGCTCGGTGGATGGGTCGCCAAATGGAAACAGCAATGGCTGTTCTCCACAAGCTTGCTCAGCCCACCAGTTGCTCCGCCTACGAATGCCCAAGATGCCGTGCCACGTGTCTTGAGTGTTACGTCTTTAAGTCAGTTGTGCGCATGCGCGAGCCTCGTTCTGGGCGCGCATGCGCGATAGTAATAAAGACGGTCCGTGTGTCAGTTTCTGCCGGGACCCTGGAAGACACAGACGTGTGCATCATTGTCTCAGTGAGTGTATGCGTGCGTGTGTTAGTACAGGGCGGCCCGAGGCACGGGTTCGCCCATCACATTGGCGATGAGGAGGGACGCGACGAAGGAAGCGTTCGACACACGCAAACCTGTCAATTCATGGGCATTTTCTTCGAGTGCATCCCGGACCCAACACAAGTGATGGCGGCCATTTTGTTTCGGCGCGTGAGGAAGTAGCGGCCTGCGAGGGTGCTCATGCGCTGCCCACGTGCTGAGGGAAACATTATAACCTCAATTTTTGGAACGTTTGCAGCCCTTCCACCAGGAGAACTGCACTCCTGACCTGGGACGACAGGTTCTGGGTGACCAGGTGCCAGAGAGAGCACCACCATAGTGCCACAGCCCACGCATTCAGGTACGTCAAAGCCGGTTTAAGCCAGGTTTGCGGCCTCTACCACAAGATTGAGGTGCCTGTGCGACCTGTGAAGATGACGGACAGTGATGGGGAAGCACCTACGACAGCAAGAGTGGTGCAAAGGCAACATGGATCATTACAACCCATGTAGGAGTTCGACACCTCCGGCCTGCCCTCGAAACTGGGCCCAAGGTTGCTCCTGTGGATCAAGAAACTAGACATGTTTTTCGCTGCGACGGGCGAAACCGATGATGATGTGAAGGTGGCGACACTGCTCTACTCAGCAGGTACAGAAGTTCTGCGAATTTATGAATCTTTCAATTTACCAGCAGTGACTTATGCGGCTGTCAAAACAGCACTTCACAATCATTTCATTCCATTATCGAACATAGACTTTGACAGGTTTGTCATGTGCGGGGAGAGGCAGCACGAGGATGAATCTCTGGACCAGTTTTGCGCACGCCTGTGGCAGCTGGCAAGTACCTGCAGGTGGACTGACGCAGAGGTGACGATTCGTAATCAGTTTATCCAAGGCTGTAGTCCAGCAAGCTGCGGAGGCAGATTTTGAGGGAGCCGGGCATGACTCTGACAAAGATATTGTATGAGCTTGCTGAGAGTAGAAGGGTGAAAATGGACACTGCGGTGCGCCCGTGCAACAGTGAGGAGGCCTTTGCAGTGGGGAGACAAGCCCCGTCAAAACCCCGCTGGAACCAAAAGCGACAGGAAGCGGCACCCACGCATGGAACCCCTGCCATCTGCCAGTATTGTGGGTAGGATTTGCCGCACTCAGAAGACTGTCCAGCGAAGACGAGAGTCTGCGGGAGATGCAACACGCCAGGACACTATGCCAGAATGTGCCGGGCAGCTGCCCCGATTACCATGCAAAGAGGGCCAGCGAGAACAGGTGGCGGTTTCAGGAGACAACGCAGTGTCGCCACGCTGGAGCAAGACACCCAAAGGCTCAATATTGCAGAGGAGGAGGAAGACAAAGAGATATTCTTCATCTCGAATCTGGCTATTGGGGCAAAGAGATGCAGGCAGCCGACATGTGTCATGGACATTCAGGGTGCTCCCACACAAGTACTAATTGACACAGGGGCCTCGGTGTGTGTGCTGGCCACAAAACATTATGAAGCCATCCCGGGCCCGCCACCCCTGGACAAGTCAAAAGCAAAGATATTCACTTTTGGAGGCAACACACCCCTACCTATCAATGGTGTGTTTGTAGCACCTGTGTCCCATGGGGCCAAAGTCATTAAAGTGAGATTCTTCGTCAGCGACGTCAGCCCGCATTCCCTGCTAAGCTGCGCTGCTTCGGAAGCATTGGACATTGTGCACTTCGTACTGGAGGTGTACCAAGGGGACGTCGACCAGCTGCTGGACAAGTTCTCCAGTACCTTCCAGGGAATAGGGAAATTGAAGGCTAAACCAGTGCGGCTGCACATTGATGAGACAATTCAGCCCACGGCACTAAAGCACCGTCGGATATCGTTTCACCTCCAGTCCTAATTTGAAGAGGAGCTCCAATCACTCATCAAGATGGACATTATCAAACAGGTTGAGGGGCCAACTCCATGGGTCTCGCCGATTGTCGTGGCACCAAAGCCCAAGCAACCTGGTGCTGTCCGCATCTGTGTGGACATGAGACTCCCGAATGCTGCCATGAAGCGGGAACGCCACATAACACCTACGCTACATGACATAATTGGTGAACTGCAAGGGGCCAAGATAGTCTCCAAGCTCGATCTGAGGGCAGGGTACCACCAGCTTGAACTGCACCAAGACTCTAGGTATATTACCACCTTTACCACGCATGAGGGTCTCTACCAGTTCAAGCGCCTCAGTTTTGGCGTGCCCTCCGCTGCAGAAGTTTTCCAAAATGCCATCAGGGGTGCTTTGGTGGGACTTAAAGGAGTACTCAATATGAGTGACGACATTCTTGTTTTCGCTGCATCCCACGCAGAGCACATGAAGCGTTTGGAGGCAACCTTGCAAAGACTGAAAGACTTGGCCTCACCCTGCACCGGGGAAAATGCGAATTCTTCAAGGACCGCATTGGGTTCTTTGGTTTCGTTTTCCACGCGAGTGGAGTGTCTCCAGACCTGGGAAAGATCAAGGACATCCGCGAGGCTGCCGCCCCCAGTCGCCTAGAGAAGTATGCAGCTTTCTGGGGATGGTCAATTATTGCGGCAGGTTCATTAAACGTCTGGCATCTCTATCTGAACCCCTCCGGGCCCTGACAAAGAACGGCGCCACCTGGCTCTGGGACAAGAGAGAACAAGAGGCATTTCTAGCGATCAAGAGAGCACTCTCTGATCAAGATACTATGGCATACTTCGACCCCACTGCGGAGTCGGAGATCGTCGTGGATGCCAGTCCGATGGGTCTGAGAGCTGTTCTCATGCAGGCAGACGCAAGAGGCGACATGCTACCCATTGCCTATGCGAGTGAGGCCCTCACGGAGACTGAAAAACACTACTCGCAGATCGAGAGGGAGGCGCTGGCGATCCTGTGGGGTTGTAGACATTTCAGACTGTATATCCTCGGAAAGCCAGTGACCACCGTGACGGACCATAAGCCACTTCTGCCGATCCTAGCAGGTGTATCATCAAAGCCCCCTCCCCGGATTGAGCGCTGGATGCTCACCCTCATTGAATATGGAGTCAAATTGTTGTACAGACCTGAAACGAACAATCCAGCTGATTACTTGTCCCGCCACCCGAACCACGAAAGGAGACAAGGTCACTGGGAACTGGTGGAGTGTCAAGAGTTCATTCACAACGTCGTTGAAAATGCAATGCCTGTGGCGCTAGCCAGGGAAGTCGTGGCCCGGGAGTCGGCGAACAACAAGGTGTTCAAGATCATACAGGCCGCGATTTGCAGTGGGTAAAGGAGAGATGTGCTGCAGAACAACACCAGGCGAGAAGACAGGGCCCAGCGAGACCTTCAGGTCTTATGGAAACTTCGAGATGAACTGTCGATTTCGGATGATGGGCTACTGCTACGTGGGCGACAGATAGTCATCCCTCAGTCGCTGAGGGACCGAGTCCTAGAGCTGGCTCACACAGGTCACCAGGGGGTGGCAAAGACCAAGGCGAGACTACGACCGAAAGTGTGGTTTCCGGATCTGGAGAGCCTGGTAGAATCACATGTGGGAAGGTGCCTGCCATGCCAAGCAGCGAGCCCACTGGAGAGAGCACCCCGATCAACTCAATGGAGAGAAGTGAAAGGCCGTGGGGCACGGTCCACACCGATTTTGGGTCAACCGGGAGGGGCATGTACTTTTTGGCAGTGGTTGACCAGTGGTCAAGGTATCCAGAGGTGGAACTAGTCGATTCAACAGCAAGCGACCACGCATCCTGGCCTTAGAAAAGATGTTTGCAACTCATGGCTTCCAGGAAGTCCTATGTTCGGACAATGGGCCACCATTCACCGAACACCAGTTTGCGCAATATTTGAGGGAGAAGGGGATCCAGCACAGAAAAGTATCGCCACTCTGGCCCCGAGCAAATGGAGAAGCTGAGAGACTCATGAGGACGCTCAACATAGCGGCGAACGGCGGGGGAGAATTGAAGAGGAACCTTTTCGAGTTTCTCAGGGAATAAAGAACAACGCCCCACCAGTCAACAGGAGTTGCACCGGCTGAAGCCTTGTTCAGGCGCTGCCCGAGAGGACTCCTCCCAGAAGTCGCGGGCCGAGAGCCGGGAGTCATAGACAATGACAAAGTGAGGCAAGAGAGAGAGGCCCACAATGAAAAAGAAAGTGGAAGGCGAGGCCTGCAAGACAAGGAGGTAGCCGTAAGAGATTCAGTGCTGGTCCGGAACCGCCGACCTGAAGGGAAGCTGTCGCTCCCGTACGAACCACAACCCTGGACAGTCACCCATGTGAAAGGGTCTATGGTAACTGCTGCGAGCGAATGAGGGACAGTCACCCGCAACAGGTCCTTCTTCAAAAAAGTAGATGTCCGGCCCTGAGAGGTTGGATCGGCAGAAGCTCCCCCACCGGAGGACAGAGCTGAGATCCCAGAAGTGGACACACCCATGGACCTGACACTGTGTGGAGGTACGCCACCACCAACCTCGAGGAGCGGCAGTCAGTATCCTGTGCGACAGAGTCGCATCCCACCTGTTCGGTTCAAGGACTATGTCCTGGACTCAGGAGACTGAGCGGGCAACCGATGCAGGTCAGCAACTCTCGTTGGGTCAGTTAAAGTTGTTGGATGTTACATTGTTTTGTTTAAAGAAAAAAATGGATGTTACGTCTTTAAGACAGTTGTGCGCATGCGCGAGCCTCGTTCTGGGCGCGATAGTAATAAAGACGGTCCGTGCGGCAGTTGCCGCCGGTACCCTGGAAAACACAGACGTGTGCATCATTGTCTCAGTGAGTGTGTGCATGCGTGTGTTAGTACAGGGCGGCCCGAGACACGGGTTCGTCCATCACATTGAGGACACTGGTCGGCCTAGCTGCAGCCACAAGCTGGTGGGACTAGCTGCTATGGCAAGCTTCCCTGCTGCATGCAGGGTCAGCAGAATTAAGAGGCCGGTCCCCACCCCATACAGCTGTTTAACAGCCCTGTTGTAAAGGATACTTCCCCCTTCCAATTGCAAGCCCCTCTCCCTTGAGGGAGAATCCCCTTCCTGTCCTTTGCCCATCTTCCTCCGGATCACTTTAGCTTCGTGACTCTGGGTATCCCTTCCTGTGAAGGGGGAGGCGAAGGGCCTTGGCCTCTGCCATGTTATGACCTGGCACCCTAACGCCCCCCTTTCAGGGTGGCTGCACCATCTCGCCTCTCTCTCTGTGCTGTCACTCTTTGCATTGCTACTCTCTCTCTGTGCTGCCTCTGCCTCTCTCTCTCTCTCTGTCTAACTCTGTGCGCTGTCAGTCCTTCTCACACTCTGCGCTGTCATTCCTTTTCGCTCTCAGTTTTGTCTCTCTCTGTGCTGCCTCTCTCTCTGCATTGCCACTCTATCTCTCTCTCTGCCTTGCCACTCTCACTGACCTTTCTGCGCTGTTTCTCTCTCTCTGTGCTGTCTTTCTCTCTCTCTCTCTCTCTCTCTATGATGTCTTTATCTCTGTGCTCTCTCTCTATGCACTGTCTATGCTCTCTCTCTCTGCACTGTATGCCTCTATGCGCTGTCTAAGCTCTCTGTCTATCGCTGTGTTGTCTCTCTCTGCACTCTCTCTCTCTGTTCGCTATCTCTGCATTCTCTCTCTCTGTGCTCTCTCTCTGCACTCTTGTGCACTCTCTCTCTCCCTGCGCTGCCTCTCTCTGTGTGGTACCTATCACTGTCTACACTCTCCCTCGCTGCACTTGCACTCACACTCTCTGTGACGTCACTCTCCCTCTCTGTGCTGTCACCTCCTCTCTCTGCGCTGCATCTCACTGAGCTTGCTCTCTCTCTCTATGCTCGCTCTCTCACGCTCTCTCTCTATGCTCTTTCTCTGTGCTCGCTTTCCCTCTACTCTCTCTCTGTACCCTATCTCTCTCAGTGCTCTCTCTCTGCTCTCTCTCTTTGCGCTCTCTCTGCACTCTTTCTCTCTGTGCTCTCACTTTCTGCATGCGGTCTCTCACTCTCTGCACGCTTTCTCTCACTCCCTTGCACTGTCTCTCACTTTCGGCATGGACTCTCTCTCTGTGCTGTCACTCTCGCTCTCTGCACTCTCTCTCTATATCTCTGAGCAGTCACTCTCTCTCTGTGCTGTCACTCTCTCTGTGTGCTGTCACTCTCCCTCTCTGTGCTGTCACTCTCTCTCTCTCTCTGTGCTATAACTCTCTTTCTCACTGCACTTTCAATCCTCTCCGCTCTTTCTCTCTCTGCACCCACTCTCGCTCTCTGCACTCTCTCTCTCTATCTCTGAGCTTTTACTCTCTCTCTGCGCTGTCACTCTCGCTCTGTGCTGTCACTCTCACTGTCACTCTTTCTCCCTCTGCACTGTCACGCTCTCTCTGCGCTGTCACACTCTTTTTTCACTTTTCCTCCTTCTGCCCTTCCTCAAACTCTCACCTTGGCAGCCTTGACGATATTTACTCTTGCACCTGCATTCCCTATTCTCCAACGCTGACCTTACTCACAGCTTGCTTTATCTCACCTTTCTTTCACATCCTCCCACTCTCACCATTTCTCATTCATGCTTCCTCCTTCTCATCAGTGGGTTCCACCTTTGCTCTATTCCCCTTCTCATTCTCTTATGCACCTGCACCCCTTCTTGCATCCTCCATTCCATCCTTCTGCCCTAGTGCCTATACATTCAAAATACAAAGAACAACAGTAAACGCCAAAAACGACTGCCTTTGCCAATGCTTGTTTTCTTTTGTATTTTACACGGCCTGCTTTTTTTTGACTGGAGCAATTAAGCGATCAGTGGCTCTGGATCTGAAAGCACCTGTAATTGTATCCATGTGCCGAGCTCTGCATGTTTACATCAAGCAAGACACCCAGGACAGCATGAAAAATGACCAAAGCCAACCGATGCATTTAAAGCAGTTGCGAAAGCTTGCAAAGTAACCAATAATCCCGTGTCTGACTTCAAACTGAAGCACTGCTCTCAATGCCCCCAGTCCCAATCCATGCCAGAGACAGTGACCCAGTGCTGGGCCGGGGAGATCCCCACTCGCCAGATCGATTGGCGCGCGCATTGCAACAGCCTCATCACAAAGCCCTAATTAAGACACAGTAATGGAACATTGATTCTGCTCCACTGAGCACGTGATTATTGGGATTCTGAGGGGAGGATAATCATTCTAAATGTTGCTTCTACTAGCTCTCCACTCAGTGCTGGCTGACTTCCCATTTCCCTCTCCACGTGTTTGATATGATCTTCCTGATATTCTGCTTTTCAAAACCCTGATCACTTTAAATGCTGCCTTAATTGCAGCATGAGTGACAAACAAAGCAGACCTGGAAAAAGCCAATGGTTATGGTTGTCAACATTTGAAAAGTACAGTCTTGCAGATACTGACAAGCTATAAATGCAGCCTCAGAAGCACCAATAATGCCATCATAAGCCAGCATAGTCACCATATACAAGGGATGGCACCACATGTCCAGGTGCTGCCATCATATACCAAGTAGAGCCAAAAATGACCCAGAAGGCCATCTAATGACTCCTATCTGGTTCTATGATCTTAGATCAGCAGTTTTTTCTCACATATATTTTCGGATGAAAAAACAAAAAAATATTTTTTGTTTGTTTGGGGGTGTTCCCCCAAACTCTAATTTCCTATTATGTAGTCTCTAGTCCCACCTGCACCTTATTTCCCCTTACCCACCCCCTATATTGTTCGATGGGTTTTGCAGCCGAAAACATTCAGCAAAAAGCTCAGTGAAAAAGAGCCTGGCGATGTAACTAGGTCGTATCGTCCTATCTGTTGTATGTATGTGCAGGTGCTGTCATCATACGCCAAGTGCAGTCTCAACTTCTCCAATAATGCCGTCATATAACTCTTACAGTCACCATATGCAAGGTATTGACTTTAAGTTTATCTTTCACATGTTAATTTGATAGGTTCTTATTAATGCAACTTAACCATAATATCCCTGTAACAAAGTTTTTTCAGTGAATTTCATAGGTATTTTTTTAGTGCAAATTAACCATAACATCCGTTTAACAATGTATTTTCGGTGAATTTCATAGGTTCTTATTAGTGAAAATGTTTCAGGATGTTACATCACTGTATATCAGTTATTAATAATTCCTCTTTTAACATATATGTGACAGAACTATAAACCTCTTTCAACAAACATATTTTTTGCAGCGCATACTGGAGATTGAAGTCATGGTTGAATTGTCTAGGGCATGAGGCTCGATCATGACCCCAGCCCCACCAAACCACCCCCATTATCCACTACACCTACCCTGCATCCTTGTACAGTGCCCACTATACCCCTATAGTGTGACCAATGGCCAGTGTTCATGGCTTGCAGCCATGGCCAGTCTCCACAATCCATGGTATGTGGCATTTGGTCATGCGGCATGCACTATTAAGCAAGTCACAGTTGACAATTGTCCTTGCCGAGGGTCAGGCCCGCTGCCCAGGCAACAAAGTTATGTCACTATTTCTTATACTTACATTTTGACACGTTGGAAAAAGTAAAACACAGGACAGATTTGAAAAAGCATACTTTCAGGTCCTTGATGTTTGACGCAACCCCTTCCAGCACTTGAGGCTGTAGCCGTGAGTAGAATTTATTTTACCATTCAAACCTAGGGCTTTGGCCATGCCACATGCCCCAACAAGCAAATCAGAGTAGAAATTCGTCCTTGCCGAGGGCCTGATCCACTGGCCAGGCACCAAAGTTATATCACATTTTGGGTGTAGTGGTGGCAGTGGCTTCCCCCCGCAAAAACTCTAGAGGATCTGTTCGATAGGAATGAGGGAATCCAGTTGGTTGCTTCAGGGGAGCATTAGGCAGCAGAGGTCAGGGGTTGGCAGAGGATCTTGTGGTCTATGAGGTCGAATGCTGCTGACAGATCAAGGAGTAGGAGCAGGGAGACGGTGCCCATATCATTGGCGTGATCAATCTGGTTTTTTAAGTCAAGAAGTGCTGTTTGAGTCTCATGTTTCGGGCGAAAGCCTGATTGGTGGGAGCCTAGAATGTGGTGGTGTTCTAGGAAGGCTTGTATTTGTATGTATGCCACTCTGTCCATGATTTTGAGGAGAAAGGGGACTGTGGTAATGGGGCGGTAGTTCTTGGGGCAGGCAGGGTCCACGTTGGGTTTTTTCAGGAGCAGATGTGAAGGAAGAGTTGATGTTTGCGGCAATGAGAGGGAGCAGAGGTTCAGCGCATTGTTTGACCAGGGACGCTGGGGGAGTGTCCCCTTTTCAACAAGATGATTTAAGCCCTGTAATGATGTTTGTGAGGGCACTGATGCTGATAGGTTAGAACATGAACTGATGAACTGAGGTATGTCCTCCCAGGCTGGGCAAGGTGGGTGGCATGTCAAAGGTAGCATGGCTTGTTTCGCTTGAATTTTGGATTGAAGCTGTGTAATTCTGCCTGTGTAGGTGTCTTGGATTTTATTGCATCAGGTATTAGTTTTCAGGATGGCATCCGGGAGGGAGAGGGGGGTTTCTAGCTCAAGGAGAATGGAGAAGAGTTTGCGTGAGCTGGATATTTGTGATGTCATCTTTGAGATCCTGGGCGTTAGTCTTAGCAGTGCACGGTGGTGGCACGAGTTATGGTTGCTTAGTTTACCATAACTGGCGAATTTCAGTTTTTTTTTTATTTTACTTGTAACCATAATGTCCTTTTAACAAAGTTTTTTCATTGAATTTCATAGGTTTTTATTAGTCCAACTTAACCATAACGTCCCTTTAACAAAGTTTGTTCATTGAATTTCCTAGGTTTTTATTAGTCCAACATAACCATAACTTCCCTTTAACAAAGTTTTTTCAGTGAATTTCATAGGTTTTTATTAGTGCAACTTAACCATAACGTCCCCTTAACAAAGTTTTTTCATTGAATTTCATATGTTTTTATTAGTGCAACTTAACCATAACGTCCCTTTAACCAAGGTTTTTCAGGGAATTTCATGGGTTTTTACCAGTGCATGCTATTTTCCTTCAACTTACTAATATAATACTTACCAAATATAACAATATTTGTGTCCAATTTACAAAGTGTCATCTTAAAACTCTGCTGCCATTTCCCACCTTCTAGAATAATGTTTAACACTTCTATACACTTTTTGCAACTATTTCAACTAGTTTTGCATCCGTAGACATCTACGAACATCTGACTAAATTGCGGACCTTCCGGACAGTGCCACATGACCATACACTGGCGCGCAGCATGAAGACTTGTCCGAGAACCCGTCTGCACTGCACGATGAGATACGTCTTTCGCGGACAGTTCGGAACTGCATTTTCTACTGATCTAGGAACTTTCAACTTCAAAATTTCCCTAGCACACCCCCTGCACCTTTTTGTACTCATTATCCATTACTAATCTAGTACACAGTACATACTTGGAAGACATTTATCAAAACTGCTATTTATCTCAAAAATGGCATCAGTTATTGCCATCCCTCCTCCCCAACAGCCACCACCACCACCAGCTGGAGGACCTTCAGAGCAAAAATAGCGCAGTACGTTCAAAGACAATGAAGAGGACCAAGAAGATGAGGAAGAGGAAGTGCCTACTTCTAGCACCAAGATCGAATCATGGGTGTGCCAGTATTTTGCTACTGTTGGGAGTGTACCGAAGGCTAAAGCTACCAAAGTGAAATGCGCTGAGACTACCTGGATAGTACTCCTACGGAACCACCTTCATGCGCAATCACACCAAATTCAATGACCGCAATGCTCTCAGAAAGGTTATTCCTTTCTCAGCAAGTAGTAAGCTGTCTTCCTCCACCTCATCTTCCTCAAAAAATACTATAACCACACAGTCTGATGTCTACGGGCATTGGTGCGTTATAAATAAATAAATAAAGAGGGCTACGGACCATTAATGTCCATTGCAGCCCCAGAAATGGAAGATAAAGGCCATTAGCACCCCTGGTTCCCAAAGCGGGAACCCAGGGTGCTAAAACATAGATTTTTCATCCTATAGCGGGATTTCCAAGATAGCCAACATGGAAAGAGAATGCGGGGCTCCATACACAGCCCTTCTTCCCTTGCCATGGCAGCCCGCAAAACCCCATGAACATATTACCACAAGAACTTTTTTTCCCTTTCAAATCTATCCTACATTCGAATAACTTTACCACATAGCCGGTCCCAGGTAGACATAGCCACTTTAACACCATTTTTCGTCCCTAGCGGTCATGGCCAGTAGGCAGATTGTCCGTATCATAACATTATGCCATGACCCAGACAATCTGGCTACTGCCCAAGGCCACAGGCTATACCTCAGCCACCAAAGGTATATGACTATTTTTTTTACCTACATTATTACACTTGTCAAAAAATAAAACACAGGCACATTTGCAAAACCATGCTTTAATGTCCTTGCCAATGCTCCTCACGAGTTCAAAATCACCCATGTTTTATTTTTTAAAAAGTGTCAAAATGTATGTACATACAATAGTCATATAACTTAGCCCCCACTCGAAAAAATTAATTCAGTATTTACACAAACATTGAAGGTTTGGTCTATAATCTTTCTCAAAACTTTTGTCCACATTTGTCAAATAGCAACAAAGTTATAAGCCATCAAAAAATGTTGAGACCCCCCCTCTAATTTCGCCCCCTCTTGAGAAAATCAGACCAAACTTTAGAAAACCATTTATATCTAGATCCAAAATAGTTTTTGCCAAATGTTGTGCAGATTCGTCAAATGACACCACATGTATATGCATTTACAATATTTTGGGACCCCCCCTCTAATTTTGCCCCCTCTTGACAAAATCCCCCAAATTTTTATTTGGCTTCTAATGGCCATATCCTATCCAATCATCACCCCCCCCCCCACATCCCCAGAGATTGTTTGTCGAGTTTGACAAGTGAAATCCTGCTTTTTTTAAAAAAGTTTTCACCGCGCTGTTCGCGGACCCCAAAAAAGTCTGCGAATCCAAGATGGCCGGCGTTTCAGGGAATCAGACGCATTTCACGTTTTCTCACCATCCAATTAGCGGGCGCGTCCTGGTGTTCGCGGAGCATGCAAAAGTCAGCAAATTTTTCGGGCCAATCGGAGGCCAGTCCATGGACAGTGCGGCCAATCAGAGGCCAGTTTGCGGACCGGACAGGGAAGTGAGTCCGCGGAGTGGACATAGATATCACTAATTTTTTGGCTTTACATTTTGGTCATTTAAAAAGAAACTACTGGACAGATTTACACCAAATAAAAAAAAGCACGCTTTCCGGACCAAGCCGCCGCTCCTGCCGCAAATTTGGTGTAAATCCGTCCAGCGGTTTGGACTGTAGGCATGAGCAAAGCTTTTTCCCATTATGTCTATGGGAAAAAAATACATTTTGGGCCCCCCCCTATAACTTTGCCCCCCCTGGACCAAACCTCATCAGACTTTGCAAAAAAATTCAGAGTGGGCCATATACTCGTTTTGCAAAGTTTGGTGAGGATTCGTCCAGGGGGAGCAAAGTTATAAGCTGCCCAAAAAGTGCTCTTCCTATGGAAACAGCAACTTAACCATAACTACACAGCCACTATATATATATATGTATAGCTACTAGTTAGGGGTGAATTGGCATCCTGGCATCCTGGTCTACCATTATTCAGTCGGGTGAATAGGCTTTCAGGACTGACACTGCTTAGCCTCAAAGCGAGGATGGGGCTGGTCACCTCAGGCCATGTTGCCTAATAAATGCCTAATAAATGAGCACAAGTTACAAGACCACTTAGAACAACATGGCCCCTTCCTCGCTTTAAAGCAAAGCAGGGTCAGTCCCGCTTAATATCAGTCCTTGAAAGTATTGTAGAGCAGGAGCCAAGTGCCTCTACCGGAAGTCCCTCCCCCAATTTGCTCAATTTGCCTATATGTTGGAAACCAGAAATTGTGACATGTGCAACGCCTGTGATTTTACCTATACCACGAAGAGTCCTCAAAACAATGTATCCATTGTGAAAACCCTATATGATGTACCCATGAAGAAATGACAGTCTTTTAAAGGAGGTTCCGGAAGAAGTGTGATGATGAATGAAATAGAATACTGGTGACATCACATGAAGCAGAAATTACACACCCAGAAGAGATGCCAATGAAGAAGGTGAATAGACCTTATAGAATCTGATGGCAAAGTAAAGATTTGAGCATCATTTCATGTGCGGAATGAAGATTGCACGTGCGTAAAGCACTGAAGAAAATACGAAGTCATTTTATAATTGTATAGATGCTGAAATGAAAGTAGACTAAGTAATCATAAGGCTGGCTATGCATAGTGAATAGACTGCAGGCGGTGCCGCCATTACATATAAATGTGTATACAATCCTGATGTTCCATGACACATTTTAGCAAACTAGGACCCAATGAACAGAAGGCCTGAAAGGGTGGCGCAGTAGAAGAAAACTGCTGATGGCGAAGGAAGATTCGAGAAAGGTTTTCTGGCCCAGTGTCAAGGGTTGAGGCAGCCAAGAAACTGGTTATCTATTTGAGAAGATACAATGAACGTGAGAAGCGAGACGAGGTCCTGTTGAGGTTTAATGGAAAAACACTAGAAGTGCTAGGTTTTATTCTTTTAATAGTGTTAAATGCGAAGAAGGAGCTCAAAACACAGTCTCATGTCATATGGTCAAGTTGAAAATAGACTTTTTGGGTGGGCTGCACCAAGACCAGAAGATAAGACCCTGATCACAATCTCTTCTATTCTCAGGCGCAGTGATACTTGCAAGGCCGAGTTCAAAGGACTAATTGAATGGCAGACAGTAGGAGTGATAATGAATGTTGGGCTAATTGGTGGGGAAGCATGGTCAATTCCACTCCTCCAGCACCTGGGGTACCAGCTTGCGTGCTGCTAGTGAGTGAAATATTCCAGAAGGGTACAGGCATGCCAACCAATCAAAGAGTGCCGCATAGTGAAGAGCCCTATAGTTTGAAAGCCAATGAAATGTGTATTTTATAACATGGAAGACGACATGTACTAGGGGTGGGCATAGCTGTCCACCTGACCTTAGAGACCCAATCACTCTCCTGTTCCCCATAGAAAGTATACCTAGATGTTCCCCTTAAGCCTATCATAAACCCTGTAGGTTTTTGCTTATTTTGTCACATAGTATGACATCACGTATGATACATTTTTGTTATAAATATTTGTTTGTTCATGTAAAACATTGAGAATGCTTGTGCGTCATCTGTTGATGCCCATTGTACTCCCTGTTTTAGATAATTGTTAATAAAACAGCTAAAGATTTTTCAACTTCCTGAGTCGGTCTGATTATTGGTGTAAGAGTAGAATCTGCATCCCCATCCATCCCAGATAGCGCTACCTCGTTTAAAATGGCCTACGGGTTATCCTAGTAGCAGAGGGAGGATGGTTCTGGCTTATCGATTAGAAGGTCTTTAGTGTTTTCGGATACCCTAGTAATTTCTTAGTCATTGTCGGCGCTGACTGAACAGATAGATTGAGATCATTGAGAAGCACAGGTTTGAGCAGCAAGGTTGGAGCACACTCATTTTCATTGTTTTTCTGAAACGTATCTGTGTAACTAATGTTAAGTATTGACAGTCAATTGAGACTTGTCACAATGGGGGATGTTTCTCCAATGATGCATTTGTGCAAGACGCTGCCAAAGCATGCGCCTAAACTCAAACAGTATAGTGCGGAGTGGGTAAAGGGCACAGCAGACAAAATGTTCATGCCATAGCCACAAGGGGGATCGCTGCCAAAGGCAGTTTTGAAACACATGACCACATACTTGCACGCTGCATACACAGGAAAAAAATGAGAGAAAAGGCTAGCAAGTTTAGAGCTTTGGAAAATGTACCAGGAGGAGCGGGAGGATCCACCTCCTGAGGACTGGATGCTTAATCAGTGTAGGGAGGACATTGTTGAGCCTTTTGCTCCCCTTACCGGCGATAGTACAGAAGATATAGGATTGTATCCATTAGAGGAACTGAGAACGGCGACAGGATATAGTAATCCGATATATGAATCGCCTGCCTACAGCGGTGACGATAGTCCAGAAGAGACCTTTTAGAAAGGAGGAGATCTTTAAAGTCTTACAGAACAAGGAGGAAAAAAGTAAACAACCGAATATATCAGCAGACCTAGAATGAGAGATTAAGAGATGGATAGGAGAAAAGGGTAAAGCTGATAAGGTAACGCTCATACAGAGCAAATGGATGGGTGGACAGATATTGCTCAAGCTCGATGGGAAAAGTATAGAGGAAGTTAGGCAGAGGGAAAATCAAGATGAACAGGATAGAAAAGAGAGGGAACGAGAGAAAAGATTGAAAGAAGATGAGCATAAGAGAAAGAATAGGAAAAAGCAAGAACAGGTGTATCAAGAGGAGCAAAAAAAGAAGGAAGAAAGGGCAGAGGAGCAAATGAAATATGATAGCAGGCAGAGAGCAATCAAAGAACGAGATATGCAAGAAAAGAAGAGAGAAGAGGAGGAAGCAATGAAATTAAGGGATAAAAGAATGTAAAGACAAAGGGAAGAAGAAGAGCGTAGAGATAATGAAAGAAGGGAAGAGAAAAGATAAGAAGATGTAAGGGTTAGATGGGAAGCAAGAAAGTGAAGAGAATTAGATGAAGAAATGGAGCGAAAAAGAAGAAAAAGGGAATGCGACATTGATCACATTCAGAAAGAGTTAATGAAGCCGAGTTCAGTAATATCATGCAGCCGTATAGAGAAGTTCCTGTCATCGCAGGGAGCAACGGCAGAGTACTCTAGGATAATCCTAGAGAAGAATTTTGATATAGGGAGCATCGGGGAGAGAATTGATAAAGCCTATCAAGACTTAAGAGAAATCAGCAGATTGGGAAGCCGAGGGAAGGGAGAACAATCCCTGGCTGTCCAATCACGAGGCAAAGAAAGAGACCCATTTAGTCTTGAGCATAGAGCCTTGTCCTTAGACAGGCTGACTTTAAACAAGGGTGAGGGGGAAAAAGCAATACTAGTTGGGGAAGAGATATGTCAGACGAAGAGAGAGAAACCTTCTGTGGGGAGGAAGGAGAAAGTGCATGCGGTCCTGAGGGATGTTTGCAGACAGACAAGGAAGTGAGATGATCTGATATAGAACAGCCTAAGGATAGGACGCCAGATCCTATAGCATATCCAATGGAACCTTAAAGGATGATCGCATAATGAGAAGGGAGAGTCAACACCATTTATGAGCAGGCTGAGGTAATTCCCAGATAGAAGGCAATCAGGAACCATTGTCCCTACTATGAATAGACAGATGATGGGAGCCGATTGCAGGTTTGGGTTCACACAGTTCCCTTTATTGGAGAAAGGAGGGGCTAGACCACAGTATATTCCCTGGCCACAAATGGACAAGGATAATTTGAGATGCAAACATCCCAGCTTAACGGTGGGTGTAGGTAAATGGATTTATGAGCTAGAAAAGACCATAAGAGGAAATACTCTGGCAATATGGGACATTAAGGGTCTCCTAGCAGCCATTCTTGGGAAAGGGCTCATGTCATTTGGACTAGAGCAGACTACTCAAGTGTCACGGCACAGAACACAGCGCACAATGGAGCACCATTTAATAATTGTAGAGCAGATGTCTGGAGTGCACTCAGGGTAAAGTATCCTGATAAGTCAGATATGGGTGCAATTATGGCACGTAACATGAAAGATGACGAAGATCTGCTTGCTTACATTAAAAGTATTCAGGGACGCTGGACTCTTGAAATGAGGGAGCCGTGGGGGAAATCAGTGGCAGTATTTTAGCACATTCTGTGTCAGGGATTACCAGAGCAGGTACAGAGACAGCTCAAGAAATTAGTGGGAATGTGAAGCCATGGGCAGAGGAATTGTACGATAGGACCAAAAAAAAGGTCTGACCATACAAAAAGTCTGAAAAATGCTACCACCAAAGGTTCGAACACCAAAAGTTCAAACCTTTGGTGGTAGCATTGTAGGTAAGTACACCCCCGCAGCACACCCAAAAAAACAAAAAAAACAGGGGCTGCGGCTGTGTCCCCTGCAACACCCCGCTCACTGTACTTTAGAATATCGTAAGCGGGAGTTGTGGGGCAAATCCCTGCAGCTCCCAAAAAACTGAAAAGAAAGAAAAGGACCCTGCAGCGGCGGTTCCCGATCACAGAAGTTAAAGGAAACAGGCTTCACAGGGACACAGCCGGAAGAATAGGTAAGTTTGTTTATGTTGGGGGTGTGTTGAGGGTGTGGGGGTGTGTCATGTGGGTGGGGGTGTGGGTACGTAGGGATTTTGAACGTTTGTTTACATGGGAAATGTACAAACCTTTTGTGGATCGTACATTTCACATGCAAACTTTTCGTCCACGGGAAAATCAGCCACGGTCAGATCACGTAGATCCATGTGCAGTGATAGAGTTGATTGTAGCGCAACACTGCCGGCTGTTACGAGAGAAAAACAACAAGAAGGAAGATGCTAAAAAACTTGAGGAAGCCAAGTTTGTTCAGAAGAAATTGTCGAAGTATGCCATAGAAGGGGCGGTATTGACAAGCAGAAGTGGACTGGGAATGCAGGAAGCAGTGGGTGCATCACAGGCGAATAACCAACGTCAGATGGACCAAGGAGGGAACGGGTTTATTCCTGAGGCAGAGGAACAGGCTACAGAGGAAGGGGTGGTTTTCAGAATAATCAAGGTGGGTTTCAGAATATGATATGATAGGCTATTTATAACATGCTTAATACCCAGAGTTTTCTAAGTGCGGACCCGGGGATTGAACCTGTGTCACATTGTGTCATCTTGCTTCAAAGGCGAGCACGTTGCCACTGAGCTATCCTCCTTAGACAAGGAGGATTTTATCAAGGGGGGGCTAGTCAAAAGAGCTCCTCTTGTATGTTGGACATGTGGGATGACAGGGCACATCGCACAAACATGTGAAAGCCAAGGGTATATACTTAATGGGCAATTCTCAAGAGGGGGGACAGCTTATCTTCCTGCATATAGCTCACAAGCTAGGGATGGGTTTGCCCAATATCAGACAGTGTATCAAGCACAAGCGCCGCAAATGCAACAGCCATTGCAACCAAAGCATGTGCCATTGAATCCACCAAAAGGGCAGTCACAGCACACACCCATGCAGATACAGCAGATTGCAAATACAGGACAGTATTTGACACCTAGAGTAGGGGGTGTCACTGTGGTGGGAAGAAGTCCTTTTACAGGTACAGGGAAAAGTATGTATCCACAATAGGACAGCTCACAGGGCGACTTGATGTGTTCAGTACTTTCAATGACACCAGACCCCCAAGAGGAACCAAGGGTTGATGTGACCATTGAAAAATCTTTTTCTTTTTTTGTATATACTGGGGCTGCTTGTTCATGTATACGAGAGGGCAAATATTCAATGTCGGAAAATAACATGAATGTGCAGGTTTTCTCTGTAGGTACAAGCAGAGTTCGTTTTATTGATGAATTACCAGTCTCCATAGGAGAGTGTGACATATCTGTTCCATCATTGTATTCAAGGCAGACACCGGTTAACATTCTAGGCCGAGATTTAATGATGAAGCTTTATATAACAATTTCATTTACTGATGAAGGCATAGTGTGTTCTACTCCAGGGATACATTATATGAATGTGGGCAAATATATATTGCTGTTTACAGGGCAAATGGCTCTACAAGGAATGCCATTAGAGCCAGAAGTCTTTCTTTATGGGGTACGCATTTTGTTGACATAGCTACCTGGCCTAGTGGGAAAGATTATGAGGATACCTGATACATTTGTATTAAGGCCACAGATACCTATGGACGCAGAGGGGGGACAGACTATTCCCCTACAGTTAAATGCAGCCACAATGCGAGTGGAATTGCCCATGCTCGAAGGAACAGATGAAGAGGGCAGGGCATGGAGAACAGTGATCGCCATTGGGGAAGGGTATAGATTGACTGACGTCACAGATGAAGACATGTTCAGAGATGATTCATCAGATGATGAAGTCATTTTCGAGATGAGTATTACATATTGGATCAGAATAGAGAAAAGGGAAATCCCACAGCGAATGGTGATAGTGTGGCAGTGCCCAGCATTTTTTGATGAAGATTTGGAAAAAGTTCCAAATTCGTTATGGACTACAGGCACCTATGACGTAGCCCTATTGAAGAGGTTAGGGGAGGTTAAGATTAAGCTGAAACCAGGAGCAATTTTATCTTGAGCATGATAGTACCCAATGTCTCATGAGGCGGATGGGGGTATTTTTAAGACCATTTCAACACTACTGGAACAGGGTAGCTTAGTGACATCAGAATCACTGTGTAATACCGCGGTGTACCCTGTGAAGAAACCGAAGGGGAGGTTGGGGAGATTTATTCAAGATATGAGATTGATTAATCAGATTCTAGAGGCAGCGTTTCCTTTAGTTCCGAATCCGGCGATGATATTGTGTAGTATCAGAGCAGAGGCATGATATTTCACGATGATTGATCTGACAAATGTGATTTTCTCAATCCTGTTGGATAAAGACTTCGAAGACCGTACGTCATTTACGTTTCAGCAAACTAAGTTGCAGAACACTCATTTGCCACAAGGGTACTGTGAGTCTCCATCGATCTATAATAGGGTCCTGAAGATGGACCTAAGCAATATTGATTTGTAAAGTGTTGTGCTGCAGTACGTAGATGACATTTTAGTTTGTAACACAACAGAAGATGAGTGCAGACAAGTTTCAATTCAGTTAATGACTATTCTACCAGACAAGGGATAAAAAGTATACAAGGAGAAGTTGTAATATTGTCAAGAAGAAGTGTTGTATATGGGTCAGTTAATCTCATATGAGGGGAAGAGAGTCACACTTGATAAAGCTGAACCGATAATGAAAACAGTAAAGCCACACAGGAGAAAACAAATGCAGCAGTTTTTGGGATTGTACAAGTATGTTAGAGCATGGGTATTTGATTATAGCTCATACACAAGACCCCTTTTGCAGGCTCTGAAGAAAGCACAAGTGAACAAGGAAGGAAAAGAATGGACTGAGGAAATTGAGGGAGGATTTGAAGAATTGAAGTAAGCAATTTGTACAGCTCCAGTTTTAGGAATTCCCAACTATGATGAGGAATTATTTTTGTTTTCACATATGAATGGGACAGTGATGACAACGGTGCTCACATAGAGGACTACATTGAGGTACAAACTCCTTGCATATTAAAGTGAGATTTTAGATCCAGTAATGAGAGGGCATTTTCTTTGCGAAAATCACTGGCAGCAGCCGCTTTCACAATAGAGAAGTCTACTAGTATTGTGATGGGGTATTCTATGACATTGTTGAGCATGCGTTGTTTGTCATTTTGGAGAAACCTAAGGGTACATTGACCTCTCAGAGGACTTCCGCATATGAGGTTGTTATATCGAATCCAGCAATCAAAATAGTCACGTGTAAAATAGTGAACATTGCCACTTTTGTAGCTGAGCCTGTGGCAGAGGGTGAGCATGTGCATGATTGCACTAACTACAAGGAGTTCTATGACAACATCTTGTGCGTAAAGGAAAATGCGCTAGCATGGGGAGACGTTCTCTTTATTGATGAGTCTTCAAAAATTGATCAAAGTAATGGGGAAAGGCATTCAGGTTCAGCTTTGGTAAGACACAGAGCCAATAGTGAATTTGAGGTTGTAGCAAGTGCAAGACTACCGTGTCACTTTTTGGTGCAAGCATCAGAATTGGTGGCACTCATTGTCACGCTTGAGAAACATGCAGAGCAGGAAGTAACGGTGTACAGTGACTCCGCCTATGTGACACCAACCATGCATGCAGGGCTAGCACATTGGAAAAGGAGGGGCAACCTCAGAGCGGACGCCACTCCAGTGCAACTTGCAGCATTATTAGACAAGCTTATTAAGGCACTTCAACTCCCAGTATCCATTACAATAGTTAAAGGTGCAGCACATACTAAGCGAACTGGCTTTATCTCTCGCGGAAACGAAGCCGCAGACGAAGAGGCCAAAAGGGTTGCATATTCACCAGATATTTCAAGTTTTGATACTGCAGATGTAAAGGAAAAAGTAGTAACAATTATGATTGTAAATGGTTTAATCATTTGTCCAGGATACAGTTGATGGAGGTTCAAGGCAGTGCACCAAAGGAAGAGCAAGAATTGTGGAAATGGAGGGGTGTTCTTTATCCCCCTCTGAAGCATTGTGGTGACAGGACAGCACTGGAAAGCCAGTGATGCCTGTAGCTTTGTTGAGGGTAGCACTTGAACAGCTGCCCTACCCTTTGCATGTAACTTGCGAAAGTCTTGCAGCAGCTATTGCAAAGGACTGGTTTGTACAAAAATTGTTAGAACATGTTGCATTTTATGTAGTAAATTGCATCATATGGCAAAGGTTTACCATTGGGCACACACTGCAAACAATCAGAGGAGTGTTTCCTTGACCAAATGGTCCTTTTCAGCATTTACACATTGACTATGCTGATATGCTGCAAGTATGTAGTGGATACAGGTATATGATAGTGGTGGTGTGTCCCTTTTCTAGGTGGATCAAAACATGTCCATGTACACACCCTGATGCCACTTGCGCAGCAAAGTTTTTAGTCCATGAATTATTTCCCATATGGGGAGTATGTGGGGTGCTGAGATCCAACGATGGGCCCCATTGTGTTAAGGAAGTATTTGAACAGATTAGCCTATTGCTTAGTAAAACACAAAAGTTTTCTTCTGCTTATCACCAGCAAGTGAATGGGATATGTGAGAGACTCAACTGCCTCCTTAATTAGTGAATTGCCAAATTGAAATTAACGTTGAAAAAGGGATGGCTGTATTGCCTGCCCCTTGCATTGTATGCATTAAGGAATCAGCCTTGGTCTGACCACTACCTCACGCCCCACAAGCTAGTGACAGGGAGAAGAATTAGAATGCCTTTGTCTCCTCCATTGAGGAGCAGAAGTGATGCCCAGAAGACTGCAGAGATGCTAGGAAATGACTTACGTGCGTATTTTCTAAACTTCAGAAGGACTGTTTTTTAAAAAAAAATAGAGGACAGGACCGTACCCATCACATCAACTTGAAATTAATGAAAAAAAGGTCCTGTCGCCTCTCAAGAGTCTCCCCTTCCCAATGAGACAATTTCTCAAAACACCACCATGAGGATTTGCACCACCAAATCGGAAACCAAAGTGCAAAAATGTACCCAACGTTTTAGGAAAAATATATATATTTTATTTTGTTATACCAAATTTCATACTGTCCTAAATCGCATATTACCACAAATAAATATGCAATCTTTTTTTTTTTAAAAAGTCAAAAAAGAACAGAAAAAGAGGAAAGAAAGAAAAAGAGGAGGGAAAAAAAGAACATTTTAAACCTCAATCTTGAATTCCATAGCCAACTTTAGATGCAAAATTAAATGCCTAATTATAATGGATTGACATTAGAAAATAGAAAAAAACAAATTGATTTCATAAAACCACATTAAGAAACCACTATACAAATCGAATATAAAGCAACTTATATTACTAGCAAAGCATCACAAATATAATATTCTGCTGTCTATTACTTAACCCTTTGTTTAATTCATAGGATTACTTAGTATCTCTAAATAGCTTCAAACTGTAAATGCTCTGTCTGCACAGTGTCGACAGTCACACAGTATCATTGTCCCAACATGTTTCATTCCCAAAATCTGGAAATCTTTTGTAGGGAAATTCTTCAGGGGATTTCTTCAATGCTCAAATGGTGTATAATTAACCAGACCTATTTAGTGTATGTTTTATAAAAATTGGTTAGACCGACGTTGCAGACCTCATGGGGTTACTTCCTGTTAGAAACTAACAGTGGCCATACTGCAATCTTTATTTTTGGCAAGTGTAGTAGAGGGCGCTTCTTTTTAGTAGATCGCTTGTTCCCGTTCTGTGTACCGGAGTCGTTTGCTTTATGGGTCTGTAGGAGTGCGTTGTTGCCGCCAGTACTTATGCACACCCAAGAAAAGGTTGAGCTTTTTGTTTGCCCTTCTTTTGTCAAACAAATGTTGGAGCTCTTCTCATTTAAGATTCATCGGGAAACAATCTTCTTGAGCTGCTGACATTCTTGGTGTCTTGCCGTGCGTATTTGACATGCATGACCGTTAGTATCTCTGTCATTTCAGATCAACTCAAGCGCAAGGGGTGTCAGTCTCAGGACACAGATGAAGTCCAAGAACGATGCTCATGGATACACCTGGGCGACGTGAAACCGTATGCTGGTGAGACCGATGCACCCCCAACCGTTGATTCGGAAGCAAGGCAAGAAGAAGTAGTTCAGCACGTGCAGACTCGATCGATGAACAGGAAGAAGGACGCTAAGATTGCTGATTAAATAAATGCAAGTGAGCATTTGGACTGTGGCTCACCCAGGACATTCTTTATAGATATTTTAGCAGGAGTGCTAAGCAATGTTTTTGAGCCACAGGAATCTTTGAATTGGACCTTAGAAAGTGATGAAGTGTTAAATATGAAATATGAAGATGCAAGGATAGAGGCCAGATACAAATCAGGGGAATAGTACTTTCTCCAGATGGTTGGGAGGAAGCATTCTTGTATGCAGAGCGGTGGCAGTAACAGGACATTACGAGCCAGTTATAGATCATGTAGAAAAGGGATGCAAACCTCTCTGGGCAAAGCTTGCAAAGTCGCTGACATGGGTTGATGACAAAGGAGGTCCATTGCAGATAGCGCCTCTGGCTAGTGCAGAGCTATGCTTCAGTAACGATGGCATGAGAAAGGTTGGAGAGAATCAGCACTACAGTTGAATCTTCGATGTACCAGGAATGAAGGATGGAACAGTAGTGATAATTTACCACTATTGGGCCTGTGGATCCAGAGCATACGTGAAGTTGCCCAAGGACTTGGGAGGGCTGTGTTCCATAGTAAGTGTCCATGTTCCAGTGTTGGCTATTCCAAAGAGTAACCTGAACATTGGAGAGTTTCCAAAAGCAGATGCTCACCTAAGAAAGAGGAGATCCATTGAATTTCTCAATCGAACAAAGCGGGAGAACTACTTTTCAGCTAAATCGATAGAACCCTTTGATTCTATTCCATATGAACACAGGTTGTTCGGTCAGAATCAGCGGAATGGTTCTTTTCTCATGATGAACTTACAGTTGTGGTGGCGGTTGCTGATGTTGAAATAGGAGCAGGTCTTTGGCATGCAGAGTTGGGAGCATAAACTTGTGTTTTGAGATGCTCATGGGCCTTTCTGTACTTGTCATCCCAATGTACTCTTAAAAGGTGCTGGATCAGCATAGATGTTCCCAAACTCTGAGATGGGATGTTGGATGGACTGGTTTGTAGTTTCTATCCCCTGTTTTTAAACCTAAGCTACCCTACCCTAGTTTTAAATCCCCAACCCACTGTATATCCAGCCTGTGTACTCTCACCCACCCTACTGCATCCTGTGTATCTGTACTCATTCAATGTATCCCACCCATTATACTCCCACCAATTTACTTTATTTATTTATTAGTGTACGTTTTTAATCCACCTAGGATTATCCCAATGACCCAAATGTATTTTTCTCTAGTACATTTGATGTACTGCATATGAAGATCAAAAAAACAAACTGTATCTAATTGTATTTCATAGAGTATGTTCTCTAACTAATTATGTTTTCTTTTTTTTACAGACAAAAGAGAGGAAATTATACCTATCTTATCATATGTATGAAGAGTCCATACCTAATATGAAATCCACCCAATTTACCTAAGTTTGACTACCCCCAGCAACTCAGTCTGTTTACAGTCTATGCACATTATAGACATTCTGTGTCCATCTTCTGCAGTTATAGTCAGGCTATCTCTACCTTGTTGAACCCTTCTTATCCTATTGCCATAGAATGTATTCGTGGTACTTTACCATACTCCCATCATCTGTTATAGTGTATATATTTAAAATTTTAACTTACAGGGAGTACTGAATATATATATATAGCCCGCAAAATGCGTAAACTGCATCTAGTATGCGCCGGACACCTTGGGGGAACCACAATGTGTGTGGTTTTTCTTACTTTTTGCCATGAAAATGTGCGAAAATGTGTGATGATTTTTGAATTCTAAATAAAGTGGAACACTATCTACATTTTCTACTTGGACTGTGGAGTGCTCCTCCGACGAGTGTCAAGTTCACACCCAAATGGATATATAGACATATGTAAACATATACATGTTTTAAACATTAATCTATAACCATACCAGCCAATGATATGGCAGAGGTTGAGGCGCAGCTGATCACAGCAACGACTGGAGTGCATATCTGTGGCTATCACAGCACCTGTTGCTGCACGGCGCACGTACATGCAGTTTTATTGGTACCATGTGCTACCCCTGCAATATACTGCCCATTGTCACGTTGTGTGTTTGCTCAAGATGTATAGCCGTGGCTACCGGACATTTCGAGTGAAACTGCATCACAGAAACAGCAACTCTTATAGGGGAATGGGAGAGGGTAGGCAACGTGAGGAAGACAGGAGAGGGGGGTGCTGGTATAAATGCTGTGGTGACTTCCTGAGGGCTTGGAAGTTTACAATCATATTTTCTTTTTGTGGTAGCCAATTATTTGCAATATTTGAGGTGCAGTTAATCCCAGCAGCAGCTATACACGGGACCGCTGGAAGTGCCCGCAGCTATGATGATTGCCTATGGGCCGGGAGCCTATTCCACACTGTTTCTGGTAGCCGCGGCTATCAAAAAGTGTTTTAAAAAAAATACAAATGTAAATATATGGTTAGCTTTAATGTCTTTCTATTGATCAACAAAATATGTTTAAATGTTAAATAAGTATGCAAAGAAAGTTTGTTGTAAACATATTTATATGGGGGGATGTTGTGGGATTTCTATTTCTTTTAGTATTTACACATGATACATCTTCAGTAGCCCAATTGTTTGGGTTTTTACTGTCTATTATTTGTCTGAGGTCTTTTATGTCCTTTTTCATTGTTTCAATATCATTATGAATATAAAATCCATGTGTTTCATTTCTTTTAAGGTGTCCATTATTTTATTTGTAGGAAATTCCTGAGGTGGCTGTTGCTTAATTTTTCTTGATACTTGAATGACTACTTCATCTGTTTGAAAATATTTGAAATATTTTTAAACAATTGCAGTTGCAGTACACTTGAAAATACTTTTTCTTGTTGCACAGACATTTAAAAACAGTAAGCTAAAGTTTTTCTACATGCTGAATGATGTGTTATTTACACATATTTTTGTTAGTCTGATTTTACATGAATATAAATTATATAAAGAATAAACTCACAAAATCCTGAATGTTGTGTACTTTCTTGTGGCTGCTTCTCTTTAGTATCTTCCTTTAATATTTCTTCCCCTGTGGGATAATTTTCCTCTAGTCAGTCCATGTGATTGTCCATTCTACTGTGATAGTAAAAAACAAACACTTTCTGTCAACTCACTTCTTAAAATGAACAATGGAAGAAGATTACATGAGGAGAGAAGGTGAGATTCTCAGTATTTACTTTTTGATTGGGTGTTTCTTGTTTCTATGGTGGGCAGCTTCCAATAGGACGTCAAGTACCTCAGTTGCTCTTCAGCTATTGAACCTATAAGACAATGTCATTTTTTGATTGATGTTTATATGTTCCAATTAATCTGGGAATGATATGGCTTCATAATGTTCAGAGTTTTTCTTTATAGTAAATTGGTATTTTCTGAGAGGGAGGTGTGTGTTTTAGGACATTGTGCTAATACAGCATCTAAAGAAAGTGCACAGACATTGAATTTGTTTTTGAAATATTAAAATGGACCTCATAAGGGAATTGCAGTTTGGCACATTGAGAGAATAAAAAAGCCACCCATAGAAGTTTTGAAATATTATGGAAAATGGAAGGATTTTTTGATGCCTTCTTTTATTTGTATAGCCACGGTTATGCACCAGCCAATGAAATGTTGTGTCTTGTCAGGGCCTTCTATAGCCGTTGGTATAAATTATCTTATCAGACGTCATGTATTGTGTAGCTGTGGTTATAACTGCTGCCAGAGCCGTGGCTATTGTGATACACATTTCTTTGCAGTAATCCTATTATTTCATGGATTTTACAGAACACAATTTAACACGTATTTCTGATTCCATGCCCTCAATTGTACCTTTGTGTCATTTGAACTTTAAAATCTTATTAATCTTATTAATATATCTTTTTGAGTATGTAAAAGAATTTAGATATACCCACAGGTATAATTGTCCCTATTAGCCAGGGCTATAAGTGTATATATTTTGTGCTGTAATCATATTTTGTGGATGTTATACCACAGAATGTTCACGTCTTTCTGATTTGATGTCCTCACTTTAAGCCATTTGTGATTTAACTTTGAAACCTTTGCAATATGTGTTCTTGAATGCATGAAATAAATGTACGCGTACCTGCAGTTCCAATAGGTATTTTTGTAGCCGGGGTAGCATAGCCGCGGTTATGAACAATGATTTATAAAAGAAAATGGTTTTAGATGTTATTTCATTGTATTTCTGTATATATATATATATATATATATATATAGCAAAAAGGGAGGAAAAAACAAATCGCACTCCCGCAGGCACAAAGAAACAAATGCCAGGTTCAGTAGGAAGTCGGAAGAAACACCGCAGACACAGTGAAACAATTACTGATGTCTTTTAATGTTAATACAGAAATTAAAAAAAACAAATGCATTGTGCAAAAAACAAACGCCACACAAAGCAGCACATAGAGGACAGAACAGCAGGACGCCTACGTTTAGCAGCCTGCAAACAACGCGTTTCGCGCTATACTAAGCGCTTGATCACATATATATATATGTAATTAGCACCTGGGTGGGGAGAGTCAGGCAATCAGGTGGCTAGGAACGCAGGCTTGAATCGCCGGTGTAAGCCCGCATTCAAAACCGCCTGACGGCCGGCTCCCCCACTGCCATCTTCCCCCCACCTACCCATCCCTTTAAAAAAAATGTTTAACCCCCGACCACCAACTTACCGCCGCAACTTCCTCTCTGTGCAGAAATGCAGCCATAGAAAGGGAAAGGGAAGAGGGGCTCGAACCCGCCTTCCCCTTTCATGGCGGCCATGTTGGTAAAGGATTTTCCTTCCTACAATAAGACACTGCGCGCGTTCCGTTGTAGGAAGGAAAATCCTTTTTTTTAGCACCCCGGGCTGCCGCTTTGGTAACCCACGGTGTTAATGGCCTTAACACCCGATCCGGGCCACCAGATCGGGTGTTATCAGCTCGAGGTCCTCTTTAAATTCCCGCGATCTGCTCTGGCCTTTATCTCGGGCCTCGGGCCCCAGACCAATAACATCCGATCTGGCCCGCCGGATCGGATGTTAACGCCACAGAAGTATTCCTTAAAAGGATCGTTTTGGGATACACTGAGGGTAGTATTTTAGCACATTTGGAGTACTGGTTTGATGTTATGAAGGAACACCACATTTCCTTCATCAGTTAGGTGTACTCTGTCAAGTCTATACAAATTAGTCATGTAGAACTGAATGTTCTGGTTTGATATCAATAATTGTTTTTGGTTACTCATGAAAGCTGAAACTACCTTAATAACATTTCCCCAAGATTTCTCAAATGTCCCATTACATTTGCCAGTTCACTTCCATTTTTGACTGATTAGAAAAGATAAAGATATTGTGAGGAAAAACTTCCATTACTTTTAGTAAGTCTTCTTTCATCATTAAAGCAAGGGACACACCTGCAACATTACCCAAAATCATTGTCTCCACAAGGAATCAATATGATATCTGGCTGCACTGTAATTCTCTGAATGAACAACTTACTTGGAAACAACGCAATCCCCGCAATCCAAACAATTTAATTCTAAAATCACTCAAACCCAGGTCCATGTTAATATTTAGTTTCTCACAAAATTCAGTAACTATAACAGCCAAATGATTCCTAGTTTGAATATATGGTAAGAGTAGGGCATGTATGATGTGTGTATTTTGGTGTCTGCAATTGATTGGTGTTAATGTTGGAAGTGAGTACTTGTCTGTGATAGATTGTAGTGAAAATGTGTCAGCCATTTTAGTAGTTTGCTTACAATTTAGCCCTCTTTTTGTGCTATTGATTTTGGAAAGTATAAAAGCCAATATTTTGTCAACTTTTCTCATTTTGGTTGCAGAACTCACACTGTGCACATGAGTGTGTGACTACTATGAAAGTGTCCGAAAATATTTACATATTTGAAGGTTTGTTTTCTGTATGTGTGCATCAGCTATATTTGCCATTGCTATTAGATGGCATATATTGTCACTATTTTCCACCTAGTCGGGTCAAGTGACAGTTAATTTTTGATGTATTTTTTTATCAACCATATTTATATGCAACTATTTCCCTTTTTGTATACAGGTATATATATGAGGGTGAAGGTTTATGTACTTATATTTGTCATAAACTTTCATGCACCTCCACCATGAAGTACCTCCAGCTGTCTGTAGTTTCTCTCAGATGGAATAATTGATGCTTCCTGGTGCAGTTTCTTGCAAGTCCATCCACTTAACATTTGTATTCTTATATATTCTCGTGGCAGCTTCTCTTCAGAATCTTCTTTCCATACTGTGGGATAATTTTCTTTTAGGCAGTCCATGTAGTTCTCCATTGTAGAATGAGAGTAAAAAACACTGTCACTTCACTTGTTAGAATGAGCAATGGGAGCAGAGGCCATGAGGCGAGAAGGTGAGATTCTCTGCATTTACTTTCTGATTGTATCTTTTATGGATTCTCTGGTGGGTAGTTGCCAATAGTAATAGAGGTGCTGTTTATGTACTGAGACCTGTAAAACAATGGGCCTCATTACGGGTCTGGCGGTAACCGTCCCGGTGCTACTATTAGGTTGCTGCCGGACCCGTAATGATTTACCGGAGCCTGACTTCCCAGTAACACCGGGGGATTACAACTCTATGGGAAGGGGGACCACAGACGTACCGGCACCGTTGTTAACAGTGCTGGTGCTTCCGTGAAAACTCTGTGGGCAGGTACCGTTCCGTATATATATTACAGGGTCCATGACAGTGACCCTGTAGTTCGCCTATAACTTTGGTGCCGTTTCACAAATGCACACAAATCTTTGCACAAAAAGAATAAACCCTATTCTGAATTAGTTTGGGACAGTTTCATGAAGTGGGGGGAAATTATCGGGGGCGTCCAAAACCCTTCGAAATCTGGATAGACATTAATGGAAAAATTGTGAGCTTGTGGCTAAAGCCAAAACCGCTGGATGTATTTGCACCAAACTTGTACGAGGAGCGGCAGTCTGGTCCCCAAAATCGTGCTTTTGCAGATTTGGTATTAATCCGTCCAGTAGATGCTTTTAAAATGTCTAAGAAGAAGTAACAAAATAATTTGTGATATCTCAGTTCGGTCTGTGGATTCACTCCCATTTCGGTGTCCACGGATGCCTCTAGACCAATAAGGGAGCCGTGTAACATTTGAAACCACCGCCATGTTGGGAGTGCAAACTGCGCCCATAGTCCGTGAACACTGCACTGAAAACATATTCAAATCACAACATTACACTTGTCAAACAAATGATACAATCTCTGGGGAGACAAGGGGGTGATGAGGATGGAATGGCATATGTATGGAAAAAGCACGAAATTGGGTGTTTTTTTCTTCTCTGGTGTCTGTAAATATCTCATATGTTGAGAGGCATAGCTTTGATGTTCGCGAACTTGACAAATGCTCGAAGGCATCCATACATACGTCTGAATTACAGGGCCGGTGAAGAACAGTTTTTGGACAGCTTATAACATTGGTGCCTTTCAACAAAACTGCATGACATTTTTCAATACAAATATAGACCCAACTTTGAATGGTTTTGCAAAGTTTTGTGCCGTTTGGCCAAGATCAGGCAACATTTGAGGAGGGCTCCCACAATTTTTGGATGGCTAATAATTAAGCTGCTGTTTGACAAATTCATGCAAATGTTTCAAAACCATTATAAACTCAACCTTTAATGTATGTGCAGTTTCAAGGGATTTTGTCAAGAGGGGGAAAATTGTAGGGGGACCAAAAACATTCGAAATTGGGATAGGTTTGCATGGGAAAAACACAGCTCAAGGCTACAGCCCGAAGTGCTGGATGGATTTGCAGCAAACATGTGCAAGGAGTATTGACAAGGACCAGAAAACATGCTTTTGCAAATCTATAATGTATTTTCATTTATAAAAAGTGTCAAAATGTATGTAGAAAGAATAGTGATATTTATTGGCCACCAGGGACCGGCAATGTGGTTAAAAGTGGGCATGGCCACCAGGAACTGGCAATGTGGTAAAGGTGGGCCGTGGGCCTGGCCCCTGGCAAGGACAGGTACCAAAAAAAGGGTAATAACTTTGCTGAATGAGTCATACAGGCCGATTCATGGAATAATTAGCGCGGCGCAAGTGGGCAAAAACGTGCGAATCGCAGTGGAATAGCGAAAATCGCAGTGCAATTGCGAAAATCGCACGAAAAGCAGCGCACGTCGATTCATGGAAGGCCGTGCGCGAGAAAACCAGCGGATGTGCGATAAAAAAGTGCGCGGCGCACGTTGGCGCACAGGCCATCTAACAGCGTGCGCCAGGTCACAGCGAAAATCGCACAGGCCACAGCGAAATTCGCACATAGCGCGGCGCACGCAACAAAAGTAGGCGTAACACGGGCGTAACACTCGGAATGGGGAACAACTTGCCAAAACGTGGGCGTCACGGGGGAAGTACAGGGCACAAGTGCGCGGAACGCCCACACGCTCGCCTAAAACACGTATTCATGGAATAGAATAGGGCAAAAAAGCGCACGCTCAAACCAGCGCACAGGCACAAACACGACCGCCACAAGAAAGCAGGCGGTAGCGTCTCTGCGGCTGTAAGAAATGTGCGCCAAAAGGTGCGCCAACAAATAGCACCTATATACTGCCATGATGAATGTCCCATACTGTGGCCCTCCAGGAAAAATGACGTGCAAAGGGGTACCCACAAACACGGTCACCCGCTGACAAAAAATACGTGTGCGTGTATACCGGGGTGCGCGGGAAGTCTAACACGCGATTTCAGCAGGGTACGTGCATCACAGGGGTGCGCGGGAAGTTCCACACGCGAATAGCCTGGGGGCGCGTGTATTCCAGGGGTGCGCGGGAAGTTCCACACGCGAATAGCCTGGGCGCGTGTATTTCAGGGGTGCGCGGGAAGTTCCACACGCGAATAGCCTGGGCGCGTGTATTTCAGGGGTGCGCGGGAAGTTCCACACGCGAATAGCCTGGGCGCGTGTATTTCAGGGGTGCGCGGGAAGTTCCACACGCGTATAGCCTGGGCGCGCGTGTATTCCAGGGGTGCGCGGGAAGTTCCACACGCGAATAGCCTGGGCGCGTGTATTTCAGGGGTGCGCGGGAAGTTTCACACGCGAATAGCCTGGGCGCGTGTATTTCAGGGGTGCGCGGGAAGTTCCACACGCGAATAGCCTGGGCGCGTGTATTTCAGGGGTGCGCGGGAAGTTCCACACGCGAATAGCCTGGGCGCGTGTATTTCAGGGGTGCGCGGGAAGTTCCACACGCGAATAGCCTGGGCGTGTGTATTTCAGGGGTGCGCGGGAAGTTCCACATGTGATTTGACAGTGTGGGTCCTCCCAGGTGTACCCTGTACACCCTCCACGGCCCCTGCAGGCAGCCCACACCACAGGGGACTACCCTGCATCCCTGGTCATGTGCCGCAGGCAGCCCACCCACCATGGGCATGCCCCCCAGCAAAGGCACATGTCTCCTTGAACTAATGAACACCAACTCATGTCCCCTTGCACCCCCACCCCCCAGCACTGTGGGGCACCTGCCAGCAGGCCCCCACCCATGTCCAACTCATGTCCCCCACCACCCCCACCCCCCAGCACTGTGGGGCACCTGCCAGCAGGCCCCCACCCATGTCCAACTCATGTCCCCCACCACCCCCACCCCCCAGCCACCAGGGTCACCCTCCACCAGGCCCCCACTCATGTCTCCCACCACCCCCAAACCCCAGCAGTGCAGGGTCACCCTCCACCAGGCCCCCACTCATGTCTCCCACCACCCCCACCCCCCAGCCACCAGGGGCACCCTCCACCAGGCCCCCACTCATGTCTCCCACCACCCCCACCCCCCAGCCACCAGGGGCACCCTCCAAAAGGCCCCCACTCATGTCTCCCACCACCCCCAAACCCCAGCAGTGCAGGGTCACCCTCCACCAGGCCCCCACTCATGTCTCCCACCACCCCCACCCCCCAGCCACCAGGGTCACCCTCCACCAGGCCCCCACTCATGTCTCCCACCACCCCCAAACCCCAGCAGTGCAGGGTCACCCTCCACCAGGCCCCCACTCATGTCTCCCACCACCCCCAAACCCCAGCAGTGCAGGGTCACCCTCCACCAGGCCCCCACTCATGTCTCCCACCACCCCCAAACCCCAGCAGTGCAGGGTCACCCTCCACCAGGCCCCCACTCACGTCTCCCACCACCCCCACCCCCCAGCCACCAGGGGCACCCTCCACCAGGCCCCCACTCATGTCTCCCACCACCCCCACCCCCCAGCCACCAGGGTCACCCTCCACCAGGCCCCCACTCATGTCTCCCACCACCCCCAAACCCCAGCAGTGCAGGGTCACCCTCCACCAGGCCCCCACTCATGTCTCCCACCACCCCCAAACCCCAGCAGTGCAGGGTCACCCTCCACCAGGCCCCCACTCATGTCTCCCACCACCCCCACCCCCCAGCCACCAGGGGCACCCTCCACCAGGCCCCCACTCATGTCTCCCACCACCCCCACCCCCCAGCCACCAGGGTCACCCTCCACCAGGCCCCCACTCATGTCTCCCACCACCCCCAAACCCCAGCAGTGCAGGGTCACCCTCCACCAGGCCCCCACTCATGTCTCCCACCACCCCCACCCCCCAGCCACCAGGGGCACCCTCCACCAGGCCCCCACTCATGTCTCCCACCACCCCCACCCCCCAGCCACCAGGGTCACCCTCCACCAGGCCCCCACTCATGTCTCCCACCACCCCCAAACCCCAGCAGTGCAGGGTCACCCTCCACCAGGCCCCCACTCATGTCTCCCACCACCCCCACCCCCCAGCCACCAGGGGCATCCTCCACCAGGCCCCCACTCATGTCTCCCACCACCCCCACACCCCAGCAGTGCAGGGTCACCCTCCACCAGGCCCCCACTCATGTCTCCCAGCACCCCCACCCCCCCAGTCACCAGGGGCAGCCTCCACCAGTCCCCCACCCATGTCTCCCACCACCCCCACCCCCCAGCCACCAGGGTCACCCTCCACCAGGCCCCCACTCATGTCTCCCACCACCCCCAAACCCCAGCAGTGCAGGGTCACCCTCCACCAGGCCCCCACTCATGTCTCCCACCACCCCCACCCCCCAGCCACCAGGGTCACCCTCCACCAGGCCCCCACTCATGTCTCCCACCACCCCCAAACCCCAGCAGTGCAGGGTCACCCTCCACCAGGCCCCCACTCATGTCTCCCACCACCCCCACCCCCCAGCCACCAGGGTCACCCTCCACCAGGCCCCCACTCATGTCTCCCACCACCCCCACCCCCCAGCCACCAGGGGCACCCTCCACCAGGCCCCCACTCATGTCTCCCACCACCCCCACCCCCCAGCCACCAGGGGCACCCTCCACCAGGCCCCCACTCATGTCTCCCACCACCCCCACCCCCCAGCCACCAGGGTCACCCTCCACCAGGCCCCCACTCATGTCTCCCACCACCCCCAAACTCCAGCAGTGCAGGGTCACCCTCCACCAGGCCCCCACTCATGTCTCCCACCACCCCCAAACCCCAGCAGTGCAGGGTCACCCTCCACCAGGCCCCCACTCATGTCTCCCACCACCCCCACCCCCCAGCCACCAGGGGCACCCTCCGCCAGGCCCCCACTCATGTCTCCCACCACCCCCACCCCCCAGCCACCAGGGTCACCCTCCACCAGGCCCCCACTCATGTCTCCCACCACCCCCAAACCCCAGCAGTGCAGGGTCACCCTCCACCAGGCCCCCACTCATGTCTCCCACCACCCCCAAACCCCAGCAGTGCAGGGTCACCCTCCACCAGGCTCCCACTCATGTCTCCCACCACCCCCACCCCCCAGCCACCAGGGGCACCCTCCACCAGGCCCCCACTCATGTCTCCCACCACCCCCACCCCCCAGCCACCAGGGTCACCCTCCACCAGGCCCCCACTCATGTCTCCCACCACCCCCAAACCCCAGCAGTGCAGGGTCACCCTCCACCAGGCCCCCACTCATGTCTCCCACCACCCCCACCCCCCAGCCACCAGGGGCACCCTCCACCAGGCCCCCACTCATGTCTCCCACCACCCCCACACCCCAGCAGTGCAGGGTCACCCTCCACCAGGCCCCCACTCATGTCTCCCAGCACCCCCACCCCCCCAGTCACCAGGGGCAGCCTCCACCAGGCCCCCACCCATGTCTCCCACCACCCCCACCCCCCAGCCACCAGGGTCACCCTCCACCAGGCCCCCACTCATGTCTCCCACCACCCCCAAAACCCAGCAGTGCAGGGCCACCCTCCACCAGGCCCCCACTCATGTCTCCCACCACCCCCACCCCCCAGCCACCAGGGTCACCCTCCACCAGGCCCCCACTCATGTCTCCCACCACCCCCAAACCCCAGCAGTGCAGGGTCACCCTCCACCAGGCCCCCACTCATGTCTCCCACCACCCCCACCCCCCAGCCACCAGGGTCACCCTCCACCAGGCCCCCACTCATGTCTCCCACCACCCCCACCCCCCAGCCACCAGGGGCACCCTCCACCAGGCCCCCACTCATGTCTCCCACCACCCCCACCCCCCAGCCACCAGGGGCACCCTCCACCAGGCCCCCACTCATGTCTCCCACCACCCCCACCCCCCAGCCACCAGGGTCACCCTCCACCAGGCCCCCACTCATGTCTCCCACCACCCCCACCCCCCAGCCACCAGGGTCACCCTCCACCAGGCCCCCATTCATGTCTCCCACCACCCCCAAACCCCAGCAGTGCAGGGTCACCCTCCACCAGGCCCCCACTCATGTCTCCCACCACCCCCACCCCCCAGCCACCAGGGTCACCCTCCACCAGGCCCCCACTCATGTCTCCCACCACCCCCACCCCCCAGCACTGTGGGGAACCTGCCAGCAGGCCCCCACACATGTCCCCCTGGCCCCAGGTCCTGACGATACACAATCATGGCAGTAATGGCCAGCATACCCAGCACAAACACCCAGGCAAGGATTGCATCCACCCACATAGTGAATGCAATCACATGACACAACCCCAATGCCAAGTATGCAAAAGAACACATGTCCGTCACACACACATACACAATGGGTGCAAGTGAATGTCAAAACCCATATCATGACATGTAACAAACCAATGAGAAAATAACACAAGTGTAAGAAAATATAAAAAATGTATTAAATACCAAAAATAAGTGAACTTTTCAAACATACAACGATGTGGCTAAGTAAATAAATGGTCCATGTCCGAGAACAAAAGTGATAAACAAAAAAACAAAGGAATAAAAAATTAAAATGAATTTGTCCAAAGCAATATCATGTCATAGGAAATTAATGAAAAACCATTACGTCATGGTGAAAACAATAAGAAATTAAAAAAATGTATCTCCCAAAAAAACAAACTATATACAGGAATGTTCCAGGGTCCATGAGCCCAACACCAAAAATGAAACCTACCACTAACTAATGTAAAATATATGTACAAAAAAGTGGCCATTGTCCGAGCGGTCCAAAATAATAAAAATAAATAAAGGAAACCTAGCACTAACTAACTAAATAACTATATACAAAGGCAGCGGGCAAGTCCTGCGGCTCACTTGGTGATGTTGCTGGCCAGGGCATCATCGAACTCCATGTCGATGTCCTGGAGGCGGGACTCTGTCCTGGCCCCGAGGTCTCGCAGGGACAACCCCATGTCCACCTCAAACTCCCTGCGAGCTTCCTCGAGGCACTCAGCCCGCCTCAATGCCCGACGCATGGAGAACTCCGCCCTGACCATGGCGAGCCGCTCCTCTTCCGCCCGCTGCCGCTCCGCACCTATCCGCTGGCCAAACTCCTCCCACACGGAACACACCACCATCCCAGGGTTGCCCTGCCCTCCGGCCGATGCCTGCCCCTCTGATCTTGATGGCCCCGAGCCATGATGCCTCCCACGTCGAGCCCGCTGCTGCCTCCGACGCCACTGCCTCTGCCAGCACGACGGCATCCAGGCTGATGGAAACCACCGACGCCGTCGTGCACGTGCCCTGCCCGATGATGCCGTCACATCTTCCATCTGCTGGGGTCCACTTGCTGTGTTGTCCACCCCTGCTGGACCTCCGACTCCCAACTGTGGCAGGGATGGGATCCCCACCGAGCTGGCTGCATTGGTCGGGGCAGGTCCACAGGGGGCCCTGGTGGCATCTGGGCCGGAAGACGGCAAGGAGAACGACCGGTGGATAGCCTGCACAGAGGAGGAGAGGGCCGTCAGATTGGCCAACACATGCAGGAAACCCCCGAACATGGCCGATCCCAATTGGGCCACGTCGGCACGGTGCACTTCGTGATGACGTGCGTGCTCCTCCCGGGAAGCACGCACGTCATCACGAATCACAGCCGTGCGCATCGCGACCCCAATCAGGACCTTCTCCACGCGGCCAGGGGTTACCACGTCCGCGGGTGGAGGGGAGTCAGGTGACATGGACATCCCCTCTACCTGCGGACGGGCCTGGGACAGGGCATCCCTGCTGGTGCATGGTGGTGCACTCACAGGGTCAGGGACAGTGACATGCACAGGCCCCTCCACGGTGACCTGTGCTGCCTCCTGCCCCTGGCCCTGGACTGCACCACTTGCACCAGCAGGGATGCTCCCACCAGGCCCCATGTGTGCACCAGTGTCGGCCTCCTCCTCCTCTGTGCAAACCACCAACCTGGATGGCTCCTCACCGTCTCCCGCCGTAGCAGGCCCCTGTGGGGGCTCACCCACCCCTTCCGCTGCAGCCGTGGGGGCATCCCCGCCGCCTTGCTCCACAGCGCCGTCTCCGCCCTCTTCTTCACTAGCCGCTGCGTAGAGGGAGACAAAGGACACAAGCATCAGGCTACTGTACAATGGTCCCCTAGACAGGAAGCAATAGCAGATGAGCACCACTGTCAAAGTACACTTCCATCATGTCCCTCCACAACACATGGGTCAGTCCAGGCAAAACACACACAGTAACAGGCATGGTGCATGCCATGGACATTTCCATGCATGTCCAATGGACTCTAGAAACATTCAATGATATGTAACTCACATGCATCATGGCTCATGCATATCACATGCACACACTTCACCTCAGTCACATCCATCTGGCCCCAAACACACCGAACACAGGCGAAACAAGGGTAAGTTGGGTGCGTCACTGAATCTGTGCATTGTCACACACATGTGTCATGCATCCATGGCATGCACAAGTCACAGACACGCAGGTCAGGCACACAGACATGGCTACCCTATATGTACCTGGCATCAGCACCCATCCTTCACCCCCATCCATGTCCAGGTACAGAGACTGGCATGCTCTCATGTCCAAAATCTGCATAGGGCTCCCCATGTCGCATTTCAACACATGCAACAACCATGTGGGTCACACATCACTGGTCGCACATGCATTACCATGATGTCCCTGCACACATACATGCATACATGGCCCATGGCACACATACAGGCAAGTATCATAGAACCAGCACACCGCAACATGCCCTGTCTCACACAGTAATGCTTGGACACATACCGCTCAACTCCAGACGGGCCTCCCTCTCAAGGACCTGGGCGTGGAGTGCTGGGCGTACGCGTTCCAGGACCCTCTTCTGGATGGGACTCATGCGGCCCCGGCCCCCCTCCACGAGGCGCCGGGCCTTCACAAGGGTCCTGGACCTCAAGTCCTCCCAGCGCTTCTTGATCTTCTGGACGTTGCGGGTTGCCACCCCCTCCGCGTTGATGGCAACCACACAGTCGGCCCAGATCCTCTCCCGTCCTTCCTTGCTGGCGCGGGACGATCCAAAGAGGGCATCATACTGCCCCAGGACATGCTCCACCAGGACACCAACTTCGGTGGCAGTGAAGCTGGTGCCCCTCTGCCCCTCTGGCCTGGGGTTGCCACTGGTGCCAGATGTGGAAGTGCCCGACATGGCAACTCCAGAGGCAGGTGTGGGTGGGCAACTGGGTCCTGGGGCTGGGCTGTGGAGCGATGTAATCCCAGTTGGGAGTCTTCAGTTCCAGCAGGGGTGGACACAGCAACTGGACCCCTGCAGATGGCTGATGTGCAGGCACCAAATGGCAGGGCACGGTGGCAGCAGGCAGGCAGGCAGGCAGGCAGGCAGCAGCAGATAGCACGTGGGAGGCTGCTCGGGGCACTGGGGGGCAGTAACTCGGCCTTCTGGGCAGGAGCGTGGTGTTCCGTGTGTTTTCGGGTGGCCAGCTTGATACGATGTGATTTGGCACGTGAAAATCCTGCACGTCAGCGTGAAATCCGAGGAAAGGCCCTTAGCGCGTAAGCGCGTCAGCACGCATACGCGATTCTATTGGACCAGAGTCCCTCAGCGCGTAAGCGCGTCTGACGTGACCCGCACGGGCGTTCCCCACTCAGCACGTGATGACGGAACACACGTGGAAATACTGCACGTCAGAGTGTCATCGCGTGATTGGCCTATGTACGTGTATTTCATTGCGTGTAATTGGACAAAAGTGTGCGTACACGCGATTGGCCTATGTACGTGTATTTAATGGGTGCGCGGCCACTTACACACGCAAGTACGTCAGCGAACCTGTATCCCGTGGTGCGTGTGAATTTCCACACGCTATTGGACTGGGAACTGGATTCCAGGGGTGCGCGGGTCACACGCTGTATCCCGTGGTGCGTGTGAATTTCCACACGCTATTGGACTGGGAACTGGATTCCAGGGGTGCGCGGGTCACACGCTGTATCCCGTGGTGCGTGTGAATTTCCACACGCTATTGGACTGGGAACTGGATTCCAGGGGTGCGCGGGTCACACGCTGTATCCCGTGGTGCGTGTGAATTTCCACACGCTATTGGACTGGGAACTGGATTCCAGGGGTGCGCGGGTCACACGCTCACCTAGAACACGCGCAAAGCATAAAATTGCGGACTTTAACAATAACAAGCTCAGACGCCAGGATGAACATACCGTTCCTAGCAGCAGTGGCAGTGGGCTACCAAAGGAGGAGGAGGAGGATAGTCAGGGCCAGAATATTCACACCCAGAACCAGCCTTTTCGGGATGCCTGATGACCAGGTGTATGGGAGGTACAGGTTTCCACCACACATCATACTGGACCTGGTGAGTGAGTGGGAGGATGACCTCACATCACCCACCCTGTGCTCCCAAGCACTCAGCCCCCTGGAGAAGGTCCTCAATGTACTGCACTTCTTAGCCACTGGATCATTTCAGCGGACAAGTGCCATAGTGGGTGGGGTGTCACAGGCCACCCAGTCACGCTGCCTACACCAGGTCTTGAACATCATGACTGCACGCCCATCAGTCCGCAGGCACATATACCTGCCCAGAACACCTGCAGAAAGGCATGCTGCCGCCCTGGATTTTTACGCTGTGGCACGATTCCCCAAAGTGCTAGGTGCCATCGACTGCACCCATGTGGCTCTACGTCCCCCCAGGGCATCTGAGCACATCTATAGGAACCGCAAGCACTGGCATTCCATCAACGTGCAGGTAGCATGTAATGCCAAGGGAATCATCACCTCAGTATATGCCAACTATCCCGGCTCCACCCACGACAGCTTAATTTACCGAATGTCCACCCTAAGCCGGGACCTAGAAGCTGGGCGGCATGGCGATACATGGCTGCTTGGTGAGTATGTATGCCACTGCACATGCATGCATGTTGGATACTGAGCAAGGTCACAACCCCACCAATGATACCAATCACCACCTCCACAGGGGACAGTTCCTACCCTCTCAGCCCCCACATGATGACGCCAATTCGGAACCCCACCACGCCACCCCAGGTAAGATATAACACAGCCCACATTACAACCAGGGGCATAGTGGAGCGCACATTCGGAGTGCTAAAGTCACGCTTTCGCTCCCTTGACCGTTCTGGCGGGCAGCTGTTATACGCTCCCCCAGTAGTGTGCAGGATCATAGTGGCAGCATGTGTCCTGCACAACGTTGCAACACGCCGGGGCCTGGCCGTGGACATGGTGGTGGCCCCACATCCCCAACCACATGCACAGCCGCTGCGCATGGGAGGGGAAAGGGCACGGGGGAGGCAGCCCGTACACAGCTAGTGGCTAATTACTTCACATAGAAATCACACCCCTGTGGAGTGCACACTGCCCTGGCACATTCCATCTGACAATCAATGATGACTCAACCTGACACTGATCCTGAATGTCTGGAGAATGAACCGGGAATACCATGTCAGCCTGAGATTGTTCACCTGGAAGTGTCACAATGTGTGCATCCCTACCCACACAGACACCACCAATGCAGTTTTGTGAAGTTACACATTGAAGCAGCTAAAATGAATACCCACTTGCAAAATGCAACAAGAGGACAGTGCCATGTCAGCCAACCCAACCCCAGCACCGCCACACGACACACCGTGCCATGTCATGCTAATTGCAGGTAAACAAAGTAATCCCCACAACATGACATCAGTCTCACTATGTACAGTGGCACTATTAGAAACCTGCAACACCTGAAATGCTCACAGCAATGCCGGACCAACAACATACTTGAGCACGTAGTACCATTAACATGACATCACAAATGTTACATATTAGTAGTCTCACCACCTGGAAATGCCTGCACTCCCACCACTACCAACTGTGCAGTGTTGTCGCCATGTAGAGTTGTAGGTGCACTGCTGCCAACATGGTCCCCATCTCCAGACTAGAGGTCCTTGTGTGGACATGAGGAAGGGACCTGCAAATTGGGAGGTAGACACAGAAGAAGAGTTACACATCAATGCAACATGCAGTGTACAACACAACAGCAATATGCACTATGAATGTATACACAGTATTGACTACAGACTGGCCACACAGCTCATGGGAGTCCAACGTCACTGTGTAATTCACTGTCACTTGGGCACACCCTTTGCAAGCCCATGGAAACGGGAAGCAGGAGGGGTGTGTGTGACTCAAACCCAAGCATCTGAACCAAATACATTACAAGCCTGCATGTGCCCAGCCACAATGCAGCGTATGCCCACAGGAACCACGGAAGCCAACAGATCGAAGCCAACAGATCGAAGCCAACAGATCGTCCCAAAAAAATTGGGAATAAAAGAAATCAAAATAAAAATAAAAATAAGAAACAATCAAAAATGGCCATTGATGGGCCCGGGGGGGTTGGGGAGGCCACCCAGGAGGTCCGAGGACAGGATGCACACCAGAACCCACCTGCGTGGATCCTGGGAAGATAAAACACCTCCATGGGCTCATGGCCCACACGGCTACCCTATTGTGGGAGTATCACTGCTGTCGCTATTATCACCCTGTGCAGCTGCATCCGGAGGTGGTTGCACTATGGGAGGCAGCCCACGCAAGGCCCTAGTCTGCTCCTCCATGGCTGCAAGCATGCGGGTGTGGTAGGTCTGGTTCTGGAGGATGAGTGTGCGGAGGTCCCCATGCAACAACTCACGGGATGCCCGGACCTCCGCCCTCGTTGCCTGCATCTCAGCTGAGAGCGTACGGGTGAGACGCTCCAGCTGCTGTTCTGTCCTTTGGTGTGTTGAAGCCTCAAGCTCAACAAGAGTCGTCCTGAGGTGAAGGAGCTCCTGCCTCAGGGCTTCCCTGTGGCCCTGGGACTCAATGGAGATGGCCTCCTGCAGAGTCGCCAGTGCCGCCCGCCTGTCCCTGTTGGACCCCAACATGTCCTCCCTGTGTGACTGGCAGATGGAGTCGGTTGCCTGCTCTAGTCGCTCCATCAGCCTTTCTGGGGGGACAATGGAAGTGGCCACCCTATCCATGGCCTGAGCCATCATCTCGGATGATGCAGCCTGTTGGGTTGCCATACCGTAAATGGATTGCTCCCATGCGGTATTGCCGGGTGGCGTACGGCCACCACGTCGGCGGGCACCACACCTGTCTGGGGCAAGGCGAACTGCGCCTTGCTGTGCCGGCACTGCCTGAGGCTGCAGGACTGCATTCCTCCTCTGATCTGCTTGCCCAGGATCAGATGTCGCGGAGTGTGACCCTGCATCCGTAACCACCGAAGGCGTAGCTGCCAACACTGACATCCCCATGGAGGGTTCTGACCCTGGTGCAGGTGGGTGAGACAGAACAGAATCCCTCCCTGGAACACTCACCTGCGACGGCACGTAGGTCTCATCCGAATCAACACCTGAGTACAGCTCGGGGGAGGTGCAGCCAGAGACACCCCTTGAGAGCACGACCTGCAGCACTTGTGGGTTCTCCCCCACCACCACACCACGTCCCTCACTGGTGGTTGGTCGGCCCTCGGACCCCTCCTGGGTCTGCACCATCTCCACAACCCCAGCAGTATCAGGTGCGTCTTCCCCTGCAAAGACATGAAAACAAAGAAATGGAAACAGGCATTAGCACCATGGCACACATTGAGGGCTGAGAAGCAAGAGAACCAGTACTTGATTGACACATGTCCCACATGACTAAAACCCTCCCATGCATGCACCCTCACTGCGTATGAAGTCCAGGCAAATGGCACACACTGATGACACCAAGATGGAAGATGAACACATTTTCTGCATGCTGCCTGGCAGTGGCATCACACATTGGCCTGTGATTGGCAGGTGAAACACACATGCCATCACACAGATGGCATGTACCATTGCTATTGAGTGAAGATGGAGAGGAGGGCAGCACCTATTCATTCAGTCCAGTTCCCGCATATAATAGCTTTTCTATTTCTAACAGGTCAGATTTTTCACCTGGAGCTGCCAGTCTGAAATGGTCCAATTGCACAGGGACATGTGTGTACAAATGATATCCAGGTAACAAAGTCACTCCACTTTACCATACCCATGTCAGACATGTGACTAGTGGACAGCGACATGCCTAGTGAAAGTGGTGGAATGCAAACAAACTGACTGAATGAACAGTGAAGAAGAAGCAAATATGTTGTGGCAAGGTGACACTTCAAGGGCAACTGGCGTGCAGTTGGGCTAGATGTCTACTGTTGGCAGAAGGGATACTGCTATGGCCAAATGCAGCTGCGCAGGAAGGATTGCAGCTGCGCAGGAAGGATTGCATGAAGCACATGGCTGACCCATACGACTCAGGCGCACACACTCTCACCTGGCACCCGAACAGAAGCCCTCACACACACACCATGCACATGGATGACACACACATGCATGTGCACTCACCGGACAATGCCTCGTAATCAGCCAGATCTCCCACGCCTTGGATCTGTTCCTCCGTGACGTAGGTCCCAGCGACTGACTCATGTGGAGTGAGTTCCATGTCTACTACTGGAGACCCACCTCCAGTCACTAGAGTTGCGGCATGACTTGAGGCCAGCTTACTCTTTTCCCTGCGCTTTAGGTCATTCCAGCGCTTATAGCAATCATTGGCTGTGCGCCTCACAATTCCAAGGGCACTTACGATGTCCGCAACGGTCTGCCAGTTTGCCTGGCGTTGTGCAGGTGTGGTCTTGGATCCTGCAACAATGACCATCTCGTTGTCATGTCCGGACACATACTCGACAAGTGCATTCAGTTCGTCATCCGTGAAGCTGGGCTTCCTGGACGGGCCGGACTGTGTAGCCGTGTCTGGGGCATCAGCCTGTGCCGGACGAGCACTCTTCCTCTTCCGCATGGAAGGTGGTGGTGATCCTGAATGTCCTGCGCCGCTCTGGACACTAGGGGCAGGAGCCCTGGTGGACTCTGTATCAGGAGTGTGGGATTGCACACTCAGCATGGGAGTTGGTGCAGGCATTAGCTCTAGTGTGATGGTGTCAGGGGGAATGTCAGCAGCATGGACTAGGACCGACACTGTCCTGGATGGGTGTGTGGGGGCTGGGGTGGATGGAGCCGCAGCTGCCCCTGCAGCCTCTCCGCCCTGCCTACTTGGTGCAGCAGATGACCTTGCTGCCCCAGATCCACGTGGCATGATGGCATCAACGTGCACCAGCGCACGTGTCGTAGCCCTGCTGACCTGGAAGTCAGCCATGGAGTCAGCCAGGTCTGGTGCCACAATGGGCTGGTCCAACAAGGGCTGAGCATGGATGGTGTCAGCCACATCAGCCTCAATGGGAGGGGGGGGGGGATTATGGGTGCCCGTGACTGGTCCTCCACACATGGGGGGACAGGCTCACCCTGCAAGTTACGACCACGTCCCCTACCGGATCCACCACGGCCACCACTTGTGGCTCTTCCACCTTTGCCACCCTTACGGAATCCTCGCCTCCCAGCCATGGCACTGATGTTAATGTGCGTATGGGAGTGGACGTAGACTATTGTCCTGGGCAATTGGGGGTCAAAGGGGTTGGGTACCAGATGGTAATTGTACCCTAGTGCTCTAGCAAGGCTGAATGTAACCCCTGGGGAAAGATGACGGGTCACGCAACGCACAGGAGGCCCAAAAAAGGGAGATGACGTGCACGCAACCCCTCCTAGGCCACGTGTGCAGAAAGAAAAACCTGCACTACGCTGTGGCACCCAGAAACACAAGAATGAACGTATGCGTGTCACACGCAGCCTAGAATGACCTCTGAAGGGGTAGGCTACACACGGGGCTATCACAGATGTTAGATACGTGCGTGACTCACCGTCTGCCAGGTAAACGAGCGTGTAAAAGGAGCACGTTTGGTTGGCAACACCCCCGCCAAAAGAAGATTTGTCTGCTGTCTGAGGAGACAGGACAACAGTAGAAGGGAACACTGTTTGAGGGAACAGGCCCAGGTAAACCAGTAAAGGAGAATACAGAGAAAAAGCTGTCAGAGGTAACAGGGAATACGAACTAGAAACGCCGTGAAGTAAATCGCGTGTGAAACGACAAGAAGTACAGAATTCACCCACTCGCTCTCCACGAAAAGCACGTACAAGGAAAACGTGTTCTACACGTACCTTTTATACAGGCCCACACGTCCAGCGTCACTTACGCGGCGTGTACGCGCTAGGGCCATTTCCACCAATTACACGCTTTGTCACTTCTGCGTGTAGGGCCATTTCCACCAATCACACGCGATTACACTCTGACGTGCAGTCTTTCCACGTGTGCTCTGTCATCACGTGCTGTGTGGGAAACACCTGTGCGGGTCACGTCACAGACGCGCTTACGCGCTGAGGGCCTTTCCTCAGTTTTCACGCTGACGTGCAGGATTTTCACGTGCAAAATCACTCCGTACCAAGCTGGCCACGCGTACGCACACGGAATACCACGCTCCTGCCCGGAAGGCCGAACTACTGCCCCCCAGAGCCCGAGCACGCTCCCACCTGCTGCTGCCCGACTGCCTGCTGCCCCTGCACTGCTGGGGGGTGGGGGTGGTGGGAGACATGAGTGGGGGCCTGGTGGAGGGTGCCCCTGGTGGCTGGGGTGTGGGGGTGGTGGGAGACATGAGTGGGGGCCTGGTGGAGGCTGCCCCTGGTGGCTGGGGTATGGGGGTGCAGGGTGACATGAGTGGGGGCCTGGTGGAGGCTGCCCCTGGTGGCTTGGGGGTGGGGGTGATAGGGGACATGAGTGGGGGCCTGGTGGAGGCTGCCCCTGGTGGCTGGGGGGCGGGGGTGGTGGTAGACATGGGTGGGGGCCTGGTGGAGGCTGCCCCTGGTGGCTGGGCGGTGGGGGTGCAGGGGGACATGAGCAGGTGTGCAGGGTAGTCCCCTGTTTTGTGGGCTGCCTGCAGGGGCCGTGGAGGGTGTACAGGGAACACCTGTGAGGACCCACCCAGCCTAATCGCGTGTGTAACTTCCCACGCAGCCCTGTAATACACGTACCAAGCCAAATCGCGTGTGAGAATTCCCGCGCATACCTGAAATACACGTACCCTGCTGAAGTCGCCTGTAAAACTTCCCGCGCACCCCTGAAATGCATGCGACCAGGCTATTCGCGTGTGGAACTTCCCGCGCACCCCTGAAATACACGCGCCCAGGCTATTCGCGAGTGGGACTTCCCGCGCACCCCTGAAATACACGCGCCCAGGCTATTCGCGAGTGGGACTTCCCGCGCACCCCTGAAATACACGTAGCACGCTGGGAGACATGAGTGGGGGCCTGGTGGAGGGTGCCCCTGCACTGCTGGGGGGTGGGGGTGCTGGGAGACATGGGTGGGGGCCTGGTGGAGGGTGCCCCTGGTGGCAGGGGGGTGGGGGTGATGGGGGACATGAGTGGGGGCCTGGTGGAGGGTGCCCCTGCACTGCTGGGGGGTGGGGGTGGTGGGAGACATGGATGGGGGCCTGGTGGAGGGTGCCCCTGGTGGCAGGGGGGTGGGGGTGATAGGGTACATGGGTGGGGGCCTGATGGAGGGTGCCCCTGCACTGCTGGGGGGTGGGGGTGATAGGGGACATGGGTGGGGGCCTGGTGGAGGCTGCCCCTGGTGGCTGGGGGGTGGGGGTGATAGGGGACATGAGTGGGGGCCTGGTGGAGGCTGCCCCTGGTGGCTGGGGGGTGGGGGTGATAGGGGACATGGGTGGGGGCCTGGTGGAGGATTCCCCTGGTGGCTGGGGGGTGGGGGTGATAGGGGACATGAGTGGGGGCCTGGTGGAGGGTGCCCCTGCACTGCTGGGGGGTGGGGGTGGTGGGTGACATGAGTCGGGCATGAGTGGGGGCCTGGTGGAGGGTGCCCCTGGTGGCTGGGGGGTGGGGGTGATAGGGGACATGAGTGGGGGCCTGGTGGAGGGTGCCCCTGCACTGCTGGGGGGTGGGGGTGGTGGGAGACATGAGTCGGGCATGAGTGGGGGCCTGGTGGAGGGTGCCCCTGGATGGTGGGGGGTGGGGGTGGTGGGTGACATGAGCAGGTGTGCAGGGTAGTCCCCTGTTTTGTGGGCTGCCTGCAGGGGGTGGGGGTGGGGTGGTAGATATGAGTGGGGGCCTGGTGGAGGCTGCCCCTGGTGGCTGGGGGATGGGGGTGCAGGGAGACATGAGTGGGGGCCTGGTGGAGGCTGCCCCTGGTGGCTGGGGGGTGGGGGTGCAGGGGGACATGGGTGGGGGCCTGGTGGAGGCTGCCCCTGGTGGCTGGGGGGCGGGGGTGGTGGTAGACATGGGTGGGGGCCTGGTGGAGGCTGCCCCTGGTGGCTGGGGGGTGGGGGTGGTGGTAGACATGGGTGGGGGCCTGGTGGAGGGTGCCCCTGGTGGCTGGGGGGTGGGGGTGCAGGGGGACATGAGCAGGTGTGCAGGGTAGTCCCCTGTTTTGTGTGCTGCCTGCAGGGGCCGTGGAGGGTGTACAGGGAACACCTGTGAGGACCCACCCAGCCTAATCGCTTGTGTAACTTCCCACGCACCCCTGTAATACACGTACCCAGCCAAATCGCGTGTGATAATTCCCGCGCACCCCTGTAATACACGTACCTGGCCAAATCGCGTGTGATAATTCCAGCGCACCCCTGTAATACACGTACCCAGCCAAATCGCGTGTAAAACTTCCCGTGTACCCCTGTAATACACCTACCCAGCCAAATCGCGTGTGATAATTCCCGCGTACCCCTGTAATACACGTGCCTTGGCTAATCGCGTGTAAAACTTCATGCGTACCCCTCTAATACACGTACCCTGGCCAATCGCGTGTTAAACTTCCCGCGTACCCCTGTAATACACGTACCCTGGCTAATCGCGTGTAAAACTTCCCGCGTACCCCTGTAATACACGTACCCTGGCTAATCGCGTGTAAAACTTCCCACGTACCCCTGATATGAACGTTACCCGCTTTGCGTTCCTTGTTTGGCAGCCCTGTAAACTGGTCCAGGGTTAGCGCAGCCCTTTGCGATGATTTAGCGATTTTGATGGCTTTTCCTTGCGCGAGGGCGTTCTTGGGGGCGTTACTGGCGCTGCTGCAGGGTCGCTGCGATACTCTGCGCCACGGCTGGTTTGGGAGCCTAAAATCCATGAATACGCTGTGCGCGGAAATCGGTTTTAGCGCACGTGCCTGGCGCAGACAATCGCACGCGGACACTCTGCGCCAGCCGCTTGCGACACTTTTCTGCGAAATTCTATGAATTACCCTGATAGCCTTTGGCCATGGCGAGTGGCCAGATTGTCTGGGGACGGACAATCTGGCTACTGGCCATTGCCATCAGGGACCTAAAATGGGGTTAAAGCGGGCCTGGCCACCTTGGACCGGCGATGTGGTACGTTTTCAAAATTGAGATATGCTTAAAAGGGAAAAATTATTCATCTTGCGGCTACAGCCCAACGTGATAGGCGAGTTTGCAGCAAACTTGAGTGAGGAGCATTGGCCAGGACCCAAAAGCATGCTTTTGCAAATCTGGCCTGTGTTTTATTTTTTCAAACGTGTCAAAATGTAGGTACAATAAATTGTCATATACCTTTGGTGCCTGGGCAGTGTGACTGGCCCCTAGCAAGGACAAATGTCTACTTTGATTTGCTTATTGGGGCCTGCAGCATGTCTAAAGTCCATCCCCCATGAATTGTAGACACTGGCCATTGCGGCAAGCCATGAACACTGGCCATTGGTCACGTTATGGGGGTACAGTAGAGACTGAACCAGGATGCAGGCTAGGTGCAGTGGCTAATGAGGGTGGTTCAGTGAGACCGGGGTCATGGTCTAGCTTCATGCCCTAGGCAATGCAACCACGACTTGCATGTGTTGCGGAAAATGACGCACATTAGTATGCACTGCAAATAAAATGTTGGATGAAGTAGGGTTATAGTCCTTTCATATATGTTAATATAGGAATTATTAATAGCTTATATACAGTGCTGTGACATCATGAAACATTTTCACTTATACCATTAAAATCCAGTGAGAACATTATGTTAAAGGGACTAAATGGTCAATTGGCACTAATAAAAATCTACGAAATGCACTGAAATTTCTTTTTTAAAAGGGACGTTATGGTAACTTACAGAGTAACTCTGATGTGTAAGAATACCATGGTCAAAAATGGAGAGTATTTTTACAGGAACGCCAACTAAGCTTTGCACCTGAATCCATCCTTATATGCAGAAACACGCTTTTTAAATGGTGCATCTCTCTTTCTTAGACACATGATCTGCTTTACCAGCAATGTCACTCATGATGCCATAAGTGATGTCGTATGTGATATTATCAGTGGTGTCATTTGTGATGCCATCAGTGTGCTTAGGGGCCGCGTGATGGGGGCATCACAGTTAAGGTGGAGCAGCTAAATTAGCACCTACTTGACACAGAGTCTGAGAATTAAACAGATTGTTAAGAAACATTGGCACGAAAAGCAAAAATCAGTTGGACGGAACATAAGTCCATCACAAGGCTGGAACATTTAAATTCTCAGTTGCGATACATTTTGAAGAAGCTAGGCACAACATTGCTCAATTCCAATGTGTAATTCTAGAACAAATTGCAGCGTTCAAGAGAGGAGGTGGCTAGCAAAGGAGGTTATTACAGAGGGAGATCATGTGGATTGAGCAGCTTAATTCTCTGGCCCTTCATGGGAGGGATCAATCACTGGGATTTATTGCATATCATCTACACAAGAGACAGAGGAAGGGTGAGGTTTTTGTTCATGCAACAGGATTTTAGAAATGTGATGTAGGTTATTGGCTCATAACCTGATTCCATTAATGTGATGAATAATTTTGGTTTTCAAATTCAATACAGTGTGAGCAGGCTTTGCCTGAGAGGTACATAACATGATGAATTAAAGTGTGGAAGGGACTTGGTTGAGCCGTATTTAATGATCAGTTAGAGATGAGCTTGATGTTTGAATTATTAACATGATGTGACCCACATGTCATAATAGGAAATGTGAGAGTGTGAGCGGGATGGGCCCGAGAGGCACAAAGATTGTGACAGTTTAAATATTTTGTGAACATTTACTTTATCCTTTGTGAACAATGGTTACGATTAGAACATTGTTAGAGGCTGTGAGAGATTAGAGAAGGAAGTGGCTTGTTTAAGAAAAGGGAGTTTTCAGGTGATTTCAAGATGGTCGCCGGACTTACGGGAACTCGACGGCCTACTTTATTTCCATAAATTCTTTAAAAATCATCTGTATAGTGAAAGCTCGGAGGTTGTTGATGTTGTAGATATGATATTTGCAATACAACATTAGCAAATTGTGAGTTAACATAATGAGTACAATGAGCAATGTTTGGTTTGAAAGTGAATGATCATTAGTTCAGTTGTCTTAAAACAAGATTGGTGGATCATTTGTTGAAAATGATGTGGTCATATGAGAAAGGACTGTAGGAGAAAAATGTTGATATCATTCAGATGCTTGAATTGGGATAATACCATTCTGAAGTGTCTGCCAGATTTTACACACTTTGTTCAGCAACTTGATTGCTGAGGTTGTGCATCTCTAAATGTTTAAAGACCCAGACGGGGCACCTGACCGGTGATAGCGGTCTGCTGCATCGTTGCCCGTATGATGTGCCAATGAAACTAAAAGTAAGTGAGGTATTAACACTTTTTGATTAAGCATATCTAGAAATACAATGAGGTAACCGTGTTGGATAAGCAAAAACTCATAATTTTATGGTATCAACATGTGTTTAAGAGAACATTTATCCATCCTTAAGGGGACGTAAGAGAAATATTAATGGTTTATACTGTGTAAATCTTTTTTAAATGGCTGCCAGTTTCACCATATATTGCCCGGTGACTTGTCGGCTGGGATCAAGTGTGTTTGAACATGGGCATACGGCACCTGACCGGAGTTGCCTCTTTGCCCTTAGGATTTATTTTTAAAGTAAGTACAAATTAGGAGCGCGTAAATATGCAAATATGCAAAGTCGATGGGATATAGTTTGTTAATTCCCATACAGGATGTCTCCAAATGCGGAGGACGTTAGCAAGTCAGGAAGATTTTTGTGTGAATAGTGGTATGGGTGAGGCCGTAGGGTGCACACCAGCCAACAGAGATGACCTCTTGGGAAGTAAAGCTTCCCTCACTTGCGCTTCTCACTGCACTGCCTCTGCAGAACAGGTCTCCAGAGGGCAAGCTTCCCTCTTGCACGCATCCTTATGTGAGACCTCTGCACTTCAGATTTCAGGAGACACAGAGCCTCTCAGGACGAGCAGTTGATATCTGTCGACAGGGGTGTTGCTAGGTTTGTTAAATATCTGGGGCTATGCTAATATGGGACTGTTGGGACTCAGGGCTAGCTAGAGTTTTGGTTGTAGCCCCTGAGCCTCTATCTGGGTCCCCCTCGCACCTCCCAGCAGTGCCTATGTATGTCGAGCAGTGGTCCTGGCATCTTCTCTCTCCTCCAGCTTCTGCCTGGGCTGCCTGCACGAGTCAGGCTGCCTTCTGCTTCTTGCATTCCCTGCTCTTCTCTATGGACTGCACTTGAGGGGTCCTTTTAAGCCTCTCAGTCTCCCTCAGGTGTGGGTCATCTGAATTGATGATCTGACCACTCCTGCAACATTGTACCTTTGTAGCCTTTTCGTCGTCCCAGTACATAGGGAATTATGGAACGTGAAGTCCCGAACATCAAAGTGAGGTTTTTTCATTTCTGCGGTTTTACAATAAGCCATTAGAACAGTGGGTGTTTGGGGAAAGTTGAATAGGAGGTTTCCCATTCCTACTGACCTGCTTCCCCTCTCATGTGATCCTCCCGTAGAATCCCAACCCCGGGTCGGGACCAGAAAACGCCTACCTTTCCCTGGCCACATGAGAAGGGGGCCAGGCCAGGTTTTCTGTGGGAATCATTGTGATTCATCACAGAAGGTTCTGGAATACTTAGGTGTTTATTCTTGTTTTAGACACAGACAGCAGGTTATTGGATGAGCAATAAGAGGTTGGTGTTATGACTAAATAGGACTACCCTGAAGACAGGGAGGAGATTAAATCAGTAAAGAATATTATTGTTCTCTATAGGTTGACGGAGAAATGATTTATACCAATTGAAAGGACAGCTGTATAGCCTTGAAAGGATTTGTGGATGAATACGAAAAGCGTATATTGTTTTTAAAAAATATATTACCCTCGACAACCATGTCACCCTCTCCAGGGCATGACAAGAGCCAATCATACGTGCTCTCTTTAACGTCTTTCCATTACAGAGAAAGACGGACCAATACAAACTAATCTTTTCAGTCCACATAAACATCTACTGCATCAGCCAAGTTAAATAAAAAACATATGGTGCACATACACTCACTGTCAGTGTAAAATCTGCTTCTCTACCCTTAATCTGTAGCCCTTGGTTTCATTGCTTTCACCCACGGGCATCCCATTGGAAAAGCCTTCAACTGGACCTAAAATTCACAAACAACCACATGCCACTCTGAAGGCAGTTAAAGGCACACCTGCCTACCAAATCTTATTCTCTCCACCTTGAGTGTGGCACCATGCACCTCCCTCTGGTGGCTTGCGTGAGGTAGACAATACAATGAATACATAAGTAATATATAAGTAAACAGTAAATAATTATGTTTATGGAATTCACATTCATGAAACACTTCCCAAGTCCAATTTTCATTTTTACTCAGAACTGATAAAAACCTGCACAACCCACATATTGGGTCCTGAAAGCGGAGGTAAGAGGTTTGTCATGCCAGCAGAAACAAACACACTTTATGTTATATGAGTTCAATTAATTACCTTTGCTTGTGACTCCTACTTTACACTTTATATCAGGGTTGTCCAACTCCAGCCTTTTTCATATTTTCAGGATACCCCTAATTTAAGTTTCTTGAGGTAAATTTGCTAACAATGATTCTAAATGTAGAATTTCTCATGAATATTAATGAGGAATATCCTGAAAACCTGTCACGTTTCTCTCCGTCGAGGCCTGGAGTTGGACAACCCTGCTTTATATGAATGTTCGGCCTGACAGCAAAAGAAGCATAGCAGCAACTGTTGCCTGAAGACCAGATCAGATTTCCAGATGTTGTTGGGCATAGACAATGGCAATGGAACATAAGAAGGAGCCTGCATCATTTTCAGGTGAACAGGGCATAGTTATATTGGCTTCCATAACCCTTTTGTTGTTAATGTCAGGAGTCTGAAATATACCAATCCTTCAGTTATGGCCGTTCCTAGTAAAAGGTAAAATATCAGAGGTAAAGTGGGGTAGATAAACAAATATAACTATATAGGCCTTCCGTTCCTTATCCTTCATCAAGTGTGTGCTTCTGTGTTTCCTGCTACATGATACTTGCGATGGCCGGAAAGGGGTTATGAGTCTTTCCTAACAGACGCCAAATACAAGAAATCAGCTCCTCATTTCATTTTGGGATCTTAATTGTCTGTCAGTGGCCATTGCTTGAGATGATATGATTTCTCTCACTTGGCAGCAAAGGAAGAATGCTAGGGTTTGCGTTTGGTCTTGTAGGTCAAGTGAATCATTAAACTTTCATTCAGAAAAGTAGGAGACCCTAATTTTCTCAGACTCAAAGTCCCAATTACTATCCCACAACCGCATGACTGAGAGGTATTATGAGGGCTAGTCCTTGATAGTGATGTACACTCCTCCAGCCTTTCTAATAATCACTTTGAAACTTTTCATTAATATTCAGTGAATTACAAACCTTGGAATTTTTAACAATAAAGGATGAAACTGTATCCTCATGGATTAACTTTTGAACTAATATGTAACAAAATTCACAAACATGGTCTAAGAGGTTTGCTGCCAGGCACCATTGGTAATCCAATAGTGCTGGAGACACAAATATGCTAGATAACTGAATGCCGGTTATCAGAACCAGAAAACAAAGCAAAAAGCTGGAGAGCAATTTACACTGTCGGCTCTCTACCAACCGGACATTTGTGTATCCAGCTGGCACCTTTTATTATATGGCTTCATTTTATTAACAGGAACCTTTTTATTACTGCCAATGTAAGATGCTGGTGAATATACCTTATTAAGGTGCTGGATAATGTATTATTATTATTATTATTATTATTATTATTATTATTATTATTAATGTTTTCTTGAAGCACATACTTCACCTTAAAGCACATACTTCATCTTTAGACACATTGTAATGTAATGTAATGTATTGAATTTGTAGAGCACATACTAAGGCCCACAGGCTTTTAGGTGCTGGTAGGTGGTGGGATACAAATGAGCTCAGAAAACCAAGCATACTACTACAAACCTGCAGGTATCCTATTGTCACCCGCAAAAAGAGAGTGGCAAAGCATTCCCTAGAGTGGGGACCAGGACCGACAAAAACGACTGTCCACCGATCCCAGCTTTCTGAAAGTAAGAAAATTCAGCAGCATTTCAGACTCTGAGCACAGACATCAAGTGGGCTGGTAGCGCTCTAATTTAGCTTGAAGATAGGCTGCACCCGTATTGTGAATAGCTTGATGAGTAATGCATAACATCTTAAACTCAATACAAGCTTTAACGGGCAGCCATTGAAGCTGCCTCCACAGAGGGACAGATGGAGTGAGTCTTGGAGCATCTAAAGTCAATTGCGCTGCAGAATACTGGGGGATCTTCAGGCGTTGAATTTGAAAAGCCGGTTGGCCTAGATAAATCCCATTGCAGTAGTCAATTGATACCATGATCAACGAGGTTACCACCTTAACCCGAAAGTCAGCGGGTAGGAAAGAGAGACCTTTCCTAAGTACTTTAAGCTTAGCGAAGCCAATATTACACACTGCAGTAATCTGTGCCTCTCTTGTTCCTGATGAAAGAAGCTTTACACCCAGACTCTTAACCAGGAAACTGGGTGCCGGACAGAGCTCAAGTGAGTCTGGCAAATATTCCTCACTCCAGCTGCCTTTCGTTGTCTGAGAGCCGATTACTCAGACCTCGGTCTTCATTCCAATTAATTTAAGCCAATTGGGAGACATCAAGCTTCCAATTAATGAAAGACAATCACTAGGTTTGTGTGGTGGCTCAGTCAAGGGTGAATCAAGATGAAACACAAGTTGTGTGTCATCAGAATATGTGCAGAAGTGGACCCCATATTCAGAGATAAGGTCTGCCAGAGGACGTCGGTACGATTGAAAAGCAAAGGCAAAAGGGAGGACCCTTGGGGCACACCACAGGAAAGTTTGGAGGGCGCAGAGCCGCAAGAGCAGAAGGGAATAGTCTGGGAATACTCTGCAAGAAAGGATGCAAATCAGGCCACAGGGGAACCAGAGATCCCAGCCTGTTCAAGGCGGCCCAGGAGAATGTTGTGGTCCACTGCATCGAAAGCCATGGAGAGGTCAAGGAGAACCAGCACCCTGATCCCCCCCATCGCGCAGTCCTGGAGCATTGCTAAATCATGCAGGAGCGAGACCATGACAGACTCTTGATTTTATTTTCGCTGCACCGGCATCCCTCTCTGTTGCCTCAGCATTGCCCATTACCTGAACTGACCATGTGGTGGTACCCTTTTCTATACCTACAGTGTCCCACCCAGTGCCTGGCCCATGGTGGTTCACTCTCAAGCTTGGCTGGCACAAAGTCTCCTGTCCAGATCTGTCATCTGCCATTCTTAGGGAACTGGCTGATGGATCTAGTGGGAGCTTGGTGGCCTTTTCGCAGACTGACATCTGTGGCTGACAAACTGGCCCCTCGTAAATGTTGTCCCATTAGGACCCGATGTTCAGAGCCTTGGTTCTCTTCGGAGTTGAAAGCTCTTAAGCTCCAGAAGAGACAAGCTGAAAGGACATGGAGACATGTGTACTTAGATGAGCACCGTCTTCTCTACTGGCGCGCAACTCTTCATTATCACAAAGCTACTAGGACTGCAAAACAGACTACTTTAGTAACAGTATTGAACAGGCCTTAAATCAGCATAGGGCACTATATGAGGTCGTTAAGTCTCTTGCGGTGCAGACTACTCCCCAGTTGGATGTCCCTGCGTCCCAGGAACTTTGCGACTCGCTATCCCTTTTCTTTGAGAAAAAAATAGATAATGACTCTTTTACCTCAGGTATTATACCGGATAGTCTGAAACATGCACTGGTTATTCCACTGTTGAAGAAGCTGGGGCTTGATTCCATGGTCATGTCTAATTTTCGGCCTATTGCCTTGCTTCCCTGCTTGATGAAGTTCATGTAATCACTGGTGTCTCCTCTGCTTAGCACCTTTCTTGAATCCTCCAATTTTTTCAATCCCTTTCAATCTGGGTTTCGCCCTGGCAGAGGAACTGAGTCAGTGCTGGATGATCTGACTCGCCTGGTCGATCAGGGTGGGGTTGGTGCTCTGATTCTGCTTGACTTATCAGCAGCATTTGATACCATCGGCTACCCTACCCTGATTTCCCGACTCTCCACCGTGGGTATCTCCGGCTGGGTACTGGCTTAGTTTTCCTCCTTTCTATCAGGGTACACTCAGTCTGTCTCTCTGCCCCCTTTTTGTTCCCGAGCCATGTCCCTACTTTGTGGTGTTCCTCAGGGCTCTTCCCTTTCTCCTATTCTGTTTAATCTGTATATCCGCTCCCTTCTGGCTATAATTCATGCCTTTGGCCTGCTTTACTATTCCTATGCTGATGATACCCAGATTTGTGTACGGTTGGATATCGCCAACTCTGAATCAGTTTGCCAATTGAAAAACTGTTTGCTAGCTGTTGGTGAGTGGATGACAAAAACTCCATGGTGGAAAAACAGAGGTTCTGGAGTAGGCTTCACTACACCATCTCTGTATTGGACCCTGTAGTTTTGGCCAGTGAGTCTTGGCCCATTTCCCCAGCCTGTTCCATCTGTCAAAACCTGGGTGTCAAGCTTTCTGCTTCTCTGTCCATGGCCGACCAGGTCTCCTCTGTATGTCAAAGCACCCATTTCAAGCTACGCACATTACGTAGAGTTCTTCCGTATATCCCGGTTAAGCTCCATGCACCGGTTGTGTCAGCCTTAGTTATCAGTAACATCAATTATTGCAATGGTTTCTACTTGGCTCTTCCTAAATATATTTTACGCCGTATTCAGCTTTTGCAGAATGTGACTGCTAGGGCTATTCTTCATCCGCCCTTGGTTGCCCATATGACCCCGTTGCTATGACATCTTCACTGGCTCCCTGTTGAGCAACGCATCAGGTTTAAGACACTCTGTATCGTGCATAGGGCTATCTATGGTTTGGGTGCAGAAATCCTTCAGAGCAAATTTGCTCAGTACATCCCTGCTCAGCCTCTTCGGTCTCAGGATCTTAGGACTCTAGGTTCAGGCTCACCTGGATCAGGGGGCTGCGCCTTCTTGGTGGCTGCTGCCAAAGCTTGGAACCAGCTCCCTTTTGTGTTACGCAGCACAGAGTCCCATTTTGCATTCCGCCGCGCCCTGAAGACCTTTCTGTTTTAATCCTGTAATCTTGTTTAGCGCCAAGATGCCTTTGGGCTTATGTTGCACTCTATAAATATTATTAAGATGAGATAAGACTCTGTGCCCATCAGAGCTTGAAAGCCTGATTGGAGTGCATGCCGACATCTGCCTGTTTCCAAGAAACAGGAGAAATATGCTTTATGTGCAGTGGGAGCAAAGATATGTGATGATAGTTTGTCATCTCTGATGGATCAAGGTTAGGCTTTATCAAAAGGGGGTGACTAGCACATGTTTCAGTGTGGCAGGAATAACTCCTGATGAGAACAAATAGCAGAGTGCTGCCATAAATATGGGCATAGCACTCTCGGGGAGGGCCTGTAGAATGTGGAGGGGAACCACATCATTAGTGGATGAAGATCTAAGCTGGTAGAGTGCCTCAAATACGATTACATTGTCAATACGTTTAAATTGAAAAGATTCAATTTGACGTGCACTTGGATTCCCCACATTCTGACCGAGGTTGTCATGATTCCGGCTCACGGTAATTGACTAATGGATCAGACATATCTTCTCTGACAAGTAAGCACTAATAGCATCACATTGAGTCTGAATGCAGGTGGAATCAACCGCTGGCGGGCATGGCGATAGAGAAAAGTTCCTTCGCAAACTTTGAATAGTTCACATGTAGAGCAAGCTGCAGAGCTGATGTGATTGGCATAGAACTGAGATTTCGTTGTTGTACGTGCCTTATGGTAGTGGGTCACTTCTAATCTATATGCATTTCTTAGCTCTTGATCATTGTAAGATTGCCATCTGCGCTCAAGACGGCAACGGCTTTGTTTACAGGCTCGTAGGTTAGGGGTAAACCAAGGAGCCAACGTTTTCAGACACCCACATCTGGTCCTAATAGGAGCAAAGAAATATGCTACATCTGTTAGAGCATTGAGTAAGGTGCTGCACGGCACCTGGCCACCACTATCTGTAAAGTGGTTAGTACTGATGATTAAATGGTCTGCCGTTAGGGGGGTTTTACCCCATTCCAAAAAACGTCTAGTCTGCAGTTGGAGACCTTACTATGGAGAGCAGACAGGGGTATAATACATGGTAGAAGGGCATGATCAGACCATTTAAAGGGGAGAGGGCTGAAGGCAGCCATCAAACCTTTCTCTGAGAAAGTAAAGGGAAGCGTGTTGCCACCACAATGCATGGGAAGATGGCTCTGCAGTGATAAAGAAGAATCTTCTAGATTAGCTACCACATTTTTGGCGTGCAGGTCGGTAGGGTGGGTATTAAAACCTGATGAGATCCTGGAAAAAGCAGTGACACGCACGGAATCCCTTACTAGGATTAACCTACTTGAAGAAAAATCTAAAAAATCTACAACTAGACTCATTCACACCTTGAAGTTTTCAAGTCAAAGCTATCAAATTAAGAAGATCATTACAAAGAACTGGGACCTTATAAAATCGGACCCTAATTTACATCGACTTTTTCCAAAACCCCCGATGTTGGCTTACAAAAGGGGCAAACATTTCAGAGACAGCCTCATCAAAGCCAAAAAAAGAAAACTTCCAGTCAAACTATAATGAAGAAACAAAAACCAGGAACTTACCCATGCCTTCACTGCCAACATTGCACCAACATTATAAAGGGAGATCATATCCGCCATCCCAGTAATGGCAAAAAAATATTCCTTCTGGACTTTGCCACATGTGATAGTCAAAGCATAGTGTACACCCTCAGATGCCCCTGTGGTAAATATTATGTCGGCAAAACTATAAGAAAAGCAAAAAAATTGCTGGACGGAGCACAAGTCTAACATCAGAACTAAAAATGACAAGTCTCCAGTATACAGACACTTTAAAGAAAATGGCCAAAATATCACCCAACTACGCTGGGTAATTTTAGAAACAGTACATTCACTACCCGGAGGTGGAGACTTTGCTAAAAAGTTAGCTCAGAGAGAATGATGGTGGATACACAAACTGGATGCCGTTAACCCGCATGGGCTTAACAAGGACTTTTATTTAGGAGCATTCCTCTAAAAAACATTTCTTGGTAAATATACAAGATGAGCATTTACCTTGGTTACATTATGCATTATTGTCCGAGTAAGAAATGTTCATTTTAAACTAGATTGTGCACTCCTCACCAATGATACAGAACTATCTATGTTGTATGTGTTCAAATCCACACAATGTAACCTCCCTATTCGGGATTACACTTTGACCAAGTATATTTAGATTGTGAACTCTCTCTTTTACCAGAGTCAGCCTACAAGTAGGATAATGACATGACATTTGATCTACATAATTCAACCTCATTTTTCGCCTCCACGTTTAGGAACACCTACTGTGTCCCTTTCCACTCACTCTTTTTTCTATTATCAGAGACTCAGTCATTCAGGACAGAGGCTTCCCCCTTTCATGACCATCCTTTTGCATAGTAGTTATACCCTCCCTTGAGTTTTCTAGACGTTGCCTTATTTACAATGTACAAAGATTTTTCTTGACAGGACACTTCTGCTTATACCATCTTTCCTTAAACAGGATTTTTCTACATTTCCTCTGCAGGACACTAACTTACACTCTAGCGTGGTGCAGTGACCTCTTCATTACTGAAGCCCGCCGCTCCACGTGGTAAAATCAGACCATCTTCTGACTGTCACCACATATGCTCCAATTGCGATATTCGCATAATATGTTCTGCTATTTTTGACAACAGTTATCATTTAAAGAAACCAGCATTTTTTAGCTGTTTTTTACAAAATTTACATTAGTGACGTCACGCACGTGGATCACGTGATGACATCACTCATTACGCCAGGACCTTCTCTATCTCTCTTAATTATGTTGATACTTGTGACGTCATGCACGTTCACTATGTGATGATGTCACACTACTGATGTATATTTATACTGCCATGTTTATCTAAAACAAACACAGCAAGAATTGAACGACTTATTGTTGGGACCTGCTTCTCCAGTCATTGTAAGTTTTACTCCCTACTCCCCCTTACCAGCTCACATGTCTTTTTAACTCTTCTCGAGGTAGAGACTATACATCTTTTTTGAAAATTTTAGTTGCTTAATTAATGCCACTTTCTTGTAGGCGCATTTAATGGATTGACCGTTTTCCACCTAATGGACTGACCATTTTCTATCGAGCCTAAATCTCTTGCCACATGCTATTATCTGATCTCTACGACAACACCCCAGGACATCCACGACTCTATGAGGATTTTATCCCATAGTAGTAAGTGCCTTTACATTGTTTCTCAGTGACTCAACCAGTATATTGAATCTTGGTTTACACTTACATGAATACATATTCATATTGTCTTTAGGGTTTGTGGAGCCTTGAAACGCCCTTTGAAGTCTAACCATATATAACACTGGGATTGACCATTTTAGAACATCGTTTGATAACATGATGAGCACACGGTATGCTTTCTTTACTTCTTGTTACTTCTTGGCTTCCCCCTCTTTTGAAATTGTTTAAACATATGCAAAATGTTTTAGGATACTTCCCATAATTGAATGCTGATCCTGTAGATGAAGTTGTCTGAATATCTAAAAATGTTTGAAAATACTTAACTCATTCGAGGCCCTACAAATAAGTGAACTAAGGTCTCACAAAACATGACTTATCACTTAGAAAAGGCTATGTGAATAAGAGTGTACTATAACCAACCATCAGATTTACAAATGAAGACTGATATGTTAATTTGCACATTTTTGAATTTATGCTACTTAAATCAATTGATTTATATGTCTGTATTTCTTTCTTGCATTTATAGATTTTTTTGAAAATAGAATGAAATTGACAGCCCCTGATGAAGAGAACCAATCTCGAAACACATTAGGCATATATGTTTGGAATAAACCATTGTGAGAAAAATTGAAAAACCTTTTGTGAATTTAGCATTAATGTTCTTTCCTTAAATATATACTGTGACTTCAAAGAGCATTCTTTCTCTTATATAGAATGCAATATGATGAACAAATCTTTATTGAAAAATTAATTTTTGTCTAGCCATAGATAGTGTGCAGGGGACGTGAGTTCCCAAATAGGGAACTTATTATGGTTCTATTGTATTGAGAACCCATATGCCAGGGTTGTTTCTTTTCTCCCCTGCACCTTGAAACACATAAGTATACCTTAACTACACGGATATTTAATCCTCCTCTCTACTAAAATGAATAATCTCTCACACTAGATGTGCTTGGTGGCTAAATTCGATTGGGTATTAAAAGCCCTCATAACAAGAAGATTGGAGTAGGTTAAATCCAAATCCACAGTGAAATGCAGAAAATTATTCACGAAATTGGCTAGACCTTGCCAGGGGGACCGGTATTCTATCTTGATGTGAATTGAAATATTAGGGGTCAGCTGGACTCTATTTAATACAAGCTTGCAAGGTAGGGCATGCGGCACATGAACAATTGTCTAATTGATTGTAGCCCGATGAATTAAGACTAGACCTCACCCCCTTGCAGCTGAAGCCTGTCTAAGAGCAGCAATGTATATGCTTCCGGCAGCATCTGTATTGTATCAGGATCTGAACTAGAGGAGAACCAAGACTCTGTGAGGCAAAGTAAGTCTGGGGCATTTTCTTCTGATAGAGTGTTAATGTCAGCCCAATGTGCCCCTGCTGATCTTGTATTAATTAAAAAACCTGTGAGAGCATCGGGCAAAGTGCTACTAGTAACATGACTTGTATTGCTCAGGGTGGTTTTGACATGCATCAGCGTCTCTGCAGCCTTCCTTTTAGTCAGCTTAGCAGATGTCAGGTGCAGATCCTTCAGTAAATCTGGAGGCAGACAGGTAGTCCCAAGAGCTAATGCCAGGAGCTCTTCCCGCGAGGAAACCTTCCTCGCTATTTCACTTCATCCAATAGGATTTAGGAATGAGAAGTCCATATTTTGGCAGAATGTTGAGGCCCATGGCTCCTCCTCAGCCCGGAAGTGCTCAGAAGCGCTTGCCTTTCGCATACCTTTGGCGTGCTGTCAGCACACCCGCTGGAAGCATCCACTGCATGTGCACTCCTGCCTGCACATATGTGCTGTCATTAATAAGGGGATGTGGCATTAACGTATGCTCACAAGACATGCATGTTAGTACAGGCATCATTTGAATACAGTTCTTTTAGAGTCTTAGTTTCTTTAGCAGATTTAAGCCTTGGGGGAATGTATTCAGCCACATTGCAAAACACGTGAATTTGGGGCATTTTGGTTGAGATGAACTTACTCCAACTTCCTTTGGGATTTGGGAAAAGTGGTTTGCGTGAATTTGCCTCAAAGTTTAAATCAGGCATGCCCTCTTGGAATTTGTAATCAGACTTGAACGCAGAGACAGGAGGTTGCTAAACAGTTGAGAGAGGTAAAACATTTAAATGGATTTTAGTTGATGGAGACTTCGAAAAGTAAATTAGTATAGTGTTGAGGGAGAGTTAGAACATTGAAGTATGATTTACAAGAGACAAAGATAAGAAACAAAATAAGATTTAGTTTTGAGCGCGATAGAAAATAAAAATAGGCCATAGTTGAGGGAGGGATGGAAAATTATAATAGGATTTAGTTGAGAGGGAGCTACACCGTTAAAATATAATTTAGATCATTGAGAGGTAAACAATTGAAATTGGAATGGCCATCCATTTGTGACTAGTATTAGAACGAGAATACTTATGCCCTCCTTGCATAACCTACGTGATGTGACATTTCTCATACGTGATTACGCAGGGAGTAGGGGAGGTTACATTATGTGGCTTTAATTGAGTGTGCCAACTTTTTGTGATGGACAAAACAAAATCCTAGTAGCGAAAAGGAAATCATAGAATTCTTTGAAGCCATAGAAATTAAATCATCTGGCTGTAATGGAGTGTGCAAAGGTTTTGTGGTGGATAAGGAACTGTTTGACTGCAAGAGATTACATTCAGTGTCTGTAACTGAGTGTAAACATTGTGACATACAAGACAAAATAGTATTGTTATATTTTTGCGATGAGAAAAACTACAGGTTGCAAAGAGATAATCTTAGAATTTCTTGTGGCAGACGATTGCATTCAGTTGATGTACATAATGTGCAACGAACAAGTCATCATCTAGTGGCTACTATCACTAAGTAGGAGAGAATCCCATTGCACACCTGTGCCTACAATTTCTCAGAATCTGCAAATAATTTGCAGGGCCTCCCTAATAATTGACCACCGCTCCCTGCCATTTCCTCATAAAGAAGCGGTCAGTCTTCCTTCCCTTGCTCTATTTAATGGGGATTGTTGTGTTGATGGAAATGCAGGTGAGATGGCACAACCCATTAGACTGCACTGCCCTCCACCTCCCGTCAGCTGACCACCACTGCGCAATGCAGGCAGCTAACCTTTCCGCCACTGGTTTGGGGTGCCAAAACATGGCTGATAGATCTGGTTGATGTCAGGAGATGTGGTCGGCTGTCCTTATCACGTAGATGTGCATTATATCATGCGGACAAAACCTTAATCTCCAGACATGCTCGCAAAAGGTTCTTCTGTACCAATGGGGAGTGTACTGCTGTGTTAATGGGCGGTGGATGCCATGTGGGAGTTGAACACCACTTCATGTCACCACCTTATGTGGTTGTAGGCGACTACTTTGTGCCCCCACACTTTCCACTGTCTCCTCTCACTTTCCCCTCTCCAACTTTACCATCCTCCAAGGCTCAGGACAAGGTGTCAGCCTCCATCTCTACCTGATTGGCATCTCCAGCCACACTGACCTCAATGTCAACCTCCTCCTCCAAAGATGATACGCTGCTACAGCTATCCAGCTGTTCCTTTTCTATAATCATTGCAAAAGTTGTGTGGGGGGCTCTAAGGGAAGGGTTTCTAAAAAGGTGTTCACATTGTGTATCTTTTTTTCTTTTTCACTTTTATTTTCGCCTAAAGGGGTAAGGTTAAAGGTTAAACGCATAGGGTTTAAAGACAGCACAAAGGGTGTCATTGGGGTTTTCACAAAGGCTCATACCCCCTCATGAGGTTTATTTTCTATTTTTTTTATTTTTGTAGTCGAAGGAGGTGAGCTAAGGGAAAGGGTTTAAACAAAAAAAAAGTCATAATGGTCTGCATGCAGGCGTTCCCAAAAGGGGCGCTAAACTTCACAATAACTACAAAATGAAATGTCACAATTAAGGAATTAAATCTGAAAAGGACAGAGGAGAATTATCTCAAGGGTTACAGCCCACTCTCTCCTGGTGTGGCTGAGCCCTGTTCCTCCTTTTGACCATCAAGCACAGCTCACAGAGAAGCAGGAAGAGATCTGGGTCACTCGTATGGCCACCAAACCTCCCTAGCGGCTTTGGGGCTCTAGTTGGCTTGCAGAATCTCTCCAAGAGGATCAGCAGTTCTAATTGGACCGCTAAACTGGCTCCCTCCCACTGACCTCACACACGAGCTGTAGCGTGATTTTGGATTGTCGGTTGTGGAGCGCTAGTCTTGTGAGAGCGGCTCCGGCCCTGTTCTCGCGAGACTTCACCTGAGCACAGGTGATGCGCCACGAGAGCGGGGGAAAGGAAGAGAGCGAGCTCGGAGAGAGCCGTCACACTGCGGCACTCCTCCTGCAAATGGGGTAAAACCCCATTAAGACATGATATGCTGGACATACCAGCAACCACAATAAGGGACTAGAAGTGGTAAGGTAGACAGTGCATTCAACTGTCTTCCATGTTAATAGTTCAAGTGCATGCCATGTAAAGGTGTCCCTCAAATCTGCGTGTTGAATCATCTTTACCAGGCCACAACATCGGTGAATCCCAAGAGATTCTGTGAGAGCGCTGTATCCCAGATATATGATTCCTTTTGCGTCACTAATTGGGCCAGGCAGACGTTTGCACCTTTTTTCTGGTATCAGGTAATAATATCCCTATATATATATATATGGTCGCCGTACATAATGTTGCCGGGAAAAGGTTGTGGCAACTTTATATAGGTGACCATATATATAGGGACAGGGGCAGCGAGGTTTGAGGGGGTGTCCCCCTATCCCCATGAAAAGTAAAAAAGGGTTTGGGGTTCCTGGGGTGTCCCCCCGCATGTTCCATGTAATAATGTCCCCATAAAAAACGGCAATTTTTCAGCGATTTTCTTGCATGGCGATTTTTTTGAGGGGACATCATTACATGGAACCTTTTTTTTGGATGTGAAGTCTGGTGCTGGCAGGTGTGCCAGGTACAGGGTTGATGGGCTCAGTAAATGTTTTGGTGTGTAGAACAATTTGTTGGAAATGAAACAGTGTGATAGGTTTGAATGGCCGGTGGCATAGACAGGGTTTTACGAATCTAGACAACAATTTGAAACATATTTGTTACTGTTACTGTTGGAATAAAGAGCGAAGTGTTTTTCAAGGTAGCATCTGGACCCATGCTTCTGATTATTCAATTCAAGATGAAACAATCTGGCATATGTTCATGCAACAACAAGCAGCTTTTATTTGTCACTAAAGAAATGTTCATTATAAGCCTAGAAAAGATGAATCCATGAACTGCTGTCAGTATTCGAGAACGTGAGACTATGCCACGTCCTGTGTGCTCGCCGTCTTCATTCTGCCATCTGTTATTACTGTTTCTGAAGGTGTGATACGTGTCTATCATCCGCGTGTAAGTACCTCAGCAGGAACAGGCCGTTCCGCTCAGGCTCTTCTGATGCAGAAGCAACACCTTCACAGGGTTTGGACACATTGGAGAGGTGCTGTGTTTAGACTGCTTCTCTGGGCCTGATGCAAGGAGTGCACTGAACATGACTTCCCTGGTGCTGCCAGTAAGACCGCAGCCTATTGGGCACGGGACAGAGGAAGTACTGGTGATGAAACGCATGAACATTCTGCAGTGGAACCCAAATCGACTATTCAAAGCTATACAAGCTCATTACAAGCATGGGGCAATGGGTGGTAGGTTGGAATACCGCCTGCTGTACCGCTCGGCATCGTGAGGGGCTTCAACACCCATATACGAAAACACTTCTACTCGTGAGTGGAGGTTTTGCTCTGCATAAAACAGCAGTAATGGACGAGGCGGAATTACTGAATGCAATAAATCCACTTGTCCCCCAATGGGGTCCAAAAGAGCTATATAATGGGGAAACACCAAACCTCTGAAACAGTTACTGCACACGGTAACAGTAGTTCAGTTTACCCAGGGAAGGGCGCTCAGCCAATCAGGTGTCTGAAAAAGCAGGCGAGAACACAGTGTGGACTCCTCGCTATTTCCAGCCACCCGAGACCCTTCCACGGGTGGCGCCATCTTGATTGTGGGGCGGCAACAGGGCACCTCTCCCTGTTACTTCCCGATGTCCCTCCCTACACCACCCAAGACATCCCACACCCTTCGTCCACCCCCCCTCCATCTGTCCTCACTTACCTGCTGGAGCGGAGCTTCGTCCTTGTTTTCCCGGTTCTCCTCCTGCCGGGTGCCCGCAATAATATGATATGATAGGTTATTGATAACGCGCTTAATACCCAGAGGTTTCTAAGAGCGGACCCAGGGGTCGAACCTGTGTTGCTCCGTGTCGTCTTGTTTCCAAGTCGAGCACGCTGCCGCTGAGCTATCCTCCTGGGACAAATGGACATAGAAATGGGACAACGTCCATCTCGTGTAAAACAAAACAAATCTATTTGCACCCTGGGCGAATCATGGGGTGCAAATAGCTATCATCCCCTTGTTGGGTAGCGGGGTATACGAACAGGACCGGTAATGGCCCACCCCCTCACTGAGGCCCTCGCCCAGCCATGCATGTCCCCCAACGCGCGAGTGATTGCTATAGTCAAAACCTATTATGAGGCCCTTGCTCTAGTACATTTTGAAGATGTTAATTACTGCCCTTTGTGTGAAGATTTGCGAAATGTGGTGTTGTTTGATTTATAAGATGCTTCTACAACAAGCTGCGCCTAAGCCATTATGTGTGGCTTCATGTAACGGCTCTTGTAGCCTCATATGCTTAGCTATTGAAATCATTTGACCCAGGACAGCTGCTCTGATATTGCCCCCATATCTCAGGTGGGGCCATGTCAGCCAAACACATGGACTGCCCAGGCTATACTCCCTGGTGACACCTCACATACCCTAGATTTGCCCCATATGCCAGGCTGCAGCTCAAATGGCATACCCCCTCATATGCTAGGCACAGCCTCACATGCCCACATGTCCATGCCAGATTTCCATCACTTACCCCCCCTGCCCCAACCCATGTCCGATTTTACACTCCTTGATTCCGTATAGGGGCTACAGTAAAGCATTTTCCTGAATGTACTCACCCTCACCCTGCATAGTTAGAATGTAGTCACATGTCCCACACAGGAATACAGGTCCCACAATGCATTCTGCCAAAAGCTGAGAAGAGGCCACAAAAGACTGCATGTAACAGAATCCTCTCTGCATCCCTCAACGCTGATGCCGTGTCAGGCCTACATTTCACAGAATGCACTCTGCCTTACTTAGCAGAACTCTCTACGCAGCACTTTAAGACTGAGAATTCACTTTGAAGACCAAAAGGCTCCCCATGAGTACACATTTTTACAACACACCTAGGCTAATGCAGTACAGACATTAAATGGTCCAGAAGGCAAAGGGCATTCTGCTACCCTCACAGGAGAAGATCTCCCCGCATGCCATTCTTAGTGCAGATAACCACAATGGACTACAACTCCCAGAAAACACCTTCTGCTTTGGATCCTACGGAGTACCTCACTAAAAGGTTGGGAATTATTTGCAGGGGATGTTGTGCAATTAGTGGGGGGCATATGGTAAAACTATATCAAGAAAGATGTGTGACTGACAAAAGGTAATGAATACATGTTACTACCTACTGTGAAAAATTAGGCAACATAAAGCACACACACTGGACAAACACTCCAGATTTCAACCAGTGTGTTTCATAAATAAATAAAGTAGACGCAGAACCTTGCAGTGCGGTAAGGAGGCTTAATGACCTGGTCTGTGTGTGTATCCATGCGTGGGATTTATATTGTTAAAACATAGAAAGCAATTGAGCACCGTGCCAAAGAGCGAGGGAATACTCAGAGAGAGAGAAGGGGAGGGCACGGAAATAGGTGGGTAGGGATGCAGAGATGCAACTGCAAGACGGACTGAGAACCTTGCAGAGTTTATCGACCTCGGAAAGATGAAAGGCTGAGTCGCCCCCGCCAGGATTCAAACCTGTGTCAGCAAGCTACGCACAAATATCAGAAACGTGAGCGCAGCTCGCTGTGCGAGGTGACCATGATGCATTGCTCCAAAGAGTGGGAGAACACACAGAGAGCATGACAGGGAGCAGTGGAGTAACTTTGCTGAAAATGTTGGGAGGGACATGACATCTGAAGAAAAGTTGCCCAAGTCAAATGAATGGGGACAAAATGGTGTGCCATGAAAGTTGGGGGGGACAAACACCCCTGTCCCCCCCTAAAATTACGCCCATGCAGGGAGGGCAAGTAGATGGGTGGGTGGAGGTGCAGAAGTGCAATCAAGAGGTCAACTGGCATGCAGACTCAGAAAGCTGCAGAGTGGTAAGGAGGCTCAATCACTCTGTGTATGCATGCATTGTATTTATATGTCTAAAGCATAGAAAGCAATGGAGCACTGTACCAAAGAGCGAGAGAATACACAGCAAGAGTGACAGGGCGGGCAAGGAGATGGGTGGGTGGAGATCCAGAGGTGCCAACAGGAGGTCAACTGGTACGTAGACTCAGAACCTTGCAGAGTGGTAGGGAGCCTCAATGACTCTGTGTTAGATCCCGTTGTTTCCACGAACTAAATTACTTCGAATTGTACATGTAATTGTGGGATGTGGGGTAAAAGGGGGGATAGGGAGTATGGGGAGGGGTTTGGGGTGAGCGTGGCAGTGAAGGGGAGGGAGGAATGCAGGGATCCACCCCCAAAAAGAACATTCTGAGGATATTTTCGAAGTAATTTCAATGAAGTAAATAACATGGAAGTAATTTCCTTTGTTGAAATGACATGGAACCCTCAGTGTATGGATGCAGGCATTGGATGTATACTGTTAAAGCATAGAAAGCAATGGAGCACTGCACCAAAGAGCGAGAGAACACACAGGGAGAGTGACTGGGAGGACAAGGAGATGGGCCGGGGGAGGTGCAGAAGTGAACTGGGAGGTCAACTGGTACAGAGACTAAAGCATAGAAAGCAATGGAGCACTGTACCAAAGAGCGAGAGAACACACAGGGAGAGTGACAGGGAGGACAAGGAGATGGGTGGGTGGAGATCCAGAGGTGCCAACAGGAGGTCAACTGGTACAGAGACTAAAGCATAGAAAGCAATGGAGCACTGTACCAAAGAGCGAGAGAACACACAGGGAGAGTGACAGGGAGGACAAGGAGATGGGTGGGTGGAGATCCAGAGGTGCCAACAGGAGGTCAACTGGTACAGAGACTAAAGCATAGAAAGCAATGGAGCACTGTACCAAAGAGCGAGAGAATGCATAGCATGTCAGAGAGGACCAGGAGATAGATGGGTGGAGGTTCGGATGTACAACCAGGAGGTGAACTGGCAGATAGACTCACAACCTTGCTGCGTGGTAAGGAAGCTCAATGACTTTGTGTATAATAATAATAATAATATTTGCATGCATGTATTCATGCATAGGATTTTTATTTGTAAAGCATAGAAAGCCATGGAGCACTGTATCAAAGAGAGAGAGAATACACACAGCGACTGTCCAGAGGATTTATAACCTCATAATGTTGACACTTCACCCTAGAGTCGATTGTAATGACCAATCCCCTCTGAGGGTGGGCCCTACTACCGCTAGTTTGCACCTTGCAGTAAGCGTGAAAACCCTCAAGCTCGAAGGTGCTCATGGCCATAGTCTCCTGTAATAGGAGTGTGTTTGCATCTCCCGCACATCCTTGTAGGCCCTTGATTAAGTTCGTAAATCCACACACACTCCAGCACACAATGTTGCACCCCCCATCCTAGAGGCCGTTTTTTGACAATCTAACTTTGGAAAACATTTGAAAAGCTGCTTCCAAACCGGACAAGTCCTCCAGGGCTACCGCGGTAGATTGAGTTTGAGCTTGAGGAATGAGCGTCCAGCTAAGAGATGGGAGTTTGTGGAGTCAGACAATCTGCCAACGCCGCTGGAGCATGTGATATCTGACGATGTGCCACTGTGGGTTCTGTTAACTGGACAATGGGGACGCAAGCGATGCAGACGCAGTGCCCAAATCCTTCAGTACAGTATTTCCGCTTGAGGTTGCGTATAAATCGTCTGCCACTATATATCTTTACTGGAGCCCATCTGGGGATGCCACTAATGACAGGTGCTGGCGTATCGGTAAAACCCCTGGAAAAGTGGAGAAAGCAAAACATCATTTTTTTTTTAAACTTTGGTTTTATTGGAAATTTTTCAGAAAAAGAAACAATGACAACACCGGGAGCAGTATGAATATCACATTAACACCATCATAAAAACCCCGAAGTCACCTTCCCCCCCCTCCGCCCTCGCCCCGCACCCCAACTCCACCCCTCCCCCCAGATCAGTGTCCCATCGTAAAACCAATCGCAGGAGTCGTCATCAGTACTCGAAATTCGGTGCCTTGGTCCCTTAAATGCTGGCTTAGACGGATCCGCTGTCTCCCGGGCCGTGGGCTACCCCATTGTTCTTGAGTGGTTCTCTCCGGGCTCCATCGCCCCCCCGCCCCATGTTGTCCACAGAATGTCAGTGAGCATCCCACCCCCATGCCTGGTAAACCCCATACCAATTTGCCAGGAAGGTGCTAGATTCATTGTTTACCATGGCCGTCAGTTTGTCCATGAGGAACATGTTCTTCAGTTTTTTTTAGCCAGTCTTCCTTAGAGGGGTTCTCCGGACTTTTCCACCTTGGCACTAGGGCCACCCTTCCTGCTCGCAACATGGTCTCCCACATCCTTGGGTACCTATATATTTCCGCCTCCTCCGGTGGGAGGCCCAACAACATCGTCAGTGGACTGAATGCACAGCCCTGGGAGTTCAATACATAACAATCCTAGGCAGTGTGCTTCAGACCTATGAGTCATTAAGGGCTGTTTTGGAGCTATTGGGCCTCATTACGAATCAGGCGTTAAGGGGTTAACGGCGCCGTAAACGGCGCCAACCCTTAACGCCTGATTCCGAGGTCCCTTTGCGCCATGGTGAGTTTAACGCCTGCAGGCGTTAAAATCCATGGCGCTAAGGGACCATGGTGCTAATTACGCCACCGTAATTTACGGTGGCGTAATTAGCGCCTTCCCCACTCCCATTATGCCCTATGGGGCAAAAATGGGAATGGGGAAGGGTAAAATGGGAAATGGGGATTTACCGCCCCACTCACCTTGGAATGGGGCGGTAAATCCGCCATCCACCATGGTGTAAATGTAGTTTACACCATGGTGGTAAGGGTACGACCCAGGCGGTAACTTACCGCCTGGGTCGTAATGAGGCCCATTGTCTCAACACAGAGACTCAAAGTGTGCATACTGCTCTGTATCGCCTATGGTGTATTATTAAAAAGCGCCTGCCCAATGGCATTTGAGTAATGAGATCTTGTATTGAATTTTAACCGTTTTTATTAGAATGGGCACAGGTACTTCCTGTTACCTAAAAATGTTATGTTTTAAATTGTTTTATATTGTATTAACTTGTAATATGTTGACTCAAATGTATAATATTGTATGTGGCAAATATTTGTAATGCTATGTGTTCTAGTACGATCGGGAGATTGTGATTGTAATCTTTATTAGAATTTTTGTTTCAAATATCTAATGTAACACTCTTTTGACAGTTGGGCACGGCTTATTACCCTCGGCCAATTAGGGACTGTTAAGGCATGTGTAGGTAGATATAATTGCTCGCCCTTGTCTGCCGGTCTGAATAGCCCCTATACCCATTGGAGGTCTTTGTGAATTTGTAGTGTTACTTATATGCTGTAATTTGCAACCGGTAATTGGACAGATCTATATGTTGTACATATAATATGTGTGTTTTATATATGCGCTATAATGTGTTAATAACGATTTATAAATATGCGTGTGTGTTTTTATCTCTAGAGATTGTAAACGTTCTTTTGGGACTAAAACAAGCAAACAAATACATACATAAATAAATAAAATAGTAAGAACAAAAATAGAGAGTACAAGGTGCCAAAGACTAGTATGGGAACTATTAATGCTTAGTAAAGTGATCTCATGGAACTTCAATGGCTTGCATAATCTAAGGAAATCAACCAATCTGAATGAGTAGTGGGAGAACCACAGCTCCTCTAGAGTTCACTTCAAGAAACCCATTTGAAATCAAAGCAAGTTAGTAAGTAGCCCGTTGTTCAAGGCTGGCAGAGTACACTCTTTTGGGTCATCAACTGTGGGGCGGCTCTGGCGGTATCCAAATAGATCAACATGACAATCTGAAAGATGGCGACAAATGGAAAAGGGAGGTGGCTAGTCAAGGGATTACTAGACACAGAGCAGAGGGAGGTGACATTATCACCTGTCAGTAACACAGACCTCCTGCAGCCCTCGCAAGAGTTACTACTGACTTTATTGTAATTTCCAGCTGTGCACCTCATGGAAAACATATTGAAGAAAGGCCTTCAGTCAGGTTTGTACAGTTCCTATAAGGACCAGCTTGGCAAGAAACAAGTGACAGAGATGAAGTCTAAAGCCATGAAAAATAACCGCTGTCATCTCTAGATCTCCAGGGCTTGTGGAAGATGACATGAACAATCTGCTGGATCCAGGGTTCACCTTTTTCCTCACGAAAGAAAGTCTATTTATCCAATTCCGACAAGGAAGTCGCTGATATCCCAGTACATCCTAGGTCCCTCCCAGACCATTCAGTTCTCATACGAGGGTCCAAAAGAGGGTGTCACACGAACCTCCCTCCAATATGGACCTTTGAAGGGGGGGTCAAGAACACACAGATGATACTGGGCCATCTTCAGGGATTTTGTAGACAGACAGGGACAGACAGGGACAGACACAGACACATGTGTGGCCCCACCCGAACCAAAGAAATGAAAAGATCCCGAATCTCTGGCACCACACCCCACCTTCTCGCCATCATATCCCAAAGCTTGATACGCTGCCCCAGCAGCGATCACACCAAGTATGGGTGCTCTGTTCAAGTGCTCTCGTATGTTATTCATCCTTGCTGGCATGAGAAATATAAACTCGTGGCATTTCAAGGGCAACATTAGCAGTGCACAATTAGGGTACTTGTGTTCTATCATAGGTACAGGACACATTTATATAAATGCAGAACACAGATCAATAGCTGCATGAATAAGGTACACATGGCCCAGCATTATAGCAGCCCCACAGAGGGTAAACGTGCTTAATCACGAATGCTGGAGACAGGTGGAAAGCAAAGAGAAAAGTAAGCATAGCTACCAGTGAGCTGTGTGCATTCAAACAGAGACTGAGATTAGTGGTTGTGCGCAGTACAAATACCTTTAACATAACATATGAAATAACACTATGACCAAGTTAACCAGGACCAAGGCTTTTTTGAAAAGGGTCCCCTGATTACTCAACCACTCTCAGGGGATGTACATTTTGAAACATTTAGGGACTGGCCATTTTTAAAGCTGTGCACAATCAGATTGAATCTGTGCAGAAACATGTTATGCAAAAGGAGAATGATGATGGCTTCCTTTTCTATCCAAATCCCAGAATACTTATTGATGTGAGCCTTGAACATGGCATCTGGGGAATACCGCTGTATTTTTAAAATATACCTAGCACACACTCGCATGTCGTTATACACGATGCGCAGAAAATGCAAACTGCTTTTGTGCTCATAAGCACACCTGAAAATAAGGTAGCCAGAGGCATGTGGCATTTGGTCAGTTCTTTCATGTCTACAAAACCTTCTGCTCAAACAGGCTATATGAAATGAAAGAGCAGGCAATGGGTTGCACAATGTCACCAGAATGTGAGAAGGGAAACCTTTTCCCACGACACAGCACAATGCTATAATTTGAGATACAATAAATTTGCCGTTTGGTGGCAAAGTCGGAATGTGAGCCTCCACAAATCGGTTCCACGATCTCGAATGTAGCTACCTAACCACTGATACCCATTAACACTTAATTGGGGATGGCTACCAATGTTTACCACCCTCGTTTGGTGGGGCCAAGCACCGGACCTGCACCATACTGACGCTATGTTACTTTGTACAACTAGTGCTGTCTGGGGAAGTTCCATTGTTTTGCAGCACGGCAGGTACTACTATAACCAACCGATATGTACACTGGCGTTTATCAACCTCAGAGAGAGGAGTGGCCTTTCCGGAATTAGCTACTGTAAGTGGGCACATGAACACAGATCTCTGCAACGGGTGCTTAACACACTGAGCTATCTTCTGATTCACAGTGCGGCTCAAAGGTAATATTGTGCCTTTCACCCTTGGTTATTGTACCTGATCATTATATTTCACACAGAAAGGTGTAAACGACACACAGCGTATGCCGTACTCTGAACACACAGCGTGTTTGCACTGTAGAACGCATTGCAGGATTGATTCGTCAGACCAGACCATATTTGTCAAAAACAGCCAGACAGCTGACTCAGGCCACTATACAGTATCATGGCGTGTATTATGTTTTATTAAAAAAAAGCAGAATGCCTTCTTCGAATAAGCCTGCCTTTGTGGGCCTCGACTAAGGTGGCGGCATGGGGCACATGCCCCCTTTGCCCTCCCCTACAGGGGGGATGTCTGATTGATACTGGGATTGGCTGCATCTGCTCGGAATTCCCTGGAGAATGATGCTCAGCTGCAACAAACAATGTAACTGGTTCTTTGTCAATGGACGTTCCACAACAAATTAGTTCTACAAAATCTTCCAATATGAGCTATTGGCATACTTAGTTACTGCGTTTAACATTAGCACCTGGCACGGGGGAACCCGCCAATCAGGTGGAGCGAAACACGGGCGGAAATGTACAATCTCAGACAGTGTTCCAAGCCACCTGACGGCTAGTTACCCGGCCACCATCTTCCACCCAACCTCGGTCCCCTTATATATATATTTTTTTTTTACATTTCCAAACCACCTCAACCCCATGTATCTGTTTGTTGTGGAGGCGCAGTTCTCCGGCCGCTATGGAGAGGGAGCCCCACCTTCCCTTTCCACGGCGGCCTTATTAGCACAGTATTTTCAGTCAACGACGTGCGAGGCGCCCCGTTCAATAACTGAAAATACTTTTTTTTGCCACTCTGGGATACCGCTTTCGTAACCCAGGGTGCTAATGATATTAAGCTCCTGTTCCAAGGGCTGAAACGGGGTGTGGGGGTAACGACCCTCGCACGGGGGCTTAACATCACATTGTAGGGTCAAACTGAAAGCTGACCCACAGGCAGAGAAGAAGCCAACATTTCAGTGTTTTTGAAGGTAATAATCCCAAGAACTGAGAATCATATTCAGTTATAATAATTCTAAATGCTGCTTATAAACCTTTCGTCAAAACTCTACCAAATTGACTTATGGCCCCGGTCAAGCTATCATCCACCCTGAAAATCAGGGGATTGTATCTGGAAGGGACAACTTTAAGCAAACCAATTGGTGGCTTCTATTTGAGGCCACGTACCGTAAGCCAGCCTATGGAGGGAGGGGGTATATGAGTATGTAATTGGGAATGTACATTGTGTGCAGTTTTGCTTTTTTTTTCAGGCCCCGGGAGATTCAATGAATTTCTCAGAATCACCCAAGTGCCAAAACCGGGATAAAACTCCTGGTTCAAATGTGAACACATTAGCCTCCAGCCTACTTCGTAATCATGAGGCCAATCATGTTAAGATCGACGCAGGACCTAGAAATGGCCTTTCAAATGCAGAAGATATCAATCCTCATTGGTTGCACTCCCACATTTTAGATTTTATAGACACAACTTTAACAAATGAATCCCTTACTGCCTCCCAGTGTCATATTACTAAACACATTGCAAGCGGGGATCCTAATATACTTTTCGAGGAGAAAGACATATAAGCACGAATAGTGTGTGCACCCAATTTTTTCCAAAATGTTTCAGTGCAATTAGCAAAGGGCTATAGCAAGGGTAAACATTGCCATGGTGCAAAAGTGCATTAAAAGAATATTTTTGGTGCACTCAATGTTTGCCTTAGCACTAATTGCCCTTGCAAAAATGCAAAGTTTCTGTAATACAGGCCATAATGAGATGAATTCCAATAATTGTTTGAAATTGACTCCAATTGGTTTTTCACCAAAGTTGGATTGCTGGTGCAAGTAGACCTAGGACAAGTGAAACATGTCCCACCTACCTGCTAATCATTATAACTCTTTTGGCACCTCATTTTTGTTGTGTTTTTATTAGCCTGAGCCCCTTTCGTTCCATAGCAAATCTGCTTTCCAGCATATTTTATTTAGCAGAAGATCCAGGTAACATTACTTCGGCCCCATTTAGCTGCTTATCCCTGCTAATCTTTTGGTGCCTCTTTTTTTGGTGCTCTTTTCCTTAGCCCCGCCCCTTTCTTTCCCTATTTAAGGTGTCATCCAGCCTCTTTTATTTTATAGTTAGAACTAGGTCATGTGACCTCTGCCACACCCACCTGCATATCTTTGCTTCTTCTTTTCCTTTATTAATTCTTAGATCACAGTATGTTTTAAGCCCAAGAGTCTGAAGCAAAGTGCAGAAAAAGAAAGAACTGTTCCTGTTTGGTCCTGGTAGGACCTCGGAAAGGTCAGGAAGCCCACTCCCTGCACCCCATGTAAGCCATCAGTATGTGACCCCGCTCTTTTAGCCGCCATCCACTACTGCCCACTCCCACACCAGGCTTCACTTAAGGGGCACGAGCAGCATCAGCTGATCCAGCCTTCAACAGCAGACACAGTGTGTGTGTCATGTGATCTCAATCTTCCCACCTTCTGTCCGCCATCCACTACTTACCATACCCTCTTCAAGCTTCACTCAAGGGACAGCAGGGGTGTAAACCGATCCTGCCTCCAGCAGCAGATGCGGTCAGAGCAGTTCACATGGCAGAGCTCTTCCCACCTTCCGCTAGCCATATGCTACTGACCATGGCCATCTGAGGCTTCGTTTAAGGGACAACAGGGGTGTAAAATGTTCCAGCCTTCCCCAGTCGATTCAATGACAACAGGTCACATGATCTCACTCTTCCAACCTTCTCTGTGACATCCGCTGTTGACCATGCCTGCCTTGGGTTTCACTTAAGGTACACCAAAAGAGTAAGCTGTTCCAGTCTCCAGCAGCAGAGGTGGTTAGAGCAGGTCACATGACCTCACACTTCCACCCTACTGCCTGCCATGCACTGATGAACACAACCACCCTGGGCTCCACTGAAGGGACACCTCTGCATAACCCAATTCAGCCTCTAGCAGCAGGCACAGTGTGATCAGGTCCCATTCCCTTTCTCACCGTCTGCCTGCCATCCACTGCTGACACGCCCATCTGGGGTCGAACTTAAAGGAGAGCAGTTCCTTAAACTGATCAAGCCTCCAACATCAGGCACAGTGAGTGCAGATCACATGACCTCACTCTTCACACCTTCTGCCTACCTTCCATTGCTGAACACGTCCCCTGCAGCCTTCATTTAAGCAGTCTTTCCTAGGAAACCTCATCTCTGGGTGCCCACAGCAAAGGATGTAGGAAGACCAGGATGTTACCCATTTGTGCCTGTATGGGCTTGGCAGGGCCAAGGGCCAGACACTCTGCACCTCGTTTTAGTAAGACATAACCATGTGTCTATAACTAACCCAGCTCATTCCGTCACTCTCCAGGAATCACTGCAGCATATTCACTCATCCACACTGCACATTTTACGGGGTCAACCTCCAAATCCCCTCAATACCTCTCACCTCTCCCACTTGAACCATACACACTCTTTAATGTGGCTTTCATGCCCGGTCAGGAGGGTGACATGGCCGATAATAGCCTGCCATCCCAAGCTACGGCAGGCCCGAGAAAAGCAATGTCTACTCTCCAGAGCCGGCATGAAAGCCATTCACACCCTGTGGTTCATCCGGGGTGCAAATGGGTTTCATTGTTTTACCTCAGGAGATTCACGCTGCTTGCACAGCTGATCTCCAGAGGAAAAAAGAAAAAAGATGGACACCGTCATATGGAAAAGGGGCTGAGTTCCTGTTCCATGTATATGGTGGCGGCCGTGAGTCGGGAGGAGCGCCAGGACTGCAGCACAGAGCTCCGGTCCCTCAGGTATGTGGGGATGGAGGCAGGGGGTGGAAAAGGGGATCAGAGGATTTTGGGAAGAAGAATGTGGGGAGGCACCCTGCTTCCCCCCACATTAACAGGGCCACTGGTGGCTGGGACAGCGGACAGAAAATGTCTATTCTCGCCCACTGTTCAAGCCACCTGATTGGCTGAGCGCCATTCCCTAGGTGCAAATGCTGAATAACTCCCACTCAGCCGTCTTACACGCAGCAGGCATTTCAGACTTGGTTACCATCAGTAAACTTTATGCTTTCTTCATTACCAAAACTTGGCTCACAACAACCTCCACTCACATCTCTGATGTCCTCGTCCCACTTGGCTACTATATCCAGCATGCTGAGTATCAAAAACAACTCACCCATCTTACACACAGGATGGGCTTCTCTGAAACCATTCAGAAATGGTTCACATTCTGCGTATCTGGGAGACACTAGGCTGTCCAGATAGGCTCCCTCAGGGCAATCTAGACAATCTCAGAATTGTGAGACACCAGTACACAGATGATGCACAATTGTACCTAACTGTCAAGGGCCCACAAGAGATCACTCCCCTTTGCTCATGCATTGCAATGATTGACAAGTGCCTTCTGAAAGCTTAATGCTACCAAGACTGAATTCATACTCCTGTCTCTACCCCCCCCGCCCATCCAAGCAGATGCCTACTCTAAGGTGGCTGGATGAAATGTGCTTGGAGAGGTTTCATCCTCACCCAATCAGCAAATTCCCTAGGCTTCATTACATTTTGCTAAGTTTCAACAACACATCATGAAAAAGACTGAAACGGCTTAGTATCAGCTCATTGTAATCTTCGAGAGCAACCTGCCAAAGGACTGCCGAACAGTAGTGCAGGGCCTACTGATCTCACATATCAATGGAGATAATTTGCTGCTCACAGGGTGATATGCGGCTCACCTGGCCCACCTCAATGTGAACCACCACACTGCAGCTCAATCCATCACCAGCTCCAGGAACTCTATCCACATCACCCCCCAACTTGCACTAGCTCCACATCCTGCTCAGAATCTGGTTCAAAACCACGTGCTTCATCTGCAAGGCAACTGTTGCTGCTATGCCGACCTACCTGATGGCCAAATTGAAAACATCAGGCAGCACAATGTCTTCTCGCAGAAATACCATCACCAGACTGGGAAGTAGAGTGACTTGCAAGGAGTAAAATGGGAAACAGTCTTTCTTATGCTGTTCTCCAGTCTTCTGGAACACCATCCCTGTGGCAATCCAACTGCTCAGAGTCTTATTATTATTATTATTATTATTATTATTATACCTGTTCATTAAACCAAGTATCCTTCCAACCCCTCAACCCTGATTGTGTAAATCAACAATTTGTATTGTTGACATATATATCTATGTGTAACAACACACAACATGTTTCAGGTCATTCGACTTCACTGGGTTCATGACACAATAAAATAAAGTCTAGAAAGAAAAAGATAACGGTTTTGATAGACAGAGAGAGGGGAAAAAATAGTGAAGATAGAGGATATATAAACCGACATAGTAGAGTGCTATAGAAGAGAAGCAAAACGGAGTGAAATAGAATAAAAGCAGGAAGAAACCTTAGAAAATGGATACACTTGAGGAAAAGAAAGCGACGAAGGGATGGGAGAGTGGGGGGTGACGTCTTTCTCATACATCATAAGAGATAACATGCTGCAACCGCATCTAAAAAGGACCCGCAAGTCCCCTTGGAGTTCGGTAACTTTATACAGACACTCACCCTACAAACCTGTGCCTCTATGTGGTAATGAAGCTAACATAATCATAACGCATGAAGTAGAATTGAGGTATTTTATCAGATAGCTATTTAGTTATTATGTTGTGACTGGCTGATAATGAAGATTACCCCTGCTAACTGCGCAGGGAGTATTAATTCTATTAAAGACTTGGAGGCGAGCATTATGTTTCAACTTAATTTATTTACTACTCTCCAGCAGTTCAACAAACTTATATAAACTTTTGCAAAGTGTTCAACAGAAAACTTTCTTTTTTTAAAACTATAAAATCCATGAGTCTCTGTAGTCCATGCCCCCTCAGCCAGTCACAATCCACTTCCTGTGTTTGGACTCCACCTCTGCTTTTACTCGCTCTGTTAACTTCTCCACATCCATAACTGAACTTTGCGAACGATGCAAAGACTTCCTAAACTTGGTAACTCAACTGCCGGTGAACATCCGGTCCCTGAAGTACTATGCTACTGGTCAGTCTTCAGTTATTCTTCTGATCTTCCCCTATGAAAACAATACAATAGGAGATTTTAGGGTGGTGTCTGTGTAGAGTACTTTCTAGCATATTTGCAGTACAATTTTAGACAGTACAATACTCGGGAGGGAATTTAATGCTCGCCTCCTAGTCTTTAATAGAATGAATACTCCCTGCGCAGTTAGCAGGGGTAATCTCCATTCTATGATAAGACTGGAGGCGAGCATTATGCTTGTTCAAAGCTTTCCCAACACCGTTCCTGCAAGACTCTCTGCAGGTTTATAATAAAACTCTTTAAATGTATGATCACTCGACCAGTCTGCTGCTCGCATAATTTCACTTAGTGATACTCCTGCTCTCATAGCCTTCGAGGCCATCGCTCCTCTGATTGAATGAGCCCCATACATGTTCACATTCACACCTGCTACTTGCATAATTTCCTTAACCCATCTCGCGATGGTCGCTGTAGTCACGGAGAAAAAGGCCTCCTACGCACTATTAGTAGCTGTGTGGTGCTCGCTGCTCTATTCTCCACCGTCCTATATTCGTACTCCTTAATGCATCGTGCAACGCACCATTTTGTATTATTCGGGAAGTAGGGGTAGTGGACTGTAGTAGTCCCTGTCTTGGTTCTCCTGACTATTGAGAATGTCACTCCCTCCGGTCCGAATGACCGTCTGTTAATCTCCAGAGCCTTGACGTCTGACACTCGTTTACAGGAAATTAAACATAATAACATAGCCAGCTTTCCCAATAGCTGCTTGAGAGAGAGGTACTTGTCTGTTGGCCAATCTGATAGCACTTTGAATTTCGCCCCTTTGATGAGCCTCACTACCGCACGGTGTTCTCCTGCTGGGGTACCTTCTATCGGCAGGTGCCCTGCTGAAATTGCTGATCTGTACACCCCTATCGTACGAAAAGCTGTACCTTTCTGTAGCAAGCTTGCTAGAAAATGTAGTATCTCCACTACAGGTGCTAAAATGGGATGAACACTTCTGTTCTTACACCAGCTTGTCCATTTCGCCCCAAGCTGCGTCATAGCTCCTCCTAGTGGATGGAGCCTAGGATTCAGCGATGAGCTCTGCAGCTTGCGCCGAAATTCCTGGCAGCGCCCAGCGTCTCCTGATATCCTGCACGCGGCTAGCGGGAGTGTCCCTCTCACTGTCAGAGGATGATATGGCCCAGATGGGTCCGTGAGTAGTCCCTCTCCTTCAGGCAACACTCTGGGTATGTCCGTCACTAGTTCCATTAGTGTTGGAAACCACACCTGAGACTTCCACAATGGCACTAATAATACCAGTTCCGCCTTCTCCCTCCGACATTTTGCTAGAACTCTGCTCAACATCACGAAGGGAGGGAAGGCGTAGTGAAGGCCTCCTGACCACTCCTGCAGGAAAGCGTTGGTTCCCTGCGCTTCCAGATCTAGTCTCCAGCTGAAGTAGTGGCTCGTCTGAGCATTGAGTCGGGAAGCGAAGAGGTCCATTTGTAATGGCCCCCATCTCGTGTTCAGCTTCTGAAACACTGCTGGATCCAGTCTCCAGTCGCTGGAGTCCGTCAGGTAACGCGAGTTACAATCTGCTACTAAGTTCAGTGTACCCGGCTGATATTCTGCTGTCACTGATGTCATGCCATAGGTCTTTCGCCAGCTCTGCCAGCATCTTGGACCTTGTGCCGCCCAAGTGGTTGATGTACCGCACTGCTGAAATGTTGTCCATCTTCATCAGGACGCAAGATTTCACTCTGTCCCTCGTGAATGCCTTGATCGCGAACAATCCTGCTAAGAGCTCCAGGCAGTTTATGTGAAGGCGAAGCTCCTCTTCGCTCCACTTGCCTCCGGTCAGTAGTGATCCACATCTGGTCCCACAGCCTTTACGGCTGGCATCCAATTCTATGAGCAGATCCGGCTTGTCTCTGAATATGACTCGCCCATTCCAGGCGTCCATATTCTTTAACCACCACTCCAGTTCTGTAATGGACTCTTGATCTAGTGAGATTATCTGATGATACTTCAGTCCCTGTTGAAGGTGTCTTATCTTCAACCTCTGGAGTGCACGGTAGTGTAGGGGACCTGGAAATATGGCTTGAATAGATGCTGCTAATAACCCCACTATTCTCGCCACGGTTCGGAGAGAAACTTGCTGCTTCTCTAAGCATGCTCTGATATCCCTCTTGATATCCTTTATCTTTCAAGCCGGAAGCTCTAATGTCGCTTTCTGGGTATCTAGTACAAACCCTAGGAAGTCTAGTCTCTGTGCTGGTTTGGTATCAGACTTCTCTGTATTCACTAGAAATCCTAGTGATTCCAGAAGTTCCTGCACCCATCTTGTTTGGTACGCTAGTACTTCTCGATCTTCTGCTAAGAGTAAGAGGTTGTCTAGGTAGATGATCATCCTGATGCCCTTCTCCCTGATCTTTGCTGCTACTGGCTTCATGAGCTTTGTGAATGCCCAGGGTGCCGATGACAGCCCGAATGGTATTGTCTTGAATTGCCAGAATTGTCTTCACCAGCGAAAAGCTAGGAATGGTCTGTACTCTTCGAGCACTGGTACTGTAAGGGGTGGTCTTTCAAATCTAGACGTGTCAACCAGTCTCCCTCTCTCATGGAGTCTCTGAGCTGGTGGATGCCTTCCATCTTGAAATGGCGATATTTGATCCATCCGTTCAGCACTCTGAGATTTATAACTGGACGCACCTTCTCTTTCCTGTGCACCAGGAACATGTTGCTCACAAATCTCGGGTTCGATGCGCATCTCTCTATCGCATTCTTGTGGACTAGCTGCCCTATCTCGCTGTCTAAGCATGCTTCCTCTACTTGCGCTAACCTCTGACTCTGCGGTCTGCGTAGCTGGACTGGGGTTTCTATGAACTCTAGATGCAAACCTCTGACGGTCTGTAATATCCAGGAATCGCTTGAAAGTGCGCGCCAATTCTCTAAAAACATGCAAGTCCTCCCCCCTACTCGAGGGTACTGATTTGCGCTCACCTGGTGTAAATCCTTGGCCTCGACCTGTTCCTCAGGACCTGCGGCCTCTCGGGAATCTCCCCCTGGATGGGAAGAATGTGTCTTGGCTCTTGTTTTCCCAGTATTGCGCCCTGGGGTTCTGGGGTTTTCTCCTTCCTTGATTGCGACCGGCTGTGCGACCCCTCAAGCAGCCGGTCCTTCCAAAAACTCTACTCAGAAAGATCTTGTGGATAGATGCTTGTGCCTTCTCCAGTGAAGCGTACGTTCCGACGAACCGCCCCATCTCCTTTCCAAAGGTCTCTCCAAATAGGAGGCCCTGTGCTCGTTCTCCTGCTTCATATGAAGCCAAATCGCTAAGCTTAAAGTCTATTTTCAACAAAAGGCCTCTCCTCCTTTCTGAAGCGATGGCACAACTCGCGTTTCCGAGGAAGCAGACTGCTCTCTGAGCACAGCCGGCGAGAGCTTCGGGGTCTACTTCTTCCCCGGTGTCATTTGCCCTCTCTGCGAGGTCCATAATCTTGGCGAGGGGCCCTGCCAGGTCCAGCACCTTCTCCTGGCAGCTTCTCCAGGATCTATCAATACCCTTGCGGGGGTCTTTGCTCGTCTTTGACACGAAGGTCAGCATTTTCGGGTCGAGATCGGGCACTTCCGCCACCTTTCCCGGCAGGTCTGGTCGCGGGCACTCCACTCTTAACCGCTGTCTCACTTCCTTGTCTAGCGGTTTACGCAGTCTCATGGCCATATACTGGGTCACTCGGAGGGATGGTTGCCATTCAGTGGATCTGGGATTCCGGATGCTGTCCGGGTCAAACATATCCTCCTCTATGAGGTGCTTCTCTTTCCGTGCTCTTTTCCACCCACTGGGCCTCGCCCAGTCATCTTCCGCGGCCTCTTCTTCGCCTTGCGAGACCTGCTCCACTTCTGGCTCTTCTTCCGAGCCTGGGTCTTCTCCGGTGTTATCGTCCCTGGAGAGGGGGTCATGAGGTCTGGCACCACCAGCATTTCCAATCTCTCTTGCAAGGGTATGACCCCTTCTGCCACTGCGTCTACAAGGGAGCTTCCCAGCACTTGCTTAAAGCTGGCAGCGAGGTCCTGCGCTTGGTCTTCCTCGCTCCACTCAAACTCTGACATTTTTCTGCTGTGCTATGTGCCACAATACCTGGATCAGGTGTTTTAGCACGCCCACTGCTCCCTTGAGATGTTATTAATATCTATATATATATTTTTTTCGTTTTTTTCTTTTATTGTCTGTTAGTGGCTGCACCAAGCCATCTGTCTCTTGCCTCAAGGCTGTTGCGAGTGTACTCGCTTCTGCTGTGCCAAGCTACTGCCTCTCTGGCAGTGTGGGGGGTGCTTCCCTTGAGTCCTCTTGCTCGCGCAGCAGGGATGCTGCTTCTTCAGCTGCCAGAACTTTAGCTGCTGGCACGGCGCACTCGCGATCGTAAAATGGCTTGTCTTGGTGTTGTAATCACTTTAAATGCTCGTACGAGCGTTCAATGCGCTTGGGACCTCGTTGTCACCGTCGCTTAATAGCGATGCAAGCAGGAAACAATGCGGGCTTGACGTGCATTAGCTCCTCCCTCCTGCAGGAGGGGGCTAGCTTATAGGCGCGCAGAACACAGTACTTATTGGAGCGGCTGCTCTGCCCCTCCGAGGGTGGGGGCTACCGCCGCTTCTAATGCTGCCTGATGTCTTCGCGCTCGCGGGTGCTGGGTCCGCCTCCCCAAGGGTGGGGGCTATGCCTCGCGAGCACAATACGTACACCGGTCTTTCTTACACGAAGCTGGCCGCACCCCAGGCGTGCCGAAATTGCGACACAGGGCAGCCGGCTTCGCGTGCCAAAATTCCTATATTTATCTGATGTGACGTCTTTGCCTCAATAAACTTATATCTCACACGGCAATTGACTCTATACGCGCACGAGCGCCCGAACTGAATACTACGTGAAAATTAGTTAAGATCATATAGTCATATAAAAAGTCTTCCTCCACACGTTCCTTGTGCTTTATGTGATCACGCTAAATGGTAATTACATCTTTACTCCCTCACACATTCAAGAACAATTCTCACACGAAATATGGAGAGAGAAGAAAAAGCACTTATCTGCTTGAAGAGCAGTAAAAGAAGAGGAGGAGTCCAAGCACAGGAAGTAAATTGTGACTGGCTGAGGGGGCATGGACCACAGAGACTCATGGATTTTGTAGTTTTTAAAAAGGAAAGTTTTCTGTTGAACACTTTGCAAAAGTTTATATAAGTTTGTTGAACTGCTGGAGAGTATTAAATAAATGAAGTTGAAGCATAATGATCGCCTCCAGTCTTGTCATATAATTTGATAATTTCCTAATTCTGAGCTCATATTTGGATGGATAGATTGTAGGCTGGCAGTTTTGTTGGCCCTATAGACCATAGGTGCCTTAAAATATGCATTTCACCAGAAATTGTACCCAGAGAATTCCTGCATGTACTATTAAATAATTATGTTGTGAAATGTCTCAAAACGTGATGTGAAAATCTCGGCCACTTTTTTGGTGCCTGTGACTATTCTGTGTCTCAGGCCAACTCTGGTCTGTCCTGTTCACCCACTGAGCTAGGGCATGGATTACAACTCCACTTGCCCTCCTGTTTTCTAATCACCTTCTCAAGCGCTGCAAACAGGCACTTGTTTCTACAGCTTCCCTTGCCATCGTTAGCGGTCAACTGCGTCACTGCTTATTAGACTGTCATGCTTTGAAACAGTCAATATTGAATTAAAAGGCACCTCAACCAGTGCTGCTGGGACAAAGCCGTCTACGACTTCCCGGGAATGGAACTATATTGAATTACACACTTTTATTGCGAATGTACTTTTATCTACTTTGAGGCTCAGAGGTGTCTTTCTATAAAATGATTCTTGCCTCGTGATCACATAAACAGTATTTCATAATGTAAGAGAGTCGGGCGTATGCAAAATGCAATTTAATAAAACTACATACGTAAGGCTACAAATTAGCATGCAAATGACAAAGAATGAAAAACGATGACCAAAGCCTGAGCAAGGGCTTGTAATGAATGATTGCTGTCGCATTAGTACTTTCAACAGGCATCCACTAAGTCTACAAGACATTTAAATACTCCATCCAGGGTACGAAAAAAGGGTATTTGCTGGGACTGTTTGTATGCGATGAGAGGGCTGGTGTATTATCGTTCATTCTGGGGTGACCATGTGCCGCTAGGCATTGTGTGCAGAAAACATGGGGGGAGTGGGTGGCAAAACGGACGGTTACACAGAGACATGATGGTGAGTACCACTATGGGATCAGACAAAACCCATCACACAACTGCTTACAAATCGTTACAAGTGACAATTGGATGTAAGCATTGAACAGCGGCAAGTATGGCGAAGATATGTGTCTAAGAAGTGCAGTCTCTACTATTTAAAAAAAATGTTATAGTTATATGGTTAATCACATAACCTTTAGCAAATACAAAACACTCCTCAATAGTTAAAACATCCATCTCATCATATTCTAATAATTAACAGATTTTATTAAGAGGGAAAATAAATCTGAACTTTGGAAGAAAAAAAATCAAGATATTTAAAACTTTATCATACAAAAGAAACATCTTCTTACTACCACCTTGAGAGAGCAAATTCACTAGCTTCATAAAATGTTTAACTTTTTATATAACCAACAATCGCTGTAACTACTGAGGTAATTCAACCTGCCAGACATTTATTCCATAGATCTCCCTCACCATCTGTCTGATGAAGATGTGGAAATTTACCAAAATAACACAAGCGCTTCACATGTAGAGAAGTACATGACATTACTAAATCTTTAAGTGTTTTATGGGTATCAGTCATCTCACAGAATATACATACATTAGCATCGACAGGGAGAAGCCCATTTCTCCCCAAGATTTGTTTTGTCAAATGATAGTTCCATCTAAATTTCAGGAAGGACTTTCGAACGAATCTACTCGAATAAATAGTTAGAAACTGGGCTACTATGTCGGAATAGAAAGTATATTGTGCCTCCTTTTGTGGAAAAAATATATTTAATATTGGCCTACGCCAAGCTGCTCGAAAGTCGCTTGCGAAAGAAATCTGTGTTGCAAGGTCCTGACCTTTAATCCATGTAGGTCGCCATTTTAGGTCAAACCGCCATTTTAGGATTTGTGTGGAAAAGTCACCCTGTGATCTAAAATGGTGGATGATGTCATTGCAAAATACAACATGGCCGTCTTGACCTCTGTACATCGCTAATGTGTAATCTGCCTGCAGGCTACTTGTTGAGGTCATGAACTGAGACCTCGTCCTACGTTGACCTATGTGTAAAAGGACTACTCGGGCAATTAAACCAATCCACGAGTATATATTATGATAATGTATTTACATATTGAACAAAGAACATCTGTTTTACTACATTGTATTAATGTTTAAGAAGACCTGCAATGCGAAACTTTAGAATACACAGTTAATGCATACGCTTATTGTTACATGTAATAAAAACAAACCAGTTAGATGCGGTTATTTGGGATTAGGCAGCAAACCCTAGAATTGGTGATGTATAAAGTGGAATATTAACCTGAAGTGGGGCTGGGCATAGTGCCCACAGAATGTATAAAAAGTGAATGCATTCTAATATACAGCGTCTCTCACTGAACACACTGAACCACGCTGGAGTTCGTTGTGTTGTACTGAGGGCCGATAGCTATCTGACTTTGCACTGGTTTTGTAAATGAATTCAGTAGAGAGTAAAGTACTTTGTATGTTCCTTTGTAACCCGTGTTCGGTGTATTTCCTTTTGGGGTACTCAGCCTCGATATTTCGTTTCTGTTTTCACAGTTGGCGCCCGAATAGGGACCTTCAAGATTGATGCCGGATTGTTGAAGGTTGACACATGCTATCGGACCGGGATCGGACAGTGTGACAAAAAGGAAGGGGCCCCTGGATGAGACGTGACACCTCAGCAGCGCTGCACGATCCGATCCCTGGACGACTAGCCTGTGGTCTGGGACGGCATCTTGAAGAGGGTCCACTTATCGAGGCGGGCAGATTTGCCGAAATCACCATACACGAGGTAAGATTAGTTAGGTAAGATTCTTAGAAGTACCGATCGGTCCTCCTTAGGTTTGGCCAGGTGAGTCATGACCCGACTCTTAATTTAACCCTGGCAATTTGAATTTTGGCGCATTGTATCCGCAGACACAATTATTGACCAGGTAACACCAAGAATTTGAGATATGCCTGGGAAATTGTCTACCTGCTTTAGGGCATTATTCCGCAGTGATAGACAATCTTTGGAATTTAGCCGTCCCGCACCACAGGAGGGGTCGCCGGCATGTACTATGTACTGTAAGCATGGCATTGCAAGTATAGTATTTAATGATATTTGGCACAGACAAACCAGACATGCCTCCGAACTTCAGTGGCCAATCAATGGTAGTTTTGAGATCCCTCGCATTGAATATTTGGAGTCAGTATTGTTAAAGAAAAAGGCTAGACCTGCAGCATTTGATGTTTTGCAGAATTGGAAAAAAGAAGCGTTACAACAGCTTAAGAGTAGAGAGAAACATGCGCGCCGTCATAAAACGATTGCCGAAACAATGTTATTATATGACCAGGATAAACAGTCTGAATCGGCTAAAATATGGAAAGGGCTTTCTCACTTGGTATTCAGAAAATCTATCCTTCCAAAGATCTTCATGATTCTGATGAGTTTTTTGAGAAAATATTAAATGAACAAAGGCCTGGTGCCTCTGCGCCACCTCCGTATGTTCCTGTTCCCGCTGCTGTACCTTTTCCTGTTGTTATTCCTGCTCTTCCTGCTCAACCTGTTGTTCCTACTCCTGTGACTTTTGTCCCTCCACCTGCTCCTCTGCCTCTTTTTATCGCACCAGTTGTAGCTCCTCCATCGAATTTGCCTGCCCCCCCCCCTTCCAAGTGGTCTTGGGCCGCTTGTAATCGTTCATGGTGCAGGTACAAAGGTTGTCACTCGCAGTACTGTACCACCGGAGAAGAAACGTGAGTTAATTGCATGGGCTAAGCATTGTATGGAGAAGGATGATCAAGCTAGTGTTTTTTCCACACTTTTTAATACGGATAATTTTCCTGAGAAAAATGTTTTTATTGAAGGTTTGGGGATTCAGTTATGTATAATCTGGGGAAGATTAAATAATGCGGACTTTCCGCAAGGGTTAAGGGATCTAAATACTTTAGCACTTTCCAGAGACACTGTGGAGAAGGTAAATGAGCATGTCGAGAGGTTATTTGAGTATAGAAAGGAGTTAGAAAGGATACGGAATGAGGATGATGAAGAGGAAAGTATGTATGTACAGAAACAGTACCTTCCGTGTCGTAAACCGATATCGGAGGAAATGCGAATTTGTAAGGAAGATGTGATTAGATGGGTTTCAGACATGTTGATAACTCCAATTGAGGTATATGACACATATATTCAATGTACGTTGGAAATGCAGAGGAAAGTGATACAGGTAATGGTAGAGTACCTGCAGGATGAATGTGTAAGGAGGAAGATTAGTTGCCCCACAGAGTTATTGAATATTTATAAGAGAGCTTTTTCGCCTGACACTTCTTCGACTACCTTAGCGCTCGACTTGGCTCTGTTGCTTAGCAAGCGTTCGGAGTTGCCTACATCTCAGTTGCCTATGAGAGAGGTTCCTCCGACATTTGTCCCGAAGGTTGAGGTTGCGGCCAATGCTGCTCAAGGTATAGTCGCTGTGGACATTCCCGCACATTATGTATCACAGTTTGTTCACGTCCCGTTTTCACGACAGGAAGTGAACACCATTAGACAGTCTATTCCTGAAAAAATCCGACAGGGTTCTATAAAGAGATGGAATCTGTTTTGCAATCCTCAGTGTTCACCTTAGGTGACATTGATTTATTGTTTCCAGTACTCCTGCCCGTAGATTTATGGAAACAAGTTAGAACTATTGACGATGTACCCGGGTTGGGAGATACATGGGTGAATTTAACTAGGCTCGATGGGGAAAGGCCAGCCGGCGAAAGACCACAACAGGTGATATTAACTCTGCCTGATAGAATTATTGCTAAATTAAAAACCATAATTCCCAAAAAAAGAATTATTTGGGACAAGCTTACGGCCTGTGTCCAAGGAAAGTCTGAGGGTGCTACCGAGTTCTTTAATCGGTTCGAAGATGTATTTTCAGATTTCAGTGGACAAGACTTAGGCACAGAGTCTGGGAAAAGATTATTTGTGGACAAATTTGTATGTGGATTGCTGCCTGACATCCAGTCACAGATTACGTCCTCTGAGAGCGCTTGGCAGGCGAAATCGCAATCAGAAGTACTGCATATGGCTCAGTACTATGAGAATCGTGTCAATAATGAAAAAGATAGGTTTGAAAAACGGAAAGGTGATTTAAAAACAAAGGTGCTATTGCAGCAAATTGTTAGGGGCCCCAGAGGGGGTAACTCTCAGGTTAGAGGTCAGTATGTCCCACAAGGGAATGTGGCCTTGGGTCCTGTGAACATTAATCAATGTGCTTATTGTCGTCGAGAGGGTCATTGGCAAGCACAATGCCCCGTCCTTCAACAGAGGTCGAATAATACGTTTGGTAATATGGGTAGGCGATCCAGAGGTCGCCCGGGCGTAGGGGGCCCTGGTAGAGGTCAGTTTACACAGGACCCTCAACAGCCTCTTTCACAGGGCAATCAGACTCCGAGTGCAGACACTAGGAACATATTCGATCATCGTTCCGCTGCATATTAATCTGAAGAGCTTCCTTTTGATAATATTCTGTTTCGTTAGGATTGCCTGAAACAGGGTTTGGAACCTACACCTATTCCCATCAATCAGAAAGGTCCCTACGTTGAAATGATGGTGGGAAATAGGAAACGTCAGTTCTTGATAGACACTGGAGCACAGAAGTGTTCCATTGATCGTTTGCGGGTTCCAAACATTCCACTGTCAGGGCAAACCAATGTTTCTGTAAGGTTTTCCGGTACACCAGTTGTTTGTCCAGTCTCTATGCCGGTACCTATTTCTTTGGGTCCCTTTACGGACCAGTGTCCTTTTCTATTGACCTGGGATTGCAGGGAAAACTTGCTGGGGTTGAATTTGTTAACAGAATTGAATGCAGTGATTTATTGTTCTTCCGATGGAGTGCGCTTGACGATTTCACCACAGCAATCCTCTGCCTCGCAATTTCTGACTAGACCTTTGCCTCCAGAATTCATTGATGTACCAGAGAACTTGTGGGCTGTTGACGACAATGATGTCGGTGTTTTGCAGAATGAGCCTGTTAAGATAGTTTTGAAACATTGAATTGAGCTGCCACGCATTCCCCAGTATAAGATTTCAGTTGAGGGGGAGCGAGCTTTGAAATGTATTGTTTCCGATTTTCTGCACCGCGGTGTGATTGAAGACATTTCAGGAAGTTTGTGTAATAGTCCAATTTTACCCGTGTACAAGAATGGCGATAATGTAATTCCATTCCATTTTATAATTGATTTACGTGCTATTAATAAAGTTGTTACACCGCAATTTCCAATTGTGCCTGATGTGACGACAATCCTAACCATGAATCCAGCTACAGCTACTTACTTTAGTGTTGTGGACCTAAAGAATGCGTTCTTTAGTATTCCTATACACAAGGATAATAGATATTTGTTCGTGTTCACCTTAGGGGGACGCTCGTTTACATTTACTCGTGCACCTCAAGGGTACACAGAGAGTCCTAGTATTTATAGTAGGGCTTTGAAAGAACAACTTGATACCCTTGAATTGCCCTCTACTTGTACTTTGCTTCAGTACGTTGACGATTTTCTTCTGGCTGCTGACTCTGAGAGTGCCTGTAAGGAGGGCATTGTGTTACTACTTATTCATCTAGCTAAGCATGGTCACAAAGCTTAGCTTAAGAAATTTCAATATTGTTGTCAGGAGGTCGCCTATTTAGGCTATCTCCTGTCAAAGGAGGGAAGAAGATTGACACCTGAAAGAATGAAACACATTTCTGGCATGTCTGTCCCAAATACGCAGATTGAAGTTAGGGCCTTGATAGGTATGGCTTCTTACTGTAGGTTGTGGATCCCAAATTTTTCACTAGTGATAAAACCGATGCTGGCCTTGACAAAGAAGGGCATTTCTTCGCCGTTGCCATGGACCTCGGAACACCAGCAATCGTTTGACTTGCTTAAGACTGCATTATGCTCTGCAGCAGTTTTGGGCACACCAAACTATGAAAAGGCCTTCGTATTGTTTGTGCATGAATGTGATGGATGTGCTTTGGCTGTATTAACGCAGGAGCATGGAGGGAAGAATAGGCCGTGCGGTTACTATTCTTCCCCCCTTGATCCTGTAGCATGCACTTTGCCAAGATGTTTGTGCGCTGTCGCTGCTGCTGCATCTGTAATGCAGAGTGAGGGAATGGTCCTAGGCCATGATTTGACCCTGATGGTGCCTCACTCTGTAGATGTTCTATTGGTTCGAACTCAAACGCAACACCTCACTTCCGCACGGTTGACGAGATATGAATTGATCTTGTTTGCTCCTCACATTCTAATTAAGAGGTGTTGTGTTCTTAATCCGGCTGAACTCCTACCTTTCCCGCAAAATATTACTTGCGGCGATGAAGACTCAAATGATTGTTTGTATACGACCGAGCAAGAAACAAAGGGCAGGATTGATTTGAAAGATACCCCTTTGGATAATCCGCAAGGAGAGCTGTTTTGTGACGGCTCCTGCTTTAAACTTCCGGATGGTACATCCACAGCTGCTTATGCAATCACTACCTTGAGCACGGTTGTGGAAACTAAGAGAATTATGCATAATTCTGCGCAGGCCGCAGAGATTAAAACATTAAACCGAGCTTGTGAACTTTCCGAAGGGCTTGTAGTAAATATATATACTGATAGTCAGTATGCCTTTGGGGTGGTTCACAACTTTGGGAGACTTTGGTCGGAAAGAGGATTCCTAACCTCGCATGGCACCAAGATCCAACATGGCACCCTAATAGTGCAACTACTCTCAGCACTTGCGCTCCCTACTCAGTTAGCAGTTGTAAAATGTGCAGCACATCGAAAGATTGTAGATAACATTGGAAAAGGGAATGCTTTCACTGATCAAATAGCTAGACAAACTGCCACTGATCTCTTTACAGAGATATATGTTTCTAGGAAGACTGAAAATGCTTATGTGATGGATGAGGGCGTGGGGTCTGTACGGGATATCCAAGCCGATGCCACAGTTGAAGAAGCTAAGAGGTGGGCTGAGGGCTTGGGAAAACATGATGACGATGGGTGTTTGGTGGACACGGTGGATGGAAAATGGTTACTTCCCGATGCTGATGATGATGGTTGTAATGGCACACGGTCCTACGCATGTGTGTGCCCAACAGATGACGAAAATGTTAGAAAAAGTTTGAGTAAACGACAACATTTCAAAAATTGCTCAGCACTACGTCCAGAATTGTATGATTTGCTTACAATATAATGTGGGAAAGCGGACAGCAAACCCGAGGGGAAGTTGTGGGCCACCCTCTGTCCCATTTGAAGTAATTCACTTTGATTTCATTGAAATGGAGCGATGCAACAATTTAAAATATCTATTGGTAGTCATTTGTGCCTTTAGTAAGTGGGTTGAGGCTTTCCCTGTTAAAGATGCTACAGCCATGATCGCTGCGAAAACCATGTTAAAGGAGTACTTTCCCCGGTTCGGGTTGCCGAGAGTTATCTGGTCGGACAATGGTCCACACTTTGTCGCCGCTGTAATCCTACAGATATGTACAGCGTTACGAATTGACAAACGGTTCCATTCGGCAGACATCCTCAGAGCGCCGGACTAGTAGAATGACACAACGGTATCATCAAGAACAAGCTTGCTAAGACGTGTGCCGGCACCAAACTAAAATGGCCGGACGTGTTACTAGCTATGCGTACAACCCCTGAAACTAAGACTGGGCTCTCTCCATTTGAGGTGGTAATGGGGAGACCTGCCAATATCTGGAATATTCCAAAATGTCGAAATTTGAGAAATATTGAAAATGTACTACTTTCAGATTATTGTAGCCAATTGACTAAAAACCTGTATTTGATTTACCACCAGGTACGAGGTACAAGAGGCCTTACCTGTGCATTACGAAGGCCCGGGCCACAGCATACGACCGGGGAGCTGGGTGCTCATTAAATCATTTGAGCGCACCTCCTGCCTCGCGCCTCGCTGGCGTGGGCCATTCCAGGTCCTGTTGGTCACCCAAACAGTGGTGCGGGTAGCTGGCTGAAAGAATTGGATCTACGCCTCACACTTCAAGAAACTTCTTCACCCTGTGCCACATGTTACAGAAGAAGCAGAACCCCTAGCTGATACTGCAACTTATGATCCCAAAGCAGTAAGCAGCACTGAGAGTGTGTCGGAGAACATCTCTAAGCCCGAGAGGTTTGGGGAAGCTGTCATTTTGTTTCCACACTCTCCACAAATTTTGCACCCGGAAACGGCTGTTTCAAATTCAGCCTCTTCATCTGTCCCTGATACGTTGATTCCAACGGGAAGTGACGACACATTGTTTCCGGATCAGTCAGTACCAGGAACAGCCAGATATCACTTGCGTCCGAGAAAATAGACATACGGTACGGTTCTGCTGTGCATCTGATAGACATACGGCACGGTTCGGCTGTGCATTCAAGGAAGGAAAAGACTCATCGAGGGCTTGCTTTTGCCCAAATTTCAGAAAGGGTATTCTGTTGGCTAGGGTTTTGGAAGGACACAGAAATCGCGCGACCGGGGGGTCGCCAGCAACGAACATTGGGGTTTCCGTTTGAAGACTGCAATGCCTGCTATCGCTGCCGCTCGTATTGGACTTGTAGATAAGGGGGTGACCAACCGGGACAATGGACAAAATGCCTGGGCCCCGAAAACGTATTGCTGTATTCTTGTAATAATATTTGGTTTTATAACAGTCACTGTTGTAGGCCTTTGGTATTTAGAAGAAGCTTATCCTTTAGAGTTTTCGCTACCAACTAAAAATGTACCCACTGTCCATACACCTTTTGTGCATTTGCATACTTTGTCCCCTAGAGATTCCCAGCACAGACAAAGGTATCATAATAATACTCTGTTACTTATCATGAACGCTACACATGCCATTTTTAATAGGTCCAATTGCTGGGTCTGTTCACATTTACCGCAACACGGGGATAAGGGGCTAGGTTGGTATATTCATCCTTTACCGTTGACAACTGCTTGCTATGCTTCTCTTAGAGCACTGTTCTTTGGCCGATGGAATGGTAGCGTCTCAGGAAACTTTGATGGCACCAATTTGAATAGTTTTGAGAAGCGTGTTTTGACTCCCCTGGGATGCTCCCTTTTTGCAAATAGGAGTAAGCCGAATGTTGCTTCTATTAGGCCTTCTGATAGACTGTCTCGTCCCTTTCAATCTTTGATTTCCTTTAAAATGGCTCCGATAGGCAATAAGGATGCCATGCCTCCTTCTTACACTGTTAACCACAGCCCCGATTCAGTTTCTTTCTGCATACAGAGGAATGGCACTCGGTCAATGGGAGTTTTTAAAGGTTGTGCCAACATTGCAAATTTGACCGGGGAAGACAGACCTTTGTATGTAGGCGAACCTGTCTATTTTGTTTGCGGTAATGTAGCGTTTCCATGCTTGCCCAGGGATTGGCAGGGAACCTGTTATTTAGGGATCCTGTTACCTGGGGTATTCATAGCAAGTACTATAGAAATTTCAAAAGCTCGTCCACGACGGGACGAGAATGTTGACACCCCAGCACAAGTCTTGGGAGATATAGCGAAATCAATTGTGCCATTTTGGGGGCAGATCGTGAATTCAGAGGATATCAGGAGACTAGCGAGAGTACTGGAGAGAACCATCAACCCGGATCACAGATATACTCTACAATATGACATTAGAGCAGAAAGCAATAAGATTAGTAGCACTCCAAAATCGTATGGCATTAGATGTCATTTTAGCTGAGCGTGGTGGAGTATGTAAATTAGTGGGGTCCGCTTGCTGTGTTTTCGTACCAGATTCCTCCCGAACTATCTTCATGGCAATACAGAATCTGCACGTCCTTAGTTCCAAAAGTGCATGTTCCCGAGGGAAATTGGGATCTTGGTGCTTGGTTCTGGGACTTCTTGCAATCTTGGGGTTGGAAGGTACTTTCGGTCTTATTAACTATTTTAGGAATTCTGTTGTTCCTTTGTTGCTGTATTCAGTGTCTGCCTGGTATGTGTTTGATGCTAGGGGGATGTTGCGCACAAGCAATAGATTCGATATAAGACTTCCAAAGAATATGTGTTAAAAGATATATTAGTAAAAGATCTAATGGCAATAGATATTTCAGATAGTGATTCAGGCTACATGGATACTGATGCATGGAGTTATTCGCAAGGAGACCCAAAGTAGTTTTTAGCACATGGCATAGGCCAAAAGGAGGGTTTGTCGGAATAGAAAGTATATTGTGCCTCCTATCGTGGAAAAAATATATTTAATATATGGCCTACGCCAAGCTGCTCGAAAGTCGCTTGCGAGAGAAATCTGTGGTGCAAGGTCCTGAGGTTTAATCCATGTAGGTCGCCATTTTAGGTCAAACCGCCATTTTAGGATTTGTGTGGAAAAGTCACCCTGTGAGCTAAAATGGTGGACGATGTCATTGCAAAATACAACATGGCCGTCTTGACCTCTGTACATCGCTAATGTGTAATCTGCCTGCAGGCTACTTGTTGAGGTCATGAACTGAGACCTCGTCCTACGTTGACCTATGTGTAAAAGGACTACTTGTGCAATGAAACCAATAATGTATTTACATATTGAACAAAGAACATCTGTTTTACTACATTGTATTAATGTTTAAGAAGACCTGCAATGCGAAACTTTAGAATATACAGTTAATACATACGCTTATTGTTACATGTAATAAAAACAAACCAGTTAGATGCGGTTATTTGGGATTCCGCAACAAACCCTAGAATTGGTGATGTATAAAGTGGAATATTAACCCGAAGTGGGACTGGACATAGTGCCCACAGAATGTATATAAAGCTAATGCATTCTAATGTACAGCGTCTCTCACTGAACACACTGAACCACGCTGGAGTTTGTTGTATTGTACTGAGGGCCGATAGCTATCTGACTTTGCACTGGTTTTGTAATTGAATTCAGTAGAGAATAAAGTACTTTGTATGTTCCTTTGCAACCCGTGTTCGGTGTATTTCCTTTTGGGGTACTCAGCCTTGAAATTTCGTTTCTGTTTATACAACTATCCCTCACCTTTTATGATCATTTCTAAGTTGAAACATTGAGTCATAATCATGGAAACCCTCCATGATCAATATGAAATCCATGCTAAAGACAACCTGATTGGTGATGGGATCCTCCTCTGACATGCCCATCTAACTCAACCGAGCTGTGCAAAATTCCAGAAAATCTCATAAAAACCCCACCTTTTTGGTTTGGGTTAGGGTATGCATTCTCTAATGGGCAAATAATGTTCTGACAAAACGATAACAAATCTCCACTTGGCTCTGGAGGTAAGAGAGTTAATACCCAATTCATACTGCATTGATACCAGTGGTACTTGCTTCAACAACCATACAACTGTATGCCAAATTATATCTTCTTATAAAGATAAAACATCTAGCACCCATACGAATGTTACTTCTATTCCATAAAGGAGTTTAAGTATAATCTTCCCTTCACAAAATCTCAAATCTCAAGGTAGAAATTAGTGAACACTTGCCATATCTAATATCCACTCAGATCATCTGGTTAGACGGGGCTGTCATGCAGGTTCTCAACCACTCCCTCACCCGAGACGTATGGGGCTCAGAGAGCATAGCCGGCCTTAGGGGAGGGTGGACCCTTCGACCGCCCGGGTCACCACGCCCCCCAAGGGTGCCATTAGCCCTGCCACGCCAGCTCAGGGAGTCTTTCAAGGGCTCCCCCGAGCTGGCATAGTGGGAGAAGGCACGGCAGACAGCCTTTTGCTATTAAATGTACCCACCACTGCAGGTGCATTTAATAACAAAAGGGCACCATTAGCCCCCCCCACCACGCCAGCTCAGCTGAGTCTTTCAAGGGCTCCCCTGAGCTGGTGCAGTGGCAGAAGGTGTGGCAGGTGCCCCTTTGTTATTGGCGGTGGGGCGCATTTGATAACAAAAGAGTGCTGATGCGCCCTATTCACATCATTACCTCCTGGTAAAAAAAAGAAAAAAGGTGCACATCCTGCCCCCCCTTCCGCCCGCCCCCTGTTTTGACCAGGGGCACGCGGGGAGGTGGGGGTGGGGCAATTAACCAGGGCGCTGCTGCCCCTAAGGCTGGCCCTGTCAGTGAGGATGTGAAATTCCAAGTAAATGAAACTATCCACCCTCTCCAAGGACTCCATTAAAACTCACCATTGAAATGAGGTAGCTTTTTTCTTCAAGATAAGTTGCATTACTTTAGTTTTCTGTGAATTAATCTCCAAAACATTAATTGTCACAAACTTCACAAATGCATTAATCAGATGCTGCAAACCTATTTTAGTGCAATCAAAAATAAAGAAGTCATTTGCATAACTCATCCATGTCAATGCAATATGATTCAGCTTAGGTAAAACAATTGCAGCTTTTTTCAGATAGTCACCCATATCTGACAGATACAAATTAGACTGGTGGCCAGAATGCACCCCTGTCTAACACCCCTATATGTCAGAATTCTCCTTGACAGAGCTCTTTCCTTATTCAATGTCACCACCACAAATGAATACTCATGTTAACCCACAATTAGTTGTAACAAACCATGTGGTATTCCCCAACCTTGAAGCTTGGTCCACAAAAGATTCCTATTTACCGCATCAAGCGCGGTGGAGAGATCTATAGTTGCAATATAAACTGACCCATAATATTTTGACCAGGCAAGTGACTGAACACATTTCAAAACAAATCCATACAATGATGTAGACATGTGTTTCCTAAACCCAACTTGCCACTTATTTAATCTGCCTGAATCACAGGCCCAGCTTTCTAAATGCACTAACAATAATGACGTAATACTTTACTGTCAGCGTCAAGTATCGAGATCGGTCTATGTTTTTTTGGATCTGATCTCTCCCCTTTTTTGGACATTGGAATTATATGAGCTACTCTCCAGGACTCAGGAAAAGTGTTAAACTGTCACACTTCACCGCAGTGTTCGCTCATCACAACGCAAACAGGGTGGCCCTCCCTGCCCTCTCCTACGTTCCTGGCGGTTGCCATGGTGGCTCTGTCAATACCAGGAGCACCTTGCCAGACTGCGTCTGCATCGCTTGCGTCCTCATTGTCCAGTTAACAGAACACACAGGGGTACATCATCATGTATCACTGCGCTTGTTAAAAGGGGATGGACGTTAAACGCGGGCGCTTCTAATTGAAGTTAGTATGCTTGCGGTACACCTTGAACTTTGAGATTACTGTTTGATTTCCTTGATTGACCCCGGCCTTCATTCCTGACCATTTCTTTGGATCTTCACTACACTGTACCCTGTACTCTGCCCAGAACCTCTCAACCAGTTTGTGGCTTAACCGACTGCCTTTTTGAATTACCCTTTGCCTCGTTTCTTGCCCGCTTGTTGTCAGACCTACACTGTGGCTATACAGATTGAGTTTGGATTTACCTTTAATTTGCATCCTTCCTGGGACCTGATCACTGTACGCTATCTCAACGGGGAACTGGCAAGTGTTGGATTAGTTCAGTGAGATTAACAGGAGACTACACTTTGCACTGGACTTCCATGGTACCTATGCAGTATTCATGCAAAGCGTATCTCCATTAGTCATGAGTGCATCCTCATTTCGCAAGGGGGCAGGTCCATACTAACTCACACTAAGGTGTTGTTCCGCCCGCTCCTAGGCTCTCTTCCAATCTCATGCTTATGGTCCCATCAATCAAGGGTAGGTTTCGTTCCTTACACATTGGAATATTCCTGGTCGCTTTATTCAGCCCTTCATATCCTCCAGAGTTAAATGCTGGGCGATCCCACCAGACGTCCTTCTTATTCAAAGCCTCGACCAGGTGTTCCCCTGGTTAGTCCTCCTAGTATCATACTCAGTATACGCATTAGGAACATGTGAACATGTGCTAATGTCACCTATTTTTTTTTTTTACAATTTGTGTATACCTGGTGGTATTTGCTCTTTCATGTGAACCTCAGCTTTGTCTGTCCAATAGAAACAGACACAGCAGTGTTTCATAAGAAAGGTCAGCCTCATTGGAGGAGACCATCAGATTGAGGGTTCCCAAAGTTGTCAGGCCAACCTCGGTCGCACCACACAGGACCTACCTGTTGCTTCATGAGTATATCTCAACTCTCTGTTCTGTAAGTACATGACATAGACTCAACTACGTGTCTGAGTAAAATAGTCAATTCTATTGACCAAACCACTGGGCAGTTCTTAAAAAGAGAATTAGAATATTTATTAGGACTGAGAGCCTGAGGAGGGCTGTTTCTTCTCAAAATACCACCAGTCATGGTCTGGTCAACTCTGAGATTCCATCTACTATCTTTGTTTCTCTCACAAAGGGACCATACAGATTAAAAAAAGGTCTTATCAGAGCATACCTCCACATAGTAATTTGCCCATTCAGACTCAGGTACTTCATTAATCTGATAATTTACTTGGGAAGACTCAACCTCATTGGTCATCTTCCAGAATTCTTGTGAGTTTTTATTTTTTAGAACTATAGAACCATTAGCATTCTCTTAGAGTCCCTTTGTAACATATACACTTTATATACCCTCAGCCAATTTGTGTAGTTTGGTTTAACCTTCTTTATATGGATAACTACCTGTTCTGGAAGAAGTTCTTTCCTTTGTTTCAATATTGTTATCTGAGTTCTCATGAAATGTTTCCTCTCCACAACATTGTGGTTATACCTTTTCCCATTTGTTTTAGTATATTTGCTTCTAATGGCCCCTTGCTGATTCAAAGAACTTTTTAGAAAATAATGTGTACTCACAACTTCCAAACCCAGATCACATGTAATCAATATTAGTAGCACTCCCGAAGGATGTCCCAACAAACCTTTCCAGGCTGACTGATGTAGTGAAAAATAACCATCAAATTAAGGGCATTCAACTAGGCACATCTCCTGTAACAATATGAAGTGGGTTCATTTTAAGGTTTACCCAGCATGGGGTTAGAGCATACATTGTGAGGCCCCCTTGTATTCCAAGAAATAAATGTGATTTTGCTGCCAGGACTAGAAACTCCAAGTTGGTTAAGTTTTTTGTAATCAGCCCGACTGGTGTAGAGCACCAGACACCCCAGACCAATCTTGTATATTAGTTTCACACCTTGTTATTCCCTTAGCCACATGGATACCTCTCCTTGCTGCATCCCTTGAGGTGATTGATACTTTTATCTCACTGGGTAGCAAAACAGGCACAAAGCCATTTCCTTTCACATTCCAATTTGATCAAAACCTATTACTTGTAACTCTTTAAAAATGTTGTCAAGCACAATTTTAGAGCTAATAAACATTACTGCCCTGTGCAAATCAATACAATCGACTCTATCATGTTCTCTTGAAGTCACTGCTCTTAAATTTGGTACGTCAAAATATATCAGATCTATTTAAAATGAAGTCTCTGCTCTCTGGTAAAAGGCCCTCCAATATAACTTTGCAAGATGAGCGATACGAAGGATCAGAGTCATACTTTCTTCTATCCAGATTCTGTATTGGCCAACGGTTATCTGACTGACAGTTTCCATCACCTCCATTTGTCAGTTGTGGGCCTTTCGAGGTCTTAAGGATACTAAATACTTCTTTTGGACCCTTTATAGCATTATTTCCATTTACACACCATTTATATCTATGTCCTTTGTCATACTGTTAACAACTATTCATTGGGCTATAATCTAAGTCAAGCACTCTAAATGATATGATATGATATGATATGATATGATATGATATGATATGATATGATATGGCATTTATAGCATGCCTATACACAAGTGCTTGCTTAAACCATACGATTTGACAACCTTCTCTGTCATCTACTGCATTGGGTCGAATAACTACAGATGGCACTGCCAGAGTGATGGACACAAAATTAGCCTCTGTTTGTACTGAATGCGACACACACAGCTTTTCTGTAATTAAGTCTACCGGCTGGTCCATCGATATACTACTTCTTCATAATTTTGGGTTTCGTTGCCAGCCTTCTTTGTAATACTACATTTTTTGGATGTATACGATTTGGACATGGCAAAATTGTTTGCGGCCGAATTGACTGTGGTCAATTCGACCGCAAAGACAATTTTGACACGGCCAAATCCAGCCAACCTTAAACCCCCCACACCTCCCAATACATTCCCCTACCCACCCCCAACTTAACTTTTTGGTGTCCGCTCATCTTCTGACCCTGCGGTGTCGGATCCATTCCTCCTACGCGGGTCGGATCTGATGCCGCAGGGTCTGCTTTTATTTTACATTTTGTCCCATTCCCTGCCTCCAAACCTCCGGAAGCAGGGGATACCCCCGCTAACACCAAAGGTCATCACTACCAAACATGGGGATCGGGGGACACCCCCCGTAACCACTGATCGCCATGTTTGCTAGTGATTACCCAATCTGATTGTTTCCAAATGATCGCATGGCACTTAACGAATTCAGCCAGATGTACCATACGATCAATTGGAAACGATCAGTTTGGGTACTACCCATTTTTTAGATGGCACATTTCTAAGTGCAGTTGTAACTGAGGGTTGTCTTGTTAGTGTGCACAAGAATTTCCAGGAAGATTGTTTTGCATGATTCCACCTTGGCTTATTTTTCACATTTTTCTCCTCACATATTTTGGTTTTGGTTTTACCTTTTCCTCATGGCTTTTCCAATATCATTCCTGACTTCTGAGTCAAACCATACAATGAAGCAATAGCTCCAGACCTTAGAGCCAATTCCTCATCATCCACTTCAAAATAATTCCCTCCAACTGAAATAACTGCACTCATTTCCAATATTTCTACCACCAATGGCTTGGTGACTCTGCACACCCCAGGTCCAATTCCCTTAATCCTGACTTTGTTACAGACTTCGCATTTGTGGTCTTACTAACATTCAATGGTTCATGGGTCCTAACCAGAGAGATCAAAGTTTACTCCAAATCGTCCATAGGTCACGGCTTTTTTTGCTCATTTGTTGGTCACAATTGAAGTAGTTATCACTCCTTACTCCAGTAATTGGATTCCCTAAACCTGCAGACTTTTGATTCGACCGCAAACATTCTTTTAATTTATTGTGCACTCCAATGTGTTCAAACTTGAAAAGTAAAGACTTTAATGGGGATGTTTGAATCCTAGATTCCACTTTCAATTCCTCATATAAGTTTACAAGGACACACACAACTTCATTAATCTTGTGTAACAGACTGTCATGATCATGACCAGATTCCTCTGATAGTTTGTTATCAACCTGCCTAAGTATAGCAGACAGTCTCCTGGGAGGGACAGGTGGCAGAGTAGATGCATGTGGAGAAATTGTAGGGTCCGAACCATGTAGGTTGACCTCCACAGGATCTGAAGAGATTTCATAAGATCCTTCCTCATTTCCTGTTTGCTCCTCATTAATGAAGTCAGGGACACTTAACAACGCTTTGTTCGAAATAATAGGGCTTTGTCCACTAACCAGGTTTTGCTCCAAGGCCATAGCCTCCTCACTCACCTTACCTGAAGGTGTGATTTGTGTTAGTTGTAATTGCGTAGCCACAGGATTAAAAAAGGAGGTAATTTCTTATTTGCTTTAGAATTTTTCTCACAGACTTTAGTATTTAATGTTGTCCCTGGACGCAGACTTCCCAAAGTTCCTGAAGAGCCCTCTCTGGGTTATAATGACGACTCTGGCAAGGAGGGGGCACAATGCTTACTAATGAAAGCTCTGACCTCATCAAAAGCCAGCCTGGACAAACCACTCAGTCCTGATTCTGCACAGTTGATCTTCTATAGCACCTCTGACGCCAAACTGCCAAATTGCTGTCACATACAACACACACACTGCACGCGCACCGCGTTATTGGTGTATATTTCAGTTTTCTTGGACTCAGTCGCTCCTCCTCTAGTGTAGACATGGAAAACAGACTCCGGCAATCCAGATAGCAACTTGGTGTTTCCTGACAAACTGCTCTTACACATGACACACACCACCTCTACGAAATGCTAGACTTCACTGCATCCCACCCTGCACTCTTCGTGGACAAACACAACCCTTACCCCGCACAACTTCTCCCAGAAACTAAATATTATATACGCACAATAAGCATATCTGGGTTCACTGGCATTTACTGTGAGATCAATATGCACGAGTGTGACAGCAACATGTGTGTGAATGGTGGAATCTGCAAGGTGCATCTGCATTATGAAGAGCTTCATCTGCACTTGCCTTGCTAGGTAAGTGAGTGACAGTGGAGCACCACATTGACATTGTGAAACAGCTTCATCTGATCTGCCCTGCTAGGTAAGCAACAGTGTAGCACCACATTGACAATGTGAACAGCTTCCTCTGCATCCTCAATGATAGGTAACTCAGCAACAGTCGAGCACCACATGGATATTGTGAACAGATTCATCTGTACCTGCCCTGCTAGGTAAGTCAGCAACAGTACAGTACCACATGAAATATTGTGAACAGGTTCATCTGCACCTACCCTACTAGGTAAGCCAGCAACAGTGGGGCACCACATTGACATTGAGAAACAGCTTCATCTACATATGCCCTGCTAGGTAAGTCAGCAACAGTCCAGCACCGCATGGATATTGTAAACAGCTTCATCTACACCTTCCTTTCTAGGTAAGTCAGCGACAGTGGAGCGCCACATGGATATTGTGAACAGCTTCATCTGCACTGCCCTTCTAGGTAAGCACCACGTGTTCCTCGCTTGTAGCTAATGTGATGGCCTTTGAGCCTGAAAAACTACGTTCTTATTCAGTGTTAGCCATTTGACAAAACTATTGTATTATTTTGAGCAAATGAAATTATAAATGTGTGAGGTAATATACATATGTAAAAATAACCACTGCACAGTTTCACGTAGTGCTGACCAAATTACACGCCTCTCACACCTCCCTTTGACACTACATGCTGCTTTCCCTGCTACTGGCCTAAAATGTATTTAAAGTTGGTCACTACTGGTCTAGTTAAGTATTTATGGTGACTAGTTGCTGCTGGCGAGCCTACCAGTACCAGCCCCTCCACCCTCATATATACTACCCACCCTAATCAAGCTGATATCTTTTCTCACCCTCCTCCTTAGCAATCAATCACTACCTTCCCTGCAGGGGTTCCAGTCCCTCCCCTGTATGGCATCCCTGCCTATCCCACTCCCCTACTAGCAGACCCTACCAAGCTCTCTTTGCCCTCTTTTGTAAAGACCACGTAACTACTCATTACCATACTAAACTCACCTACTACCCTTGTCCACCTATCAGATCACCCACCAAACCTCCCCTAGGGCTCTGCAAGGGGCAGCCACCCTGTAACCATAGCTGTGTCATCAATACCATTGAACTTTGGTGGTAACCAACCAAACTCCTATCCACAGCAAAATCACCCCAATGGATGGCACTCCTAAAACATATGACCATTCCAGGAGCCCATGCACACCCTTCCAGCTAGGAGTATTAGACAAATAAACACTTCCGAGTAGGAGGTCACGAATCAGAAAGGGGATTGAATGAACTCTACCAGGAACTTCCATCAAACTGCCCTACTCATCACACTGGAATTCACTGATCACCAAAAGCCAAAATGACACCAAATCGCTTCACTCCATCTATGTATACCCCTAGTGTGTCTACCCCCTCTTTTCCCCAACTAAACAGCTCTGTTCTAAAACCTCCTATCACCTTACACCACAGACACAAACCCCCAACACAAGACTGCAGCAGGACAATCAGTTACCATATGAACATTAAGCAAGCTTCGACTAAGCTCTTCCCTTTAGTCCTGTCACACACCGCATCAGTGGCTGACCCAGATCCAACGCGCTTTAAGCTATAAGAGAGCTTGCGCTCTCCCGTGCAGGTTACATATTCCTGAGGGCCACCTTGATACAATGTACTTCTCCTACTCCTTTGCAGTGTCCCCACAGCTCCTTTCTCCTTGCTTTCCTTCTCTTTCCCTTTTCCTTATGTTGTTGATTGCTTAGAATTATATAGCGTTCTAGATTTGTTATGATGTAAATGCCAGATGATGGAATGTACAGTTGAGTCAGTTGGTTGAGATGAGTTGTTGGAGTTGGCTGCAGCCACACATGATACTACATCAACTTAAATATATGACTGTACCGTCAGTGCTATGCCTGTAACTTCCAGTTATTTCACACCTCTTAACCTTTAGAAGCAGATTGACACTTGAATTTGAGCCCTTCCGCCCTGCACCCGTCAACCCCACAGGTTTTACACCTGCTGCTCACGCTTTCTCACTAACAACCTCCCCCACTTTTCCTTACAGATTCAGCGAGATCAACACAACTGGCAAAAGGAAATGACATCACAAAAGACGTCTTTTTTCTGCTTGTACATGGAAGGTTGATAAAATGTTGTTGAGCTCCCTTTATCCAGCATGGTTGAGAAACAGACACTTGGCGGATCCATGGAAACATTGTTTACATAGTGTGAAAGAGAGGTAACTGTTGGATAGAGAGACTATGGGTGTTTGATGAATGAATGGATGAATTCATTGTTTTGAATGCATTTGAGAAACTTCTGTATGTTGATGGTATGGTCTGATTTACTATGTCCTACTATTGCAGACAGCTGCTTCATAGCACTGCAGAAGGGGACAGAGCGAGGAGAAGAGGGGAGCAGGTACAAGAATGACAAGTGAGGGGATGAAAAGGTGTACATTACTTGTTTACAGTGCCCTGATGCATTGCAGGTTATCCAAGTGCAAACAGGCTTTCACAGGGTAACAAGCACTCCAACAGAAGTAGTATCCATGAAAGCAGAGCATCTTAATTTACGTTCAGTAAGTTCAGGTGTCTCAAAGAAATGGCATGGATCACGGTCGGACTGGGGCATACAATTGTCTTGGGCACCAATGAAAAAGTTTCCCACAGTTGCCAATGGCAATTCATTCCTTTTGTGAAAGACTAATTGAATTGTACCCAAATGGGAGTTGTTTGATAAAATATGATGCAAATTGTGCATTTTAAAGATATTTATTCAGCAACACTGGTCCAAGCTACTAGCCACATGGTGAAGTGACTTATCAAACTGGCCCACATGGGCCAACAAAGTGGTCCACTCTAACCGAAAAAACTGGCCCACACCAGCATTTTGCACTTTTGGTTCGGGCATTGCCCTATTGCCCTAAAGGCCAGTCCGAGCCTCTGTTGCCCTATAGGCCAGTCCGAGCTTGCATGGAGTCGTATGAAGTAATCACCTCAGTTAAAGGCATTCAGGAGCTAAAGTGCAGCGACCATCCCAGCCAGACCAATGTATTCCATAAGCAAGGCGAGCCTCAGGTTTTTCCAACACTGAAGCCGGTTGTCAGAGATAGAACGTTCCACAGGAAAGCCAATAGTGTGCGCTTTCACAGTTGTGTATCACATTTGACATATATAGACATGAATGTATGTTCTCCCATAACGGAGGGGCTGAGTTCAAAGAACGTGCGCGATGAAGCCTGGGTTACCACATCATTATTATGACATGAGGCACTGGGGGCCTGTGGTGACATTCCTTTGATCTTCGCACCATCTGCCGTTTCATCAATGAGGTTAAAACTCACCTTCAAAGCCCAATTGCCCAGGGCCATAAAAGATGTCCAACAGAACAGTGCACCCTAACAATACGTCAACAACACGGCCACACAGCGTGCCCTTAGCACTCAGAGTACATCCATGCATCCTGCACGGAGCCTTGTGTAGGAGGGCATGTCATGCTTCATGAATATCACGTGCAGCGTGATGAGAAGATGGGTTATAGTCTGCAAGGTGATATTCAAAAACAGCGCGCCTATCTTTTAGCTGTGTAATGTCAATTTAGAGTAATTAGTACATTCATTTGAGCAGAGTCGCTGCAACTGTCCCAAATCAAGGCTGTTAACCACCTGACAGCCCAGTAATTTAAATTTTTAAATTATGAGGAACATGTACGGTGTGTGGTCCTGAGTCATTAGATATCCAGTCATCCCACAAAAATTATTTCAGAAATGTTTATATTGATTGTAATGTGTTTCCATCTCTAACAACAACTAACAGACAATTTGCATAGTTTTGATTTAAATAATCCACAGCTAACCAATCTGTTAACAACTCAAACAATTCATGTTATCAATTGGAATGATGTTATTAAAAAAAAAAACAGACCGCTAGCAAACACAAACCAATTGGTGCACGTGCATGTGTTTCACACTGCTGGGGTTTGTCAGGGCCAGTCACTGGTTTTATATATACAAAAAGGAATGAACTGATCTGTACATAAATAATAGCTGATTATTCGATACTTCAACTGATATTTCAAGTAACATGAATAACATTCATATTAAGTTGTGGGTCTATCAATTTCAACTTGGGCTATTCCATTCCCAAAAACCTGTTTTATTCATGAAGTGGTTATTAAATATTAAAATCAATATACATATTTCTGAAATCTTTTTTGTAGAATTACTTGATATTTAAAGACTCAGTGCAACGCTTTCTCATAAAACGAGAATATTGCACTGTACTAAGGCCCAGCTCCAGTTTACCAGCCTCACCCAGGCAAAGACGGCATCTATATTCATGTAAATATGCTAGTCAGGAAGGAAGAGCCAATAGCGTTAAGGCCATATGCCCATTACAGGATGAGAAACATGTGAGCAGCATTCATGCCTTACCATTTACTGCCAAGACACTGTACACGCTATTGTACACATTTCACACATAATAGCAGACCTCAAACCCTATAACTAAGCAAGGCCTCCAGTTGCAAAATGTAGAAATGTCACAAGCAGATCCAGGCTTCTTCCAGCATCTCAACACTATTGTGGACCCAATGTGCTTATGATACTTGATGTGTACAGTCGTTTGAGACACTGGCCACAACTTCACCAAAAGGATTCTTGTTGCCATTCAAATGGGATGGGGGCACCTGCACCTTCATGTGCTGGCCAGGCCACAGGCATGAGATGTAGTCATCCTTTCACGCACATTGGTATTCAGATGTCCAACACCCTCCTTGGCAATGGTGGCCAAGGGGCGAACTTCTACCTGGTGCACACCTGATAGATTGGGGGCTGGGGTTCGTGTGAGCATCGTCAACCGAGCAAAACACTCCAACTCCTCAATTAACTGGATGCCAGCACGTTAATCTGTATCACCATTGTCACTTTTTAATGGCTTTGTAAACCATAATTTTTTCATCCATTAATTTCATATTTATTTATTGTTTCAGTTTGGATCTGTCCACTGCTTTTGATGTACTCTGATATTATTCAGAGGGGAGAATAAGAGAGAGAGAAAGAAAGTGCGAGAGAGAAAGAGAGAGAGAGAGAGAGAGCGAGTGAGAGAAAGAGAGAGAGGGAGAATAACCGAGAGACTTTGTCTGCAAGACTGACTACAACAAAAGGAGAAAGACTAGGATGAAGGACTGAGATTACAGAATAGGAGGAAGACTAGGACTTTGGCTAGGAGTGAGGAGATTGACTGAGGCCAAGGTGGAGGCATAGAATGAAGAAGTACTATGACAACCAGAAGGTCTAGAAAGAAGGAGTAGGACTAGGACAAATGCCTAGGACTTATATGAAGGACAATGATATAAGTAAAGTAAAGAACACGAATGACAGTGAAGTACTAGGGCAAAGGGGAAGGACTCAAATGGAAGACTAAGACTAGGACAAAGGAGAGGTGGTAGGACAGGGATGAATTAGAGGGTGAAGGACTGGATGAAGGAGAAAGACTGCTAAAAAGGAGAGGGACTGGGTCAATGGCGAATGACTGGGACGAAGGAGAAGGACTGAGAAGAAGGTGAGGGAATGGGGCAAAGGGGAAATATAAGACATGAAATGAAATGAAATGAAAATTAAATAAAATAATATTTTATTTATATCTCGCTCGTACACAAGTGTTTCAGAGCGCAACCAGGTAAAGGGATGGGAACGACGAAGAACAAAAAATAAAATAAAACAGCGATCTTACTAGGCCCAGTGACATCTAAGAAAGCGCAAGTGCATGGAAAAGTTCAGAGGAAAAGGGGAAAGTGCATGTAAAGGGGGGAGTTAAAAGTGCATAGCAGAGGAGAGAAAAACAGAATAAATATTTAAATAAATAAATAAATACATAAATAAATGTAGTGCAGCCAGCAAGTGGCAGGTGAGAATTGGAAATACAGATACAGAACCCTAGTGCAGAGGGTGGCCTGGAGGCAGTGCAGGAAGGGTGGCAGGGTGAGCAGGTACTTGGGGCTGAATGACAAAGGCTGGCCATGTGCACAATGCCAAGACAAGGAACAGATCAGCAGGGACAAGGGGGGTAAAGGCAAAGAGGAAGGTCTTGAGATGTTTCCGGAACCAGAGATGGTTTTCCTCAAGTTTCAGGGTTGCCGGGAGGCTGTTCCAAAGGGAGGCACCAGCAGAAGACAGAGATCTACCCCCAGCTCGTGTCTTTGCGAAACCAGTAACCCTGAGGAAGTTAGAAGTAGAGGAGTGAAATAGCTCGAGAGGGGAGGTATTTACGGAGGGATAGTTGAAGGTATTTTGGACCCAGGCCCCAGAAAGACTTGTGGACAATGCAGAGGGTTTTAAATTTAATCATTTCATCCACTGGGAGCCAATTAAGGGATTTCAGGGCTAGAGAGGTACAATCCCAGCGCTTGAGGCCAAGGACAAGTCTCGCAATCCTGTTCTGGATTAGTTGTAAAGGGCAGAGAGTGGAGCTAGAAAGATTTAGGTAGCGGCTGTTACAGTAATCCAGTCTGGAGGGAACCAGATCTTGGGAGACAGTGAGCTTTGAGGGAAGGAGAGGAAAAGTAGAGTACCTTTAAGGAGGTGCAATAGGAAGTTTGACTTTTTGGAGACATCTGAGATGTGTGCGAAGAAGGGGAGTGTAGACTCAAAGATAACCCTGAGGTTCTTGCACTCACTGGTGGGGTAGGAGCACCAAGGGAGGCCAGCCAGAGAGTGAGAGGAAAGGATGGAGATGGTGTACCAATAAGGAGGATCTCAGTCTTGTTGGCATTTAGACAGAGATCATTGGCGGCACACCAATTTTGAATGGCGCTCAGACAATCAGAGATGAAGGAAGGAGAGGAGGAGGCTGAAGGAAGCTTGAAAATGAGTTGGGTGTTGTCAGCATAGCACTGGAAAGTTGAGCAGAAAATGGAAATGCAGTAGGCGAGAGTTGCCAGGTGATGGTTGAAAAGCCAGGGCGAGAGGTTTGAACCCTGGGGGACACCACAAGTGGAGAGGGAGATAGAAGATAGAAAGGACCCAAGTTGTACCTGGGAGGGTCGATCAGAGAGAAGGAGGGTTAGCCAGGCCAGAGCCTGATCAGTGATGCCCAGGTTGTTACAGGGGCGATTGAGCAGGGTGGTCGGGTTGACTGTGTCGAACGCAGAGCAGAGATCAAGTAAGATGAGGAAAGAGGGAATGTTAGATTTGAGGTCTTCACAGATGTTCAGGAGAGCAGTTTCTGTGCTTCTGGCAGCTCTGAAGCCAGATTGGTGGTCCTGGAGAGAGCCCACAGAGTCGAATGAAGATTAAGTTGAGAGATGGCTAGCTTTTTTCAGGAGCTTACACAAAAAGGGAGTGATGGAGATTGGGTGGTAGTTTGCCTGACATGATGGATCAGCAGTGGATTTTTTGAGGAGAGGATGCAGAAGGGAGTGCTTAAGAGGGGAGGGGAAGAGCCAGAGGCAAAGGAGAGGTTGCAGAAATCGGCAAGGACCGGAGCAAGGGTGTCAATGTGGTCCTTAATGGTTTTAGAAGAACTGGGATGGACCTGTTTTGATGAGGTTTTCATAGATCAGACTTGTCTAGCAACCTCATTGGGGGAGAAAAGAGGAGGAGAAACGGGGTGGGGTAGCTGAGGGAGGGTCAGCAAAATGAGAAGGAAAGGGAGGAGGAGGGGGAGTGGAGGAGAGGGTGGACAGGATGCCCTGGGTTTTAGAGACAAAGTGGGAGGCAAGGGCATTGCAGAGAGCCTGGGAGGTAAGAGGAGGTTTGGAAACTGCAGCAGGCTTGACCAGCTCTTTGCAGATTTTGAAGAGTTCGGCCGAAATTGTTAGATGCCGCAGAGACGCAGGCTTGTATGTGCACTCTTCTTAGTGCGGACAGCAAGTCAGTGTTGCCTTTGGAGCAGTCCGCATGCCAGTTTGTCAGAGGATGAGCAAGAAGCCCTCAATATCCTCTCCGCCGCCCTAAACTCCTGTTTAAGTGTAGCTAGGTCAGAGTCCTACCAAGAATTGAAGAATTGCACTTGGATTTGACTTCAAACAGATCCTCATGACAGGGTCAAGAGTATCAAGAGTAGCAGAAATAGAGGAGTAGAGAAGAGAGAGGGCCGTATTAGGGTGTAAGTCAGCCTGGGGTGGAGAAGGGGGTATTAGCGAAGGCCTCAACTGACACACACCTCATGGGACGAATATCCAAGAAGGTGTGTGGCAATCTAGGAGTGTACTTGGCTTGGGGAGGAGGTGGAGAGATGAGAGAAGAGAAGGCAGTGATCCCAAGGGGCAAAAGAGAGGGAGAAGCAGGGTGACTGAGACAAAATAGAAGGGCTGCAATGGAGGAGAAGGAGAATAACTGGCCTTTGACAAAGATGAAAGACTTGTTTGAAGGAGAAGGATGGGGACCAGGAAAAGTACTGAGAAGAGGGATTGAGTGGAAGAAAAGAAAAGGGTCTGTGATGAAGGAGAATGAAATGGAGAAGGACCCAGACAAAGTAGAAGGATGAGGAGACAGACTGGGCTGAAGGTGAAGAAGGAATGGGACAAAGCAAAAGAAGGAGGAGCACTGGGATGAAGGAGAAGGAAAAAGACTGGTAAGAAGGAGAATGACTGGGGAGACAGAGAAGGACTGTGTAGAATGAGTAGTTCATGGGAGAAGAAGAAGGATTGGGGCAAAGAAAAAGAGAAGAAGAAGAGGCAGAATGACTGTGACGAAGAAGAAGAATGAATGCGACAAAAGAGAAGAATGACTGAGATGCAGGAGGAGAAGTGGGGTGAAGGAAAAGGACAAATAGAAAAGAGAAGGACAGGGACAAAGTAAAAGAAAAAGGACTCAGACAATGGAGACTGAATGCAATAAAGTAGTACAGCGAGGAAATAGAAGAAGGAGAAATACTAGAAGAGAAGATTTGGATAAAGAAGAAGAAGCACTGAGATGAAGGAAACTGACTGAAATGAAGGGAAAGGAGTTGGACGAAGAAGAAGGAGAAGCAGGAAGACTGGGGCAAAGTTGAGGACTGAGAAGAAGAAGAAGAAGACGAAGAAGAAGAAGAAGAAGAAGAAGAAGAAGAAGAAGAAGAAGAAGAAGAAGAAGAAGAAGAAGAAGAAGAAGAAGAAGAAAAAACACAGGTACAAATAAAGATGACTGTAATGAAGCGGAAGGAGGACAGGGGATAAAGAAAAGAACTGGGACAAAGTAGTAGGGCTGGGGTGAAGTAGAAGGGCTAGGAACAAGGATACAGACTAGGATGGAAGCACATCAGAGGAACTGTGATAAAGGAGAAGGATTGGGGCAAATCAGTAGGACAGGGATGTGACGAATAGGAAGGAAAAGCAGTAGAAGAACTGAGATGAAGGAGAGGAAAAGGAGGGAGGACAGAGGAGGACCATGACGTCTAACCAGAATTAAAGGGAATGACTAACGTGCAGGTGAAGGATAAGGATGAAGGTGAAGGTCCTGGCCAAAGGAGAAGGACTAGGTCTCAGACAAAGGTGAGGGAGAAGGATTGAGGTGAAGAAGATGCCAAGGACTGGGATGAAGGAGAAGGATAAAGGGAAGGAGAAAAACAGCAGAGAAGGAGAAAGGGTCAATGGATAAGCAGATGGACTGCAGTAAAGGAGAAGGACTGGGATATAGAAGATGACAGAGGACTTGGGTGAAAGAAAAGGACTGGGACAGAAGAGAAGGGCTGGAATGATGGGGGGTGTTGGGACAAAGGAGAAGGGCTAGATCAACGAAGGAGGACATGAACTGGGATGGAGGAGGAAACTGGTATGGAGGAGAAGGAGAAAGGGAAGGAGAAGCGGAAGGATGACAGAGAAGGAGATGGGGTCAATAGAGAAAGAGAAGTACTGTGATCAAGAAGATGGAATGGGGTAACGAAGAAGAGGAAGGACTTGGGTGAAAGAAATGGGACAAAAGAAAAGGGCTGGGATTTAGCGGATGGATTTGAACACAGGAGAAGGTCTAGGCCAAAGAATAAGGAGAATAACTAAGCTGGAGGGGAAGGAGAAGGATTGGGGAGAAGGACTGAGATGAAGGAGAAGGAATTGCGATGAAGGAAAGGAAAAGCACTCGAACAAATGAAGTGGAGTAAGATGAATGAGAAAGATTGGAAAGAAAAATTAGAAGTAGGATAAGAAAAAAGGAGAAGGACGAGAATGAAGGCACATTTCTGGGATGAAGGAAAAGGAGAAGCAGAAGGTCCAGGGTGAAGCAGAGGGACTGGGGCAATTGAGAATGAGAGACAGAAGGAGTGTAATGAAGGAGAAATACTGGTATGAATGAGAAGGAGGAGAAGAATGATTGGAATGAAGGAGAATGAATTGGAGAAACACTGACAAAATAGAAGTAGAAGGAATAGGAGAATGGAGAACGGGTGAGACAAAGGAGAAGGACTGTGAAGAAGGAGCAGGAAAAATACAGTTACAAAGGAGAAAAAAGAAGTACTGGGATGAAGGAGAAGGGGTAGGATGAGGACAAAGGAGAACATGAAGAACTGGGACAATAAAGAAGCAGAAGGACTGGGATGAAGGAGAAGAACTTGGATACAGGAGAAAAACTGAGATGAAGGAGAAGGATTGAGATACAGGAGAAAGAGTATTGAAACAAAAGAGATTAAGAATACATGCTTGAAAGAGGAGAAAGAAGAACAGGTGCAAAGTAGAAGGAGAGCGACAGTGACACATGTAGAAGAAGAAAGAGTGGGCTAAAGTAGAAGGTCGGGTAAAAAGAAGAAGGTACTGGATGAAGGGGAAGATGACCTGGGACTTTAAAAAACGTTTTTCTTCCTCTAAATAAAATGCATTTAAAAAATAAAAATAATGTTCAAATCATGATTAATTGTAAGTGTAAGGATCCCAATTTTTCCACAGACTATCAGGTCGTTGTGAAAAAGAGAAATCATACTTTCTTTCAAAATAGGCACTTCATTTGCATGCTTCATGGTGATAGAAGGAGTGGACACAGAGTCAAAAAACATTGCACGTAGTGAGTCATTTCTGACATACATCTTCTTATTCTCAATTTCCATGCCAATTGTTTTGGCTTCACAGGGGCTGATTTTAGTGCCACCTAGAACCCACAATTAGAAAGTGTCTCCATCAAATCTGATGGAGAGACCCGTTGTGCTTCCACTAGCTTTTGCGTTTGGAGGATCAGAGAACGATTTGCAAATAATGAATAAATCAGCAGAAAAGCTGTCCCCATAATTATTGTTAATGTTGAGTAAGGAGCAACTCGCCCCGAGGCCTCAGTGCGCAGCACGACAGCAGGAGTCAAGTCCGAGAGAATCCAGAATTAGAGTGGAGACCTAATCATTAGAGTTAAAAAGAACATTTTGAAGGGTTTTTATCGGAGGGAAAACCTCATGAATCATATAAGGGGCCTTCCATGAGAAATATTGAGCCCCTTTTCAGTCAAAGAGGCGATCCCAGTGCAGGGGTCACGTGTGTAGAATTGTCAGCAACCTGGGTGGCGCTCTGTTATGGACAACCCCCAGCTTTCTGAGACCTTTTGAAGCCTGAAATAGATCTTTTTGTAGTTGTCAAGCCACGGGGCCATAGTTGTGTTGATCAGCATCACCCTATGACAAAACAATAGGCAAGACATTGCTTTATCATGGGAGGATCAAAGGAGGTAGCATGATACCAGCAGTGATGGTTGAAGTTGGAAAGGCAGAGTCGCTCCAAGAGCACACAGGCCGCTTCTAATGCACTACTCCATTGCTGCCCTTGAACGCGATCTGCCTACAGCATGGAGGATGCTGTCTGGACTGAGAGATTAGCAGGGGAATCTGCCTACAGCATGGAGGATGCTGCCTGGACTGAGAGAGCAGCAGGGGATCTGCCTACAGCATGGAGGATGCTGCCGGTACAGAGAGAGCAGCAGGGGATCTGCCTACAGCATGGAGGATGCTGCCGGGACAGAGAGAGCAGCAGGGGATCTGCCTACAGCATGGAGGATTCTGCCTGGACTGAGAGAGCAGCAGGGGATCTGCCTACAGCATGGAGGATGCTGCCGGGACTGGGATAGCAGCAGGGGATCTGCCTACAGCATGGAGGATGCTGCCGGGACTGAGAGAGCAGCAGGGGGATCTGCCTACAGCATGGAGGATGCTGCCGGGACTGGGAGAGCAGCAGGGGATCTGCCTACAGCATGGAGGATGCTGCTGGGACTGAGAGAGCAGCAGGGGATCTGCCTACAGCATGGAGGATGCTGCCTGGACTGAGAGAGCAGCAGGGGAATCTGCCTACAGCATGGAGGATGCTGCCTGGACTGAGAGAGCAGCAGGGGATCTGCCTACAGCATGGAGGATGCTGCCGGGACTGAGAGAGCAGCAGGGGATCTGCCTACAGCATGGAGGATGCTGCCGGGACTGAGAGAGCAGCAGGGGATCTGCCTACAGCATGGATGATGCTGCCTGGACTGAGAGAGCAGCAGGGGATCTGCCTACAGCATGGAGGATGCTGCCGGGACTGATAGAGCAGCAGACACCCACACTGGGTGGATTTACTACTCCATTGCTGCCCTTGAACGCGATCTGCCTACAGCATGGAGGATGCTGCCTGGACTAAGAGAGCAGCAGGGGATCTGCCTACAGCATGGAGGATGCTGCCAGGACTGATAGAGCAGCAGACACCCACACTGGGTGGATTTATTGCTCCATTGCTGCCCTTGAACGCGATCTGCCTACAGCATGGAGGATGCTGCCTGGACTAAGAGAGCAGCAGGGGATCTGCCTACAGCATGGAGGATGCTGCCGGGACTGATAGAGCAGCAGACACCCACACTGGGTGGATTTACTACTCCATTGCTGCCCTTGAACACGATCTGCCTACATCATGGAGGATGCTGCCTGGACTAAGAGAGTAGCAGGGGATCTGCCTACAGCATGGAGGATGCTGCCTGGACTAAGAGAGTAGCAGGGGATCTGCCTACAGCATGGAGGATGCTGCCGGGACTGATAGAGCAGCAGACACCCACACTGGGTGGATTTACTACTCCATTGCTGCCCTTGAACGCGATCTGCCTACAGCATGGAGGATGCTACCTGGGCTGAAAAAGCAACAGACACCCACACTGGGTGGATTTCACAGCCCTCCCAGAAGAGATCCCTTGAGCTGCCATTGCTGATCACATTTTGCGACTTATGCTAATCTCGATGTTTGTGTGTTAGACCAATAGTTAATGCTGGACTCCTCATGACCACTCAATAGCAACATCCAGTCAGGCTTTTACAAACCCTCCCTAGGGCAAATAATCTCAAATGAAATTCAATACTTGTACCTGATTTTCCTACATGGTCAATAGTGATATCCTGAAAACCTGACGCTTTCAGTTACAAAATGGGTTACAAAGCAAATCTCCCACTGCTCTTTGGCCCTGAAACACTTAGCCACTTCCCTCCCCTAACTACTCATATATAAACCGATGTACGGTCCAGGACTCCTACCGACTGACAGACCCATGCCCTGGGGCATTGCAATGTGGTCAGAATGGTTAGTTCTCGTACCCTTGCAATGGATGCGTGACCTCAGCGGCTGTGAATGTGTATTGTTTGGCTTCAGGTTAACCCTTTGTGCAGGGGTGTTGCTAGGTCTGGGGCTACACGAATGTCAGGACTGTGGGGACTTGGGCCTAACTAGTCTTTTGGTTGTAGACCTTGAGCTTCTATACAGGGCTACAACCAAAATACCCGGGGCTATAGCCCGCTTAGCCCACCACCCAAGCAACGCCTCTTCCTCTGAGCCTCCCCATTTCTAGGCCCAATCTGCGCCGTTCCTCTCCCCGTGTCTCCTCTTACCCTTTCAGACCTCTCCCCTAGGGCGTATTTTTGTGCGGAAAAAGGTACAAATCACAAATAAATACACATGCCATGGAACGTTGTGTCCATTACAATATTTCCCCATAGTGAGTATATGCGCATCTTATTTATTTAGATTTATAAAGCGTGAAGTGGCCCTGAGGCATTGTGGCGCTGTTACAGCACATTCTCTTAGATACAGTTTACATAAAATCAGACTAATCAGAAGGCATTACAGCGGTTCACAACAAAATGCAGTATGATTGTTCCATGGTTACAGGGGAACACCTTCAAGTACAGTCTAGTTGAAGAGCTTAGATTTCAGCGCCTTCCTGAACACAGTGAGAGAGGTTTCCTTTCTAAGTTTGAGCGGTAGTGAGTTCCAGGATTTTGGTGCTAACACCTCAAAGCTCGCACCGCCAGCTTTGGCCCTTTTGGAGGCAGGGACTGAAAGTTGGTGTGAGTATTGGGCAGGTTTTGGTCTGTGAGACAGCGCCTGATGAATTTGTTCTGCGAGGTAAGAGGGAGCAGACTGAGAGAGACATCTGTGTGTGATGGTGAGGGCCTTGAACAGGATGCGCTCTTTGACTGGGAGCCAGTGGGTGTCCCGTCTAGCCGGAGAGATATGCTCTCTCCTAGGAATACTTAGAGCAGCTCTGAGAGCATTATTTTGTGTGTTTTTCAATTTATTAAGGTTTTTGGACGAGGTGCCTAGGAGTAGGACATTACAGTAATCCAACTGTGCCATGATGAACCTCAATACAAATGTTGGTAACATCCTATGGTTATTATCCAACCCTTTCAACTGGTGCACATGATCATCCTGTGATCGGAGCATCTGGCGCATTCCCACTGGCAGACAGATGTAGTAATCACCGAGGGACAGTGAAAGACTTTGGTTAGTTTGTGGTGTTAGTTAATACTCACAGCTACCGCTTCCAGGATTTGCTTCACGGCATCCGCAGCATCGCGCTCGCTGTAGTATCCTTTCTCCACGATCCTGCAAAGAGAGGCAAGGATGTTACTTGGACTGATGGATTGGGGGCATTCCTGGGCAGAATGGTACTTGTGGTGTAGGGCAGGAGTTACATAACAGGTAGGCGCTTCTGCTGTATGCATATACCCAGCATCTGGCACACTGAGCCCAGCATGGTCAGATTGCACTTCTTTCATTGGCTAAAGATGATGAGAACTTTATGGTAATTGGGGTGGACTTCATGAAAAGAATGTCAAGATGGCACACGGGTGGTGGTTCCCTCACTGCATCTCTTTGAGCTAAGTGGGGCACCCACTTGGAGCATTCTATTGTTTAGTGCATCCTGTTGTAGCTTTGTTTATTGCTGAAGCCTGATTTTTACTAGCAATTATTTCTATTCAATTATTAAAAGTTGGAATTTGAAGCTATTTCTAACTCATTCATAAATACATTGAATTGAAGAAAGCAATCATTTTTTTAAAAGCGTGGTGATAAAGAATGCACCGTTTTCTAATGAGAACACTAGTAGTGTTTTATGTGCTATTTGAGTCATCATCATTGCTTCTTGGAGGTGTCTTTCCCCCCAACAAAGAAGTGGTTCAGTTCTGACAGAGATAAGACCCGTTGAATTTGTTTCGTAGAATGTTGGTTCCCCTGAATTGTCAGTGTATTTAGGTTTTGATGTATCACACTAACATTTTACAGATTTGTTTGGTTTCTGAGCAGAATTTCTTTCTGTGTTTCTGTTAAATCACATGCATGGGCGACAGATCCCTGGAAGGCACTGGAAGATTCTGATACAAGGCCCCCTTCACCGAACCCCAACTTTCCTGAGCATTTCTATGGGTGGCTGAGGTAACCTCCATCTGCTGCTTTCTATTTGTTTACTTCAAGTTCGACTGAGTCCTAACAGTGTAGACATAGTAGAAAGACTATCTTCAGCTGAACTAACATTCATAATTGCTGCTCTGCTGTGGAGGGTCCTTCCTTCCCCTGTAGGGTTTTAAAAATAAATTAGGCTTTTAATATCAACACTAGTTTGTGGTACAGTTCAAGACCCCCAATCGACCTACAAATGGGTTAGGTTTTTGGGATATTTCAGGGGTAGACCAGAATATATTTAGGGCCCACAATTAAAAATATCAGCCCAGTGTATGCACAGAGCCACCAGCTTCATGTAGTGGGGCCATTTTAATTCAGTTTCTTGAAGAGGGAGGATCTATTTTGATACAGAATCTCCCCCATTTGATTTATTCTTCTACATTTCTCACAACATAACGGATGATTTATACTAATACATGGCCTTCCCCTACCAGAGGGGAAGGTCTTTTCTGATGGAGAGTCTCCATTTCTCAAGTGGTAGGGTCTAGTCAGATGCAAATTCTCCACTCTTCGGGGAGGGTCATTTTCCAAAGGAGAGTCTCCCTCTTCAAGCTGAACATGTATTTTGATCCTGAACCGCCCGTTCAGAGAGTTAAATAAATTTGGATGCAATGTCCCACCCCCTCTTTTCATGACAGGAGTTTTTGTTCCTATCAGGGAAGAGTATCCATTCTGGGGAAGATGTATTCTGGCACAGAGTCCACATTCGCACAGTGTCCATTCAGAATGAAAGCCCTTCCCATTCAATGTGTAGGATCTTTTCTGTATGGAAAGTTCTCACTTTTAGGGCCAGGCATCTATTCAGACATGGTGTAGCCCCAGTTCAGCTGGAAGGATCATTTCGGATACAGAGTTTCCCCCTTGAAGGGGGCGTGGAATACATTCTGATACAGAGGCCTTTGAAGGGAGAAGATGTATTCTGACAAACCGTCTGTACCTGGATGACGCAGCTAACATTCTGGCAGAGAGTCTCAGACGTCTATGGAAAGTGTCATTTCTGATTGAGGGGGACCAAATGGGAGGCAATTCTGATACATAATTAGGACTCACAATCAGAAGTTCCTCTTCTGAATCAGTGTCACCCACTTCCAGTAGGAGGGTGTATTCTGATATTCTGATACTAAGGGTCCCCAGTGAAAGGGGGCAATCTAGTTTTAGTTGCTTTCTCCCCCCTTGGCAAAGGAGGATCCATCCTGATATCTTTTTCCCTCTATGGTTTCTAGTCTGGTAGAGAGCCCCACCCTTCAGCGTGAAGTCTCCATGCTGATACAGAGTGACCCAACTTCATTGAAAGGGTCAATTCTGATTAAGTGCTGCTCCTAAAATAAGCAGGTCACTTCTAATGCAGGGTGCTTACCTTGGAGAAGAGAGACGAAGAGAATGCGAGAATGCATTCTGATACATAGTCTCGCCCGCTCTTTTATTGCAGAATCTCTCACTCCGTTCTGGAGCAGATTCTTGCCACTAAAGGTTGCGAGACAAAAAAGAAGGCATTGATTAAGAAGGGAGGCTGGTTTTCTTAGATGCCATATCTATGCCAGTTCTTTGGGCATGTCCCCTCTGCACGCGTAATGCTGTGCAAGCATTTCTGGTCAGAAGAGGGCATGCCATTGGCTCATTCAGGCTGTCTTTCAAGTATAAGTGAAAGATGTTTGGGAAGAAAGCAGAAGGTGAACACCAACAGTCAAGTTGTCTGAATGCTTCTTGGTTAACTTGATGTATAACTTGATAATTGACGGCAGAAGTGTTGCAAGTGGAGTTTGTGGGGTTGATAAATGTGCATTTGTATTGCTTCTGTGTTTATGGTTGACTTCATTGCCCATTATAATGCCCTTAAGAGGAAATACATCATTCATAATAGATAGAAACATCTTGGCCTGAGAAATGAAGACTTGTGTCACTGTGTTAACAGTTATTGCACACAGATCAAATCACTCTCAAAAAATCCCACCACCCAGTAAGGAGATGCCCTAAACTCACCCTCCAGGGTGCTAGCTGCCACTCCCTCATCCCCCATGAGGAACATGCTCTGTTGCTCCTCCACAGTCCCTGCCTCTCTGTGGGCATGCACTAGAGGCCAAAACTCCATGGGGTATCTACAGGATGCCCTTCTATTCCAGCCTCCATGCCGGAAGCTGGCCTCCTCTGAAGGTGCTGGCTCCTCCCCCACTTCTACCGGGGCACCACCAATGCCTCAGCCACCGCCGCCAACTCAGAAGATTGCCGATGCTGCTTGGCCTGGGCTTATGTCAATAAACAGGAGTCCACAGACATCATAATGTTACCCCTTGCTCATCACTCATAGGGTGATCCTCCTCCTCCGGTGTGGCAAAACAGTGCTCCTCCTCCTCTGCCTCCCCTGCAATCTTCTTCCTCTTCCTCTCCCAGTGTCGTACATGCACCGCGAGAAACTCAAATGGGAAATGGCAAAGCTGATTGAAAATCGTGTGTGCCCACATCCCGAGAGCCCACAACTATGAAACAGCAAATGAACACTGATAACCAATCCACAACCCTAATGCAACAACAAGTAAACAAATCCTAAACTATACAATCACCATAACACTGAACAACAAACCAGCCAATGGTGTGGAAATATGTCAGTGACAAACATGCAATGGGAAACTGGGAAAGGGAAACAAGTCTTGGGGGGCTTAGTAGGCGTTTTGGCCGTGTGATTATGGGTCGGACATTTTTGGGGTTTTAAAACGGACACAAAAGACAAACGACACAAGAGGAAAGAGCAATATGTCATGCTACAAACCCTCAAACCCCTGCCCAAAATGTCCCCCCAAACTCGAAACACACACCTTCAAACAGAATCCAGCAAAAACCAGAAAGGGGCAGGAAGTGAGCTCGTGCTTATGTGGGCATCAAACATCCTTGCACGAACGGAAGTGACCTCGATGAATCGAGCCGAGAGCGTCCGGGTCAGCTGGATGCACTTGGTGAGTAAGCAGGTGATGGCACCCGCGACCCATGGCTCTTGATTGAATGATGAATTAGGGATCAAGTCCATGAAGTCTGCCGCAAGTTTATTGGGGATTCATCGGCCCAAAAGCCTGTCCATCCGATGTAAAGATGTGTGTGTGTATTAAGTACGACCATCCAGGCTTACAAGTGACATTAACAGATGCAAATAGAGTTATTAAAATGATAATATTTTTGTTTGTATTAATTCTCTTGCCTAAGTATGTGAAGCGACACAATACACGCGTGTGTCTTCTTCTACTTCTGACAAAAAGGGCACATCACAGGCAGCTGTTCAGCCATCAGCCACACATGTATCACCAAAATGAGCTTTGGGCAGCCCAATGGCGCCCGGGTAACAGACAACATATTATGAAATTCATCATGAAGCCCGTATTTGCAAAGCCGGCAAAGATTTATCGGCTTTAAGCAAAACGGGGAGGTGATGGCTCTGGAATGTTTTGAATAAATCATCCCACAGTCATTGCTTGGGGCAACCGTCCAGACCATCGTTCGCTTGCCAAGCCATTTCAACAGGAGAAAGAGCATATATAAATCATCAGGCTTGGCCCCACCCCAATCGGAGTTCAGCCCGAACTGCAGGTCACATACCCTCTGCTCAAGACCACACGTATCTCCAGTCATGTGTCAGGCTTACTGTACAGTATTCAGACTTTTCATCAAAAAACGTTTTATCTAAACATTTTCCATCGAATATTTTCTAATGAAAAAATGTTAATCGAATGCATTTTTGTGTGGTGTAAAGGGTTAATTTTGTTTGCAAAATGTGTGGGGTGGATTTTTAAGGGTCCTAAACTGGGGTTTGAGGTGACCCCCCAAAAAAGAAAAAACAATGCATTCGATGAAAATGTTTTCGTTACAAAATATTAGATGGAAAAATGTTTAGATGAAACATTTTCGATGAAAAGACATGGAACCTCACTGGACTTTGTCCTTGAGGTGTAGCTTGGGTCTCTAGCATGCTCTGGACCCACGCCTTGGCATGCCCATCCCACTTGTGTCAATAATACCAGTCCTAGTATATGTGGGGTGGCTATTTAGGGCTGCTAAAAAATTATGCCATCAAGCCAGTGATCAAATCGGGTTTACCCCAAAATACCGGAATAAAAAAGGCTGAATTCACATTTAGTGCACATTCGGACTGCTAGAAAAGCTTAAAGCCCATAATACGGAACAAGGGAAGCAGGGGTTGCGGGGGTGTCCCGAGCTTCCCTAGTTTGGTATTATGGGCTGCGGTGGTTGCAGGGTTGTCCCCGCTTACATGAAATGCCCAGCAGAGGGCCAAATACCCAAAAGCCCAAAAGCTCGAATTACAAAATGCGATCAAGTGGGTTTTGCAATTTCTTAATTCGAGCTTTTGAGATTCGGTTTCATAACGTAGATCCATCAAATCACCAGCAACCAAACACTGCTATACGCTAAATAATACAGACATTTTTGTCAAACCACGTAGAACTATTATTTAATGTATATTGACAAAGGGCTAACATGTCTGTTTCCTGCCAGCAATGGAAGAAGCTCTTGATGGCGTAAGAAGTGGTGGCACCCACCAGCCCACCAGTGACCCTCCCAGTCGGGGTCTGCTGCTTTGAATGCTGCCTCTTCATGTGGACTTTGTTGCTAATTTTCGAAAACAGAGTCTGGATAGTGCCCAGTGTAGCGCTACATGAGCCAAGTCCTCCAGCTGAAATGATCTGCTCGTGATTCTTGCTACAAACTAAGTTCTGGAGAATTTCGGTGTCTGATCAGTAATGTAATTAGATTTGGTTATCCCACATAAGAGAGGACTGGGGTGTACATGAGAACAGAGGTTCGCTGATATCAAGGAAGAGTGGTTCTATCTTTCAAGATTAAAATGTGTTTAATGATCGGTGAAAGGTTCATTGACCCGCCCAAAAAGTGCTCTTCCTATGGGTGGAGCAACTTAACCATGACTACAGGGCAGCTAACGCAGTAGCAATAGTACAATATGAGTCGACCAGACTGTCCACCTTGGAATGTTACCCTTCTGTCAGAAAATAATGTAAATAGTTTATCTAAGTTCTGACAATGTACAATGTACACTCGTATTATAACTTTTTAATATATACTGAAAGTGATCATTACAAATGAACATTGAAACAGTTTTAAAAAGTGCCCCTTTACAATGTTAACACAATTAAATAATGTATTTTAATAGCTTCTTTTGCAAAAAAAAACAGCACCTCCCCCCCAACCCTCCCAAAGAGATCTATTATTCTGCTGCAATCTTTCAACAGCAAGGGTGGCTCTAGAAACTCACACCTAACAAGTGACCCATGCCCAGGGAGAGAAAGAGAAAGGGATAGAGAGAGAGAAACTGGGCAACAGAGTGAAAGAGAACGCAGAGAGAACGCTAAATCGGCATATTATGCGCCGCGTTACAGCTCATGTTTAACACAGACGAACGCTGGACAGCAACAGGATTGGAAGCAACAGGAAGTAAATACCAAAGGGCAGGGAGGATAGCTCAGCGGCAACCAGCACGTCTTGGAAGCAAGTTGGCGCAAAGCAACACAGGTTTGAATCTCAGGTCCACACATAGAAAACTCTTCAGTATTAAGCGCTTTATATAAAACCAATTATAATTATAAAAGCTTGCATTGTGTGACCAGCCGGGAAGGGAAGGGTTCTATACAGGGGTGTTGCTTGATCTGGAAAAGATCCGGGGCTGCGCTAATGTCGGGATTTTCAGGACCTGGGGCTAGCTAGCCTTTTGGTTGTAGACCCTGAGATTCTATCCGGGGCTACAACCAAAAGACCAGGGGCTAAAGCCCCCTAACCACCCTCTCCCCCCTCAGCAACGTCTCTGGTTCTATCTGTAGTGAAAGGATTCATTATGTCTCATAGCACCAGCAGACATTTTTCAGATATTCTCATGCTAAAAATGGAACATGCTTGAAAACTGTTTCCTGTGCAGCTGCAGAATCGACACTAACTGAAACCGTATTGCAGAGGTAGATGGCTATGTTTCCATGTGTTGTTTCCTGTCAGCGGGGACAGTTTTCATTGGCTCTTGGTAATGTTTGCTTTGCCTCCCTGCTAGGTAATTGTATGAACACCTGGTAAATAACTCTCAGGTGCGAGTATTATGCTTTTCAATATGAGTGCCTCTGTGCATTACTTGTTTTGGTTCATTGAACAGAGAGAGGCGTGAAGAGGAAGACACGGCAGCCACATTTAAATAGGTTGGAGAACACAAGCAAGCCAAGAGGATTCAAGGAAGTTGTGGAAAAGAACATTTGTAAATGCAATTGTAATTGTTTTTTTATAGAGCGTTGATACACGGGTGAAGTGCTTCAAAGCCCTTCAATACATCATATTACAACTTATTCCGTGTTAGAATCTAGTTCAGGGTCCCGTGCCGGCCCTAGGATTTGCATATGCAATGACAACAGTGACATCACAGAAAATGACATCAGAGATTGCTGCTTTAATACTGGAGGCGATCATGGAAAGTTACATTAAAAGGGGTTGGCAGAATCATGCGTTTGGCTTTTTTGGAGTAGCAGACAGTGTAGAGGAGCAGGTGGATGCATTTTTCCTAACTTCCGCCCCCTCACTGCGTCATTCTGGAACATCAGGAGAAGGACCCTGTGTGAGACTCCATGTGTAATGCCTATGCCTCATTGAGTGTTTGAGAGACATTATGAACTCAAACAACCATATCGAATGCACCCTCACACTGAAAGTGTGGACGGATGCCCTATGGAAGGATGTCAGCATGCAGCATTGGACATTATGGTGCCTGAAATCTGACGAGGGCAGAGTGATGTCATAAAGAAGATATACAAAGCCATGTTGAAACGATATATGGAAATGCTTACGATTGATCATGTAACTGAAGCGATAAGTGAAACATGTATGAAACGTTAAAGTAATCAGGAATGCAAAAGAAGACAAAGTAACTTGCTGACCAATAAGTGTAAATACGCAGTAACGCAAGATAGAAAAGATACATAGAAGCTTGCTATAGAGGAATATATAACGTAGCAAGGACGGCCATAGTTTGAAAATGGAGGATGGCTCGTGTAAATATTCAATTCAGCTACCTCAAAAGCCATTCAGGAGATGCTGGAACAACAGCTTCGTGTGCAAAACAAAGAGGAAAAAATGTTGGCTTGGGATCAAGTATGCTATTAATAAGGAATAGCTGCAAAGTGCAATGGGAGGAAGACCGATGCCATGGATGAGACATATTTCTCTTAGATTAAAGAAGAAGAAAACATCTGAAAGAGCCACATATTGGACAATTAAAAGTGTATAAAGTCTATATAAGGTAGAGTGAGCAAGTCTCTGGAGGCCAAGAGGAGCAATGGCACCCAGTACAATTAAATCAATTAGCAGTAAATAAGTGGCTGAAATTGACAAATTCGTGGTCTCTTCACATGTGACTCAGAAGTCGAATACAAGGGCTATTCATTAAGCCTGAAATGAAGATAGCGATGTGTTTTCACTCCCTTGAATGTCCTAGAATAGAGAACAGGCTGCAAGCTCAAGTACAGACGGGAAACTTTGGCTCATGAGCGGACTGATGAGATGATGAACTAATTGGGAAAGTAGGGAGTAATTTGAGGTAATCCAAGCACCTGGGTTTTAGTTTCCTTGCGTGCTGCTAGCCGAACCGGAAATCCAAGGTTGAGTGAGAATGCCAACCAATCAGATAGTACGAACAGTAGAGATTGACTTGTCATCATGGGAGACACTCCTCTTCTACACTTATTCAGGAGATTGCCAAAAAACACAGCTTAGATTAGGAAACAGAATTTGGAATGGGTCTGAGGCACAACTAATAAGACACGACTAATAAGACACCTCCCCACCCTTCTGGTCCCCGCGTGGTGTTCCCTTGTGCCCCCCCTACTGTCTCCTCACCTTACTTTCTTCTATGCACTTACTCTATCAGAATTGTCCCTGGACCTAATATGATAGCAACCTCGTCTGTCTACTCTCCCCTTCCCATACTTGTTTCTGCCCCTCCCCACCTCCCCCTCCAGCACTATCTGAAATGTCATCAGGCCTAATACGATAGTCGCTTGTTTTGTTCCTCCCCTCCCTTTCTGAACCGCTCTCCCTCACCTTTTGTTTTCTCTGGCTCTACCAGAAATGTCGTCCAGCCTAGTACGGTAGTCGCGTGTCTGTTTCCATTTCCTTCCCACTCTCCCCCCTTCCTTCCTTATCGATGTCTTAGCTCTTGCACTATCTGAAATGTCGCCTGGCCAAGTACGATAGTTAATTTCAAATCCTTACTGTTCATGGCCTGTCATCGTATGTTCCTATGTTCCCTCCCTTGCCTTGAAGCGCTTTGAAACACATTGTGTATAGGCGCTATATAAATAAACAATCATATATAATATATCATATATGCTGTGGCCTCTGGAGGATTAATTGTCAAAAACAGTACTCTGACATATGACAATGGATTTACATGCTACATATAAAGGAAAGACGTTACAGAAAATGTTGGCTGTTTTGGAGCTATGGAAGATGTATCAGAGTGAGAAAAAAGATCCAGCGGAGAAGACGTGGATGCTTAATCAGCATAAAGTGGAAGATAAAACGCCTTTGGCTCCACTTTTCCCTCCTGAAAACAAGAGCGTAGACACAGAGGAGAAGAGTTGTTATCCTTTAAAGGAATTGAAAGCAGTAGCGGGGTATGTTAATCCAACATATGAACCCCCTGCTTGTGAGTACAATGCGGATGAGAGTAAAAGCAGAGAACACAAATATATCGCGACTCACAATGAAAGTAAACAGTGTGATGAGAGGAAGAAAAGACTAAATAAACAGATAAAGATAGAGGAAGAAGCAGAAAGAAATAAAGGACAAAGCTAATGGAATACATTACAGAACAAATGGATGGGAGGACAGATATTACACAAGCTGGATGATAAGGTTATTGATGGGGTTTGAGAAAGAGAAGTGTGAGAAGAGCGGGAAGAGAAAGAAAAGAAAGAGGAGAGGGCATGTAAAGAAGAGAAGGAAAGAGAATGTAAGCAAAGGGAAGAACGAGTAAAACAACGCAAGGAAACAAAAGGAGAGACTAGAAGAGAAAAGACAAGAGGAGTTAGAAGCGCAAAGTATGCGAGAACGTAGGTTGCAAAGAATGTGAGAGGAAGTTGAATTAAGGAAGATGAGGAGAAGGGAAGAAATAATTAACAGAAATAGGGGACTAAAAGATGACAAGACAGATTATCTATGTTATAAAAGCATAGTGCTGATTGAAGCCCAAGAACAACTGGAAAAAGAGAAAGCGTCCCAACATCCACGCAGGGAGCTGCAAAAGGTACAATGAATACCATCATGGGTGGATGTGTGAGACACAGAAGTCGTAGTGAAACGACTTGGGGATTTATATAGGAAAATGAGAGTTAAGGAAGGGTATAAAAGCCAAGAGAACATAGAAGGATCTCTATCAAGGGGAACTGGAGGTAGGTCATATGACGTCATAACAGATGAGCATAGAACGCTGTCTTTAAGTAGACTAGATCTTGATGATGCTGAAAAGGATAACAGCCATACAAGCTGGGGCATAATAATGTCAGATGGAAAAAGGGAAGAAAAGAGCTTGAAGGGAGGGTGCATACAGATCATCAAAAGAATCAAGTGTACAAAAAGGGGTAAAATTGAAAAATTTAGAAGACCACAAAGAGAGAACACCAGAATTGACACCATACACTGAGGGACCACAAGCTCAGTGTAGGGGATGTATCTCCTCCTTATGTAAGCAGATTAAGGGCACTACCAAGACAGATACAAATGGGCAAGACTAGCACTGCCTGGAAGACGAGAATTGTATGAAGGTATGATTATGGACCAGGATCTTCACAATTCCCATTATTAGAGAAAGGAGTGGACGACCACAATATATACGGTGGCCATAGATCGATAAAGACAATTTAATATCTGAATTACAGAGTTTAACTTCTGGTACAGGAAAATGGATTCATGAGCTAAAGCGAATGACATCAGGAATGATGTTAGCTATAGGCCACATAAAAGGCTTGCTAGTAGCTTTCATAGGGGAGAGAGCTGATGACATTTGGAAACGACTGCACAAAGCATGACACATGAACAGATGTATTGCGGGTGGTCAGAGTGCAATACCCCGATACATCAGATATGGGTGCAATTATGACTAGGAAAATGGGGGAGAATGTAGAACTTGTTGCTTACATTGAAGATATTCAAGAGAAATGGCACCTTGAGAATGCATGAACCGCAGGATACAACAGTAGCATTATTTTACCACATTTCGTGTCAGGGACTGCCCGAGCCAGTGCAACATCAATTGAAAAAAACCAGTGGGGATTGAAGCGAATCCATGGCCAGAAATACAATTGATGATTATGCATGGCTGCCGATTGTTACGAGAGAAGAATAAGAAGAAAGACGAGAATAGAAAGCAAGACGAAGCAAAGTTAGTCCAGAAAAAGTTGTCAAAAGTAGCCACAGAGAGAGCGGTATTGACAAGTATTGATGGTGAGGTGACACCGGAGATGCAATGAGTGCAGCAAAATAACGTAGGGTATCCCACAGATCAGAGTGGGTAAATTCTTTGCCCAAGAGGAAAAGGGAATGGGCCGAGAGGAGGAGGATGAGGTGGATTTCACCACAAGTGCAATCACAGCAAGTACCCATGCAAGCACAACTGGTACAAACGCAGCAAGCACAGTCACAGCAGGCTATGGTGCCATGATGGAATATGACTATAGGAGTTCAGCAAGCACTTGCACCCAAATTTGGGAGTGGGACTGTGCTAGGAGGCAAGACTTTCGCAGACACAGGGATGAATTTATATCCACAATAGGATGTCCCACAGAGCGACCTGATGTGTTTAGTACTATCAGAGACACCAGAACCCCAAGAGGAACCAAGGGTCAAGGTGACAATAGGAGGCAAGTCATTTTCATTTCTTGTCGACACCGGAGCAACTTGTGCCTGTGTCCATGAGGGAAAATATCTGATGTCAGATATTGCAATGAATGCACAGGGATTCTCTGGGGTGATAAGTTTAGTTCATTTTACAGACAAATTAGCAATCTCTATAGGAGAACATGACATGTTTATGCCATTATTTTATTGTAGGCAAACTCCAGTTAACATATTGGTGCATGACTTATTGACGAAACCTAACATTACGATATCTTTTACTGATGAAGGAAAAGTGTTTTCCACTCCAGGGATACATTATATGAATGTGAAAGAGTTTATATTAACTTTTACAAGCCAGGGAGTGTTACGAGAGGTCCCTTTGGACCCAGAAGTATTTTTGTACAGAGTGATTGATTATCATGGTTGCCCATATTAATAGGTAAACTATTAAGAATACCTGATGAGTTTTTTTCACACCAGAAATCCCTATGGATTATGAAGAAGGGCAGATTATCCCCTTGGAGTTAGAAGCAGCAGTGGTAAGAGAGGGAAGGGTGGTTCTTCATTTGACAGATGATGAGGTAAAAGAATGGAGATCAGCGATAGCCCTCAGTGAAGGAAACAGGCTGAAAGATTTGACAGATAAGGAGTTGTTTAAGGATCAGTATTCAGATGCTGAATTAGTATTTTTCATAAGTTTCACTTTTTGGATAAAAGTAAAGAATTGAGAAATACTGCAGAGAATGGCGTTGGTAAAAAAGACACCGGCCAAGAATTTGGCCAAGAATTTGATGGACTACACGTCCATAAGATGTGTGTCTATTAAAATGGGTAGGAGCAATTTAAATCAAGTCTAAACCAGGAACACTTTTGCCATGTGCAAAGCAATACCGCATGTCCAGAGAGGTAGACGAAGGCATATTCATGACCATTTCCTCTTTGAAGAAAGCAACAAATAATGGTATCATCCGATTCTCCATGTAATACGGCTGTGTACCCAGGAGGAAATTGACAATGCGGTTATAGAGATTTATTCAGGACCTTCTCCCTCTGAACAATATACTCAAATCTGAGTTTCCTCTAGTTCCAGATCCTGCAACAATATTGTACAACATCCCATCTAAGGCCAAATATTTGACAGTCATAGATTTAACAAATGTGTTCTTTTCAGTTCCCCTTCATGAAGTCTTACAGAATTTGACTTTCTTTTCATATAGAACAATCTGCCTGAAACATACTTGATTACCCCAGGGGCACTGTGAGTCCCCTTCAATAGTTTATAGAGTTCCCCAGATGGACTTAGGCAATTTTCAGCTCAAAAGTGCAATAGTTCAATATGTGGATGACATATTGGTATGCAGTGAGACACAAGAATGATGTAGAGAAGATTTGACTATACTCTCAGAGAAATTATATAAAGTGGACAAAGAGAAGTTATAATAATGTCAGGAAGAGGTCTTGTATATATGACAGTTGATTTCTAATAAAGGGAGGAAAGTGACGCTTGAAAGAGCAGAAGCAATTATGAAGACCTCAGAACCTAAAACTGTGAGGGAAATGCAGCCATTTCTAGACATATGTAATTATTGCAGGGCCTGGGTTTTCAATTACAGTACTTATATTTGAAAACTTTTAAAAAGGCTTAAAGAAGCACAGGTGGGTAAGAGTAAAATAACATGGACAAATGAAATGACGGTAGGATTTGAAGAATTAAAAAAGGCGATCAGTACAAACCCTGTGAAGAATTTTATTTATTTTTTCATTCAAATGAAAAAGTGATGACAGCAGTCCTTACACAAAAAATGACATTAGGACATGGACACAACACAAATCATTAGCCTATCATAGTATGATTTTATATCCAGGTATGAAAGGGCATTATCCTTGTGAGCAGTCTTTAGCTGCTGCTGCATTCGCGATTGAAAAAGCTGAGTATAACAATGGAGTGTTCAGTAACAGTTAAGCATGCATTATCTGCGATTGTAGGGGAAAAAAAGTACATTGACCACACAGAGAGCATCAGGATATGAGGTAGTAATATTGAATGCTTTGATGATTAAAATGGTCAGATGTATGACAGTGAACGCAGCAACGTTCATAGCTGAATCATTAGGAGAGGATGATTATGTACATGATTGCACAGCATATACTGAGAACTATAAAGATATTTCCCTAGCTATAGAAAATGCCCTCGGGTGAGGGCAAGTTGTTTTTATTGATGGTTCTTCAAAAATGTATCAAACGACTGGTGAAAGGCATACTGGATCAGCAGTAGTAAAGCTAAACTGACAGGGTGAATTTGAAGTAATGAGAAGGGCGAGATTGCCTTCACAATGCTCAACACAGGCTGCAGAATTAGTGGTGTTTATCGCCGCGCTTCAGAGATTTGAAGATGAGGAAGTGGCGGTATACTCTGACTCCGCCTATGTGACATCAAGCATACATCAGGTCTGCCACACTGGAAAAGGAGGGGCTTCCTCCACACAGACGGAACTCCAGTGCAACATCTAACATGCGGCCCTATTTGATAAAATGATTGAAGTGTTAGCACTCCCATTGACTCCAGCAGTCGTAAAATGTGCAGTGTATTCTAAAAGGACAGAATTAATTTCTTGCAGAAACGAAGCCGCAGATTTAGCCAAAAAGGCAGCCTATTTCCCAACCATTTCTAATATTGAAATAAAAAGTGTTAAACAAATGGCAGGGTAATGCATGTTGGTAAAGGAGGGCTTTAACATGTTGTCAATTGTACGGTCAATTGAGATACTAGGGCAAGCACCTCAAGAAGAGAAGGAATCATAGAAGAAGCAGGGGTGTTCTTTATCCCCCACTGAGGCAATCTGGAGTCAGGATAGTACTGGAAAGCCAGTTGCACCTCTAGCATTATTGAGGGTATTGCTGGAGCAGCTTCACTACCCCATACATTTGACTCGGGAAAGCCTAACTGCTACAATAGCAGAAGAGTGGTTTTTGCCAAACCTGTTAGAGCATGAATTGCATCATGTGCCAGAAATGTACTGCAGGACACTCTTTGCGAACAGTGAGAGGAGCAATTCGTAGACCCAATGGCCCATTTCAACATCTACATATAGATTTTGTAGATATGCTGCAGACATGCAACGGTTTCAGGTATATGCTGGTCATGGTATGTCATTTTTCTAGATGGATAGAGGCAGGTCCATGCACACACCCTGATGCCAAGTGCGCTGTCAAGTTCCTTGTGCATGAAGTGTTTCCAAGATGGGGTGTCTGTGAGGTTTTACAGTATGACAATGGACTGCATTTTGTAAATGAGTGTTTTGAGCAAATATTTCTTCTATTAGGCATTAATCATATGTTTTCTTCTGCTTATCAACCACAGGCAAATGGTTGATAAGCAGAGCAAATATTTCTTCTATTAGGCATTAATCATATGTTTTCTTCTGCTTATCAACCACAGGCAAATGGTGTTTGTGAATGATTTAACAGTACTGAAGGAAAGGATTGTAAAGATCAAGATGACCCTAAAGAAGGGATGGCTTTATTGCCTACCCCTTGCCCTTTATGCTCTAAGGAACCAGCATGGCTCAGATCACCATTTAAACCCTCATGAGTGGGTGACTGGAAACTGCATGAGAACCCCCCCACCCCTTGCTCCTCCAACTAGGTTAAAAACTGATGCCCATAGTGTAGCAAATAAATTAGGTGACAAGATGCATGATTACCTAACAACAATGACTGCACATGTTTCTTTCATGTCTCAACAGGTCAAGAATTGAAGGGAGGGGTTAAAGAAAAGCGACAAAGAGGATCAACCCATTGAAGCAGAGCATTTGTTAGAACAACCCAGCCTACACCTAGGAGACCAAGTGCTGGTAAAAAGGTTTGTATGCACTTGGAGAACTCCCCACTTTGAAGGTCCATACGAGGTGGAAGAAGTCACACTCACAGCAGCCAAGCTAAAAGGACCAAGAGCCTGGCTTCTTTTGAACGACATCAAGCCATTGAAAGAAGAAACACCAATCCCTCCTGCAACTACCCACAGTGAAGGAAGAGAAGAAGTTCTGCATATGCAGATTCATTCTATGGCCAAGAGTAAAGACAAGGAAAGTGAAGAACACAGCAGCACCCTAGACTAAAGGCCAATATGTTTTAACATTTGACAAGGAGTAAACAGACTTGCAGTTATCCTGGAATTTTTAGATAGGCTCAAGAGACAATGCTTTGAAGTACCAGAGCTGAAAAAAGAAAAGCACACTTCATCTGTATGTTACTATTGCAATAACATTACACACATTATTGTATGGTGTTTATACCTACTTATTACCGTCTTATCCAGCTCTATTAAGAGGATATGTCAACATCAAATGTGTTTGGGAAATCCTAAGAATAATCATAGTATGTTTAGGATACTTTTTTCAATCATCTTGCAGTTGTTGATACAAAGGTGTGATTCATAGAGACTAACAGTGCTACATATTAAAAGTCTGAGAAGAAATTAGGAGGTTTCAGGATATAAAATGCTCATTGCCATCAAGAAAATCGATGAGTTTCCAAGGAATAATAATTCTGGTGTCATTTTGCAATATGATTTGTGTTTTCCTCCTGATTATGACATTTAGACAAGTTTTAAGAAACAATACAGATATGGTGGATGTCAATGAAAAATTTACTTTTGCCCCTGATGAAATCACAAACAGCGTCTTTTATAATATTACTAGGCATTTATTTTGATAATAAGGGAATGTTGTGGACATTATGAAGGTATTCATACGTATATTGACATTTCAGCTCATTTAAAGAATAACCTATTGTATTAAGGAGAACATTAGATGAAAGCTGCTATGCTTTTGCAACCAGTACTTCGTACAATAAAATGTTTACTTCAAGAAACCTAAAAATAGGGTCTGCTAAACCAATGACCTACATCATCTTTACCACCTTCAGTGTTCACGTTGCCTCTTAGCAGACCCTATTTTTAGGTTTCTTGAAGTAAACATTGCATTGTACGAAGTACTGGTTGCAAAAGTGTTGACAAATATGAAGTAATATTTTGGAACACAACACACAGGCAACACAACAGAGTAACAATATAGTATTGTGGAGACAACACACTATACTTATCTTACGAATGTGTTCTTTTTTGAAATGTTGGCAGAGTGCCTATAAAAAGTCACTTTAGATTTTTGTACGACTTTAAGTATAACAGGCAGCATTTTGTGGCTTCTGTGTTAAACGTTTGTGCCCTTGCTTTACAAAACTCAGCAAGTATGTGACTATGTTTATTGCGTATCGTTTATATGTAAGTCTTTCAGCTAGCAAAATTGAATTACCCATGCTGAAATATGTGACCTAAATAAATAAAGGTTTCAATAACTGGTTTTCCAGTTTTTCCAGAATTTGGATTTGTACGTTTCCCTCCTACGATGCATACTGAAGATGTATTTTACTTAATATGGAGATGTGTTATTATTGTTTCTACAGCAAACCATTGTAGTTTAAATGTTTGAGGTCAGGACCATCCCCCTGTACTAAATATCATTTCAGCCTTAACGTCCTGCCCAACCACAGGCTATCCCTTAGGTTACAAAAGTTGTTGATATAGCGCTGCTATAATAGAGATCCTAACTTGGATTCACCCATACACTTATGTGAAACTTTCTTCTTTCTTACCCGTGAGATCTTTGTTTAAATCTAGCTACACCTTCGGGGACTCCCTCCTTCCCTTTCCCCGGCCTTCCTTGCATCGCGTCTTCACAATCATGGAACACACACTTAGCTTCTCGGAGGAGCAAATTAATGACATGATTCAGGGCCCCACACTCTTTAACATGGAAGGGGCTCAAGCACATCTAGACTCAACCGCCACCGGTGAGGACCTTCTTAATTTAAAAAAACGCTGCTTCAGGACAGAGGTCCATGGACATTTCCTACGGGAATATCTGCGAGCAAACATGGTACCCCTAGGCCTACTAATACGTAATGAGCCAGCACTTTTCTTAGATGACAGGGCATACATGGAGGATTTTAGTAAAATTGCTATTAAATGCAGCAGAGATCTAATGGCACTTACCATCACAACAGCCAGAAGAATACACACCAAAATGTCGGGAGACTTGAAGAAGGAGGAAACAAAGTTCCTTAATAACGACACCATCACCAACGCAAGGGAAAAACTCAAAGAAATCAATGCTACCCTTGAAACCTTCTCAGCCCTAACATTGGAAAGAAAACACAAGAAATTCGCTAAGGACATTCAAAATTTCAAACTGGAAAATGTATACCCCTACCTTGCAATAGACTATAAAGACATCAAGGAAAAGGAAAGAATTGCCAGACAGGGAGGCATGAATAGGAACCGCCGTAAAGGCGTCTCATTCTCACGCTCAGATAATTCAAGCTCAGGCTCATCGACAGGAGACCAAAGTAACCCCAGAGGCGCTAACCCGAATTATGGCCAATTCCAACCACCACCCATGATGCCTTTTTTAGGGCAAGGGGGCCCCAGAGGCGGTTTCTGGGGGCTCCCCCCTCAACCTCAAATGCTGTTTTTCAACTATCCCCAATGGGGCCAACCAGGCAGGAGACGTAGGGGCAACCGAAGACGCCCGACCTAATCCCAATATTCAATCTCTCTAGTATACCACTTTCCAGAGATGAAATCTCTCTCCTGGCAAAAGGCCTCTCTTATGTACCCACAAACACAACTGATTGGTTTAAACTATACGGAGAACTCTCAACCTTTCTCCGCACTATCAGAAGGAACATTTTCTTCAAGGACAAAGATGGTCCCTTGGAAATAGACGATACAGGACTAAAACCAAGAAGTGAATTCTGCCCAAGGGACAGTGATATACGTTCCACTTTTCTTGCATTTGAAAAATGCCTCAGACAAGAAATGAACAAACTCAAGTCTACACAAAACCACCAGAGAAACAACTTAACGGTTGGGGAACAAAAAGCACTAAAACCCTTGTCCAATAACCCAGACAATGTGATCAAAATGGTGGACAAATGGGGTGGTATTGTAATACAAAGCAGAGAACAATACACGATGATGGTCATGGCATTATTGAATGAAGATAACAACTACAAAAAACTTTAAAAAGACCCCACCAACATGTTGAAACAAAAAATACAAGAAATGAAAAAATTTGCAGCCGAAAGAAACTGGATCTCAGACAAAGAAGAGGCTTTCCTCAACACCACTGAGGGTAGGATACCGGCGTTCTACGCCTTACCCAAAATTCATTAAAACAGGACCTCCCCTCCAGGCAGACCCATTGTCTCGGGATGCGGCTCCATACTCGAACCTCTGTGCAAATGTATCGACTTTTTCCTAAAACCACTATGCTAGAATACACCCACATATCTCAAGGACACCATGACGACCATTACCATTTTCGAAAATCAACCCTTTGATCCCACCACTGAAGAAATAGTCACCATGGATATCAAGAGCCTATATACCAGCATCACCCAGTTGAATGTATACGACAACATCTAGCCCTTCATATGACCCAGAGGAGAGTTCCGGCCAATTTCATTTCTGAACTTCTTGACTTTGCACTAACCAACAACCATTTCTCATTTAATGACATCTTCTACCAACAAACATGTGGGACTGCCATGGGCGCAGCGTTCGCACCCAGCCTAGCCATCATTTTCATGGCAGAATACGAGAAGACCTATATATTCAATGATGCTATTCCTTTCCATAGTAACATCCGCCTCTGGCATAGATACATCGATGATGTTATTTTCATATGGCACTGCAACAAGCAAGAACTGGACAATTTTCTTAACTGGACCACCAACTTAACACAAGAAATTCAATTCACGATGAGCCACAATAACGCGAAAATGAACTTCCTTGACCTTAACATACTGGCCTCGGACGGGAAGCTCACATGCTCGATTTTCAAAAAGGAGACTGACAGCAATACTACATTGCATTATAGGAGCAATCATCCCAAAAGCCTCCGGGACAACTTGCCCTATGGACAATTTCTCAGAATCAGACGCAATTGCACCGATACTCAGGACTTCAAAGCACACGCATCAGAACTTCAACACAAACTTGAAAACAGAGGTTACCCCAAAAAACTACTCATGGATACCAAGAAAAGAGCACTCTACACACCTAGAGAAGTCTTATTGGCTCCCAAGATCTGCAACCATAACTCCGAAGACCTTATGGCATGTGTAACCACCTTCAATGCTAATACATCCAAACTCAGAGGCATCATCAAAAAACTCTGGCCTATCGTAAAGCTGAGCCTGCCAGAAGAACCTCTACCCAGAATGGCCCTTAAGAGATCTAAAAATCTCAAAGATCTCTTAACGCATGCTAGAAACAAACGCAAAGATTCCAGATCGACTCTGTGGAACATGCGGTAGATCCGCAGTCACCATCCATGCGGTAGCTGCTCAGTTTGTAGCCAAACTAAAAAACTACGATCCCTCCTGGTAGTCGGCAAGGAATGGGAAATCTGTCACTTTTCAAACAGCAAGACATCGAATGTTATCTATTTGATTGAATGCCCCTGCCACTTACGATACATAGGGCAAACATTGAGACCATTGAACAAGAGAATAGGGGAACATAAGTCTAGAATAAGATACAAGACTCACAATGCACCCCTGGTTTCACACTTTCTCGAATTCCAACATAACTTGACTCCTTCAAATGGTGGGTGGTGGACAAAGTGATGGACTGCTCCAATACCACCAATGCTCTCAACTACAAAGAATCCTGGTGGATTTTTAAACTACAGACCATTGCCCAGGGTCTCAATGAACTCGCACAGGTTGAATATCTGTAACCAGCTGCACTCTCTCCCAGCCACTATGCACCTCACTCGCTAGTATTCCTTCTATCTTTTCTTTTTAGGGACATTCCAACCCCCCACAGCCTGGTTACTCTGATTACCCCAACCAGCGGGTGCTACACCCAGTGCAACGTAGCACCCAGCTTTCGACTGCTCAGCAGCTTCATTCCACAATTTGCATATCATGCTATGTCCTTCCGTTTACAGTTATTTCTTTCCTTCACATACATGAGCACCGACATCCAACTCACCCAGTCGGCCTGCCCACTGAAGGTGTATCCACAACATCAACTGTCGAATTCAAAACGAGGCGTCCTTTTGCGTCCATGTCTCCTTGGAGACCAGACTGCTGCGCCCTTGCGCATGTGCGAGGGAGAGACGCTCACTCGACCCGCATGTGTACTTCATATTGCTCGCACAGCTCCTTCTCCTCTGAACGCGAGTGCCGCTTCTGTGCGAATCCGCCGCACGCAAACAGATCCATGCCTTTAAGTGAGTTCTACCTGACATAGGGCACTAGCCTCCCATTCAGGGCCCCTCCTCACAGCCTGCACCATTCACTGACAGGCTGTTACGGTCTCTTCATTTCATTTCCCTGTTTTGGTTCTTTTGTCTCTCCCCTCTCCCCCCGCCCAGCAGCTTCGATCTTCTGACCGCCCAGACCTTGCAGACTTTTCTCCTGCCACCAAGACTCCTTTCACACCGAGGGACTCACGCAGCACCTCGACCAGCGGTACCCAGTCTAACAGGTACCCCCCTCTTTTTGTTACTTTTACATCATGTCAGCAACTAATAGGCTCCCCAGCCACATGTGCCTTAATCCACCACATATGTCTTTTTCAGGTCGCTCCACAGTGTTTACCCAGTGTCCTTCAGCTAGCAGGCAACCATCCTGTTACCATGAGCACTGCTACTATCAGCTCATACACCTAAAAACCTCTGAATGCAAGGTCAGTGCTTGGGGACGGAGGGCTTTCCATAGTCTGTAGCCTCTCACGGGTGTTTTTATCATTTGCATACATGGTCCATGTTCTGGAACATCCAACAATATCTTATATATTGTATTTTAATCATAGGGAGACCTGCTTTTCCTGGCCCCAGAAGAAGGCTACCATCCTTTCACAGCCGAAACGTCCCATGTCATTGTGTCTTTAACCTACATTATAGAGACCAATGACCTGCATCATCTTTACCACCTTCAGTGTTGACGTCGCCTCTTAGCAGACCCTATTTTTAGGTTTCTTGAAGTAAACATTGCATTGTACGAAGTACTGGTTGCAAAAGTGTTGACAAATATGAAGTAATATTTTGGAACACAACACACAGGCAACACAACAGAGTAACAATATAGTATTGTGGAGACAACACACTATACTTATCTTACGAATGTGTTCTTTTTTAAAATGTTGGCAGAGTGCCTATAAAAAGTCACTTTACATTTTTGTACGGGTCGACGAAGAGGAAGGACCATTGTAGATACTAGCCGTGAAGAAAGTGTCTTCATGCTTCACAAATAATGACAAGTGAAAGTTGGAGAGAACGGTATTCTTTGACTCTGTCTGGTTATCTGGTCCGAGATCTTTATTGGTAATTCCATCTAGCACAAGAGACACTTCAAGGTGATAGAGAACAACATTATACCCTAATTCAGTTCTATGGACTTCTAATTTCGACAAACAAGCAGTGGCAGCTGATGTTTTTTTTTGACAGGAAGGGGCATAAACATTTCCTATGAAGATGCAGGGGCGACCAAACGTAGCGAGGGTGCCTGAAGAAAACAATAAGGACTTGAGGGGTCCCCGGGCCCTCCTGCAAGAGAAAATATTTTAAATAATGGATTAAAATTGTGTATTTATTCTACAGCAGACATTATCTGACCACACAGTCTGCAATCGGTTTTTTATGGTGTCACATGAAAATATCCAATAGATGCCAAGTCATCAACAGGGCACAGGAGTATTTTTCAATGCATTTTCATGATGCCTTTGCCCACAAGATTTGCCAGTATTCTACCAGCTAATTCTTTTTTTATTCATGCTGGCAGTGCGCATATATGTCCTTGCTGGTTGCACCAAAATATATAACAGTGTACCAGATAGGAACATACTTATGTATAGTGCACATAAGGTAATATAAGGAAACATGAGCATTCTAGCCCTGCCAATATATGCCAATATCCCCACATAAAGACATACTCCTGTTGGGTTTGCCCCAAATATCAGTTAAAAAGTCATGCCACTGTAAGAAAATATGTCCATACTGGTTGCATTTTTGTAGGGTAATATTCCTCGTAAGAGCATCATTCATGGTGGATTTGCCTCTGCTGCCATTAAAACAGGATTACCATGATATAATGAAATTCAAAATGATAGCGGGAGAACTAACCAAAAGTACTTCTTTTTTAAAAAATTACTTTACTTTTTTCCTCCTGTGTCATTTAATTTCAAACAACCCCCTTACTGGTGGTACACAGCGAAGTGATACTGCCGGCTCACCTTCCCTCTGTGACACCGGTTCCCTTCAGGTACAAAGAAGCGAACGGGCGCCGCAGGGTCCTTTCCTTTTTTTAAAGTTTTTTTTAATAACTTTACTTCCCATTTTATGGAAGCGGGGGACACCCCCGCAACCCCAAAGTCCTGAAATGTCAATCAAGGGGAGTGGGGGACACCCCAAAACCCCTGCTCCCCTTGATTGACATTTAATTCATTCGTTATTTTTTCCAAGACCTATTCAGCATTTTCTCTGTTCTTTTTTTCCAGAAGATTTGTACGGATTCCATTAAAACATGCTATCCCACTGTAAGAAAACATCTGTGCTGAATGCCCCATTGTAGTCTGCCCTCCCATCTGCACATAAGAACACTCATGAAGTTGGCATTTGCCATATAATGGCAGTAAAACCTGCCATGCCACTTTAAAGAAACACCTATGCTGTCTGACCCAATGAAGCCCCCTTCCCTCACTCCTCCCTGATGAGAGGAGACTCATGAATTTGGCTTTGCCCATATAGTGCCAGTAAAACATGGCATAACACTGTAAAGAAACAATCATGCTTGTTGCCCCAATGTAGTCCCCAGCCTTGCTCCCCGGGGCTCCGCCCACACGTTCATACCCATTCACACAAGCAGTCACGCGCACATTCAACTTCTCTCTCTTTCACATGCACAGTCATACAGAATATTAACAATTCATTCTCATTCAGAAACACATGCAATGACACATTTGCACAACATTCACAGGGCACTCATTCATACTTGCACTTACACAGATAGACACAATCCCTCACATGCATGCACACATAGAAACATATGTTTGATGAGCCGCTCTGCTCCATCTTTGGAACCCAATGCCTCCACTTCAGCGGCTTACACACAATATGTAGACTGCAACCAGGAAACAGGAGTTGTTTTTGTTTCATCATGATTTCCTTGCCTTTTTTCTCCTTTTTCCTCTACACTCCCGTGTTTGGCTTTCAACAATACCCTGTTTTATAAAGAAGTCTTGAAAAGTACACTGCTCATTATAAAGTAGGGGGACAAACATGTACATCCCTACAGAAATATGTTAAGCAAAAAGAGTACTATTTGTAGCATTATATTCTCTGCTTTTAAAATGGCAAACTAAAAATACTAGAAAGCAGTTCAGTGAAAGGCTAAAAGATATGGCATGCGATTTTTATAATTGTACTCGCAAAATATAAACACTAAAAACTAAAGATAATAGGCTTGATTTTCAAAAGATGTTTTCAATGGCACTTACCCATGTAAAAACATTTTTTAAATCATGCCCACTGTGTGAAAAGATAACATTTTAGTTTTTTGTTCTTTGACAAAGGCCTGCTTCCTTGAATATTTGAGGAAAATGTGACAGTCTACAATAAAATAAATGATTTAAGTACTGTTTGCTGTTGCTGCCAATCCGCTCTGCATCCTTTTGGATTTGTTGCTGCCGTGATCCTGCCGTGCAGCCTTGAAACGGAGCCTGCTGCAGTGAGCAATTCTCGTCTGGAGGACTTCTTGGCTGGTAAGACCAGAGTGCCTGACTACGAGGCGTTTCCTGCTTGTGGTGGCCACGCCCCCGTGACGAGTTACGTTGCTTGAGTTCGTCAAATAGTTGCATTCTGGCGCACCCACGCCGCGCACCAAGTACCCGCCAAGTACTGTTTGCTGTTGCTGCCAATCCACTCTACATCCTTTTGGATTTGTTGCTGCCGTGATCCTGCCGTGCAGCCTTGAAACGGAGCCTGCTGCAGTGAGCAATTCTCATCTGGAGGACGTCTTGGCTGGTAACACCAGCATGCCTGACTACGAGGTGACTTTTTGACTTGTGCTGCCTATTAAGTTTGAAACCAGCGAACTTGTGTGCTTCACAAGTTGTGTGCTTCACGGACTGCGTGAATATAGTTGTGCACTTGTGGTTGTTAAACCTGAACCTTAGCCGTAAGTTGCTAACTACTTTTCTCTCTCTCTATTACTGAAGGCGTTTCCTGCTTGTGGTGGCCACGCCCCCCGTGACGAGTTACGTCGCTTGAGTTCGTCAAATAGTCGCATTCTGGCGCACCCGCACCGCGCACCAAGTACCCGCCAAGTACTGTTTGCTGTTCGCGGTGCGCGGCGCGGGGTGCAACGGGTTGCATTGTGGTGTTGTCTCTTACTACATGCCCACTAGATTTTGTTGAACCAGAAGGTGTTGACCTAATTATATAAAGAGAATTCCTTGACATACTGGGTGAAAACCTTGAGTTGGTTTGATTGGAGTTGGTGGTCTTTAATTGCTCAGCATGGTAAAAAAATTGCGCAATGGTAAGAGATGCCTATACGGATCTCCATCAATGTTGAACGAAGGGAATATGTCAGACGAAGAGTCCGCTCAGGAAACGGTAAATCAAATCAAAAAAAGGGTCAAAGGTATGATCAGGAACTTGAGCGTCAGTCCACCATTGAAGGCACCATTGAATACAATTGGAGTCGCTCAAAGGTCACCTGAGTTAGAAACATAAAAAATACCACAAAGTGAAAACGAGGTTAATATCGTTGCACAAGTCCACAGTGAGGGCCAGGATGGGATAGTTTACCCTCTCAACCCGATATACAACATACCTATCACTGACAGCTCGCTATTGGGAGTGGTAAATGATCAATGCAATACGCCAACTATAGATGTTTCATTGGTTGCCCCAGTTGTCCTTGCCGAACTTCACAGCAGAGCACGACTATCAAATGGGCCGTCAACCCCGGCTGCAGGCTCACAGGGAATTAGGGAGCAAGTACATTTTCATGCAGCTATTGCGGAAAATCTGCATCAACTAAAAGAAACGAGAAAAAATGAAAGAGGGTGGGATTTAAAGCACTTAAAACAAGCCGCTAGCTCACCCTCACATGAAATGAGATACAATCCCTCTGATATAACCTATCCGCACTCACCAGTTCTGGGCTTCGAACCATTACCATCGAAGCAAAGTCTAGAAAAACACCGACAACCAAATTCATCATTACCATTATTTCCACTAGAAGAGACCCTAGTGGACTTAAACCTGCAAGAATTACAGAACTTTCCGGTCTTGACTAGGATCCTGAACTTGCTTGATAAGGGGCACGAATACACACATGGGCGATTGGTGCGCTGTGTCTAGCAACGTCAGAGATCAACTCGAGATTGTGTAAAATAGAAGGTTTTTTGATGGCACAGGAAAAATGCCATACATTCTGGGCTGAGTAACATTTGACTGACAAACGTAACCATGCACAAAAGCTGGCAGAAACAGTAATTGCAATTAATGCTGAAAAGATACATAAGGTAAACTCTAAAGCTTCTCAAACTGACAAAGTAGAAAAAGCTGACCTTATGGTAATAAACACAATGAGTGGCGATAAGGCCGAGAACTCAAATCAGATTGCACCATATGTTGAGATTGCTAAACTCCAACACGAAAGAATATTGGCTCTAGAAAAAATTGTTCTTGCGGCAAACTTAATATCGGTAGAAAGGATGGCTGAGGTCCTCAACACAGAAGATGAGCGTAATCTCACTCCATCAAAACTTGCCCCTGATAGCCCTTCTGCGCTTACAGATCTGATTGACTTAAATACAGATTTTGACCAAAAGGGACATGATTGTATTGACAGCTTAGCTGAGGCAGGAAATGGAAACCAGAGTACCTCCTTCATATCTCGCAAAGCTAAAAAACTACATGCGAAAGCTTTGAAAAGGCATAAAAATGCTGTTTCACAAAACTCTTCTACTCAATTAGGGTCCAAAACAGTACACAATAATAAGGAAAACAAAAAAAGTCAATGTTGATGGTGCACCAAACAGAAAAAAAGCAAAAAAAAAAGGAATAATAACAGTATAATAAAGGATGAAATTACAATTGACATAACGCAATTTAACATTGAAAGTCAAGCTGTACTGGGAAAAACTGACGCTACGTCAATAAATATTGATCCTACAAGCTTAGAGAAGAATATAAAAAAAAATCTTGTTGATGGGGCAACGAGTCAAAATGCAGAATCTGTAAAAGAGGATAATGGGTTATCGACCCCCATTCTCATACAAACGCAGCTACAGCGTTTCTTCGAAGAAATGGATAAAAAAATAACTTCCTTAGCCCAAAATCCACAAAATGCGACGGACATGCTCGTTAATCCAGCTGTCTCGAACTCATTGCTAAACAGAAGTATTCACAAACAAACAAGCCAGGATGAGAACGAAGTTGTATGTACTCATGATCCTGAGTTTGTTCATTCGCAGGCCATGCAAGGGGTCTCAGATGTACAGCACAAATGGCAGTCTATGGCACCCACTTCGTCCGTGGATGGAGAGGGTCCTGATAGATGGACATATTACAACGCTTTGGGACCCGAAATGAAACTGGTAATGGGTTGGACGTTGGATGCAACGAAAGTAGACAAACCCAATTTAAATCGAGCATTACTGATGAAAGTGTTCCATCAAATACCAGCATTGCGCAACTTAGTCTCTAACGACATTGACTGGATTCGTTTACCATATGTGTCCAATGGTCGGATGTTATGGAAATATCAGAACACTATTATTGCTGCGCTAATATGGAAACACGTAAAAGATTTTGAATTGCTCGGTTATGAGTTATCTATGTTTAACTCGTTGGAAAATGCTACTCACTTTGTGAGGGAAGGGAAGGGTTCTATACAGGGGTGTTGCTTGATCTGGAAAAGATCCGGGGCTGCGCTAATGTCGGGATTTTCAGGACCTGGGCCTAGCTAGCCTTTTGGTTATAGACCCTGAGATTCTATCCAGGGCTACAACCAAAAGACCAGGGGCTAAAGCCCCCTAACCACCCTCCCCCTCCTCAGCAACGCCTCTGGTTCTATCTGTAGTGAAAGGATTCATTATGTCTCATAGCACCAGCAGAAATTTTTCAGATATTCTCATGCTAAAAATGGAACATGCTTGAAAACTGTTTCCTGTGCAGCTGCAGAATCGACACTAACTGAAACCGTATTGCAGAGGTAGATGGCTATGTTTCCATGTGTTGTTTCCTGTCAGCGGGGACAGTTTTCATTGGCTCTTGGTAATGTTTGCTTGGCCTCCCTGCTAGGTAATTGTATGAACACCTGGTAAATAACTCTCAGGTGCGAGTATTATGCTTTTCAATATGAGTGCCTCTGTGCATTACTTGTTTTGGTTCATTGAACAGAGAGAGGCGTGAAGAGGAAGACACGGCAGCCACATTTAAATAGGTTGGAGAACACAAGCAAGCCAAGAGGATTCAAGGAAGTTGTGGAAAAGAACATTTGTAAATGCAATTGTAATTGTTTATTTATAGAGCGTTGATACACGGGTGAAGTGCTTCAAAGCCCTTCAATACATCATATTACAACTTATTCCGTGTTTGAATCTTCAGTAAAGCAATTGAAACAGTTCAGGGTCCCTTGCCGGCCCTAGGATTTGCATATGCAATGACAACAGTGACATCACAGAAAATGACATCAGAGATTGAGGCTTTAATACTGGAGGCGATCATGGAAAGTTACATCAAAAGGGGTTGGCAGAAGTAAGCCAAGAGACAAATAAACTGTGTGATATCCAGTCATTGTTCTTGCCTATGTGGCAATATCATGTGTTTGGCTTTTTTGGAGTAGCAGACAGTGTAGAGGAGCAGGTGGATGCTTTTTTCCTAACTTCCGCCCCCTCACTGCGTCATACTGGAACATCAGGAGAAGGACCCTGTGTGAGACTCCATGTGTAATGCCTATGCCTCATTGAGTGTTTGAGAGACATTATGAACTCAAACAACCATATCGAATGCACCCTCACACTGAAAGTGTGGACGGATGCCCTATGGAAGGATGTCAGCATGCAGCATTGGACATTATGGTGCCTGAAATCTGACGAGGGCAGAGTGATGTCATAAAGAAGATATACAAAGCCATGCTGAAACGATATATGGAAATGCTTAAGATTGATCATGTAACTGAAGCGATAAGTGAAACATGTATGAAACGTTAAAGTAATCAGGAATGCAAAAGAAGACAAAGTAACTTGCTGACCAATAAGTGTAAATACGCAGTAACGCAAGATAGAAAAGATACATAGAAGCTTGCTATAGGGGAATATATAACGTAGCAAGGACGGCCATAGTTTGAAAATGGAGGATGGCTCGTGTAAATATTCAATTCAACTACCTCAGAAGCCGTTCAGGAGATGCTGGAACAACAGCTTTGTGTGCAAAACAAAGAGGAAAAAATGTTGGCTTGGGATCAAGTATGCTATTAATAAGGAATAGCTGCAAAGTGCAATGGGAGGAAGACCGATGCCATGGATGAGACATATTTTTCTTAGATTAAAGAAGAAGAAAACATCTGAAAGAGCCACATATTGGACAATTAAAAGTGTATAAAGTCTATATAAGGTAGAGTGAGCAAGTCTCTGGAGGCCAAGAGGAGCAATGGCACCCAGTACAATTAAATCAATTAGCAGTAAATAAGTGGCTGAAATTGACAAATTCGTGGTCTCTTCACATGTGACTCAGAAGTCGAAAACAAGGGCTATTCATTAAGCCTGAAATGAAGATAGTGATGTGCTTTCACTGCCTTGAATGTCCTAGAATAGAGAACAGGCTGCAAGCTCAAGTACAGACGGGAAACTTTGGCTCATGAGCGGACTGATGAGATGATGAACTAATTGGGAAAGTAGGGAGTAATTTGAGGTAATCCAAGCACCTGGGTTTTAGTTTCCTTGCGTGCTGCTAGCCGAACCAGAAATCCAAGGTTGAGTGAGAATGCCAACCAATCAGATAGTACGAACAGTCGAGATTGACTTGTCATCATGGGAGACACTCCTCTTCTACACTTATTCAGGAGATTGCCAAAAAACACAGCTTAGATTAGGAAACAGAATTTGGAATGGGTCTGAGGCACAACTAATAAGACACGACTAATAAGACACCTCCCCACCCTTCTGGTCCCCGCGTGGTGTTCCCTTGTGCCCCCCCTACTATCTCCTCACCTTACTTTCTTCTATGCACTTACTCTATCAGAATTGTCCCTGGACCTAGTATGATAGCAACCTCGTCTGTCTACTCTCCCCTTCCCATACTTGTTTCTGCCCCTCCCCACATCCCCCTCCAGCACTATCTGAAATGTCATCAGGCCTAATACTATAGTCGCTTGTTTTGTTCCTTCCCTCCCTTTCTGAACCCCTCTCCCTCACCTTTTGTTTTCTCCGGCTCTACCAGAAATGTCGTCCAGCCTAGTACGGTAGTCGCCTGTCTGTTTCCATTTCCTTCCCACTCTCCCCCCTTCCTTCCTTATCGATGTCTTAGCTCTTGCACTATCTGAAATGTCGTCAGGCCAAGTACGATAGTTAATTTCAAATCCTTACTGTTCATGGCCTGTCATCGTATATTCCTGTGTTCCCTCCCTTGCCTTGAAGCGCTTTGAAACACATTGTGTATAGGCGCTATATAAATAAACAATCATATATAATATATCATATATGCTGTGGCCTCTGGAGGATTAATTGTCAAAAACAGTACTGTGACATATGACAATGGATTTGCATGCTACATATAAAGGAAAGACGTTACAGAAAATGTTGGCTGTTTTGGAGCTATGGAAGATGTATCAGAGTGAGAAAAAAGATCCAGCGGAGAAGACGTGGATGCTTAATCAGCATAAAGTGGAAGATAAAACGCCTTTGGCTCCACTTTTCCCTCCTGAAAACAAGAGCGTAGACACAGAGGAGAAGGGATGTTATCCTTTAAAGGAATTGAAAGCAGTAGCGGGGTATGTTAATCCAACATATGAACCCCCTGCTTGTGAGTACAATGCGGATGAGAGCAAAAGCAGAGAACACAAATATATCGCGACACACAATGAAAGTAAACAGTGTGATGAGAGGAAGAAAAGACTAAATAAACAGATAAAGATAGAGGAAGTAGCTAAGAAGCAGAAAGAAATAAAGGACAAAGCTAATGGAATACATTACAGAACAAATGGATGGGAGGACAGATATTACTCAAGCTGGATGATAAGGTTATTGATGGGGTTTGAGAAAGAGAAGTGTGAGAAGAGCGAGAAGAGAAAGAAAAGAAAGAGGAGAGGGCATGTAAAGAAGAGAAGGAAAGAGAATGTAAGCGAAGGGAAGGACAAGTAAAACAACGCAAGGAAACAAAAGGAGAGACTAGAAGAGAAAAGACAAGAGGAGTTAGAAGCGCAAAGTATGCGAGAACGTAGGTTGCAAAGAATGTGAGAGGAAGTTGAATTAAGGAAGATGAGGAGAAGGGAAGAAATAATTAACAGAAATAGGGGACTAAAAGATGACAAGATAGATTATCTATGTTATAAAAGCATAGTGCTGATTGAAGCCCAAGAACAACTGGAAGAAGAGAAAGCGTCCCAACATCCACGCAGGGAGCTGCAAAAGGTACAATGAATACCATCATGGGTGGATGTGTGAGACACAGAAGTCGTAGTGAAACGACTTGGGGATTTATATAGGAAAATGAGAGTTAAGGAAGGGTATAAAAGCCAAGAGAACATAGAAGGATCTCTATCAAGGGGAACTGGGGGTAGGTCATATGACATCATAACAGATGAGCATAGAACGCTGTCTTTAAGTAGACTAGATCTTGATGATGCTGAAAAGGATAACAGCCATACAAGCTGGGGCATAATAATGTCAGATGGAAAAAGGGAAGAAAAGAGCTTGAAGGGAGGGTGCATGCAGATCATCAAAAGAATCAAGTGTACAAAAAGGGGTAAAATTGAAAAATTTAGAAGACCACAAAGAGAGAACACCAGAATTGACACCATACACTGAGCGACCACAAGCTCAGTGTAGGGGATGTATCTCCTCCTTATGTAAGCAGATTAAGGGCACTACCAAGACAGATACAAATGGGCAAGACTAGCCCTGCCTGGAAGACGAGAATTGTATGAAGGTCTGATTATGGACCAGGATCTTCACAATTCCCATTATTAGAGAAAGGAGTGGACGACCACAATATATACGGTGGCCATAGATGGATAAAGACAATTTAATATCTGAATTACAGAGTTTAACTTCTGGTACAGGAAAATGGATTCATGAGCTAAAGCGAATGACATCAGGAATGACGTTAGCTATAGGCCACATAAAAGGCTTGCTAGTAGCTTTCATAGGGGAGAGAGCTGATGACATTTGGAAACGACTGCACAAAGCATGACACATGAACAGATGTATTGCGGGTGGTCAGAGTGCAATACCCCGATACATCAGATATGGGTGCAATTATGACTAGGAAAATGGGGGAGAATGTAGACCTTGTTGCTTACATTGAAGATATTCAAGAGAAATGGCACCTTGAGAATGCATGAACCGCAGGATACAACAGTAGCATTATTTTACCACATTTTGTGTCAGGGACTGCCCGAGCCAGTGCAACATCAGTTGAAAAAAACCAGTGGGGATTGAAGCGAATCCATGGCCAGAAATACAATTGATGATTATGAATGGCTGCCGATTGTTACAAGAGAAGAATAAGAAGAAAGACGAGAATAGAAAGCAAGACGAAGCAAAGTTAGTCCAGAAAAAGTTGTCAAAAGTAGCCACAGAGAGAGCGGTATTGACAAGTATTGATGGTGGGGTGACACAGGAGATGCAATGAGTGCAGCAAAATAACGTAGGGTATCCCACAGATCAGAGTGGGTAAATTCTTTGCCCAAGAGGAAAAGGGAATGGGCCGAGAGGAGGAGGATGAGGTGGATTTCAAAAACCGTCAGGGAAGAGGAAGATTTAATGGATGACAACCGCAACATGCTGGAATTGTGGAAGAATAGGACACATAGATAGAACATGTAGAAGAAGAGGAGACATGCAGTAAAATTGGCAAGCTCCAAGAGGGGGGATGGCTATGCGCCACAATTTTATACAGAACCACAGGAATATTATGCCCAAGATCACATGCAGGTTCAGACATATGTGGCGCAACCACAGAAAATGCAGCCAGCTCCATTACAAATGCAATCACCACAAGTGCAATCACAGCAAGTACCCATGCAAGCACAACTGGTACAAACGCAGCAAGCACAGTCACAGCAGGCTATGTTGCCATGATGGAATATGACTATAGGAGTTCAGCAAGCACTTGCACCCAAATTTGGGAGTGGGACTGTGCTAGGAGGCAAGACTTTCGCAGGCACAGGGATGAATTTATATCCACAATAGGATGTCCCACAGAGCGACCTGATGTGTTTAGTACTATCAGAGACACCAGAACCCCAAGCGGAACCAAGGGTCAAGGTGACAATAGGAGGCAAGTCATTTTCATTTCTTGTCGACACCGGAGCAACTTGTGCCTGTGTCCATGAGGGAAAATACCTGATGTCAGATATTGCAATGAATGCACAGGGATTCTCTGGGGTGATAAGTTTAGTTCATTTTACAGACAAATTAGCAATCTCTATAGGAGAACATGACATGTTTATGCCATTATTTTATTGCAGGCAAACTCCAGTTAACATATTGGTGCATGACTTATTGACGAAACCTAACATTACGATATCTTTTACTGATGAAGGAAAAGTGTTTTCCACTCCAGGGATACATTATATGAATGTGAAAGAGTTTATATTAACTTTTACAGGCCAGGGAGTGTTACGAGAGGTCCCTTTGGACCCAGAAGTATTTTTGTACAGAGTGATTGATTATCATGGTTGCCCATATTAATAGGTAAACTATTAAGAATACCTGATGAGTTTTTTTCAGACCAGAAATCCCTATGGATTATGAAGAAGGGCAGATTATCCCCTTGGAGTTAGAAGCAGCAGTGGTAAGAGAGGGAAGGGTGGTTCTTCATGGGACAGATGATGAGGTAAAAGAATGGAGATCAGCGATAGCCCTCAGTGAAGGAAACAGGCTGAAAGATTTGACAGATAAGGAGTTGTTTAAGGATCAGTATTCAGATGCTGATTTAGTATTTTTCATAAGTTTCACTTTTTGGATAAAAGTAAAGAATTGAGAAATACTGCAGAGAATGGCGTTGGTAAAAAAGACAGCGGCCAAGAATTTGGCCAAGAATTTGATGGACTACACGTCCATATGATGTGTGTCTATTAAAATGGGTTGGAGCAATTTAAATCAAGTCTAAACCAGGAACACTTTTGCCATGTGCAAAGCAATACCGCATGTCCAAAGAGGTAGATGAAGGCATATTCATGACCATTTCCTCTTTGAAGAAAGCAACAAATAATGGTATCGTCCGATTCTCCATGTAATACGGCTGTGTACCCAGTGAGGAAATTGACAATGCGGTTATAGAGATTTATTCAGGACCTTCTCCCTCTGAACAATATAGTCAAATCTGAGTTTCCTCTAGTTCCAGATCCTGCAACAATATTGTACAACATCCCATCTAAGGCCAAATATTTGACAGTCATAGATTTAACAAATGTGTTCTTTTCAGTTCCCCTTCATGAAGTCTTACAGAATTTGACTTCCTTTTCATATAGAACAATCTGCCTGAAACATACTTGATTACCCCAGGGGCACTGTGAGTCCCCTTCAATAGTTTATAGAGTTCCCCAGATGGACTTAGGCAATTTTCAGCTCAAAAGTGCAATAGTTCAATATGTGGATGACATATTGGTATGCAGTGAGACACAAGAATGATGTAGAGAAGATTTGACTATACTCTCAGAGAAATTATATAAAGTGGACAAAGAGAAGTTATAATAATGTCAGGAAGAGGTCTTGTATATATGACAGTTGATTTCTAATAAAGGGAAGAAAGTGACGCTTGAAAGAGCAGAAGCAATTATGAAGACCTCAGAACCTAAAACTGTGAGGGAAATGCAGCCATTTTTAGACATATGTAATTATTGCAGGGCCTGGGTTTTCAATTACAGTACTTATATTTGAAAACTTTTAAAAAGGCTTAAAGAAGCACAGGTGGGTAAGAGTAAAATAACATGGACAAATGAAATGACGGTAGGATTTGAAGAATTAAAAAAGGCGATCAGTACAACCCCTGTGAAGAATTTTATTTATTTTTTCATTCAAATGAAAAAGTGATGACAGCAGTCCTTACACAAAAAATGACATTAGGACATGGACACAACACAAATCATTAGCCTATCATAGTATGATTTTATATCCAGTTATGAAAGGGCATTATCCTTGTGAGCAGTCTTTAGCTGCTGCTACATTCGCGATTGAAAAAGCTGAGTATAACAATGGAGTGTTCAGTAACAGTTAAGCATGCATTATCTGCGATTGTAGGGGAAAAAAAGTACATTGACCACACAGAGAGCATCAGGATATGAGGTAGTAATATCGAATGCTTTGATGATTAAAATGGTCAGATGTATGACAGTGAACCCAGCAACGTTCATAGCTGAATCATTAGGAGAGGATGATTATGTACATGATTGCACAGCATATACTGAGAACTATAAAGATATTTCCCTAGCTATAGAAAATGCCCTCGGGTGAGGGCAAGTTGTTTTTATTGATGATTCTTCAAAAATGTATCAAACGACTGGTGAAAGGCATACTGGATCAGCAGTAGTAAAGCTAAACTGACAGGGTGAATTTGAAGTAATGAGAAGGGCGAGATTGCCTTCACAATGCTCAACACAGGCTGCAGGATTAGTGGTGTTTATCGCCGCGCTTCAGAGATTTGAAGATGAGGAAGTGGCGATATACTCTGACTCCGCCTATGTGACATCAAGCATACATCAGGTCTGCCACACTGGAAAAGGAGGGGCTTCCTCCACACAGACGGAACTCCAGTGCAACATCTAACATGCAGCCCTATTTGATAAAATGATTGAAGTGTTAGCACTCCCATTGACTCCAGCAGTCGTAAAATACGCAGTGTATTCTAAAAGGACAGAATTAATTTCTTGCAGAAACGAAGCCGCAGATTTAGCCAAAAAGGCAGCCTATTTCCCAACCATTTCTAATTTTGAAATAAAAAGTGTTAAACAAATGACAGGGTAATGCATGTTGGTAAAGGAGGGCTTTAACATGTTGTCAATTGTACGGTCAATTGAGATACTAGGGCAAGCACCTCAAGAAGAGAAGGAATCATGGAAGAAGCAGGGGTGTTCTTTATCCCCCACTGAGGCAATCTGGAGTCAGGATAGTACTGGAAAGCCAGTTGCACCTCTAGCATTATTGAGGGTATTGCTGGAGCAGCTTCACTACCCCACACATTTGACTCGGGAAAGCCTAACTGCTACAATAGCAGAAGAGTGGTTTTTGCCAAACCTGTTAGAGCATGAATTGCATCATGTGCCAGAAATGTACTGCAGGACACTCTTTGCGAACAGTGAGAGGAGCAATTTGTAGACCCAATGGCCCATTTCAACATCTACATATAGATTTTGTAGATATGCTGCAGACATGCAACGGTTTCACGTATATGCTGGTCATGGTATGTCATTTTTCTAGATGGATAGAGGCAGGTCCATGCACACACCCTGATGCCAAGTGCGCTGTCAAGTTCCTTGTGCATGAAGTGTTTCCAAGATGGAGTGTCTGTGAGGTTTTACAGTATGACAATGGACTGCATTTTGTAAATGAGTGTTTTGAGCAAATATTTCTTCTATTAGGCATTAATCATATGTTTTCTTCTGCTTATCAACCACAGGCAGGCAAATGGTGTTTGTGAATGATTTAACAGTACTGAAGGAAAGGATTGTAAAGATCAAGATGACCCTAAAGAAGGGATGGCTTTATTGCCTACCCCTTGCCCTTTATGCTCTAAGGAACCAGCATGGCTCAGATCACCATTTAAACCCTCATGAGTGGGTGACTGGAAACTGCATGAGAACCCCCCCACCCCTTGCTCCTCCAACTAGGTTAAAAACTGATGCCCATAGTGTAGCAAATAGATTAGGTGACAAGATGCATGATTACCTAACAACAATGACTGCACATGTTTCTTTCATGTCTCAACAGGTCAAGAATTGAAGGGAGGGGTTAAAGAAAAGCGACAAAGAGGATCAACCCATTGAAGCAGAGGATTTGTTAGAACAACCCAGTCTACACCTAGGAGACCAAGTGCTGGTAAAAAGGTTTGTATGCACTTGGAGAACTCCCCACTTTGAAGGTCCATACGAGGTGGAAGAAGTCACACTCACAGCAGCCAAGTGAAAAGGACCAAGAGCCTGGCTTCTTTTGAACGACATCAAGCCATTGAAAGAAGAAACACCAATCCCTCCTGCAACTACCCACAGTGAAGGAAGAGAAGAAGTTCTGCATATGCAGACTCATTCTATGGCCAAGAGTAAAGACAAGGAAAGTGAAGAACACAGCAGCACCCTAGACTAAAGGCCAATATGTTTTAACATTTGACAAGGAGTAAACAGACTTGCAGTTATCCTGGAATTTGTAGATAGGCTCAAGAGACAATGCTTTGAAGTACCAGAGCTGAAAAAAGAAAAGCACACTTCATCTGTATGTTACTATTGCAATAACATTACACACATTATTGTATGCTGTTTATACCTACATATTACCGTCTTATCCAGCTCTAGTAAGAAGATATGTCAACATCAAATGTGTTTGGGAAATCCTAAGAATAATCATAGTATGTTTAGGATACTTTTTTCAATCATCTTGCAGTTGTTGATACAAAGGTGTGATTCATAGAGACTAACAGTGCTACATATTAAAAGTCCGAGAAGAAATTAGGAGGTTTCAGGATATAAAATGCTCATTGCCATCAAGAAAATCGATGAGTTTCCAAGGAATAATAATTCTGGTGTCATTTTGCAATATGATTTGTGTTTTCCTCCTGATTATGACATTTAGACAAGTTTTAAGAAACAATACAGATATGGTGGATGTCAATGAAAAATTTACTTTTGCCCCTGATGAAATCACAAACAGCGTCTTTTATAATATTACTAGGCATTTATTTTGATATAAAGGGAATGTTGTGGACATTATGAAGGTATTCACACGTATATTGACATTTCAGCTCATTTAAAGAATAACCTATTGTATTAAGGAGAACATTAGATGAAAGCTGCTATGCTTTTGCAACCAGTACTTCGGACAATGCAATGTTTACTTCAAGAAACCTAAAAATAGGGTCTGCTAAACCAATGACCTACATCATCTTTACCACCTTCAGTGTTCACGTTGCCTCTTAGCAGACCCTATTTTTAGGTTTCTTGAAGTAAACATTGCATTGTACGAAGTACTGGTTGCAAAAGTGTTGACAAATATGAAGTCATATTTTGGAACACAACACACAGGCAACACAACAGAGTAACAATATAGTATTGTGGAGACAACACACTATACTTATCTTACGAATGTGTTCTTTTTTGAAATGTTGGCAGAGTGCCTATAAAAAGTCAGTTTAGATTTTTGTACGACTTTAAGTATAACAGGCAGCATTTTGTGGCTTCTGTGTTAAACGTTTGTGCCCTTGCTTTACAAAACTCAGCAAGTATGTGACTATGTTTATTGCGTATCGTTTATATGTAAGTCTTTCAGATAGCAAAATTGAATTACCCATGCTGAAATATGTGACCTAAATAAATAAAGGTTTCAATAACTGGTTTTCCAGTTTTTCCAGAATTTGGATTTGTACGTTTCCCTCCTACGATGCATACTGAAGATGTATTTTACTTAATATGGAGATGTGTTATAATTGTTTCTACAGCAAACCATTGTAGTTTAAATGTTTGAGGTCAGGACCACCCCCCTGTACTAAATATCATTTCAGCCTTAACGTCCTGCCTGACCACAGGCTATCCCTTAGGTTACAAAAGTTGTTGATATAGCGCTGCTATAATAGAGATCCTAACTTGGATTCACCCATACACTTATGTGAAACTTTCTTCTTTCTTACCCGTGAGATCTTTGTTTAAATCTAGCTACACCCATGGGGACTCCCCCCTTCCATTTCCCCGGCCTTCCTTGCATCAGTCTTCACAATCATGGAACACACACTTAGCTTCTCGGAGGAGCAAATTAATGACATGATTCAGGGCCCCACACTCTTTAACTTTGAAGGGGCTCAAGCACATCTAGACTCAACCGCCACCGGTGAGGACCTTCTTAATTTAAAAAAACGCTGCTTCAGGACAGAGGTCCATGGACATTTCCTACGGGAATATCTGCGAGCAAACATGGTACCCCTAGGCCTACTAATACGTAATGAGCCAACACTTTTCTTAGATGACAGGGCATACATGGAGGATTTTAGTAAAATTGCTATTAAATGTAGCAGAGATCTAATGGCACTTACCATCACAACAGCCAGAAGAATACACACCAAAATGTTGGGAGACTTGAAGAAGGAGGAAACAAAGTTCCTTAATAACGACACCATCACCAACGCAAGGGAAAAACTCAAAGAAGTCAATGCTACCCTTGAAACCTTCTCAGCCCTAACATTGGAAAGAAAACACAAGAAATTTGCTAAGGACATTCAAAATTTCAAACTGGAAAATGTATACCACTACCTTGCAATAGACTATAAAGACATCAAGGAAAAGGAAAGAATTGCCAGACAGGGAGGCATGAATAGGAACCGCCGTAAAGGCATCTCATTCTCAGGCTCAGATAATTCAAGCTCAGGCTCATCGACAGGAGACCAAAGTAACCCCAGAGGCGCTAACCCGAATTATGGCCAATTCCAACCACCACCGATGATGCCTTTTTTAGGGCAAAGTGCCCCAGAGGCGGTTTCTGGGGGCTCCCCCCTCAACCTCAAATGCTGTTTTTCAACTATCCCCAATGGGGCCAACCAGGCAGGAGACGTAGGGGCAACCGAAGACGCCCGACCTAATCCCAATATTCAATCTCTCTAGTATACCACTTTCCAGAGATGAAATCTCTCTCCTGGCAAAAGGCCTCTCTTATGTACCCACAAACACAACTGATTGGTTTAAACTAGACGGAGAACTCTCAACCTTTCTCCGCACTATCAGAAGGAACATTTTCTTCAAGGACAAAGATGGTCCCTTGGAAATAGACGATACAGGGCTAAAACCAAGAAGTGAATTCTGCCCAAGGGACAGTGATATATGTTCCACTTTTCTTGCATTTGAAAAATGCCTCAGACAAGAAATGAACAAACTCAAGTCTACACAAAACCACCAGAGAAACAACTTAACGGTTGGGGAACAAAAAGCACTCAAACCCTTGTCCAATAACCCAGACATTGTGATCAAAATGGTGGACAAATGGGGTGGTATTGTAATACAAAGCAGAGAACAATACACGATGATGGTCATGGCATTATTGAATGAAGATAACAACTACAAAAAACTTAAAAAAGACCCCACCAACATGTTGAAACAAAAAATACAAGAAATGAAAAAATTTTCAGCCGAAAGAAACTGTATCTCAGACAAAGAAGAGGCTTTCCTCAACACCACTGAGGGTAGGATACTGGCGTTCTACGCCTTACCCAAAATTCATTAAAACAGGACCTCCCCTCCAGGCAGACCCATTGTCTCGGGATGCGGCTCCATACTGGAACCTCTGTGCAAATGTATCGACTTTTTCCTAAAACCACTATGCTAGAATACACCCACATATCTCAAGGACACCATGACGACCATTACCATTTTCGAAAATCAACCCTTTGATCCCACCACTGAAGAAATAGTCACCATGGATATCAAGAGCCTATATGCCAGCATCACCCAGGAACAAGCAGTTGAATGTATACGACAACATCTAGCCCTTCATATGACCCAGAGGAGAGTTCCGGCCAATTTCATTTCTGAACTTCTTGACTTTGCACTAACCAACAACCATTTCTCATTTAATGACATCTTCTACCAACAAACATGTGGGACTGCCATGGGCGCAGCGTTCGCACCCAGCCTAGCCATCATTTTCATGGCAGACTACGAGAAGACCTATATATTCAATGATGCTATTCCTTTCCATAGTAACATCCGCCTCTGGCATAGATACATCAATAATGTTATTTTCATATGGCACTGCAACAAGCAAGAACTGGACAATTTTCTTAACTGGACCAACAACTTAACACAAGAAATTCAATTCACGATGAGCCACAATAACGCGAAAATGAACTTCCTTGACCTTAACATACTGGCCTCGGACGGGAACCTCACATGCTCGATTTTCAAAAAGGAGACTGACAGCACCCAGCCTTCGACTACATTGCATTATAGGAGCAATCATCCCTAAAGCCTCCGGGACAACTTGCCCTATGGACAATTTCTCAGAATCAGACGCAATTGCACCAATACTCAGGACTTCAAAGCACACGCATCAGAACTTCAACACAAACTTGAAAACAGAGGTTACCCCAAAAAACTACTCAAGGATACCAAGAAAAGAGCATTCTACACACCTAGAGAAGTCTTATTGGCTCCCAAGATCTGCAACCATAACTCCGAAGAACTTATGGCATGTGTAACCACCTTCAATGCTAATACATCCAAACTCAGAGGCATCATCACAAAACTCTGGCCTATCGTAAAGCTGAGCCTGCCAGAAGAACCTCTACCCAGAATGGCCCTTAAGAGATCTAAAAATCTCAAAGATCTCTTAACGCATGCTAGAAACAAACGCAAAGATTCCAGATCGACTCTGTGGAACATGCGGTAGATCCGCGGTCACCATCCATGCGGTAGCTGCTCAGTTTGTAGCCAAACTAAAAAACTACGATCCTTCCCGGTAGTCGGCAAGGAATGGGAAATCCGTCACTTTTCAAACTGCAAGAAATCGAATGTTATCTATTTGATTGAATGCCCCTGCCACTTACGATACATAGGGCAAACATTGAGACCATTGAACAAGAGAATAGGGGAACATAAGTCTAGAATAAAACACAAGACTCACAATGCACCCCTGGTTTCACACTTTCTCGAATTCCAACATAACTGTGACTCCTTCAAATGGTGGGTGGTGGACAAAGTGATGGACTGCTCCAATACCACCAATGCTCTCAACTACAAAGAATCCTGGTGGATTTTTAAACTACAGACCATTGCCCAGGGTCTCAATGAACTCGCACAGGTTGAATATCTGTAACCAGCTGCACTCTCTCCCAGCCACTATGCACCTCACTCGCTGGTATTCCTTCTATCTTTTCTTTTTAGGGACATTCCAACCCCCCACAGCCTGGTTACTCTAATTACCCCAACCAGCGGGTGCTACACCCAGTGCAACGTAGCACCCAGCCTTCGACTGCTCAGCAGATTCATTCCACAATTTGCATATCATGCTATGTCCTTCCGTTTACAGTTATTTCTTTCCTTCACATACATGAGCACCGACATCCAACTCACCCAGTCGGCCTGCCCACTGAACTTAGGTGTATCCACAACACCAACTGTCGAATTCAAAACGAGGCATCCTTTCGCGCCAATGTCTCCTTGGAGACCAGACTGCTGCGCCCTTGCGCATGTGCGAGGGAGAGACGCTCACTCGACCCGCATGCGTACTTCATATTGCTCGCACAGCTCCTTCTCCTATGAACGCGAGTGCCGCTTCTGTGCGAATCCGCCGCACGCAAACAGATCCATGCCTTTAAGTGAGTTCTACCCGACATAGGGCACTAGCCTCCCATTCAGGGCCCCTCCTCACAGCCTGCACCATTCACTGACAGGCTGTTACGGTCTCTTCATTTCATTTCCCTGTTTTGGTTCTTTTGTCTCTCCCCTCTCCCCCCGCCCAGCAGCTTCGATCTTCTGACCGCCCAGACCTTGCAGACTTTTCTCCTGCCACCAAGACTCCTTTCACACCGAGGGACTCACGCAGCACCTCGACCAGCGGTACCCAATCTAACAGGTACCCCCCTCTTTTTGTTACTTTTACATCATGTTAGCAACTAATAGGCTCCCCAGCCACATGTGCCTTAATCCACCACATATGTCTTTTTCAGGTCGCTCCACAGTGTTTACCCAGCGTCCTTCAGCTAGCAGGCAACCATCCTGTTACCATGAGCACTGCTACTATCAGCTCATACACCTAAAAACCTCCGAATGCAAGGTCAGTGCTTGGGGACGGAGGGCTTTCCATAGTCTGTAGCCTCTCACAGGCGTTTTTATCATTTGCATACATGGTCCCTGTTCTGGAACATCCAACAATATCTTATATATTGTATTTTAATCATAGGGAGACCTGCTTTTCCTGGCCCCAGAAGAAGGCTACCATCCTTTCACAGCCGAAACGTCCCGTGTCATTGTGTCGTTAACCTACATCATAGAGACCAATGACCTACATCATCTTTACCACCTTCAGTGTTGACGTCGCCTCTTAGCAGACCCTATTTTTAGGTTTCTTGAAGTAAACATTGCATTGTACGAAGTACTGGTTGCAAAAGTGTTGACAAATATGAAGTAATATTTTGGAACACAACACACAGGCAACACAACAGAGTAACAATATAGTATTGTGGAGTCAACACACTATACTTATCTTACGAATGTGTTCTTTTTTTAAATGTTGGCAGAGTGCCTATAAAAAGTCACTTTAGATTTTTGTACGGGTCGACGAAGAGGAAGGACCATTGTAGATACTAGCCGTGAAGAAAGTGTCTTCATGCTTCACAAATAATGACAAGTGAAAGTTGGAGAGAACGGTATTCTTTGACTCTGTCTGGTTATCTGGTCCGAGATCTTTATTGGTAATTCCATCTAGCACAAGAGACACTTCAAGGTGATAGAGAACAACATTATACCCTAATTCAGTTCTAGGGACTTCTAATTTCGACAAACAAGCAGTGGCAGCTGATGTTTTTTTTTGACAGGAAGGGGCATAAACATTTCCTATGAAGATGCAGGGGCGACCAAACGTAGCGAGGGTGCCTGAAGAAACCAATAGGGACTTGAGGTGTCCCCGGGCCCTCCTGCCAGAGAAAATATTTTAAATAATGGATTAAAATTGTGTATTTATTCTACAGAAGACATTATCTGGCCACACAGTCTGCAATCGGTTTTTTATGGTGTCACATGAAAATATCTAATAGATGCCAAGTCATCAACAGGGCACAGGAGTATTTTCCAATGCATTTTCATGATGCCTTTGCCCACAAGATTTGCCAGTATTCTACCAGCTAATTCTTTTTTTATTCATGCTGGCAGTGCGCATATATGTCCTTGCTGGTTGCACCAAAATATATAACAGTGTACCAGATAGGAACATACTTATGTATAGTGCACATAAGGTAATATAAGGAAACATGACCATTCTAGCCCTGCCAATATATGCCAATATCCCCACGTAAAGACATACTCCTGTTGGGTTTGCCCCAAATATCAGTTAAAAAGTCATGCCACTGTAAGAAAATATGTCCATACTGGTTGCATTTTTGTAGGCTAGTATTCCTCATAAGAACATCATTCATGGTGGATTTGCCTCTGCTGCCATTAAAACAGGATTACCATGATATAATCAAATTCAAAATGACAGGGGGAGAACTAACCAAAAGTAGTTCTTTTTTAAAAAATAACTTTACTTTTTTCCTCCTGTGTCATTTAATTTCAAACAACCCCCTTACTGGTGGTACACAGCGAAGTGATACTGCCGGCTCACCTTCCCTCTGTGACACCGGTTCCCTTCAGGTACAAAGAAGCGAACGGGCGCCGCAGGGTCCTTTCCTTTTTTTAAAGTTTTTTTTAATAACTTTACTTCCCATTTTATGGAAGCGGGGGACACCCCCGCAACCCCCAAAGTCCTGAAATGTCAATCAAGGGGAGTGGGGGACACCCCAAAACCCCTGCTCCCCTTGATTGACATTTAATTCATTTGTTATTTTTTCCAAGACATATTCAGCATTTTCTCTGTTCTTTTTTTCCAGAAGAAGATTTGTACGGATTCCATTAAAACATGCCATCCCACTGTAAGAAAACATCTGTGCTGAATGCCCCATTGTAGTCTGCCCTCCCACCTGCACATAAGAACACTCATGAAGTTGGCATTTGCCATATAATGGCAGTAAAACCTGCTATGCCACTTTAAAGAAACACCTATGCTGGCTGACCCAATGAAGCCCCCTTCCCTCACTCCTCCCTGATGAGAGGAGACTCATGAATTTGGCTTTGCCCATAAAGTGCCAGTAAAACATGGCATAACACTGTAAAGAAACAATCATGCTGGTTGCCCCAATGTAGTCCCCAGCCTTGCTCCCCGGGGCTCAGCCCACACGTTCATACCCATTCACACAAGCAGTCACGCGCACATTCAACTTCTCTCTCTTTCACATGCACACTCATACAGAATATTAACAATTAATTCTCATTCAGAAACACATGCAATGACACCTTTGCACAACATTCACAGGGCACTCATTCATACTTGCACTTACACAGATAAACACAATCCCTCACATGCATACACACATAGAAACATATGTTTGATGAGCCGCTCTGCTCCAGCTTTGGAACCCAATGCCTCCACTTCAGCGGCTTACACACACTATGTAGACTGCAACCAGGAAACAGGAGTTGTTTTTGTTTCATCATGATTTCCTTGCCTTTTTTCTCATTTTTCCTCTACACTCCCGTGTTTGGCTTTCAACAATACCCTGTTTTATAAAGAAGTCTTGAAAAGTACACTGCTCATTATAAAGTAGGGGGACAAACATGTACATCCCTACAGAAATATGTTAAGCAAAAAGAGTACTATTTGTAGCATTATATTCTCTGCTTTTAAAATGGCAAACTAAAAATACTAGAAAGCAGTTCAGTGAAAGGCTAAAAGATATGGCATGCGATTTTTATAATTGTACTCGCAAAATATAAACACTAAAAACTAAAGATAATAGGCTTGATTTTCAAAAGATGTTTTCAATGGCACTTACCCATGTAAAAACATTTTTTAAATCATGCCCACTGTGTGAAAAGATAACATTTTAGTTTTTTGTTCTTTGACAAAGGCCTGCTTCCTTTATTATTTGAGGAAAATGTGACAGTCTACAATAAAATAAATGATTTAAGTACTGTTTGCTGTTGCTGCCAATCCGCTCTGCATCCTTTTGGATTTGTTGCTGCCGTGATCCTGCCGTGCAGCCTTGAAACGGAGCCTGCTGCAGTGAGCAATTCTCGTCTGGAGGACTTCTTGGCTGGTAACACCAGAGTGCCTGACTACGAGGCGTTTCCTGCTTGTGGTGGCCACGCCCCCGTGACGAGTTATGTTGCTTGAGTTCGTCAAATAGTTGCATTCTGGCGCACCCACGCCGCGCACCAAGTACCCGCCAAGTACTGTTTGCTGTTGCTGCCAATCCACTCTACATCCTTTTGGATTTGTTGCTGCCGTGATCCTGCCGTGCAGCCTTGAAACGGAGCCTGCTGCAGTGAGCAATTCTCATCTGGAGGACGTCTTGGCTGGTAACACCAGCGTGCCTGACTACGAGGTGACGTTTTTGACTTGTGCTGCCTATTAAGTTTGAAACCAGCGAACTTGTGTGCTTCACAAGTTGTGTGCTTCACGGACTGCGTGAATATAGTTGTGCACTTGTGGTTGTTAAACCTGAACCTTAGCCGTAAGTTGCTAACTACTTTTCTCTCTCTCTATTACTGAAGGCATTTCCTGCTTGTGGTGGCCACGCCCCCCATGACGAGTTACGTCGCTTGAGTTCGTCAAATAGTCGCATTCTGGCGCACCCGCACCGCGCACCAAGTACCCGCCAATTACTGTTTGCTGTTCGCGGTGCGCGGCGCGGGGGGCGATGGGTTGCATTGTGGTGTTGTCTCTTACTACATGCCCACTAGATTTTGTTGAACCAGAAGGTGTTGACCTAATTATATAAAGAGAATTCCTTGACATACCGGGTGAAAACCTTGAGTTGGTTTGATTGGAGTTGGTGGTCTTTAATTGCTCAGCATGGTAAAAAAATTGCGCAATGGTAAGAGATGCCTATAAGGATCTCCATCAATGTTGAACGAAGGGAATATGTCAGACGAAGAGTCCGCTCAGGAAACGGTAAATCAAATCAAAAAAAGGGGCAAAGGTATGATCAGGAACTTGAGCGTCAGTCCACCATTGAAGGCACCATTGAATACAATTGGAGTCGCTCAAAGGTCACCTGAGTTAGAAACATAAAAAATACCACAAAGTGAAAACGAGGTTAATATCGTTGTACAAGTCCACAGTGAGGGCCAGGATGGGATAGTTTACCCTCTCAACCCGATATACAACATATCTATCACTGACAGCTCGCTATTGGGAGTGGTAAATGATCAATGCAATACGCCAACTATAGATGTTTCATTGGTTGCCCCAGTTGTCCTTGCCGAACTTCACAGCAGAGCACGACTATCAAATGGGCCGTCAACCCAGGCTGCAGGCTCACAGGGAATTAGGGAGCAAGTACATTTTCATGCAGCTATTGCGGAAAATCTGCATCAACTAAAAGAAACGAGAAAAAATGAAAGAGGGTGGGATTTAAAGCACTTAAAACAAGCCGCTAGCTCACCCTCACATGAAATGAGATACAATCCCTCTGATATAACCTATCCGCACTCACCAGTTCTGGGCTTCAAACCATTACCATCGAAGCAAAGTCTAGAAAAACCCCGACAACCAAATTCATCATTACCATTATTTCCACTAGAAGAGTCCCTAGTGGACTTAAACCTGCAAGAATTAGAGAACTTTCCGGTCTTGACTAGGATCCTGAACTTGCTTGATAAGGGGCACGAATACACACATGGGCGATTGGTGCGCTGTGTCTAGCAACGTCAGAGATCAACTCGAGATTGTGTAAAATAGAAGGTTTTTTGATGGCACAGGAAAAATGCCATACATTCTGGGCTGAGTAACATTTGACTGACAAACGTAACCATGCACAAAAGCTGGCAGAAACAGTAATTGCAATTAATGCTGAAAAGATACATAAGGTAAATTCTAAAGCTTCTCAAACTGGCAAAGTAGAAAAAGCTGACCTTATGGTAATAAACACAATGAGTGGCGATAAGGCCGAGAACTCAAATCAGATTGCACCATATGTTGAGATTGCTAAACTCCAACACGAAAGAATATTGGCTCTAGAAAAAATTGTTCTTGCGGCAAACTTAATATCGGTAGAAAGGATGGCTGAGGTCCTCAACACAGAAGATGAGCGTAATCTCACTCCATCAAAACTTGCCCCTGATAGCCCTTCTGCGCTTACAGATCTGATTGACTTAAATACAGATTTTGACCAAAAGGGACATGATTGTATTGACAGCTTAGCTGAGGCAGGAAATGGAAACCAGAGTACCTCCTTCATATCTCGCAAAGCTAAAAAACTACATGCAAAAGCTTTGAAAAGGCAGAAAAATGCTGTTTCACAAAACTCTTCTACTCAATTAGGGTCCAAAACAGTACACAATAATAAGGAAAACAAAAAAAGTCAATGTTGATGGTGCACCAAACAGAAAAAAAGCAAAAAAAAAAAGGAATAATAACAGTATAATAAAGGATGAAATTACAATTGACATAACGCAATTTAACATTGAAAGTCAAGCTGTACTGGGAATAACTGACGCTACGTCAATAAATATTGATCCTACAAGCTTAGAGAAGAATATAAAAAAAAATCTTGTTGATGGGGCAACAAGTCAAAATGCAGAATCTGTAAAAGAGGATAATGGGTTATCGACCCCCATTCTCATACAAACGCAGCTACAGCGTTTCTTCGAAGAAATGGATAAAAAAATAACTTCCTTAGCCCAAAATCCACAAAATGCGACGGACATGCTCGTTAATCCAGCTGTCTCGAACTCATTGCTAAACAGAAGTATTCACAAACAAACAAGCCAGGATGAGAACGAAGTTGTATGTACTCAGGATCCTGAGTTTGTTCATTCGCAGGCCATGCAAGGGGTCTCAGATGTACAGCACAAATGGCAGTCTATGGCACCCACTTCGTCCGTGGATGGAGAGGGTCCTGATAGATGGACATATTACAACGCTTTGGGACCCGAAATGAAACTGGTAATGGGTTGGACGTTGGATGCAACGAAAGTAGACAAACCCAATTTAAATCGAGCATTACTGATGAAAGTGTTCCATCAAATACCAGCATTGCGCGACTTAGTCTCTAACGACATTGACTGGATTCGTTTACCATATGTGTCCAATGGTCGGATGTTATGGAAATATCAGAACACTATTATTGCTGCGCTAATATGGAAACACGTAAAAGATTTTGAATTGCTCGGTTATAAGTTATCTATGTTTAACTCGTTGGAAAATGCTACTCACTTTGTGGAATATCAGCCATTAGTATCACATAATAATAATGCTACAGATGATCGTGACATTCAGTTCGCAACTTTGCAAGAAAAAATCAGAATACAGTCTGAATCAGTTGCACAAATTGCTACAAGCCTGGCATGGCTTGAACCACTCATGAAAACCCTAATTGGTGATATGCCAGTTAAAGAAAAACAATAAAACAATGTAGTGGTTATACATTCTTGGAATTGCTGTGGTTTCAATAACCGTGTGCAATGGTTTCAGAATACTCCTCCTGCCCAATTACCAGCAATAATTATATTGCAGGAAACCATGGCAACCCAAGATATTTACTTAGAAGGCTTTTTGTGCTTATGCGGTAAGAGGAACACAAGGGCGTCCATCTGGTGGTCTTGCTATTTTTGTGAGACATTTATATTATGCTAAGGTGTGTCAAGTTTATTCATCCTCAGATATACTGGTTGTAGAAATGACAGCAAAAGCTGGAGCGCTTTCTCACATTATTTTAATTGCTATGTATTGGAACCCAATGATAATATCTGTAGATATGATGATTGAAAAAAGTGAACTCTGTATTTCTACAGGTTGCAATAGAGGCTCCAAATGCACAAAACATTATGGGTGGCGATTTCAATTCGAACCTTAATACAACATTTGTGGGGACAGACACAGTGCACAATATGTATGAAATATCAGCCTTTGAAAGGGGACAATTATGGAGGAACTTTTTAAATAAATGGGATATGCATATAGTTCCTTTCGTACAAAAAGATCATACATATACTTGGTCTTGTGGGTTGAAATGTTCAACGATTGATTTTCTGGTGATCTCGGTGCCATTAGTTGAATATACAACAAGTTGCAACATTATTCAATCACCCCTAAGTGACCACTGCATATTGGAGTGTCTGTTGGAATGCAAATTACTGTTGTATGAAGCCAGGCCGATACTGTCTCTGATGAAGATAGACCAAAAAGCACATTCCATCAGGTGGAATGCTAGCTTATATAGGCAACTAAACTATTTGGTCAATAGAGACACCGTAAAAATAAACACGGAAATGATGCCTATGCTTGACCTTACTGCCTGGGAAAGAAAAAATGAGTGCATGATACGTGGCCATATCGATACCTTGGCAAAGCAACGATCAATGGTTAAGCAGAATGATCACAAGAGCAGATATAATGTGAAAATTGCATTGAGGAAAAAAAAAATAAATGTTGAAATTCGTAACCTGCTCAAATCATTTAATGAGACACGTGATTATGCGATCCAGAAAAAAAAAATTCTCACATGCTATAGAAATGATGTTAAACAAATGAAGATTGGTCAATTTATCGAAACTAATCAAAAAATTATCCTGAATTTAATTGAAAAAAATTCCTGAGAAATTTGGGCTATACTAAAAGATCCGCTTTTAAAAGGAAAGCCGGCTTTATGCTCTGCAGTAAGCGGAGAATCCTGGGGTGAATTTTATAGGAACAAGTATGCTCTGCCACAGAAATTCAGTGGGTTACAAACCTTAGATGTGGTTACTAGTCTTCCATCGAAATGTCCCTGGGATTTGAATGATATTATACCATTACACAAAAAAGGTCAGTTGAACGATCCCACCAACTTTAGACCTATAGCGCTAATCGATATCTCAGCAAAAATCTTTGCTGCTTCAATTCTAAAAGATCTAAATGACTTCATCACAAAACATAAAATCATCTCACGGTTTCAAACTGGTTTCCGTAAAGGAATGGGCACTCAATTGAATGCAACACTGTTGGCACATTTATTAAAAGCCACTAAGAAGAAAGGACATGGACCTATATACATGCCACTAGTAGACTTATCCGGGGCATTTGATTCTGTAATCAGACAATTGTTATGGCAAAGGATGCAAGATCTTTTAATTGCACCCGACTTGATAGCAATGATTATAATGATACATTCCAACACAAATTACAGGATAAAGATCGAAAAGGTAGGCTCTTTGACCCCTCCTATTTCCACCTACATAGGAGTAAAGCAAGGCTGCAACCTTGCAGCCACATTGTTTAACCTGTATTTATCTGAGATAGCTACACTTTGGTCAACTTGTAATTCTTTCCCGATTAAACTGGTGGAGCTCCGCTTGGACTGGTTGGCATTTGAGGATGATTTGATACTATTCGATCTCACGCCTTTTGGACTCCAAAATAAACTAGAACGTCTAGTTGAATTTTGTGAGAATCGCAATCTGCAGTTAAACCCAAAGAAATCGCATATCCTGGTGTTCACAAATAAGCAAAAGACCATTAGATATCAATGGAACATCAAGGGATTGCCGATTCCACGTGCTCTAGGTATGATTTATTTGGGGTATAATTTGAATAACTCGGATTCGATCGATAAATGGCAGGTTGACATTTCTACCAAAGTGATGCCTCTGATTGCCCAAATGAAACTAATCTACTCAAAAGTTTGCCATTTTTCTATGATGCCCCTGATTGACTTCTACACTCTTAAAGTAGATGCAATCATTATATATGGTTTAGACCTGTGCACCGTGGAATTTGGTCCAGTACTTAATAAAATCCAAGGTAAAGTATGGAAGAAAGTACTACGTTTACCTACTTCGCTCCCAAATTCTGTCATTATACATGAATTGGGACTTTCATCTTTGGCGACTAAATATCTATGGCGTAAGATGGCCTCCCATGCAAAAAATGTTAGATCCATTGCCAAATTCCCTCTATGAGGATCTTGGAACCATGTTAAAGAAGGGTGTCCCAACATCGGTGGATGAGGCAGGTAAAAGCTGTGAAGAAAATCTTGCATATGTTAGTAAGGAGTGATGTGTAATTTATTACTGCTCTGGCAGTTTTTTTTTCTTATATGTATCAGAATGCTCTTATTGTGTTTATGTTGTTTAAAAGTAAGTTATGTCAATGTATAAAACAATTTTAAGTAATGTTGTAAAGATATTTTGTATCGAAAAACAACAATATAAAATAAAAAAAATAAAAAATAAACGATTTTTTTCGTGTGCCAAAAACGAACACATGAAAACAAAGAAGATAGTTGAAACGTCTTTTGCGCGACATATTTTAATTCTTCTGCAGCAAGGCTTCATTTTGGCAACTTGCATATGCTTTGTGTGTGCTTTCAGAGTAAAAATGATCCTTTTGTGGTCTATCGACGAAAAGTTAAGAACGTCTTGTCCAAAATAATGGTTGCTTAAATGAACCATCACGTCTAAATGGCTTCCACTTTAAAAGCTCAGTCAAAACAGAGTAGTACGTATTGATGAGGCCCCAGTGGGACCTGCTGTGCAGTGGGAGGTGACGTATTTGTCTCGACTGTTATAGCGGGTGGGTTCAGAGATGAAGGCGTGACTTTCCTGGGACAGGAAGAACATGTAGCTTTATTCCTGGAAGCAGTGTAATACAATCAGTGTTACTTGGTATACACTTGCCAGCTGGTGCCTGTGTGGCCTCCGTGAGTGCGGAGCTTTATTTATTTATTTATTTTATTCAGATTTATAGAGCGCACGTCAGCCCGGAGGCATCGTGGCGCTTGTTACAGACAATATCTTAGTTACATAGGATACAGTAATTACATAAAATACAGAATTTACAGTGGATATGTATACATTAGCAATGCAGTATATTTACATGGATTCCTGAGAGTTTCACGGATATTTCGCAAGGAATGAGGTTTTCAGTTTCCTGCGAAAAGTGGGGAGTGCGTTTTCCGCTCTAATGTCAGCAGGGAGAGCGTTCCAGGTCTTGGCTGCAATGTAGGGGAAACTTAGACCTCCGGCTTTGGCTCTTTTGATGCGTGGGATGCAGATTAGGTTGGAGTATTGCGTCCTGGTGGGACGGGAGGAGGAGGGTTTGAGGATGGTTTCTGATAGATAGGACGGGGCGGAGAGAGAGAGGCATTTGTGAGTGAGGGTGAGGATTTTGAGAGTGATCCGTTCTTTGACCGGGAGCCATTGGGCTGAGTGCCTGGCCTGGGTGATATGCTCTCTTCTTGGGATACTAAGAGCGGCCCGGAGAGCATTGTTCTGGGTGATTTGTAGTCTGTTTATGTTTTTGGCTGATGTGCCTGCTAGGAGTGCATTGCAGTAGTCCAGTTTGGCTCCAATGGTTGCCCTTGCTATAGTGAGGCAATTTGGTTTAGAGAGGTAGGGCTTGATGGCGTTTATGAGTTTGGTGGTGTGTGCGGATGCGGATGTGATTGCGCTGACTTGTCTAGTCATGGATAGTGAGGAGTCAAGGTATACTCCCAGAGTCTTTACGGCTGTGGAAACAGGGATGATGGAGTTGTCAATGGAGAAGTTGGCGTACAGTTTGTCAAGTTTGTCTAGGGTGTTCTGTTGACCTAATATCATGATTTCCGTTTTGTCACCATTGAGGCAGAGGCCATTGACAGCCATCCAGGCCTTGATGACGGAGTAGATTGTGTGGAGTGCCTTGGCGTCTTTATTGTATGATCCTGAAAGGGGTAGAAGTACTTGTGTGTCGTCCGCGTAGTTTGTGTATGTGATGCCGTAAGAGTCAAGTTTGTCAAAGAGGGGCTTGGTGAACAAGTTGTAGAGTGTGGGTGCAGTGCAAGATCCTTGAGGGACCCCGCAGTGGATTGTCGTGGGAGTGGCATTGGCGATGTCTGAGAAGACTTTCATGGCTCTTCCCTCGAGGAAGGAAGTGATCCAAAGGGCTGCTTCTTTGGAGAAGTTGGCTGAGTGTGTGAGGTGTGAAGTGAGAGTCTTGTGATCAACCAGATCAAACGCGGCTGAGAGATCTAAGAGGAGCAAAAGAGCAGGCTTGCCTTTGTCCATGATTTGGGTGATCTGATTCTTCAGATCTACCAGGGCTGTTTCCGTGCCATGTCCTTTCCGGAAGCCTGATTGCCTAGTCCCGAGGATGGAATGGGTTTCCAGAAAGTGTTGGATTTGGCAGTGTGCAGCTTTGTCCAGTAGTTTCAGCAGAAATGGCACCGTGGTTATGGGTCTGTAGTTGTTTGGTTGTAAGGGGTCGAGAGTGGGTTTTTTTAAAAGAGGCCGGACCCAGGCCTCTTTGAGGTTGGCTGGGATGATGCCTGTTTTAAAAGACGTGTTGATGAATGCCGTGAAGAGCGGCGCAAAGAGTTTTGGTGGGCAAATGTCTCCTTTACAGGGGGAGGGTTTGAGATTTTTTAGTAGGTTAATAACTTCTGATTCAGTGACGTCTCTGAAGGAGAAGACGGGTATGGTGGGCTTGGGCGAGCTGGGTGTGGTGCTGGTGAGTTTAGTTTCAGTCTGTTGGGGAAGTGCTTTGCAGTGGTCTTTGATTTTTTTTTGGAGAAGGTCAATTTTGTGTAGCATGGCAGTTTGAATGCTGGTACACCAAGCTTCGTCTTTGATTATTTCGTCCGGTGTATTAGGGGGGGAGATAAGCTCATTAAAGATGGCGAAGATCTCTTTGGAGTGTGATTTGGCATTGGAGATACGCGTGTTGAAAGCGTTGGCTTTGGCATTGGTGATAGCTATCTTGTATTGGTGGGAGATTGAATTGAATTTGTTCTTAGTATTGGTGCAGGGGTCCGATTGCCAGTTTTTTAGTGCTGCTCTTTTGTGGGATCGCATTGAGTGCAGTTCTTCAGTAAACCATGAGTTGGTGTGTAGGGATTTCTTCTCTTTTTTCCATACAAGTGGTGCTATTTCATTGATAGCTTTGGTGATGACATCTTTGTAGATGTCTGCTAGGATATTGGGGTCATTAGCGAATGGGGGAGCTAACTCAGGGGTATTGAGGTATGGGCGCAGGTTCTCCTCTATGAGTTTTTTAGAGCTTCTGACTTGTGCAGCGCTGGCTGGGGTCAGAATTTTGTGGTTTTTGGTGATGGGAATAGAGAACTCGATGCAGTTGCGGTCAGTCCAGGGCAGTGAGGAGTTAGAGGTGACAGTGGTGAGGCAGTTGTGGTCTGCAATCCAGTCAAGAATGCGGCCTTTGATGTGAGTAGGACTTTCAACTTTTTGGGTGAAGCCCAAATCATTGAGTTCCTTGGTGAGAGTGGCTGCAGGTTTGTTGAATCCAAGATTGATGTCTCCTAATAGTAGGGTTTTGGTGGAGCTTTTAATATTATTGCTGAGGATGTGAATGATGTTTTCCTGGGAGTCTGTGGTGATGCCTGGGGGACGGTATAGTAGGTGAATGTTGATGGTGCTGTTGGGTGATAGTGTGAGTTTGGCCGATAGGCGGTCAGAGTTGTTCGTCGAGGCTTGACTGACAGGTCGGAGCTGAAGGTTCTCCTTGTAGATGAGGGCTACTCCTCCTCCTATTCGATCTGGCCTATCTTGTCTGAGTATGGTGAAGCCAGGTGGTAGTGCAAGTGCAACGGCGGGGCCTGATGCTTCATGTAACCATGTTTCAGTGATAGCGAATAGGTCAATGTTATTGTTGGTTATGAGGTCATGGATATCAGGTGCATGAGCTGGGAGAGATCTGACATTGAGGAGGGCACACTTGATGTGAGGTGTGAGAGGTTTGTTTGTGGAGGTGCGAGTGGTGGTCGTGACCGAAGTGTTATGTGAGGTGGTATTGTGAGGTGTGGCGAGGTTAGTGGGTGGTGGACTGTGGGGGAGTGGGTATCCCGTGCGGGGGCAGCATTTGGAAGTGGTGCGAGAACTCAGTCTATAGTTTCTGTATTCTGTGGGAAGGGGTAGTGTGCTAAGTTCTGTGGTCTGTGTGCGAGCCCTAAGTCTTTCTAGTCTGTGCATAGTTACGACACCTGGTGTGTGATGTGGCATGGTTCGTGTGGTATCTGGGGTAGCGAGATGCTTGTGGTAGGGGAGTGGGCTTGGTGGTGTGGGTATGAGGGGATGGATGGAAATATAGAGTTTGAGAGCAGTGAGAGTTGCGAGGAGAGTGAGCAGCGTGGTGGTGGCCACGTTGAGCTTGCAGGACGCTATGGGCATGGTTGTATGCTGGGCGGGGCTGTGTGAGGAGGAGGGCACAGTCGGATAGGGTGGACCTAGCCTGAGGTGGGCAGGAATGGATAGGTTCAGAGTGAGCTGCCTAGGTACTAGGAGGTAACAGAGTGGCTAGCCGCAGCAAGAGGCACTGGCCTGATCGCAGGTGTGCGGCTATTTGGCACAACACAATTCAAATGTGGTCTGAAAGCGACCATAGGGCACAACACAAATCAAATGTGGTCTGAAAGCGACCATAGGGCACAACACAAATCAAATGTGGTCTGAAAGCGACCATAGGGCACAACACAAATCAAATGTGGTCTGAAAGCGACCATAGGGCACAACACAAATCAAATGTGGTCTGAAAGCGACCATAGGGCACAACACAAATCAAATGTGGTCTGAAAGCGACCATAGGGCACAACACAAATCAAATGTGGTCTGAAAGCGACCATAGGGCACAACACAAATCAAATGTGGTCTGAAAGCGACCATAGGGCACAACACCAGTATAGACAAGCGTGAGTGACAGAAATTACGGGTGAATTGACCAGGCAAGTCTCCTGGCGCCGAGATCAGTACTACTGTTCATGACAGTATGTGCAGGGTGACAGGGTGCAGGGTGCAGACGCCAGGATGGCAAGTAAACCGAAGGATAGTACCTGAGGTGTGCCGCAGGGACGTGCAGGCTGGATATTGCAGCTGGAGTCGAGTATGATGGCGACGCCTCACCGCTGCGACCCGGGGCTCACTGGGGAGGAACAGGGCCTTTTCCCTCGGGCCTTCTCCCGAAGTGTCGGCTCCCGCCTATCGGTGCCGGGGATTGGCCAAAGAGAGACCAGGTTGCTTAGCAGCCGTATGCAGCCTCGTTTTCGGGCCGCGCTGCGCCCGCCATTTTAGGGTCAGGCCGCGTGGTCAGGACAAGATGGTGGATCTTGTCCACAGATGAGCGCAGGTGACCCGGTGGGGCTCTGGTGGCCAGCAAGGCTCGGATGGTGGCCCAAGTAGTAGTGAGAGTGGGCTGTTTGTGCAGGCAGGCAGCTCACCAGTGTTGTGGATTCCGTGGTTGCTGCATCAGGGGGTCAGGCAGCCCGAGTGTAGTCCGAGGCTTGGTGCTTCGGTATGCTCGAGGGGACAGGGGAGGGCTCCAGCCCTCTCACCCTTTCAGGTGAGCAGATACCGCAGAGTGGGGCTCACTGGGGAGGAACAGGGCCTTTTCCCTCGGGCCTTCTCCCGAAGTGTCGGCTCCCGCCTATCGGTGCCGGGGATTGGCCAAAGAGAGACCAGGTTGCTTAGCAGCCGTATGCAGCCTCGTTTTCGGGCCGCGCTGCGCCCGCCATTTTAGGGTCAGGCCGCGTGGTCAGGACAAGATGGTGGATCTTGTCCACAGATGAGCGCAGGTGCCCCGGTGGGGCTCTGGTGGCCAGCAAGGCTCGGATGGAGCTCTGGGCAATGGCACAGACAGGCCCTGTCAGGGACAGGTAAAGACTGGAAATTACTAGAATAAGAGTGACAAATAGTTGAAGGCTAACTGGCTTGTTTTGATGAGCTGTGAAAATCAGACACCCAGAATGCATCTGCATCCATGTCTAGTGTTCGCTCTTACAGTTTTTGATAATTCTTTATGTGGAGCGAATAATGGCATGGGAATCAGGGACGTTTGGGAGGACGGAGGGGCCGGCTTCCAGGCCACCATCTACTCCATGCAGCCATGCAGAAAATACACCTGTACCGAAGGCATGCAGACATACACAAACAGTGGTGATCAGAAACGGCAACCGCCACCTAAAATAACGGCGTCCACCATAATTACAGAAACCTACTGATTTGTTCAGCTCTTTGCACAACCAAAAGAGGTGGTAGGGATCCATGCCTCACCACCAGGATAACATGTGATCCAAGCGGAGACCCAAAGGGATTGCTTGCCCTTACTGCCGACATGCAAAGAGCATGCTTCCTGTGCTGCACGCTGCTCCATCCTGGGATCTCCCATCAAAATCGGACGAAAGAGCTAACACACAAACAGAACTGGTCTCTGCATCTTATCACCCTTGTGTGCCATTTTACAGATCCATCAAAATGTGTCTGTAAATGAATCTATGATGTTGCTTCAGGCAGGGACGTGGGTCAATTAAGTAGATCCAGCAGTCCTTATGTGCCGTCAATATATATGTTGAGCTCAGTGGAGCCTTATCACCACTGGAGGATCACATTCAACTCAGACAAGTAGGAAAGGCTCATCTGCTACAGGTCTTACTGAAGCAGAGCAATGTTGACATATATTGGAAAAAGTTCTTTCACAAGAGTTACCTCTTTACAGCTTGCCATAAGACAACCAATGGCTCTAATGCGATATCATATGTACCTTACAGAGTAAATGTCACAGGGTTTAACATATCAAATGTTCAATAACATCAAGCTCGAACATCTATAAATATAAGCGATACAAAAAGAAGTGGGGAGCCAAGAAATGAGCATGGAAGGAATGTGTGTAATTATTGGTGAATGTAACAAGAATTAGATTTTTTTAAAATAGACTTTATCTTGATTTCCAATTTTGAATCACTTTATGCTTAAGCCATACCATCGCCCAGAGCGCCTGTAGACTTTGCCATTATCTCCAGGCCTGCTCAATGCAAAGGAGAGTTTCATAAGGTACTCTATGAGTTGTTAGCACCTACGAAACAACCTCCCAACTCAGCGTCTAGCTCGGCCACACTTGCACGGCCACACTTTACAGGTTATATTATTTGATGCTTCACTGATGGCTACTGCATGTGCCATACCTGTGGTGTTGAAGTGGATCTCTTTGAGATTTACAAGAATAATGGTGAAAGTGTGCAAGAAGAAAAAAACAGTGAAAGCTTCCTACAAAAGAAGAAATGTGTCCACAGGAAACTGCTGACTCCTGACACAATGTAGCTCTCTCTGGGTCCCAGACTCTCAAATAGCTATGAGATTTCATAGCCCTTTCTCTGCCAATCACGATTGCTGAAAACAAAAATAACAAACAAAATCTCCTCATTCACCAATGGAAACTCATTAGTAACTATTTGTGCTCTAAAAAAGTAATCACACCACTTATCTTGCCATCCCTACATCTGAACCCTCCAAATGGCTTCTGATCTTGCAGGCATATGATACAACATGTAGATGACTCCCATCATTGGGGGCACCCAGCTACTGATTTCGCACGTCAAACACATACTCAACACACTAATGCTAAACATATACTCCAATGGATCTATTATGGCCCATGACTCCTTCAAGCTGCTGCATTTCTTTGAAATTATCATCCCATGACTTTTCACACTATTATTGAACTAGCCGACCAACCAACCACTTCACTCTCTCATCTACTCGCAACCCCATAACCTACCAATGCCTAGGTTGCCTACACATTTCCCCCTCACAAAGGATGCTAACACAAGTTAGCCCCTCCCCCAAATTCACCTAGCTAATTCACGCACCATCAGACACACCTATTCTTGAGCGAGACCCCCTAAACCTATCTGATCTAAGTGACCACCAAGTGCATCACATCAGCTACAGCCCACCGGCTCAGTACAATAATGTCCGTCATATTGTGCTACTTGGGACCAAAGGATGCCAAGACCAAATGCTGCCGCTTACTATCTTTATTAGGGGTTTAGTTACAAGAAGGGACAATGGAATATAAAATGGGATCTCTCCAAAGAAAACAGTAGTAAGGATGGTTCTCTCCTAGATGGGATCGGGACCCATTTCCCCTCAAAGATCCTGCCCTTGTCTGATGTCTATTCAGCTGCTTGCAGATTCCCAGGCCTTCCCCGCCTGTGGAACAAGGATCCCATTATGCATAGTTTAAGAGGAGTTGTCACATCTCTCCCCTGGTTCTCAGGCTTTAGGGTGGTCAAACTATTTTTCTTAGTCTGACCTAATTGTGGGATTTCTGGGCTCCAATATCCCAAGACTCAGTCTAGCATAAAGTTCCTTGAGTAGATAGATTATCGAATATAGGTGGCAGGAACAAGGGAGTGGTTCCTGGGTTTTAGTATTGCATGGGCTTTCCCCACTTTTCGCTCTCACAATAATAGTCCTGATCCCATGTCGTTCCTACTCCCACCATCTGCTGCTTCCTAGGGCCAACCTGGCCAGTTGGAACATTCATGCCTAGGCTACCTAAGTCATGGTCCACTCTCTTCTCCTTCCTTTACCACCAGATGTTCTTATATCTTAGTCCTACTATCGGGATGTAACGAGCAGGTCTGCTTTGGTTTCTCTAGCTGATGTTACAACCTCTAACCCTCAATCTTTTAGCTGTTATCTCCTCAAGGGTGTCTGCTTTACCAGCAAATGCTACTCTACCAACCTCCTGCATAGCAACTTTATGACCAACTCCACCTCGTGATGTTCTCTCCTCCACCTCCTCCATATCAGTCTCTCCCTCTGATGTTACATCTTCTGTCACATCTGGCCTCTGATGATATCAACTCCAGTTTCTCCTCGGGTTTAGCCACCGCTTTCTGCACTGTGATTCCCAGCGCTTCTTCTTGACATTCTCACATCCTGATGTAATCACCTCATCCTGAAAATGTCCACCTTCTGATGTTATCTCCTCTGTCAGCCCTTTAAATGTCTTCACCACTTCCTACCTTTTCTCTGCCTCTACTGCTGCCACTTCCTCTTTCACCTTATTAATTCCGCCTGTTCTTTCTCCCCCTTTAATGTTATCCCACCTGCTGGACCCTCTTAGCTCTCACCACCTCCTCCTTCGATCTTCTGCTGCCACCTCTTTACTCTATCCCATCTCTGCAGCCTCTGCCTCTTCCACTGCCATCCAGCCTCCCTCCTTTTCCAAGTGCAAGCAGCCTGCCCTGTACCCCACACTGAGCAGCTGGGACTGGGTGTTTTTATACTGTGTTCCCCCCTCAAACTGATGTTGATGTTCAGTGAGGGTCTCCATTGTTGGCTTGTAATTGGGAGATGGCGGACAATAGTTGTTGATCCAAAGGCACCTGCGACTGCTTTGGGATAAAGGGGATGGACAAAGTCTATAACTACCCTGTCCGTCATCTTGCATGTTGGTTTTCCTTCTCTGACCCTCCCTGGTGCTGCCAGTGATGACCTTAGGCCTCCTGTTTTTCCAGCATGGGAATTAGAGGTTGTGAATGCACACTGGGAGAACGTTTGTAAATGCATTTTTTTCTAATTTTATGCTGTGATCTTGGAGAAAATTAAATATTATATTCCCAGTGTAAGAATCTCTGGCTGGGGAACAATCTTTCTGTAACTTTGCTTCGCTTCTTGCAATTGGATGTAAGCATTTTGAACGTTATGTACTGGGAACTTTGTATCTACAGAGCTGTGGACTTCACTGTGGGTCCCTCTACTTTTATGAAATTACTTCTTTGATGTATTGTGTCAAGCTATGACTGTATCTACGCACATGCTATCCTCCTTGATTGAAGGGAAATGTTTTCTCTTGAAGGGAAATTGGTCTTTTTCCTATGTTGGTGCTTTGGGTGTGCTCAGATATTGCTAAAGTATCTCTCTAAAATGGGCAAGGAGTGCTTTCTTGCTGCCCTCCATGGTCTCACAAGACATTTGGGCTCAAGGCTTTTAGGGCTGTTTTCCCTAAAATATTGGTGGAGTAGGGAAAGTTCGGGCCTCCAAAACTAGCCAGCACTGAGGCAGCGCGATTGTCCCCTGGGACGTGATGCAAATCAAAGTAGGATGATCAGGGGATTCTACCAATAACCCCCAGCCCCAACATCCTCAGGATCTAGGTGAATCTGCCCCCCTCAGTTACCACATTGGTAGTCCCCATAAGCAGGCAGGAGACTACATCAGCTGTGTTAACCATGAGGTCACAACAATACACAATTCATCCAAATCTCCCCATCATACTCAAACTGATTGAGGAGTACACCCAAGGCACTCACTGAGACCTGGTTCTCAGAAAATGGTAGAATATCTAGATGCACCGTGCTGTCACCTTGCCGGAAAGTTCTAGTGATAAACAGGATCAATACAAATGTCGGGGTACAACACTTAACTTCCTCGATCGATTAAACTGTTTGAAAATCAAATCTGAAGTGTAACCCTCTTATGAAGATCTCTCAGGTAAATGCATCATCTACATCATCGCCACACAATCTCCATCACACAAGTGACAACTTATTGCCCCAGGCAATAGCACTTCCGTCATGACTGAAAATCAGGACCAAAAGTTGGATGCTTGCAATGCTTATCATCGTGATTGGAAGACGTTATCAATTAATATAAATATGTTTCTTCGGATAAATAAACAAGCACACAATACACACGGTAAAGTCCAATGAGAGTTTCCAAGACTAAAGATACCGACATATTTCATTAAAGAAAGTTAAATATGAAATTAATGTATGCATTAGCTTGAGGAAGACATATCAATTCACAGCAAATTATTGACCACAGATGTTTTCACAGGTATTACCAAAATTGACCTTTTACAATTGACCTTTTGCAGAATTGACCTAATTATAGTGGTCCTATTTGACTTTCTGCACAATTGACCTTTATATTATTTTAGTTATTTTATATATGTATTGGGTTGGTTTTGGATTATAAATAATATAAGGGGATTGGGTGGAGGGTTGCGAGGGGTTTTGGATTGGGTGGGGGGCTGCAGGGGATTTCCCCCCCGCATATATGTCCTAATTGACCTTCTAAATTAGGTCAATTCTCCCGAGGTCAATTTTCCCAAGGTCAGTTGTGAAAAGGGCAATTAGTGTACAACCGTTCTCACATACACAGCCTTCTGTAAAAAGATCAATAGCGCCCAAGCCACATCCAGTGAATCAGCTAAAAGAAGATAAAATAAGTCAGGACGACATTATCTAAAGTTCAACTGCCTAAGCACACGAAGAATTGTAACTTGTCTGATGCATCCATACGCACGGCAAAAAAATCACTGGATGCAAAACATCTTCAACAGCACCCCGACTCAATGAGAGCATAGGGGAAGCCTTTCCAGCTGGCAGTATTTGCTCTTAACATTAGACAATTAAAACGAGCTTGAGTACTCAGCCAACAATCCGATTTTCTATATGAGATAATGCTGTATAGAATCCACGCTGCTGACGGATGCGACAGATCTGTTTGCATTAACTGCAGTTCTTTGGAACCACGCTGTTCTCTAACTGCAAGGCCAAAAGAGCGCTTGTAGTAGTTTTCGGTGCAATGGGCAAAACGTGCAAGCATGAAAAAGTGCTGGTGCATTCAGCTGAACTCATTGTTTGCTAATACAAAACCACCAACGAATTTGAGGCCATTCCGCCCTGGCTAAAAGAGCATAAATAATACAATTGGTTAAGGCCCCATTGGCATTCGATCATATGTAAAGCAAGTGAAACCCTGGTGCCAAACATCAGTCATCCTCAACAAAGCCAACACCCAGTTTGGTATGAACTGCAAAACTGGGGGTTGAAGCTGGAAGACCCAAAAGCCTATTAAAAAATGTATTTGCCTTTATCTGCAAATTGGTCGGGTTCATATAACCCCACAATGAGGCCCCATAGGATGTCACTGCCTTGGTCTGGGCTTCATAAACCTTTAAAATCATACAGAGGGGTTGACCTTGGCACATTGCCGTAAAGCGTGATAGGGCCCCCAAAGGTTGACTGATCTTAATTTTCTGTTTGTGAATGTGAGCCAGGCGGGTTACCATGGAGGAAAAATGCATACCCAGGTAGTCGAATTCTTGAACCCTCGGGATAACTGCCCCATTACATACCATCAGGTTCAAGGCCATCACTGCCCAGTCTAAGGTATTTATCTTAAGATCCAGTGCACTCATAAAGTCTGTATAAACCTGGATCAGCTTTTGGAGCACATTTGGAGTGCGAGCAACGAGAGCAGTATCGTTGGTGAAGGCCAGAATCGGAAAGGCCCTGCTGCCAACTCTCAGACAGTCTACCTAGGAGTCCACCAGGGTGGCGTGCAAACCTTAATGTAAAGAGTAAAAAGGACCGATGCCAAAACAGTTTTGGCGAACGCCCAGATTGACCTAAAACAAATCAGTACATTGAGCTGCATCTCAATAATGCACACAAGGCAGGTTCCCCATGTGAATCTCCTGCAGAACACACAGGATCTGCCTTGGACAATTCATGGACCCAAGCACAGCCCACAATTTTGCCTTATTTACTTTGTCAAAAGCCATGCTCAGGTCCATGAATGCCAGGAAGATGGCTTCTCCCTTAATATAGACTGAATGTGCCACCAATAAATATAGGTTTAAGGCCTGGTCTACAGTGCCAAGCCCAGGTCTAAATCCAAAATGTATGTCCGAAAGGATGGATTTAGCAGAGATCCAAGATTCTCCCAAAAGCACTCTCCCAAAAATGTTAAAAGATATGTCCAACAATGAAATTGGCCTATATGAAGATAGGCTTGCTCGATCCCCCTCTTTAAAAATGGGGAAAATGATGTGCAGTCTGTCCTTGCAGCTTCTTGGGAGTCAACTTTAAGGATCCCGGCACTCTCCTGTCCCTCTTCAGTGCGAGTATGCAGTGAACGTATGTCACCTAATGGGTGGATTGCATTCACAGTGTAGCCAATCAGATTCCCTCATTCACATGGGATAAGGCCCTGTGCATATGAGGGAGGGCTCATTTTCCAGATTATCATACCAGAATAAAGGAGGAAATAATTCCAAGGACAAAAATGCTGAATGTCGAGGGATGCATTTTTCTACATATATACATGTGGGGGGGGTGGGTAATGGTAATAATAAATGTGGAGGGTATGGTGGGCTGCGGGAGGTCTCCCCCTGCATATATATTCAGAAAAATGCATTTGACAAAATAATAATTGGGCATTGTTGTCCTCTGAAATTTCTTTTTCGGCATAATCACATAGATCCCTTTCACAGAATGTCTGAGGGGGCGCTTTCAGCATTACAGTAAGAGCGGTGTGTGCTCCATGCAGGGCAAATGGCACTACCTGTTGTTAGCACAGAAGAGACACACGCATTATTTAATGAGGCCCCAGATGTTTAGAGGCATTTCGAAAAATGAAATATTCGTATAGATATCAGAACTATGAACCGATTTCACTTCATTATGACAATACATACATAATGTAGATTGTGCAGTATTTTACAGCGATGCACCAATTCTAGGTGAAACTTTAAACCATACATTTAGGAACAGTCAGCTGCATATGAATATGCACTTAGGTGGCATTGAAGCAGGGTTATTTTTGTTGAATAAATGTAAGAATCCTGGACATGCACCATCATTCATATTCGGAACTCCCACCTTTTTTGAGAACTATTGAATATTGCCCTCTTAGCAAATGCCATGCAAACCCCTGAAATTTGCTTAAACTCAGCTAACATGACGCCCCCTGTTGCAAAGCCTATGACCACAAGGATGACATCACAGATGACATCCCTGATGGTATCACCGGTGACATAACTAATGTTTTGTTGTATTAGGTTCTCACCTTAAAATCCTTGCAACTAAAGGTTTTCGTTGAATTTCAAGGGTTTTGTTATTCCATAAATGTTTTCTGCTTATGGCCAGTGGCCACAGCCAATTGTCGTGCTCACTGTATATTTTAGAACACTACCATACCACTATCCATGGTCTTTGGCCATGGCTGGTGGGCATAGTCTTCGATCATGCCCACTGTCCATTTCAAAACACTACCAGACCACTGGCCTTTGGCCATGGCTGATTAGCACAGCCACTGTATATTTTAAAACACTTGCAGCCCATCACTCAAAGATGTTCATCATTGTCAAACTGATTTTGACCTGTTTTGACAGTGGTATTGTTATGTTTAAAAGATAGCAGGCTTTGAGAACTCACAATGTTTTTAGGCAATGTGCAGTGAGATTAAATTATTTGCCATGGATCACACACTTTGGTTAAGCAGCGTGCTACAAGCCCTTTGTTTTTGGACCGGTCTTTTGGTGACTGTTGTGATACATCGCACAACCCCAACTAACCACATTTAAGAGGCACGGCAAAGAGAAATAAATGGCCGCTACAAGAATAACATATGCCCAGGAGAAGTGTGCTGGCTTTGATGTTGACTGATTGCTGGGGCCCCAGTGGAGACATTAATTAGTCTCCATTTAGAGACACATTCGCAGAGTAGTGAGTCTCTGGGGCCCAGGGTGAAAAGATCCCTATTTGGCGAGAGAAGCTTAAATAATCAGCACAGACCGGAGATTTAATAAAAGAAATATATATATATATATATATATATATATATATATATATATTTTTTTATTTTTTTTTAGGGGTAGCAAGGGAGACTACAGGGGTAGCAAGGGAAACCCCAGGGGTCGCAGGTGTGACCCATGCGACACCTAAATGACGTCCTTTGGAACAAACTGGGTGGTTTTTTAAATCAAGCATTGTTTCTGTCCTGATGAAGGCCTCATAAAACTGGAGCACGGCATCTACTCAGAGATCGGCCAATACATGTGTTCATTACATGTTAAAGAAATAAACACACTGCTAATTAAGGGAATGTTATATGAAAACCGTTAGCGAGATTCCTTCCCCCTATGTAGAGAGGGGTGTTTCCTGTCAATATATGTGGATTGTTTGTTATTAGATTTCTTAATGATATATAGTTTATATTTCTTGTGTTCTGTTTGATTTGTTCATTATTGTTTTGTGTGAATAATATGAGTTGGAATTTTGGCAATATTGCGTACACATTTTTGCATTCGTAATGTCTAATATTCTTGTGTGTGTGTATATGTGTGGTTATCAAATTTGGCTGTCTACACCGTTTTTGTAGTTATTAACTTTGGATACAGCCATGAATACAATTATTTGTTGAACCCCATGTGGTTGAAGAGCAAGTGTGGTTGGTCTTGTATGACATGGAGGCATTGATCAGTTTTTGTATAGAGGTGCTTTTGCCCCATAGCAAAAATCAAAAGTGGGCACCCATGAATATACGCACAGTAAGTGAACATAGTGTATTATGAGATATTTAAAACTAAGAAAACACACTGCATCCGGGAATGTGGACTCTCTCCCATCCATGCAGTAACCAGGACCAACTCTGCTAAGCATCAAAGCGAGGAAGGTGCCTGCCGCCTCAGGCCACGTTGCTCTAAGTTGTGCACTTGTACCCCAACCGGCCCATAAAGCTGGGGGTTGCCCAATAACACTTTAAAATGAGTAGCAGCACCCGTGAGATGGATGGGGATGCAGATTAATACTCTAGCATCAAATCAAAAATGACAACTCAATGGTTTGGGAAAGTTAGTCCATTTAATGACAAGTACAAAAAAAGGGGAGTTCATGAACATCAGCTATTGCTCGATCTTCTTTCTTGCTTCAACAACTCCACCAAACTTCATAAAAAACACATCTTTTATACTAAAAACTCATCATCACTGACGTGTAATGCTTAAAATGTTGCATGCAATTCTATTGGTTATAGGAAGGTAAATTTAATATAGGTGCTATATCTCTATATGGTAACGGAATGAGGGGATTGGATAAACAGTGTCAGGTGGGGCATCTAAGCCCTTCCTTCAAAATGGCTACTGTGGACGTCACTAAAAATATGACGTCTTGTTGGTTCTACTAACTATAGGACACTAGATTACTTGGTCCATTATGATTGGGTTGGCACCAACCCCACTCATACATTTCCACTAGCTTAGCAGCGTGCAGAATAGCCGGCCAGGTGCAGGGTGCTCGTCTGCTTCCCCAGCCTTCCTCCAATTATTGCTACAATCAATCATCATCCCAGTGGTCTTGTATCAATTATTTCTTTGTGGTTGGCCTCGGGACTGCCTCTCTGTCTGGAAAAGTTCAGATATCTGTGCAGGGTACAAGGCCACGCGTAGGTGTGAAAGCTCCATCTCTTCTCGCTTGGCAGGTCACGTGATTCAGACACTGTGAAATCGTCTCATTCTCCATGCAATTCATGTATTTGATTTAGTTTTGCCCACCACCTGGCCTTTTTTGCAGTTTTCTGGAAATTAGAGATTTTATCTTGATAACACAGAATACAAGCAGTATCATCACTAGCAGGGCTCCTAGGAATTTGAATGCATCTGCGATCCATTGTGGGACCCATGAGAATAGTGCTCCAAACCAACTGCCATCGTCCACTTTGTCAGTTTCATCAATCATTTGATTCTGTAGTTTTGACAGCATTTCTATGGCCTCTGTCAACGTTCCATGTTCTTCGTTGTGAGAAGGTATACATGTGCAACATGATTCCCCAATTTTTGCACAAACACCTCCATCCATAGCTGTGATCATGTCAAGGACATATCTGTTCTGGAGAGTCATTATTCGGATTGCCCTTAACTCTTCTTTGATTGCGTTGAATCCCTTTATGGTCGTGTTGATGGTTTGCAGTAACTCCCATCTGGTTATCTGCAACCATTTAGCATTTGCTCCAACTTGAACTCGTGGCATAAAAATTGTCGTGAACACTGATGAGGTCAGGCTGAACAGTCTGTGTTCATACGGGAATGCATAAAAATCTTTGTCTGATTTAGCCAAAAAGTAATTCTCTCTCTTTATTCTATTCATCAGTTCCACAGATCACCTTTTCCTCAGGTGAGCATCTGCTTTTGGGAGACTATCAATATTCAGTTCACTTTTTGGAATCACCAAGGCTGGAACATGGACATTCACCATTGTGCATATACCGCCCCAGTTTATCGGCAGTCTGATATATGCTTTGGATCCACATGCCCAATAATGATCCATGATCACTGCGGTACCATGTACCATTCCTGGAGCATCAAAAACTCATCCACAGTTTTGATTCTCCCCCATTTTCCTTGTGCCATTATTCATGAAGCAGAATGTTGGGCTCTCCAATGGCATTATCTGAAAGGGTCCTCCCCTCTCTTCGACCCATGTCAGTAATTTATCACATTTGGCCATAAAGGATTGCATCCATTTCACACTATGCTGATGGTGGGTTTGTAGTGACTAGAGACCATCCATGCTCTGCAGATCACTACTCCTTTTTCCCATCCATCGGGTGAAAGCACTGTTCACAGATTTGCATTTGACCTGTGTTCTTCCATTTTCTGGCTTCTTCTGGAGTTTTTCCTCAGACGTTTAATTTTTGAATTGCCTCTTTTCTGATCTCCGCTCCTTTGACTCCAGGCTTCTCGTATCTGATCACAATGTACATTGTATTTCCATTGTTCCTTGTCTTTATGTCCTGGACATAATCGTTTTCATTTGGATCAGTTGCGTCAGTTGCCCATTTCAGTGAGGCATCACTTCCCATGAACTGGCCTCAGGACTTGTACATTGCTACGTGTGATAGACGGTGTGCCGTCTGGACATCAATTTCTACAGCTACAAAGATCTTTTGCTTCCCCATGCTGTAAGTCAGGAGTGCACAAACAAAGCATTCCTCCTCTGAATTTCGTGTTCCAGCTTCTTTCATATGTTGGCACCAAATGTTATTTCCCAAGTGTGCTGTGCTGTCCAATTAGTCGTTTAGTTCACCGTCATCTCCTTGTGTGCTTCTCTTGATCCTCAAGGTTTTCATGTAGTTTGCTATAACTACGTCCTTGAACACATCCGTATGGCTTCTTCTTGCTGGAGGATTCTCAGGTACCTCAATCCATGGTGCGGGTCTCTTCATCTGTACCGATTGAGTAGGCAAAAGTCTGGCAACTCTTTCTTTTCCTCTTGCCTTTCTCTGGCTCTGGCTATGGACGGCCATATTGATTCTGCTATCATCTGTGCTCGGGTGATTTTGGCTGGGCTTGCACCTGCCCTTTTCAGTGATGGATCAGGTGTGCTTATCAATGCTGTCTCAGTTGGCTTCTTTTTCAACTCGTTTTGTCTCTTTAACAGTTCAGCTTTCTCCATTTGTCTTTTCATTTCACTTGTAGGATAGCTTCTCATCGTTGGTTGTCCAACCTTCTCCCCTTCTTTGGCCTGTGGTTCTGCATTTATTGACACTAGACCTGTGTGTATGCACTCATCGTTTGCATGCGTGTGGTTGTCAGTAACCTTCTTTCATTCTTACTCTGCCGACCCTGTCTCCGGCTTTTCAACATGTGCATGTGTGTCATTGCTAATCACATCCATTTCAAGTTCACTCACTCCTTTGTCAGACCTTCTAGGAACTGGGGTCACTATAAAGCGTCTGGGTGCTTTTGTGGGTGTCATGCGTCCATTATTAGGTGGGTGCACTGGAATCGGAACACTTTGTACAACTATGGAAAATGCAGTTTGAATCGTCAGTGATAATAAAACAGTGAGAAATACAATGCATAAATACATTATGCCCCTGTAGGTTAGGGGCAGCACTTAGTTCTGGACCAATAAGTACGTCTCTCCTTCTGAGGGATGACGATGCTGCTGGCTTTATTTCCTATTTCTATCATCTAAGGGAAAAAGACTAAAGTTAATATATTCTCTGCAACAATATCTCTGGATTCTGATGTCTCTGCTTGTCGGTTGCAGGTACTGGAACAATTGTCCTCCTTTGCCTGGACAATGGATTGTCTATTGTCTCTGGATACAGTTCCCTTTTCTATATTCGAAAAAATGTCAATTGAGGCAATAAGTTCAGCAAGTCCTTTTCACTGTACGTGTTCAAAATAAACAAGCTCCCAGTCTATTCCTCTTATCTGTTTCACTCCGTAAAACATGTTGTGTCCTTGATAGTATAAACAAGAGTGAAGTCTCTGGCAACACTTTCTCGATCTGTCCCTCGGCGGAAAGTCTTACAGTCACCTACGGAAATTCTGATGGTGATAAGAAAGTTCAACCTGCATCACAATACCATGCAAGAGCATGCTCATCTGTGTAGAATTAGCTGGGTCTCTGATGAAGGTGAGGACGTCAACACTGGCGGGTCTCCCCACAAGTTCTGGAAAGTCCTCAAATAGGCAAAAGAAAACGTTGGTCGCCAATCTGCTATCTTCTGGTGACAGGGACATTTGTCTAGTTCTTGCTAAATTCTGGAACTGCTAGGTACTCACTCGGAGGGGCTTCTGTGATGTTGGTGGGTGTGAAGAACAACCTGAATTATGATTGCGTTCAGGATTATACTGAAGTGTTCTGTGTTTGCTGGATCTCAAAGAAATGTCAAGATGTCATTGCATCTCACAACAAGATCTGGACAATCTTCAATTAAACGAAAGAATAGCACGCTGACAAGCTTATTTGCTTCTTCTTCTGCTTGGGACATTTGATTTTTCCTCTCTGTATTCAGGAAGTAGGAGGAACTGTCTGCGATCACAGTGAGCAGCCTCCTTATTGTCTTTTCGTTTTCAGGGTCTTGAAGAAATTCAGTGATGCTAGTGAGCCTTCCCACTAGTGACGGGTAAGACCTCCAGACTAGGTCAAAATAGTCTTTAGTGATGTTGCTGCTGTGGGACACCATAAGTGAGTCCAAACAATGCTCCTGTTTGGAGCGAGTCTGGATACTGTATTTTCTTCCAATTCGTTTGTCCGCTCTCAAAATTTGGCATATCCTTTTCTTATCAAGGCTTCAGTGTGCCTCAGTCCAAAGTTCAAAGTTAATAACCTACGTTATGGCTTATGCATGCAATTCTCTTCTTCACACTGCATGCAACTAGGATGCACAGAGTGTCCGTTTTCTATGTCCTTATCCCCTTTTTTGCATAGAGGAAGCGTCCAAAATTAAGCCAAAAACGTTCTTTGCCTTTGCTTTGCTGGTCATGCATGATAATATGATATGATATGATATGATATGGCATTTGTAATGCGCCTATACACAAGTGTTCCTTCTTCCTCGTCATGGATCTCGTCTGCACGTGCTGCGGTTCTTCCCTGTCGTCTGTAGTCTCTATGCATTGGGGTGTGGGCAAGGGTCCTTCTCCGATGCATAGCTTGATGTTACCCAGGATGATCCAAGCTCTTCTTCCTTGTAGCTTGACTGCAGAGGGAGTGACGACGTCTTCCACTGTGAAGGGTCCGTTGAACATTGGTTCATCCAACTTCTTTCTCGTGTGATTCTTCACCAGCACCGTGTCTCCAGGGAATATTGATGGTACACATAAACTCTGAATGAGTTTGCAGTAGTATCTCCTGTGTTCTGTGCTGCCCTGTACCCTTTTTATCATTGCTGCAGCTGTCCTGAAATTAAGATGCCATGCAATTCAAGTAATTTTGCATTTCAGATCCTAAGATTTCTCCTATTGGCTGGTCATCACATCTAGCTCTATCGCGGGGTGTCAGTGGAGTGGGCATCCTTCTGCCTGTTGCTATTTCGTGTGGTGTAAGATGATGGTCAGAACCAGGCTGGTTTCTGAGGGCGTACAGTGCCAATGGAAGGAAGTGTAGCCATCCCTTCTTTAGAGTAAGCTTTAACCTGGCTATCCTTTCCTTTAACAAGCCTTTGAGCTTCTCACATATATTCCATTACCTTGCGGGTGGTACGCCAACGAGAACTTGTGCTTTATACCAAGCAGCAAGCTGATCTGCTCAAATACTGCATTAACAAAATGAGGACCATTATCGGACCACATGATCTCACATACTCTCCACCTGGGAAATACCTCTCTCACCATAAATTTGGCCGCACAGGTAGAGTCAGGGTGTGTACATGGACCTGCTTCTATCCATCTAGAGAATGGACACACCACAACAATAAGATACCTGTACCCATTACATATTTGAATAATATCGACAAAATCGACATGCAAGTGCTGAAAAGGTCCATTGGGCCTTGGGATGACCCCTCTAATTACTCTTAGTGTATGCCCAACTGTGAACCTTTGGCAGATTAAAAAGTTCACCATAAAAAAGGCAGTGTGTTCCGCTAAGTTCGGTATAAACTAGTCTTCCGCGATCAATGCTGCTAGATTCTCTTTTGACATGTGTGCTGGATAATGCAATTGTTCTAATGCTAATTTTAACAGGGCTATGGGCATTACTGGTTTATCAGTGCTCTCTTGTCGCCGCAAGCTTTCAGAGGGGTTTACAGAGTACCTTCACCGCTTCCAGAGGTTCCTTTCCTCCTGTGGTGCTTCCCCTTGGAGTTCCATTAACTGGGTTTGCCCCATGTTACTATAACCCTCAGGTTCACTTTGTGCAACAATCATTTTTTCATTTACATCAGTTATTTCCACATTCATTATGGTTTCACCCTTGGATTCCATGCACATGGCTTCCTCATCAGCTGCTTGATTTCCTTGTGAGATAAAATTGTCCCCTTTTGTGTGGGTGGCACATTTCACGACTGCTATGTCCACTGGGAGCTGTAGTGCCTTAATGAGCCTATCCAACAGGGCTGCGTGCTGCACTGGTGTGCCATCTGCTCGGAGGTAGCCCCTCCTTTTCCAGCGCGCTAGACCTGCGTGCAGTGTAGACTTCAGATAGGCTGAGTCACTGTACACAGTCACTTCCTGGTCTGCGTGATTCTCGATGGCGAGTATCAACGCCAATAATGCTGCAGCCTGTGCTGAATAGTGAGATGTAATCATGCACTAATAAGTACTCAAAATTCTACATTTGCTGTATGATTTACCACAGCAGTGCCTGTGTATCTTTTTCCTTCATTTTGATTGATTCTCGAAGAACAGTCAACGAAGACAATTTCTCCTTCTGCCAATGCATTTTCTTTCACTCTGGAAATTTTATCATAGCATTCCTCACAATTTGCACAGTCATGGATCGGCTCTCCTTCAGTGACTGGCTCTTCTATAAACATAGCTGGGTTCCCTATTTTACATTGAATTATCTTAATCGATGTATTTGATATAAGCACTTCAAAAGCAAAAGCGCTCTGAGATGTCAATGTGCCCTTTGATTTCTCTAGAATGGCAAATAGTGCGTGCTCGACGAACAACGTCATGGAGCACCCCATCACAATGTGTCATGATTCTTGGCCCTCAATTCCCCAGCCCTCCAAGATGTCAGGCTGGAGCCAGGCCACAATCGCCTACATGGAAGGGCCTCTCCATCCCTGCAAAGACCCACTTGGAGTCAGACTTGGCGCATGTGGCACCAGACTCACTCACTCCCATAGGATAACATTGGGGATTGGACTTGTAGTGCATTGATGGGGACAAGATGGATGCCCCCACATATTTCGATTCCCAGAACTGCATGTGCGGTCTAGTCTTTTGGGTGTGGTTCAGCCCAGAGACACCTGGGGTACCCAGAGACTATTTAAGCCACACCCAGGCTGAGAAACATGCTTTGCATTTTCTGCACCTGCAGCATGACACTCACCGTGTTAGCATCGGTCTCCAGTAGGCCTGCATCTTTCTTCTGTGCTCAGCTCCTGCAAGAACAAGAACACTGTTAGGAACAGCCTTATCATGCAGTGCTTCTGCCCATCATTCATCGCTCCTTCTATTCTGCAGGCATCTTCGGCAGTTTCATTCCCATCCCGGCACGCCGCTTCCTTAGGAAAGGGGAAAAGAACAGAAAAAAGGCATTAGTAAATATTCTGCAAATCTTCGCTTATTTTTAAATACTGTACGAGCTTCAAACGCTTACCTGAATCTCAGCCGCTCTGGGGGAACTCTGTCTCCAGAACTTCTCATCCATCTGCAAGAGGGAAAAGATATTCCAGGTTAGCGTGGAACCATCTAGAGGCGCTGCATACCGCGGTTACCCACCGCATTTGTTCTTCATAACCGGCATCCATGCTGAAAATGTTGCAGCACCTAAAAGGCACAGAAAAATAACTCAGTTCAATACAATTCCAAAAGGGGTGCATCGCGCATCGCACTCTCACTCACCTTCAGCGCTACTCATCTCAGCAGCACGCTGCCATCCCCGGACGCCGGCCATCATCTAAGGAAGGAAAGGAATGAAGTTAGAGAATTGTTCAAAAGACTCATTATACTTACCTGTCAGACTCTTGCCAGTGAAGTAACTAGGCAGCAACGAGCCCGCATCAATCAACGCGCCCCTGCGCTGAAAGCAGGACAGAGAGCATACTATCCAAGAAAACAAGGTGAGCTGTGGGTCAAAGGGAAGGGTTGGACCCCGGGGAAGAAGGGGTTCAAGCACACAGAGACAATAGGGAGTTAAACTCTACCAATCCTGTGTTTCAGGCCCAGTCTCCAGTCGAATAGCCTCCAGGGAAGGGTTTGAGGTCGTAAGAGGTCAGAACAGGCTGAGTGACATCCCCGTGGATACCAGGTGAGCGTTACACAATGGTTGTAGCTTTCTCTATGGTGAACGCTGTGGCAGCTAAACTTTGTTCACAAGGGAAGTGGCCTCTCATCACTGGGTCCAAATTCCCATTATAGTATGCCAGGGGCTTGTACCTTGATGTGGTTCTCTGTGTGTGTACTGCCGTCATAACACTGTCATTCGTGTGTGAAAACAAGTAGAATTCCTCTGCATAATTGGGAATTCCTAAAACTGGTGCTGTGCAAATGGCTTTCTTTCTTGAGTTCAGTAAACCCTTCCTCCATGGTCCCAGACCTTTCAATTGTTTCTTTTGCCACCTGTGCCTTCTTTAGGGCCTGTAACAAGGGCTTGGTATTTGAGCTGTAGTCAAAGACCCATGCCCTGGCATAATTGCAAAGGCCTAGAAAACTTTGCATCTGTTTTATCATGTGTGGCTTGGCTTTATTCAGTAAGGCTTCAGCCCTTTCAGGGGTAACCCTTTTCCCCTCTTGTGAGATCAGCAGGCCTATGTGCAGCACTTCTTGCTGACAATATTGTAACTTTTCTTTGTCAACTTTATTTCCTTTCTCAGCCAATTTAGTCAATAACTGAATAGAATTGTGTCTGCATCTTTCCTCTGTTGTGCTGCAGATTAAGATGTCATCCACATATTGCAAGACAACACTCTCTAATGCAACATTGCTTAAGTCCATTTGTAGGACTCTGTTTAAAATTGAAGGAGACTCACAATACCCCTGAGTTAATCTCGTGCTTTTCAGGCGCATCTGTCTGAATGTAAATTACATCAAATCTTGTGAGTCTTTGTGCAATGGGATTGAGAAAAATGCCTTTTTCAAGTCAATCACCATGAAATATTGTGCCTCAACAGGTATATGACATAGGATTGTGGCCGGGATTAGCTACTAGAGGGAACTCGGCCTCTACAATATCATTTATTGGGTGTAAATCTTGAATTAGTCTGCACAATCCTCCCTTTGATTTCTTAATTGGACAAACCGCGGTGTTGCATGATGACTCTGACGTCACTAAGATGCCCTGTTCCATCATAGCAGAAATTGTCTTGAAAATTCCTTCATCTGCTTCCCTATACATGGGATACTGTCGTGCCTTTGGCAAAATTGCTCCTGGTTTCAATTTAATCCTCACTTCTCCGACTCCTTTCAATAAGCCTACATCAAAGGGGCCTGTGGTCCACACTGAAACAGGCACCTGGGTCATGTCCTCATCAAAATATTCAGGACGGTTCTGTGGCAGCATCATTCTCTGGGGCTCTTCTCTTTTGATCATCGTCACCCAAAAAATGAGATTTACCTCAACTTTTGTTTCCTCCCCATCTGTTTGTTCGTCAAACAGATCGTCACTAGTGACGTCAGTCAATCTGTACCCTTCTTCAAGGGCGATTACTGTGTACCATTGTCTACCTTCATCATCGTAACCATCGATCAGTGCCATTTTCCCTCGCACTATGGCTGTGTGTATTGCCAAGGGAAATACTTGTCCCTTTTCCTCGTGCATAGGTATTCTTGGCCTAAATAGAATCTGGGGTCATGGTTCTGCCTGCAAGGCCTGGTAGCCCTGCCATTAACACATGTACTCCATACACAAATATTTCTGGCTCCAATGGGATAGCTCTCATAGCTGTTTGCTCTAATCATCTTGCATACTTCCAAATAATGTATTCCAGGAGTTGAATATACTACCCTTCTCCATGAACGAGATTGTGATGTTTAACTTTGTCATTAGGTCTCGTCCCAAGATATTTACTGGAGTTTGTTCTGAATATAGCAGTGGCACATTCATGTCACATTATCCTATAGAGACTGGAAGTTCATTTGTAAAAGGAACATGACTTGTTGCTCCTGTGAAGCCCTGAGTATTTATGGCATCGCCGGACAAGGGAAACTTGTCTTTACGTATACACGAGCATGTTGCACCTGTGTCTACTAGGAAGGAATATTCTTTATCCCCCATAATGATATCTACCCTTGGTTCCTCGTGAGGGTTAGGTGTCACTGATAGGATAGAACACATCAGGTTACCCAGGGAGCTGTCCTAATCCATATATAACTTTGACCTATGCTGCATGAATGGACTTCCTCCATCACCAGTGTTAGCTCTCATTCCAGAGTTCAATGCCTGTCCTGCACTTGTTGTCTGTGACAGTTGCATCGGCAACTGTTGAGACTGTCCTTGGGGAAAACGTATCAAGTTTTGAGGTTGCAAGCTTTGCCGTGCTCATGGCACTTGATGTTGCACCGTGTGATTCTGTGCAACTCCATTTCCTCCTTGCTGCAAAGCCACAGGTGGATTTACCATCCCTACTCTTGTTCCTTGGTCGTTTTGCATCATGCCTTGACTTATGCATGTGCGTGCTAGATGCCCTGTCATCCCACACATCCAACATATTGGCGGTGGTCTGATTATTTGCCCATTTGACATATCCTGATTGACATTTGCATGTTTTGAAAACCTCCCTGATTACTCTGCCATCCTCTTCCTCGAAAGCTCTCCCTCTGGGGTGAAACCCATTACTTCCCTGATTAACCTGCTGTTGATTATTGACCTGCTGTATGTTTGATCCGTCTGTGTTAGTTATCATTGCCCAATCAATTGCATACTTTAACAATTTTTTCTGCACTCATTTTGCCTATTCGGCTTTTCCCGTAGCCTCTTTTTTGCGATACTTCTCCTGCAGCAATCTGCAATAGTGAGCTATGGGAAACTGTATTTCAAACCACGGTTTGCCCTCAATTCCTACCACTTTCCTTGAGCTGCTTCTGTACCTGATCTGGCAGCCCTTGGCATAATATATGGCAAAATATGGGTATGGATTTCCCCCAAGATTCACGCGTTTCCAATACCCAAGTGTCTTGGAAATTCTGAATGTAAAGAAAAGAATCCTCCGATTCCTTCATTTTTCGTGTCATTATGGCTCCCAAGCCAGATGTATCCGGGTATAGCAATCGCAATGCTTTCCATACCATGGCACTGCAATTGTTGAATCGAGCTCCATCGTGTGCAGAATTAATTGTAGTCAAACCGGGGTAACGTGCAAGTGTCCACACATTGTCAGCTCGATCAACAAGTATGGCGATTAAAAGACCTTTAATTTCTCCAATAGCCAGCGTGTTCCCTCCCGTCATTTTTACTAGCTCATGTAACCATTTTCCAGCTCCCGAGATTAACATTGGAAGCTTATTTTTCATGTTTTCTCGATCCATGTGTGGCCATGAAATATACTGTGGCCTTGTTCCTCCTTTCTCGAGCAACAGGAATTGTAATACGTGGCACTCCTTTTCCTCTGTCATCATTTTTCTATCCACTGCAGGGATGATAGTCCCGCATCGCCGTCTACCTGGCAATGTCCTTAGTCGGCTCACATAGGGTGGTGGAGACGCCCCTCTGACCGGAAGATACTCCTTCGCGTCGGTCTGACTTTGAGGCTGACTCTGATGCCTTGGGTGCAGACTTGCTAGAATCTGACCATCTTATCCCTTTTCCCCCGCAGAAGTGTTTTTTGCGTCTCCTCTCTTCTTCTTTTTCCTCATATTCCTCTCTTTCTGCGTCGGATATTGTCTGTGCCCATCTCGTGCAACTCCTCTCATCTTCCTCGTCGTACAGCTGAGTGCTCTCAAGACGCTCATCCTCTCCTCTCCCTTGGGGTACCTGTTCTAGCCCCATTTCATCATATATCCTATCGATCGTCTCTCCGTTGCTTCTGGTGTCGAAGTCATCCTCGATATTTGCCCTAGATGTGCCTGGTACTGAATCGTACTCAGGAAAGAATTCTTCTATGTCTTCCCAATCTACTAATGGATCAGGTTTTTTAACTTCTCTTTCCAGATATTCAAGATCGCGTGCTCTCTGTCTTCACTTACATTCTATGTCATCATCGAATTCTCTGCGCCTCCTCGCTTCTTCCCTGACCCTATCTTCTTCCCGTTTCTTTGCATCTCTTCGTTCATTTGCCCTTCGTATTTCCTTAACCCTTTGTCTTTTTATTCTCTTCACCCTTACCTTTTGCTCTTCTTCTTCTATTCTACGCTGTTCCTGCCTGCTCTGATCGTTAGCTGCTCTCTGCTTATGATCGTGTTTCCTTTCTTGCTCCTCGCGATACAACTGCTCTCGTCTCTGCCTGTCTTTTTTCCTGATCCTTTCATCTCTCAATCCTTTTTCCTTTCCTTCTCTTTTCTTTGTAAATCGTCTGGCACTCCCTTTTGTCTCATGTCCTCAATGCCTTTACCATTTAGTTTCAGTAGAATCTGACGTCCCATCCATTCATTCCGTGTGAATGCTATCTCTTCAGTTCTGTCCTCATCTCCTTTCCATCTTTTGCCCTCTCTCTCGGTATCTAGAGATGTACTTGCTTGTGCCTGGTCTCCTTTCTCTTTCTCGCGCCTCTCTTTGTCCCTCGGACTTTTGAGGTGATATCTCTATCTCTGTCTTTGTCTGGGTTTAAATCACTATTGTGCGTAGTTGACTCATATGCCAGGTTGCTATATCCCATGGCTGCTTTAAGTTCCCTTAGCAGGTATAATCCTTTGTCTTTACTGACTTCAATTTTTGTTTCAGGCAGGCCGGGTGGTGCAGAAGGCGCCTCACCCCCCTCTGTGCATACGTTAAGTATCCAATCTAAGGGTGGCTCCTCCTCCTTAACCTCTTGGTACATCTTCCAAAGTTCTAAACTAGCTAGGAGTTTGTCTAACTTTTTGCCAGTGTACATGGCATGCAAATATGTCGTCATGTGTTTCAGGACCGTTTTAGACAGCGATCCACCGTGGGGCCATGGCATAAACATTTTGTTGGTGATTCCTTTAACCCATTCTGCACTGTACTTTTTCAGCTTAGGTGCATGTTTTGGCAACTGCTTGCACACGTGTATTAATGGTGTAAAATCTTCCATGCTTAAATCTGTTCACCTTCTCTTTATATAACACTTTGTTATGCTTTTACGTTTCTTAACCAACTCCAACAATATGAGCGAGCACTAATCGTTGCAAGCTCCAATCCCGTTTTTCCACAAAAAATATTTTTTTGTTTTTCACACAACAATCATCGATTCATATTATACAGTGTCATAGTTAAACAATCATGTAATTTTTGTGCTAATTCCTCCAAAATTTCTTATTTTTTATGACATCAGAGAGAAAAAAGAGAGAGAGAAAAGAGAGAAAAAACACAAGACAGACGTGACAGACTAGACAGACTCCAGTTGGTTACACAGATCTCCTGCCTGTATGATTTACTCTGACATGGAGTGTAAGCCCATTCCTTTCAAAAATGTATTTAACCGTTTTGGTCTCCTATTTCGTCCTATTTTATTCAGGACTTTGAATGCAGGCTTATTCTAACCACTACATTAAAGTGTAAGTATTTGGGTGTATCCTCTCTCTGCTCAGGTATCCTCCGGGTATCCTCCTCTATGCTCGGGTATCCTCCCGGTATTCTCTATGTATTGCCCGGTCACCCTCGAGTCACTATTTCCTTCCCACATTCTACTCTATCTCTAACTTTATTTTTAGTCCCGCCTCCCACGGTTACCTTCACTTACTTGTGAAATGCAACTTTTTGCCAAAGCGTTCAGTCTTTTTCACTCACCGTTCGCATGTTTTCCTCTCTGGATCCTCGGATCACCACCTTCGTCACCGCCTCTCCTGCTTTTCACTCGATCGGCTGCTCGTATAAGTGGGAAGGGGTTCGTGGGTGAAACACAGGTTCCTTCAGACATCAACCTGCAGGTTTTACAATTTAATCAAGCTACTATCTACGGGAAGCTTCTGGGTCTACTTAGCCGGATGGCAAAAGGACTTGTGATATTGCCGAGGACCTAGAGTTACTTTATGTTGACATTCAATGGGTTTCTTGTCTAATCGATAATCGATAAACCATCCTCTCTCTGCTACCAAGTGTGCACTACGACCCCAACCGGCCCATAAAGCTGGTGGTTGCCCAATAGCACTTTAAGATGAGTAGCAGCACCTGTGAGATGGATGGGGATGCAGATTAATACTCTAGCATCAAATCAATAATGGCAACTCAATGGTTTGGAAAAGGGAGTCCGTTTAATGACAAGTACAAAAAACGGGGCGTTCATGAACATCAGCTATTGCTTGATCTTCCTTCTCGCTTCAACTCCAACGACTTCATAAAAAACACATCTTTTATGCTAAAAACTCGTCATCATTGACGTGTAGCGCTTACAATGTTGCATGCAATTCTATTGGTTATAGGAAGGTAACTTTAAGATAGGTGCTATATCTGTATATGGTAACAGAGCGAGGGGATTGGATAAACAGTGTCAGGTGGGGCATCTAAGCCCTTCCTTCAAAATGGCTACTGAGGACATCACTAAAAGTATGACGTCTCATTGGTTCTACTAACTATAGGACCCTAGATTACTTGGTCCATTATGATTGGGATGGCACCAACCCCAATCATACTTTTCCACTAGCTTAGCAGTGTGCTGAATAGCCAGCCAGGTGCAGGGTGCTCGTCTGCTCACCCAGCCTTCCTCCAATTATTGCTACTATCAATCATCACCTCAGTGGTCATGTGCCAATTATTTCTTTATGGTTGGCCTCGAGACTGCATCTCTGCCTAGAAAAGTTCAGATATCTGTGCATGGCACAAGGCCATGCGTAGGTGTGAAAGCTCCATCTCTTCTTGCTTGGCTGGTCACGTGATTCAGACCCGTGAAATCGTCTCATTCTCCATGCAATTCATGTATTTGATTTAGTTTTGCCCACCACCTGCCTTCTACGGCTTATCTTGACCTCTCTGAACAGGATATTCTGTTCTTTGCTTCATTAATTGTATCTATTGTTGGTCTCTTTCAGCTGATACGACCTTGGCTTCTTGGCACAATTTGCATGCGTCTGAGTTTCTCTCTGTGTTTAGTTTTCGATTTACGTGCTGAGGGGCTCCTCTCCTGAGACCTTTAGTAACCTTTGGTTGATTCTACTCTTGTGCATAGTGGAAGTATACTTATATAAAATGCTCCTTTTTGAGGTAGATATGTATAGGTGGCGCTTGCCGCAATCTATCTTACTACTAAGCATAAGCAAGCCACACGATTTTCTCAGCTTTCTTGCGGTTCCAAGCATATGTATACATCTAAACTGGCTGCATGTCTTCATTACGCTTATGACAGAAGCTTTTTACTTTTGACATTACTCATTTCACTTTAAACTCAGGATGTCACTTATCCATGGTGTTTCATCTCTTTTTGTCATTTACAGGTCGTCATATCTTCTAAATACGAGTCAGTCCGGGTTCTTGTGACGTCACCATTCGTCTTCCTTTAGGATTTTCTTGGCTTCTTCAGGCATTGTGTTTTGGCAATCGTCAGTTTGTCTCACTTGTCGATATGGTTTCCTTAATGGGTATCTTACTGTCCAAGGTTTCTTATGTGCCGGTAGTTCAATAGGTGCTGTCAGTCTGATAGGTACTGGGCAGAGTCCCACTGCGGCTCTCTGCTGGTTTATTTGCTCATCATACGTCACATATTTCGGCGTGAAAGTTCCTGATACGTCAAAATGAACGATTTGAGTGTTTGTCGTGCTTGGGACCTCCTCCACAAAGTGGTCTTGTAACTTTTGCTAATTTATTAGGCAACATGGGCGGAGGGTGCTAGCTGCTACTTTGCCTTGAAGCTAAGCATAGCCAGTTATTGCATGGATGGGAGACCAGGATGCCTATTGTGTCACTGGCCGTGACCAGTGATTTTTCACCCCCGACATCACTGTAGCTGTACAAATATCTATCTTAAAAGAAAAAAAAAATCTATATAGACATGGGTACAGAACTACAGATACCTTTGGCTATCTGTAGTCATTCTATGTCTGGACTACGTTTATCCATGGCTATCTGTCGTTTTTATAGCCACGAATAAAAATAAAAAGCTGTAAAAAAAAGCTTTCTTATCGTCCCAGGCCCTCATGAAGTGCCCCACTAATCTGTGCTAGCTCCCCCACGGGCCAAATGTCCTCCTCACCTCCCACCCCCTTTCCCATTCCCCCCAAAATACACGCTGTTTGCTTTGAGATGACCGCTATTCACAGATGTGGCCAAGGTTACAGAAAAGCTTTGTGTTGCAAAGTCTGTCCCTAGATCCCCTCCATCTCCAAAATTTCACTTGGTGTCCTCTAGCCACCCCCTTACCTCTAGATGGCATGTGCTTTTTTTACATGCAAATGGCTTTTTTCCTGTGATTTATTTCCCACTAACCTCGGTTATCTCTCACATCGAGCAAACACAAAGATGGCGGCTGTTTCATTTAAAAAAAAAAAAAAACTTATCTATTTTGGAGAACAGGACACCCTCTTCTCCATCAAATATTTTACAAACTACTGCATGGAATAACCCCAAACCACAAAAAGGCCTCCAATAAATTCTTTGTGTCCAATTTGTTTTGGACCTGGTCCAAATTCATCCAGCAGTTTGGGCTGTGCGGTCTGGCAAAAATAGACCTTGTTTGTCTATGGGTAAATTAATGGGAAGTATACCGCAACTTTGATTTTTTGTTTTCTTAATAACTTTTTTATTTTGTAACAAATCTTTATGAAACTTTGCAGTCTGGTGGGGCCTATGCATCCCTAATTAATTCTATGTGTCACACAAGTCAAAAGCTATTAACAATAGACTTTTTCGAGGTTCCTATGGGAGTCTGACTCACCTTAACTATAGGGCGGTGACCAACGCCCTATAATATACATGTATATAGTGAGGCGAAGTTGAGCATCAAAAAATGAATTGTTAATAACTTTTGATTCGCATGACAGATTTGGCAGAACTTTTGCAAAAAAAAGGCAGACTTCCCCAGACTGGACATTTTCGGAAAGATGTGTTCTGCCTAGTCGTGATCTATTTTCACATAGAGAAAAAGTCTACATTTCTGCTCAACGCACAGCAAAAACCACTGGATGGAATTGGAACACGTACGAAACAAATTGAGCAAGATGCGTTGACTCGATGTCTGGGGTTTTCCATCCAGTAGTTGTTAAAATATTAGCTATATCGACCGTGGTGCTTTGCAGCAGAGAGGCTTTTCAGAAATGAAAACGCTTCCATTTATTTTTGTTCGATGCGAGTGATATTCGCAAACATTTTTCAAATGTTCGCGAATATTTAAAAATTAAACATTGAAACAATGCCTTTTGGAGGAGGACAAAAGGAGGAAATGGCATCAGGTGAGAGGTGGGGAGGGGGAAAGATGACACCATGTGATATTGGGGAGTTGGGTGGGGTTTTGTGGACCAAGTTCAGAGCTCGAACGTTTTTGCATATTCAGGGTTATTTTTGCATTTTCAGGGTTATAGTGGAAAACAGGATCGGGAATATAGTGTGTATAGTGCATAAAAACCGAAAATATTTTCAAAATATTCAGGGTTATTTGGAGTCCATTGCTAATATAACTGCAATTATGGGAAGAACGTTGTTTTTATAGAGAGAGAGAGAGAGAGAGAGAGAGAGAGAGAGAGAGAGAGAGAGAGAGAGAGAGAGAGAGAGAGAGAGAGTTATAAAAATAAGATCAATATTCAAAAGTGGAATTTTACAGCTACAATGAGGTGTGGAATGATCTGTTGGGACAACATGTCAAGGGGTGCAATATGGCCCTGGCCAGTGATCACAAAGGCCATGCTAGTGGGCCCGAAAGACATATATAGTGGCCGTGGTTTCCTAGTGGGTCCAAAAGATACACATTGGGGAATCATGTACAGTGAACACGGCCAAAGGCCATAGCTAGTGGAGTGGTAGTGGCCAGTGGGCTCAAAAGACAGCTGTAGCCCCCTAGTGGGTCAAAAAGAAACATATTGTTGAGGGAACATGTACAGTGGTCATGGCAGAAGGCCATTGCTATATACCCGGTAGTCTTTTCAAATATATTGTGGGCATGGCCGAAAAGGCCCTGGCTACTGTGCCCGAAAGATGTGTATAATGTCAAATTATAATCTTGACACTAACTTCAGATATAATATTGAAATGGTGGCTCTTTGCAGCCTTATACATGTTACATCATTAAATATGTATACAAACAAGTATACAATTTATTACAATTCATTGTATATGTTTCTATAAAACAAATTATGTTTGTTTTTTAAAAGACAAATTCCTTCTGGTTTTCCATTAGCAGTTTCCAAAAATGTCCAGAAATGGCCAATTGCTGTTCTTGAGCTGATCTTCTTTGCGTGCATGCATTTATTCCAGCGCAAATCGGTTGTCTCTGGGCGGTAATCACGTGCAAGCTTCTTTAGAAAGTGCTTACATGCAGTTACTACATAATTGCAAATTAGAAAAAGTTGTTTTAATGTCTCTTCTGTTCCGTTCTTAAGACATATGGGGTCATTACAAGTTAGGCATTAAGTGGTTAACTGTGCCGGGAAAGGTGCCGGCACCATCAACCCCTCAACGCCTCATTACGAGTCTGCTTGCAGGAACCCGCTAAGGGTTTTACCAGGTGCCCTTAGTGGGTCCTGTGAACAGACCAAGGTGCTAACAACGGGCCCGTTATTAACGGGCCCGTTGTTAGCACGCTTCCCATTCCCATTGAGCCCTATGGGGGCTCGAATGGGAATGGGGAGGTACCGGGTCCGGGTTTCTTAAATGAGGAATTACAGGGTCCTCCAAGGTTGGAATGACCCGGTAATTCCTCATTTAAGGAACCCAGATCCAGTACCCGGTTACCTCCAAGGTCGTAATGACCCCCATAGTCTACAGGTGTGCTGCATTCTGTGCAATCCCATTCTTGGCCCCATTACCTGTACATTTCCTAATTAATAAAATCTAAACTTCAGGTACATTCTCCTCATTTGAATGTTGGTAAAGAATGTGGATTTTGTGGGAAACTATGATAGCGTGGACTATGCCTGAAGATGCTCAATCTTTTTGCTCCAGTCGCACAGTCTAACTCTCTTCTAGTGGATCCTCAGATCTTGAGGTAAAGTCAACTACTTCCACAAATTGGTCATTTGATTTTTTTAAATTCTTTATTTCTTGAATGTGTTTTCTCCTGAGCATTTGCTGTAATGCTTTCACTAGGCTACGTTCCTAATTTTCTGTAATTTCCTTCATATATTGCAAAATAGTTATAGCTCCATAGGCCACAGACATTGTTACTGACTAGTTATGAGAATGACGAGAGCTTGTTGCTGGCTCCCTCGTGGCCCCTTCCCCCATTTCTTATCAGGGATCCAACCTCACACCCTTTTCGTTCACTGATATTTGTCGGCAGTGTGATGTCTCAATCCATCACTATGGCCATCACTCCCAATTACACATTCATCAGAGTCATCTGAGGAGGATGCCTGTCACTTTGTCCCTTGCCTTTTTAGTTTTGACATTAAGCACCACTTACAAGATGAAATTATTGCATTTGAGTACACTGAGCACAGCAATGACTTGTGAGGCGGACAAACAACTTGTGGGTGTTGTTTGGTTATTTGCCGAAACATTGACTGCCCATGGCCATGCTTATGATATGATAGATTATTTATAATGTGCTTAAGACCCAGAGGTTTTTAAACGCGGACCCGGGATCGAACCTGTGGTGCTCTGTGTCGTCTTGCTTCCAAGGCGAGCATGTTGCCCCTGAGCTATCCTCGCGAGACTATATTGTCATTAGAACTACTACCTGTCCATCCCGTCCAAAACATGTCATCAAGGGATCCCATTTGGGGAGCTTGCTCAAGCAGTAACATCAAACCTTTTCCTGCCAGTGTTATTTCTAAACAGTGTGCTGAGAGTCAATAGTTTAACTGAAGCTGTAAAGGTGCTACTTAACTCAGTGAGCCTTCACCCACTTCACTTACATCTATCTGCTCCGTGCACTTTTTCTTTTCAAGACAAGCATTGTGAAAGCTAACATTTTTGGTGTTTGTGAAATTATTATTTAGTAATTTGCCAGGAACTGCTGCCATATACGAGGCTATTCACACTATTTTCCATATGTTTCCATTTTATGAGAAGGTAGTGCCATTAGGCAGTGCCTGGCAAATGTCTATACCAAAACGTTTGGCTTTGCCAATACTTGTTATTTGGACTAGCTCGAATAGACCCACTTTATTGGGCAAGAGGTGGGTGACTGTCATGGATCAGGGTGCTATTACAACAACACCTGAGGGCTCTTCTCAATACCAAACTCACTTTTAATACCCAATCATCAGAATATCAGTTGACAGTTTGTCAGGCAAATTATGTTGTTTCTTCCAGCTGAGTGTGTTTGATCAAATGTACACACATTAGTCGTGTTGCATGTGGAAAGCAGAATGCATCATTTGCTGTGGTTTCTGGAAATGACTTGCATTCCTTAAGAGCTGCACTTCACTCTGCCACCAGTCTACAGGTGGGAGCAGAGCATAACATCATGCCACTGTGGTAATGTGCAGGCCGCAGACTACACAAACAAATAAATAATAAAGAAATGAGCAAGGGCGCAGCTGGAAGAGGGGTGGAGGGATTTAGGTTTCAGGAACATGTATATGGACTATATTGCTTTCTTTCCCCTATGATATCAATCCCCACCCCAGTACCTAGTGATTTCTTTTTAATTTTTCTTCTCTTTGAGCAGCCTTTGGTTAGCCCCTTTGCCTGTTTATGATGGACAAGATTGTTCATGTCCCAGAACTGCTGATTGTGGGCCTTGACTACCGTCTGGGACAAGGCCGTTGGAGTGAGAACAGTGTATCGTACCACCATGATATGATATGATATTTATTTTTTATAGTGCCTATACACAATGTGTTTCAAAGTGCGTCAAGGCATGGGAGAGAATAAGGGAAAATACAATAACATTCTTACAGGCCATGAACAGTAATGATTTGAAATTAACTATCGTACTTGGCCTGACGACATTTCAGATAGTGCAAGAGCTAAGACATAGATAAGGATGGGAGGGGAAGAGTGGGAAGGAAATGGAAACAAACAGCCGAATGCTCTACTAGGCCTGACAACATTTCTAGTAGAGCCGGAAAAAACAAAAGGTGAGGGAGAGGGGTGCAGAAAGGGAGGGGAGGAACAAAACCAGAGACTATTGCACTGGGCACAATGATATTTCATATAGTGCTGGGGTTTGGGGGGAGGGGGTGACAAGTAAGGGGAGGGAGGAGGAGACAGACAAGGTTGCTATCATACTAGGTCCAGGGACAATTCTGATAGAGTAAGTGCATAGAAAAAAGTAAGGGGAGGAGATAGGAAAAAGGAGAAAGGGAGAGGCAGTGAGAACAGAGAGTAAGCAGTCAAAAAGAGTGCAAGAGGGGAGAGCAAATACAATTGCAGAAGTCAATAGTGACACATAATGTTGCAAGCCTGGATACAAGATGAAGATGGGAACAGCATGATTCAGGGCCACCACGAGTACAAGATCCAAAGGAAGTCCAGCATGAGAGTTGAGAAAGGGTGACGCACCATAAAGGAATGACGTCCATAAATGTCAACTCCAGCATTGGCCACAAGCAGTGGTCGAAGTGTACGAAAATAAGTAGTGGAACTATGCTCCCTGCTGACCTGCACCCACTCCCCACAAACCCCTTCACCATGTCTCCTCCCATGCAAAATACACACCCCAAACACTTGCACCTGCTGTTTAAGGGAACGTTCAGTGCACTGCACTGAAAGAGCAAGTTTCAACTTCTTCCTAAACATTTATTTTAAAACGAAACCATTCCGGAACGGTTTCTTTTTAAAATAAAAGTATAGGAGCTGTAAAAGGTCATTAAAAAAAAGTAGAGGAGCACCGCTCCCGACCACTCCTGCTCACTTCGACCACTGGCCACAAGACGGTGATGCTGAAACCAGAATGTATCAGGACAGACCCCTGCAGAAGTAGGCTGGAGGGGGGTGGGTGGGCATAGGGGGTGCATTTTTGACTCCTCTTTCACCTTCTCGCAACACATTTCACTCACCTCCCGCTCCTGTAGATACCACCTCTACAATATGCGCAAAATCCATCCCTCCCTCACATTCCATGCTACCAAACTCCTAATCTCCTCACTCATCTTTTCTCGCCTCTTCTACTGCTCCTCTATAATTTTCGGTCTTCCCTCATCTCAGCTTGCCCCTCTTAAATCTATATACCACTCTGCCATTCGAAACCTCTGTCTCCTTACCTCCCGTGACTCCATCTCCTCTTCGTTCTCTCGACTAGGCTGGCTACCTTTCCACCTACAAATAAAATTCCACTTTCTCTGCCTTGTTTTCAAATCCCTTCATGGTCTTGCCCCTCCTTATCTCTCCTCCCTTCTCTCCTTCTACTCCCCTATCTCACCCTTCGTTCCGCTGACCACTTCCTTCTCTCTGTACCTCCTTCCCCCTGCGCTTCCTCCCGTTCCGCTCTTTCCAACTTCTTGCTCCTATGCATTGGAACTCTCTCCCCCTCTCAATCCGCTCTTCCACTACCCTCATCTCATTTCGCACTTCCTTTAAATCCTTCCTCCTCCAATCCCCACCTTGAAGCCCCCTCTGCCCTCTCTACTCTCCCGTCTTTCCCCTCTTCTAATCCCTCCCCTCCCTTACCACCTTCCCTTTCTATTTTACACTATCTCTCCCTTCCTTCTACACTCACTCAATCCTTCCCTGCCCCTCCCTTTATTCTCCTGTTCCCACTCCACTTCTCCCCCTCTCAGTCAATTGCTCTTTGCACTGTTTTGTTGTTGAATGATTCAAGTTGCCACTTTGCTCACATTGTTATTTGTTGTTATTACTCTGTATTTTGTTGTTCCATTGTACAGCGCCTTGGTGTAAAGCGCTCTATAAATAAATAAATCAATCAATCAATCAATGGTAGAAGAATCAACCAAAAAAGGCATGGGCTGGTTTGAAAAATGGGCTGTTCAGTGTGACCAGAAGCGACCATGAAGGCGGGTGCCCTACGTCCCACGCTTGAGGGGGCGAGACTGGAACTCCACTAAGGTGGCCATGCTGCATGGGAAGCACTTTCACTATACGTCATTTTTCCCCACTACTAGTGAAACAGGACTAACAGCTATCATAAATGGTTCCTTTGTGTACGGCAGGAATAGCTTGCCGCAAGACCTAATCTACACCATCTCGAAGATTTGGTGGTCAGGTAGCCACTTCCCTATAAAAAGTATGGGTTTGGAGTAGAGGTCGGGTTAGTACCGGGAGGTAAAGGTTATTTGATGGGATGCTTCTGTTTGTCTTCCAAGCAAAGCAATACTGCTCCTTCTGTTTGTCTTCCAAGCAAAGCAATACTGTTCCCACTCCACTTCTCCCCCCTCTCAGTCAATTGCTCTTTGCACTGTTTTGTTGTTGAATGATTCAAGTTGCCACTTTGCTCACATTGTTATTTGTTGTTATTACTCTGTATTTTGTTGTTCCATTGTACAGCGCCTTGGTGTAAAGCGCTCTATAAATAAATAAATAAATCAATCAATCAATCAATGGTAGAAGAATCAACCAAAAAAGGCATGAGCTGGTTTGAAAAATGGGCTGTTCAGTGTGACCAGAAGCGACCATGAAGGCGGGTGCCCTACGTCCCACGCTTGAGGGGGCGAGACTGGAACTCCACTAAGGTGGCCATGCTGCATGGGAAGCACTTTCACCATGCGTCATTTTTCCCCACTAGTAGTGAAACAGGACTAACAGCTATCATAAATGGTTCCTTTGTGTACGGCAGGAATAGCTTGCCGCAAGACCTAATCTACACCATCTCGAAGATTTGGTGGTCAAGTAGCCACTTCCCTATAAAAAGTATGGGTTTGGAGTAGGGGTCGGGTTAGTACCGGGAGGTAAAGGTTATTTGATGGGATGCTTCTGTTTGTCTTCCAAGCAAAGCAATACTGCTCCTTTGTTTTACCAGCACAGTAATTCCAAATGAGAGTCTGATTACCCCAACACCCCTTTGATTCCATCTTCCCTCCACTGGCACCAGAATTATTTTCAAACTGCGTTACCCAGTTTTTAAAGTAGTGGTATCCCCAGAGCTCACGTGTCTGGCATCAAACCTATGCATTTAAGGTGTTGGCCTCGCCTGAGATAGAAAAGTCTTGCAGTTTCCGGAAAACCTATTTGTTAAAAAGGCTGCAACACAGAAACAAACCTTTTCTATTTCCCCTCCCTAATTTTAGAAAAGCCTTCTGGCTACCTTGAGGCTGGCTCCATCGTTAAAGGTGTTTTCACATTCCTATTCCCCAAAGTACTCAGTATGCACACTCAGGCCTTCATAATGCCAAGGTGCCCACTGCCCAGATGATCCACCCACATCTCACCTCTCCACGCTTGCATAGGCTTTTGATCGCTCCCGCTGATTTTCTTTAAAACTGTTTAATTAACTTGATATCTTACGCTGTTAATAGGCCTTACAGTTTTAGCACAGCTTGCTTAGTTTGGCCCATGTTACGTTGCAAGTACGAACGACGCATGCGCGAACCTCGTTGTGGTCCGCACATGCGCATTGGCAATAAAGAACGTCCGTGCGGGCAGTTGCCGCCGGGACGCCGAAAGGCACACACGCGTGTCCCGTGTCTTTCTGTGTGAGTGCGTGTCAGCGTGTGTGTGTGCGGGGTGGCCCGAGGCACGGGCTCGCCCAAAACATCTGGCGACGAGGCGGGATGCAACCGGAACATTCTGCTAACATAACGCTGCACGCGTACGGCAGCAACGTTATACCGGAGCATTCCCCGAATCCAGTGCGAGCAAAGCGGATGGGTTTCTACGCAGGACACGTGGCAGTAGCGGCCTGAGAAGTTGTTTGTGCGCTGCTCACGTTTCACAGAAACTACAGCGAACAAATTTTTGGAATCCTGACAGTTCTCGACGTCCAAGAGAACTGTCCTTCAAGCAGTGGTAATTGGAGGGGTCCACGGCCACGCTGATCACCACCACGCAGTGGCCCGAGGTACGTCTACCGTCTGATCAAGTCAGGTTTCCGGCCTCTAATACCTGAGGAGGTGCCAGTGCGACCTGTGAACATGGCGGAGAGTGATGAAGATGCAGGGACAGCGCAGGTGGCGGTAAGAAGGAGACAACAGGGATCTCTACTACCCATGCAAGAATTCGACATGTCGGGCCCACCCTCAAAATTAGGCCCAAGATGGCTGCTGTGGATAAGAAAGTTGGACATGCACTTCACTGCAACAGGAGAAACTAATGATGACGCAAAAAGGGCAACTCTACTGTACTCCGTAGGCATGGATGTCCTGTGCATTTACGAGTCCCTTAACCTGCAAGTAGTCACCTATGATGCGGGTAAGACTGCCTTAAAGAATCATTTTATTCCGCTGTCCAACGTCGACTAAGAGAGGTTCCTGTTCAACAGTGAAAAACAGCGGGAAGAAGAGTCGCTTGATCAATTCTGCGCTCACCTAAGACAAATGGCCACGACGTGCAGATGGGACAACGAGGAGGCCATGATTAGAAATCAAGTTATCCAAGGCTGTGGCTCAGGAAAACTCCGCAAGAGAGCCAGGGTGGACCCTGACACAGATCCTGGACAGCGGGAGAATATATGAACTGGCAGAATCGAGGGGTGCCACAATGGACACGGCGGTGCCTCCCAGCAGGTCAGAAGAGGCGTTTGCAGTCGGGAGGCAATCCATGTTAAAGAATAAGTGGAGCCAAAAACGCCAGGAAGCAAGTCCACTGCACGGAATGGCGTCCATTTGTCAATATTGCAGATATGATTTGCCACACTCAGAAAAATGTCCTGCCAAATCCAGCGGCAGATGCAATGGACTCGGACACTATGCCCGGATGTGCCGCGCTCCTGCGCCGGTGGCTATTCAAAGGGGCCTGGCCAGGTTGTTTGGCAGTGGGTCGAGGGGACAAAAGAGCATTGCAACAGTCGAACAGGATATGCAGCGGCTGAACATGGCCGAGGAGGAAGAAGAGGAGGAAGAGGTGTTCTTCATTTCGTGCATAGCTACAGGGGCAAGGAAAAAGAAGCAACCCAAAAGCATCGTGGACATTCAAGGGGTCCCTACACAAGTGATGATTGACATGGGAGCCTCAGTGTGTGTACTGGCCTCAGATCATTACCAGTCGATCCCGGGCCCACCGCCATTGGATGTCTTGAGGGCAAAGATCTTCACATTCGGCGGTGACACGCCGCTCCCCATCAAGGGCGTCTTCGTGGCGCCCGTTTCAAAGGGCGGCAAATCCATAAAAGCATGATTTTTCATCACTGACGTGAGCACCCACTCCCTGCTTAGCTGCGCGGCGTCGGAGGCATTGGACCTGGTGCACTTTGCATTCGCAGTCTATCAAGCGGACATTGAGCAGTTAGTGGCCAGATTCGCAGGCTTTTTTGAAGGAGTGGGAAAGCTGAGAGCTCCTCCCGTGCGCCTCCACATTGACAACACCATCAGGCCTACGGCTCTCAAACATCGACGGATTCCATTCCATCTACGGGAGCAGGTGGAGGAGGAACTTCGCTCACTGGTCTGAATGGACATCATCGAAAGAGTGGAAGGCCCGACGCCCTGGGTCTCGCCCATAGTGGTGGCCCCCAAGCCAAAATAGCCGGGAGCAGTGCGCATTTGTGTCGATATGCGCCTCCCAAATGCGGCTATCAAAAGGGAGAGACACATTACACCCACTCCTGATGATATTGTCGGTGAACTGCAAGGGGCGAGAGTTTTTTCGAAGTTAGACCTGCGGGCGGGCTATCATCAGCTAGAGCTCCACCCGGACTCACGTTATATTACAACGTTTACGACGCACGATGGCCTCTTTCAGTTTAAGCACCTGAGATTTGGTATTTCGTCTGCTGCAGAAGTATTTCAAAATGCCATCAGGGGGGCGCTGGCAGGACTGAAACGTGTCTTGTATGAGTGATGACATTTTGGTATTTGCAGACTCAGAGGCAGAACACATGAAGAGATTGGAGTGCACACTGAAGAGGCTCGAAGATCTGGGGCTTACCCTACACCGTGAAGAATGTGAGTTTTTCAAAGACAGAATTGGGTTTTTTGGCTTCATCTTTCATGCCAGCGGCGTGTCGCCCGATCCTGCAAAGATCAAGGACATTCGGGAGGCAGCAGCACCCCAGTCCCCATCAGAGGTAAGGGGTTTCTTGGGGATGGTGAACTACTGTGGGCGCTTCATTAAGGGTTTGGCCTCTTTGTCGGAACCCCTCAGAGCACTGACCAAGAATGACGCTGTCTGGGTATGGGGAAGGAAAGAGCAAGAGGCATTTCAAGTCATCAAGAACGCCCTGTCCGACGGAGACACCATGGCGTACTTCGACCCCACCGCTGAGCCCGAGATCGTTGTGGACGCCAGACCGGTGGGTGTAGGTGTGGTGTTGATGCAAGCGGACAAGAGAGGGGACATGCGACCCATTGCGTACGTGAGCAAGGCGCTCTCAGACACAGAAAAGCGCTACTCGCAAATAGAAAGAGAGGCCTTGGCCATACTATGGGGCTGTCGCCATTTTCGTCTCTACATCCTGGGCAAGCCGGTCGTAGTGGTGACCGATCACAAGCCCCTGCTGCCCATCCTGCCGGGCATGTCCTCAAAACCTCCACCCAGAATTGAGCGATGGATGCTGGCCCTGATGGAGTATGGGGTTCGACTGGTGTACAGACCGGGAACCAAAAATCCGGCGGACTATCTGTCGCGACACCCTAACCCGGAGAATGGGGAAAGTACCAAGGAGGTGTCTGAGTGTCGAGGGCTGCTGTCAGGGGTGTTGCTAGGTCTGGAAAAGACACGGGGCTACGCTAATGTCGAAACTGTCAGGACTGGGGGCTAGCTAGCCTTTTGGTTGTAGCTCCTGAGATTATATCCGGGGCTACAGCCAAAAGACCAGGCGCTATAGCCCCCTTAGCCCCCCCTAGCAACACCTCTGGCTGCTGTGTCACGTGGTGGAAGGAGCATTGCCTGTGGCGCTGTCCAGACTCACCATAACGACAGAGTCGTCCAAGGATGAAGTGTTCCACATCATCAAAGCGGCGGTCAGAAGCGGCGACTGGTGAGAGGTGCTTCAGAACAATTCAAGGCGGCAGGCCGACGCCCAGAAAGACCTTCAGGCATTTTGGAGGGTGAGGGATGAGCTATCCATTTCTGATGACGGGTTACTGCTAAGGGGGAGGCAAATTGTGATCCCACAGGCCTTGAGAAATCATGTATTGGAGTTGGCCCACATAGGGCACCAAAGGGTATCCAAGACCAAATGCTGGCTTCGACCCAAGGTATGGTTCCCTGACCTCGAGGGTATGGTCGAGCTGTTCATAAAAAGGTGTCTGCCGTGTCAGGCAGAAAATCCTGTGGATAAAGCTCCCCCGATCAGCTCCATGGAACGGAGCGAAAAGTCCTGGGGAACTGCCCATGTAGATTTCGGCTCAACAGGTCGGGGCATGTACTTCTTAGCAGTGGTAGACCAATGGTCCCGAGGTGGAGATCGTAGAGTCCACCGCCACCGAGTACACCACCAGGGCCTTGGACAAAATGTTTGCGACCCATGGTTTCCCCGAAATACTTTGCTCGGACAATGGACCCCCGCTCACGGGCAGCCAGTTCACACAGTATCTGAAAGCGAGGGGCATCCATTACCGGAGAGTATCCCCGTTGTGGCCGCGTGCGAACAGGGAAGCGGAAAGGCTCATGCGCACGCTGAACAAGGTGCTGAGAATATCCACAAGCGGTGGGGAGGACCTCCCGAAGAAGGTCATGGAATTACTACGAGAGTATCAGACTACGCCACATCAATCGACGGGCGTGGCCCCTGCTGAGGCGCTATTCGGGCACTGCTCTCGTGGCATGATAACAGAGGTAGAAGGGAGAGTACCCGGGGTCATTGACAATGAAAAAGTGAGGGAGGAGCGGGCAGCCCGCAATCAGAGAGAGAGCGAGAGGAGAGGCCTCCAAGACAAGGAAGTGGCCGTAGGTGATTCCGTGCTAGTCAGGAATCGCCACCCAGAAGGCAAACTGTCATTGCCTTACGAGCCTCACCCGTGGACAGTCACGCACGTAAAAGGAACCATGGTCACGGCAGCATGCAACCGGGGGACCGTCACCCGCAACTGGTCCTTCTTCAAAAAAGTGGACACGTCAACGAGGGCCAGTGAACCGGATGAGAGCACAGCCTCCGAGGCTGTCCCGAAGGCCAGGCGGAAGACGCCCAGAGGGAGGATGTTCCGCAGGTAGATGGTCCCATTGTGACTTCGCAAAACGGCCCTCGGTACCCTGTGCGAGGAAACCGCAGACTGCCGGATCGCCTCAAGGACTATGTCCTGAACTCGGTAGACTGAGCCGAGGGTACAGCAGCCGGCCAACCCACGTCCAGTTACCGGCTGTATGTTTAAAGGTTATACTGTTCATCTTGGTTGATGTTATGTTGTTTTTATTGAAGGAAAAAAGGAATGTTACGTTGCTAGTACGAACGACGCATGCGCGAACCTCGTTGTGGTCCGCGCATGCGCATTGGCAATAAAGAACGTCCGTGCGGGCAGTTGCCGCCGGGACGTGGAAAGGCACAAACCCGCGTCCCATGTCTCTCTGTGTGAGTGCGTGTCAGCGTGTGTGTGTGTGGGGTGGCCCGAGGCATGGGCTCGCCCACAACAGCCCCTTTCAAAGCTTGAGAACTCTTCACTTACGGGAAAATGTTCTAATTATATTTTGAAATCACACTTGCCATTAAATCTTTAAATATATCTACCTTATGCCGCTTACTGTTTATCCTTCGCTTCAAAGCTCATTGATTTTCCTCAGAATAGGAGCAAAAATCCCCAAGTTCTGGGATTGTTTCATCTACACTATTTAATCCTTATTGTTAGATAGTCGCTGTTCTTCTACCCATCGACCTCCTCAAATATGTACATGGCTACTGAACCGCCTCCATAACCTTGATATTCACCAAATTATTCTTCTGGTTTTCCCCTCACTCTTCCTGCTTCAATCATCTCTACAAATGCAACGCATACTATTGGGACTCTGGCATCCCCAGTCCTTCAGGGCAGCCAACCTAGCTTGACTTTTATTAAAAAAAACCTTTGCCCAAAAAACACTTAGCATTGCACTGGAACATCTCGAGCCCCTGACTAACCCATTGCGTACACATACACCTTACTATATTTCCAATTTATTGTCTTGCATCACTCACTTGCACATCCTTTGTTGTTGTTAATAATACACACAACTTCACAGCCAGAACACTCTGGTATTCTCTCTTTATTTCACACTACTTTCCCGTGGTAGTGGCCAAAAATGTCACCCTCACAATTACGACAGCCGAACATGCGGACATTTTTTTTTACACCCCCCCTTACACCACATATATATGTGGGCGGTATAGGATATAATATTAATATGAAGGGTTACGGGGGTCTCCCCCGTATATATATGTGGTGTAAAGGGGTTTAAAAAACAAGTCAGCATTTTCGGCCGTCTCAATTGTGAGGGTTTCAGTGATCACATATATACCTTTCCGGTCAATGACTTTGGTCCTGTTGTCCCTGGTGTGGGGCTCATTACTCCTTAACACGCATAAGGTTTACGCACTTTGAGAACGCTATGGTGTTGAACTGGTGCAATATAAACAAAATGTAATACTAACAATAACTTTAGGGATCATCTGGACCTCAGCGGGGTGGTTTGAAGGGATCAATACATAATGGGCCTCATTACAAGTGTGGCGGTCGGGAAACAAGGGTGCCAGTAAGCATACCAGCACCCTTGTTTGGAACAGTGCCGGTGCTTCCATCTCCCCACTCTCATAGAGCCCTATGGATCTCTATGGGAATGAGGACTTACGAAATACGGCGCCTATAATGTCCCGGAGGCACTGGGAAGTCAGACGCCGGGTTCAGTATTATGGGGTTGGCGGCAACCCTCCGGTCGCACCAGTGGGTTACCGCCAACCTCGTAATGCGGCACGATGAGTTTTTGGACTTCTTTTTCTGTGTTTATCCTATTAGTCTTGGGATGGGCTCACTTTGGGCATATTGGTCGGTGTATTCATGAAGTTTTGCATCATCTTTTTGTGAGTTTATGTTCCTTTGTACAGCACTCTGTATTCCCTTGTGCAATGTTCAATCTTTAGCAATGATATGGGAGTATTTTCTTCAATACAACTCCTCCCACTGCAGCGTATAACCATAACACAGCTGCGCGTCATGCCTCTGCAGAGTAAGGCCAAGAGAGAGCAGCACAGCACACAACTGCACTATGCTGCCAACACAGCAAAACCGAAGCTTTGAGCACTTTGGCAAATTCTACTGTTTTTAACAAAACTAGCAATGATATGATAGGTTATTTATAACGCGCATAATATCCAGAGGTGTCTAAGCGCAGACCCGGGGATCGAACCTGCGTTCCTTCATATCGCCTTACTTCCAAGGTTAGCACGTTGCCCCTGAGATATCCTCCCGAGGCAAGGCAGCACTTTATAAGTGGAAAAAGAAGGTGTGACGTTGAGTATGGATGCAACATCCGAAAATGCGCTCTTCTACTTTCCCTGTGCTCCTGCAACGGTGCTGTAGGAGGACACAGTGCAATTTCCGCATGTTTATTCCAGGCATGTGGGAAGATTATGAAATTCCTACCATTTGCCGAGAGTACCTGGCCAAACATTGGCACTGCCTGATAAACTGTGATTACCTGGGCAAATAATGTTCATAGCTCGGTGTTGAGTGTGTCTGTATGGCAGCCTGTCATGTAAAAAATACTTAAAGTGCAAGTCATGCCATGCTATGGTTTGAAGCAAAGTGACAACAATTTGCTGGCACTTCACTCACGTAGTTGTCCTCTCCCTGAATATATTATCCGGATGACGACACTATGCACGACACCGTGCATAACGCCTTCTGGGCTAAATGCCAGGTCAACTCAGGAACCTGGCCATCACTGTACCCTAGCAAAACATATCAAGATCCAGACATGCCATCCTAACCCAGGCCAAATTCAAACTGGACCAACAGTGAGGCAGTCAGTTAGAGTGCATGGTGTCCGAATCTGGAGAATGCTTACGTTTTCTTTAAAAGTACAGCAGAACCTCCTGAAAAACGGAAGCACTTTCTTTGAGACAGGCCTAGCATGTATCCATGGCTAAACACACAGAGTCCCAAAACAGCATCAGCAGACTTCTCTTCCCCGGCAAACAGTTCAACCACACAGAAGGGCAAGAGTGGTCGGGAGGAGCTAAAACGTGAGCTGGAGCAGGGGAGGCAAAAAGCGAGATCCAGAATGAACCCGAGGGTATGAGTAATGTCCCTCAAGTCCGGTCACTCACTCAATGAAGGCCACACCTCTGCTACGTCAATCAAGTGCCCCCCCTTTGATGGCATGAGTGAGATTTCTAGACATTTCAGGGGAAACACGACTGAGCTGGGAGAAAACATGAATGCCACGGAATCCAGAAGCATTCTCTGAGCCTGGGTTATCCATCGGATATCAGATCCATAGCAACCACTGTTATGACCTCTGGCCCATCCCTTTTATAGACCAATCTAGAATCTAGCACCAGGGGAGTTGCGAGGTCTGGAAAAGACCCGGGGCTACGCTGATGTCGGAACTGTTGGGACTGGGGGCTAGCTAGTCTTTTGGCTGTAGCTCCTGAGATTCTATCGGGGGCTACAACCAAAAGATCAGGGGCTACAGCCCCCTTAGACCTCCTCCTAGCAACGCCCCTGCCTAGCACACTTACAGCTGATAGCAGCCATATTGGGATGTGATGGCTCTGACAATCTGGTAGTATCCCTTTTGAGATGGATGTTGACAGCTTGTATTTGTTTACCTTTAACAAACGCCATCATGTTTTATTTAGGTGATACAAGTGGGACAACATGGGGATCCAAACGCTGCCATGGGTTACGTTGTCCGCATTAAAATATCCTAGTGTATCCTCCTTCCACCTCCTTTCACTCTTTGTTCGCCCTCCCTGCTCCTCAACATTTTCCGTACTCCTAATTAGTGAGATGGTAGAAATAAGAATGAAAACGGATGAGTATAAATGTCACCACTCAGTCATTGGGGATAATTAAGAATATGCTGGTTTATGGAAAAAGTGGCAGCAATTGGGTTTACCGCCACATTTACCATACCAGCGAATCTCTAGTCACTGGCAATACCATTGCCGGTATTTTCGGAGCCGGTGATACCGGAGCTGGAAAATTACGGCAATGGTATATCCGACGATGGTATAACCAGCGCCAGTATTAGTGCCACAACGGTATTAATGGCGCATTACGAGATGGGAAAGGCAGTAATACTGCAATTTGTTGCCAGTAATACCGGCAAAAGCAAGGCATCAAGTAAATTGTTTTTCAAAGGGTCTACATGGCAACACAGAGGGAACATGGGAATGAAGCAATTATATCAATGAAAGATTGAGGCGGACCTTCTAGGCCTTGTGTGCATTCAGAAACGTGCAAGTGCAGAGAGAGAGAGGGGATGAGGGAGTGGGGGCCAAGTGCTAGCTGTACAAAAGAGGGAAGTGCTAGGCAGTACGCAGCTGTTAAGTGACTTGGTGAGAGTGGTCAGCTGCCAATAAATAAATAAGCGCAGGAGTGTGGTGGCATAGGCCAGTAGGTGCCAAGGCAAGTGCTGGGAGTGGGTGGAGGCTTAAGGCGATTGAGTGTGCGAGGCCGGGACCCAGGAGGTCACATAAGAGTCACCAATCTCAGCAACTGGGAGTTTTAGCAGAGGAGGGAAATTGAAAGTAGGATCAACAATCAGGATAATAATTCTTCCGCTGGTGAAGCTGGTGTTGGTCCTGCACTTCCTTGCGACGGGCACATTCTAACACACTGCATGGCATCTCCCAGCCCACATTCTCAAATGTGCTCAGTCAGTGCTGGAAGCACTCCTGCACCATGTGTCACGGCATATTGCCCTACCCACTACCCCTGCACAGGTGAATGCCACAAAGGCACAATAGTATGCCTTGGTACACATGCTCAATGGGCTAGCAGCCCTAGGCTGTACCCATGTAGAGTTGGTGGCACCCAAGGCATCAGAGGAGGTATACCGGAATCACAAGCGTTGCAATCGCTCAATGCTCAAGTCACCTGTGATGCAGACCTCACTATTGCACACTGCTGTGCCCGCTTCCCTGGATCGACCATTGATGCCATGGTCCTGTGGAACAGAATGCTGGCAGCATACATGGAGGGGCACAGATGCCAACAGACCTGGATATTGGGTAAGTATATGTACTATCACACCAACCTTACAGTACAAGTAACATGCAATGTGGATGGTGGAGTTACACACATGGAGATTGCATGCCCTAACAAGGCCCTGTACATAAAAGACCCATCTGCACAGCCCACACATAATAGAATTCAACCCACCGGTGTAGGACATGATTCACGTTGCAGCAATAAATGGCCAAGGCATGTTACCCCAACAGGCCAGCTAATCACACTGGACTAAAGGTACCTCAATGCAACATCACACATCCCACATCTATGGACTGCCAATGGGGGTGGGGGGGCACCTAGGGAGTCAGGGAAAAGGGGCAAAGAGGACAGTTGGCAAAATCATCAGTGACAAAGATTTCCGTCCAATCAAAGTTAAACCACACAGTACAATGTTACAGAAGGAGAGTCGCTTCCCCAACAACTATCTACAGTTGTGAATAGCGTTGGCACCGCCAAACACCCTTTGTGTGACCTAAGAGGGCTAGTCAACAACTAGGTGCATAGCTCACAAACACCAGTAGAGCACATGGGGTTCCATCATGTAAAGGTGTGATGACCACTGGCAAATATGAATGGCTTTCTGCTAACGTGCAACTAAGGGACATGACACTGGCAGTTGACATGGCATGATCTCAAGTCACCATGCATATGAACCCATACTGGTATTCACACAGACAACCTGCACATGTAACCCATACACCCATCAGGAATCATGTATGGGAGCAATACACAGGCCGTAACCACCTACCATGGCATGCTGCCCTGCCAATCACAGACCATGAACGCAACAACTGTTGGCTATGAGCAGTGTGCAAGTACCATGACACACTGCACACACACCCTGAGTAGTTGACTCCATATGAAAGGACTGGAATATGAAATTGTGTTGTATGAAAAAACACGTGACATGCATACACAGACTGTCTATCGAGATGCTGTTACCGGCAATGCATCCACAGATCATCAAGATTGACACTTATGTCCTTTTCCCTTGCAGGTGACTCTGGACACCCCGAGCTTCAATGGCTAAGTACTCTGCTGAGGAATCCCCAGAGGCCACAGGAGGTTGCATACATAAGGATGACTCGGAGCAGCACATGCTACTGATACACATATCAAAAGACCAACTGTCTAACGAGGACAATTAAGTTCTTAATAAAGGTCTAGGGTTTGCGGTTACAAAGAACTGTGACCCTTTTTGAATTCCTCGCTGAATTTCAGCAATTGTTGTGCAAGATCTGGATTAAAGAACACTTCAAGAACAACCCCTACAACAAAGCACACAACTGCACAGGCCTGAGGGTACCCTCCATGTTCAGACCTCTGGCCAATACATTTCTCCAGAGTCTGTAGTGTTTGAAAAAGAAGTACTTAAAAAGAGAACAAATGAATTCAAGATCATATCAGAACTTGTCTAGAACAGAATTGAATACACTTAATTGCTTAAAGAAAAATGAACAGATCATTATTGGACAGGTAGACAAGAGAGAGGCAATGGATAGAGAGAAATATATCAGAAAATATGTTCTCCAATTGTCAGATGAGAACAGTTAGGCAAAACTTGCTGAAAATACTACTTCACGTTTGTTAAACGAGATTTAGCACAATGTCACTAATGCAGTTGAAAAGGGATGGATATCGAAACAGGAGGACGTTTCTTGATAAACAAATAAAATATCACAGGGACCTACCTTTCACATCCTCCCTAAAATACATAAAACCCTGTTAGCTCCACCAGGGCGGCCAATAGTTTCAGGGTTAAATTCTGTCCTGGAACCCTTGTCAAGATTTTCAGATTATTACCTCAGACCATTTGTGGTTAAAATGCAATCTTATGTCTGTGATACGATGAACATCATCACACAAATGGAGAATATGGAATTTGATCCCAGTCAACATCTTTTGCTGACCTTTGACATAATCTCACTATTTTTGTATTTGTATTTATTTAGTTTATATAGCGCTTTCATCCAAAGCGCTTTACATTAAACAACAGAATACATAAACAATATAACAGTAGAAGCGATTTATAATCATGAATCGGACCAATAAAAACAGTAAGTAGAGCAATTCATCTGTAGGGGGAGTGGAAAGGGGTGAGGAAGGAAGGAGGAGGAAGGAAACAGGAGGGGAATAGGGTGAAAGTGAGGGAGGATAATTAGGAAGGGGAGGGAAGAGAGAATCATAGGGGAGATTCATGGGAAGGGGAGAGAATGAGATGTGGGGAAGGATTCAAGGTGGGGAATGGAGATTCCTCAAAGGGCTAGAAGTGAACGAAGAACACCGTTGGGAAAGACAGAATGATGACTCGGTTCCTACCTCCTGCATTTAGGTGCCCAGAACTAGCATTAATCAAAAACTTCTGCCAGTTTCAAGGGACATATTGCAAACAAGTCGAAGGAACTGACATGGGTGCCACAATGGCCGCCAATTTGGCTAACCTTTTCATGGAAATGTATGAGAAGTTGTATATTGAGAATTCAGATAACCCTTACATTAGCAACCTTTGTGTGGAGAAGGTTTATCGACGATATTCTGATAGTCTGGGAAGGAACAAGCCTTGGCCTTTACATCATGGGTCGATTAACAGAATAGATTTCTGCAGTTCACCCATATGAGTGATAGCAAGATCAACTTCTTAGACATAACAATCTTTCATGAAGAAGGCAGATTGAGAATCAAGGCTTTCCATTTACACACAGACTGTAATGCCGTGCAGCATTCCCAAAGCCATCACCCATGACACCTGCGTGAGAACTTGCTGTCTGGTCAGTTTCTTGGGATCAAATGAAACTGTGCAGTAGCACCTGGAGCTATCAAGTGCTGGATGAGATTACCATAACCAATAATTACGGCCCCAAATAACCGGACAGACTCAAAGAATATGGCAAAGTACTTCTTTATTATCAGTTCTATAAAGGTAGGAAATCTGGTGGGCATAACAAGTCGCAGTTTACTCACTCTCAAAATACATTTCCATTATGCAAAGGCTTTATACTCCAATATGCATCGTCTGTGACGTCATCCTACGTGGCAAATAGTAAAAATCGGGTGTAGGGATTGGTTAAGGGAACGTATATACCTATAGCTGATTTAGGTGTTAATAACATTGTTGGCTGCCCTTTATCTGATAGGCGTGCCTAGACCAACCTCTAACTACGAATAATACAGATAATAGTAGAAAAATAGCAGCGGATTGGCTTCTGCAACACTTTATGGTCCATCATCAGGCCCTACTGATAGGTTGGCATCCTCTTCTAACCTTGGAGATTCGGCTCGTTAGCAGCACGTATGAAACCCATGTGCTGGGAACGCCAGTACAGCTGCCCACTTGACCAATTAGCCTACCATCTCTCATCAGTAAGGTCCTAAGCCAAGGCTTATTCTTTGTAGTTGACCTTACTGACTATTCTCTTCTCTGGAACTTTTAAGGGAGTGAGGGTGCACTGCCATCTTCATCTGAAGCCTTTATTTTCTGGTCTTGCACCACGTGTGAGGAGACCATGATTTCTCCATTCTATCATTTTATTTATTGCTATTTGATTCAATTATACTGAGTGCTATTACTCTCTTTGGCCTCTGGAGATTTGGTTGCTTCATCTTACATATGCTTTCTTCACGTTTAATTGCCCAATACTTGTCCCTTACAGATATTTACTTCTTTGCTTAATCTAAGAGAAATATGTCTTATGTGCATGACTTATCCTCTTTGACTTCTTTCGTACTTTGCAGTTGCTGCTCCCTGTGGCATCCCTGATCTTTAGCCAAACAAATATTCTTTGTTCTTTCACAAATCTGTATTCCAGTGCCTGCCAACTCTTCTGCCTCGGTCTCTCTCCTTGGAGTTTTAGATTACTATTACATAAAACGGGCGTCCATAATTTCAACATGGCTGCTTTACCCACGTCATATTTTCTACTTTAGCAAGCTTCTATTATTTCTTAGCTACCTTGCATTTTTGCATGTATACATCTACTACATCTCTTCTTACTTATCTTCTTAGTATGTATGATTTCTTCGCTTTTATATTCACTTTGTTGCTTCAGTTACATCTTCATTCATTAACTATTTGTATACCATTTCCAGGCGTCCTCGTGTCTTTTCTTCATGATGTCACTTCACACCTGTCACACTTCACTTATAGTGCTTCCATGTCCGATGGTTTCTGCAGACTTCCTTCTATCACTTCAGTTTGAGGGTACATTCGGTACAGTTGTCTGAACGCATAACATCTTCCATATTTTCAATGCAGTATTGGGACGATACTAGATGTCTTGCACAGTGCTTTCTTTCTGCTCTTCCAGTATGATGGAGGTGAGGGGGCAGGCTACATGAGTGATGTGTACATCTCCTTCTCTACAAAACAGTAGCACTAAAGAGATCTTTGGGGAAGAAGATGCATTCTCCAGTGATTTGCTACACACTATAGGTTATCCAAAGAAGATACTACACAAGTTTGCCAAACAAGATTGTAATAACAACAGGGAACCTCTGCTCGAACCCCGCTCAGAGACAAAATAAAAAAATCAATTAGTCTGTGTACAAACATTCACTGATCTGTCCTACAAGATGTCTTGTTAAAAATTGGCACATTTTTGATGAAGCAACCTAAAAGAAAACTAGTCCAATTTTTGCTTTTAAAGGAGTTTGAATATCAAAGATATGGTGATGAAGAATGATATAGGACAGACAATGCAAAAGAGCGAAGCATTACAGAAATGTGGGGTTTGCAACCATTGACAGGTCACGTTCCTTGTGTGAAATGCAGGGGTTGGAACCTGGCCAGGAAATCAACAGAGGTTGACATAGGTTTGAGAACCAAATGGAAGCAGAAATGTTTCACAAACTTTGATTAAGACAATGAAAATTATTTGATTCAGAAAATGAAATGTACATGATCACCTATCCCTGCGAGAAACGATACATAGTGAAAACCTTGAGGAAGGTAAAGACACACATCAATGAACATAGGAGCTGCATCAAAAAATAAATGGAGGACATCCCAATGGTAAAACATGTTTTGCATATGAATCATAGATTTGATGACTGTCATACAGCAATTGAAAGTCAGTCCGGGTGAGAACTTTGCTAGACAGCTTTTGAGTAAAGAACGGACGTTTATTTATTTACCAAAAAGCTGGATGATTGGTTTGAATGATGCAGTAGAACGGCATAGGGTGACATAGATGGTTTGATGAATACAAATAAATACATATACATTCAGTCAGTAGGCCCCAAATGGGAAGGCAATGTAATTTTGCTCTGCGCTTGAATAAGTGAGATGCCGCAGGTTGTGTCTGCACATTAAAAACAACGGGCAAATAAAAATGAGAACTGAGCAGTAAGTAATAACGGGAATGCAAGTCAATAGAGGGAAAGATGGCTCTAGAGGCCTGTGTGTAAATTCAATTTGGCCAGCGGGCATTTTCTCCTTTAGATTAAGCTAAAATAGGCACCTGGAATAATACTGGAAGAAAACAAAATCAAATAAAGGAAGTATGGATGAATGTGAAATTATAATATTCACATTGAATAGCAAGCTGCACTGCCGAAGGTAGAGCTTAGTTTCTTATATGTTTAGCAATCACAGGTGCTCTGAATGTTATGACGCCATGGAGTACTTACAAGACAAGTTTATTTTATGATTGATGCACACAGATTGAAGGCACGACCTGTGTGCAATCTTCAGAAACAGGAAAATAGGCAAAAGAGCTAAGGCATGTGCTTGATGAGCATAATGGGCTATGGTAGCACTTGGGTGCTGTTTGACAAAGATCTGCATATGCTCATGTCTATCCATCTGTATTTTTGAAAGATTGGAGTTCTGTTATTTTTAAAACAGAAGGAACCTTGAGCTCGGGCACCGGTTTCAAACACATAACTAGGTATGCATAAGTGTCCTGGTTGTACACTACCTAATGGCAGTGTAATGCATATTAAGCAATGCGATCAAATGGTGGTTAATAATTTAGAACCATATGTAATTTTTCAGGTCCTCCATAATATTGATAACCAAATGAAGTAAAAAGAAGAGGCATCTACACATTTAATGTTTATTAGAATTATAGCGTACAACTTTTAGTGTTTTGTGGAATTGTATGGTGGTGGGTGCATCACACAGTATTGGGTGACAAAAGAGAGATGCCCATGGTTCTTTAAGGAATAAAAGTGCAGGGATGTGTTGGATGATAATTTTTGAATAGTAGTCCTGATGAAGGTTCTGTAATGATGCTGTAAATGAACCGAAACATGTTGAAAAGATATAACAGCAGATTATGTGGAGATCTGTCTGAGCGAATTAAGTTCATAGGGTAATTATTGGAGAATCTTTTACATTTCTAAACAACATAATGTACCCTTGTTTTGTAAACTAAGAAGTAGCACATGCCTGGAGGTACCCAGTTTTTTATGCTTTTTTTGGAAAAAACGTTTTAAAGAATTGTTGAAATATTGTTTGTAACTTTGAAACAATATGATTTGTAGATCGTTTTAATTAAAAAAAAACTATATAGGAATTTAAATAATAAAGATGTGTTCATTTATTTAAGAGGTCATCCAGCTTCTACAGTATTAGCAAAACAGCTCAAAATAAGGGAGTGGAGCATCCATGATATGTTGGAATGCATACAACCATGCACATGCATGGAATAGGGTGGGTGTCGAGCAAACCTTTGGCCTGTTGAAGGCTCACTTCCGCTGTTTAAACCACTCTGGAGGGGCCCTTATGTGTAGGCCTGATAAGGTGGGACAGATTGTCCTCGCATGTGCAATGTTGCAAAATATCTGCATACGGTGGAACATTCCCCTGCCCCTGTATGAGGTCATGCCACCCCCTGAGGATGTCGACAAAGCGCCTGAGAGTGCTGTGCATGAACGCACTGAGCAGGTGTAGGCAATGTAGGGGTGCCTGGCTGGTCAGGAATTGATAGACAATTGTTTCTGAGCACCATCTCAAAATATTTGCACATTTGTCAATTGGCAATTCTCACATTTAACACTTGAACACAATAAGGAATGTCCTAGCATTGCTTCAAGCAAACATATTTTTATGTAAGAACCTAAAGCATGAAACGTGTAAAGACCTTCATCAGAGCATCATCTCCCTCCCCAAAAGCCCACCCTCAACACACCCTCCCCAATAACCCACTCTGAACTCACCCTCCCCAAAAACCTATCCTCAATTCACACACCCCAAAAACCCAGCCTCAACACACCCTCCCCAGAAACCCTCCCTCAACTCACATTTGGCAGTTTCCAACTTTCACTTTCCGTGCCTCTTGGCAATAGGGCTCTTTACTGGCTCCCTGCCAGTGAGGAGGCGCTGTGAGGGGTGCCTTCGGGTACCAGGTAGAGAGCCCTCTGTGAGGTTCACAGCAATGGGGGGCTCTGACCCCTGGGACCACAGGGTCTCGGTGGAGGCAGAGGTAGCCTCTGTGTGCTCCCACACCCTCTGTCCCATTACATTCATAGTGGTGGTGGCATGGCCAAGTGACCGGGACATCCTGCGGGACATCCTGCCGCTGCAACCTTGCATGCACTCCTGGCATGCATTTCCTGCAGCTGCTGACCCGTCTGAGCCTCGATGGAAGCCCGACACTCTTCAATGGCATGCAGGCTCACACATATGGATGACACACTGGGCTAAAGAGTTTAAGGGTACTGATATAATGGAACACACTAAACTGTGCAATGGCATTGTTCTTTTCCTTCTCAATAGACAAAGAGGTTCAGATTCTGAGGTTGTCAGAAAATATGCATTAACAGCGATAAAAATGTATGTTTCTTTTTGTGATTTCAGCAAGGAGACGTCCCCTTGCTGGAGTGTGAAGTTGGCCTAAACTTTCCCAGCCAACATTACAAGACAGGACTCGCAGACCGTCACTTTGCCCAGGGATCCCAGCTGGATCCTGTGAAAGTGTGTGCCTTACATGGCATTTGCAGACATCAGGAGGACTCGAAGTGAGCCACAGAACAAGATGGCCAAAAGGCAGGGTTTGAGCCACAAGGGAAGGCAATGGAATTCTGGAGTAAAATGTAAACATGCACCTGAGTGCACTAGAAAGGAGTAGAACTCTTTTTGCCGATACCAACCTGTCATGTGTGCATCTAAAATGTAACAGAAGTGTTAGTATAGAATAAGGGATCCCAATTATCCCTGAAGCACTTTGCTGCAAGTGTTGTGTGCTACATTAAACAATTTGGGGAAAACATGAAAGGGGACAGAGTCCCCCTTCACTGGTAACCCTAGGGTCTGACCAGTGCCCCAAAATAAGTGAGTCGAGGAAAGGAAGCAAATCAAAAAGGCTTCACGTACCTCCAAAAGTCAGGACAGGGTTCAAGACATAGCACAAAGCTAGGGGTTCCCTAGGAAATTTGCAAACAGACAAATCTTGCCTAACATGCTCTGTTTCTAGGGCTTAAATCAATCACTCTGTTGGAATTTCAAAGTATTTTCCCACTGAGTTCTGTACTCTCCAATGGGTAGAGTGGCATGAGTTCTCAAGGCAGCCGTTTAGAAGGAGTTAACTAGTTTAAAGATGCTGCAAAGGTCTTTGGTTATCACACAATAAGGGAATGTCCGTTTTACCAGATGTATAGAAATATATTCTTTACATAGTAAATTTGGTCATAGGGTTTATCCACAAAAAATAGAGGTGAGTACACATTTCCAAATAACTTTGCTGAATATGGATACAAATACAGAAATAGTCTCGCATGACCATAGAATGTTAAATTAGTTAAAATAAGATAAGTCCGACATGACTTTTCATAAGGCACACAGGCATTGGAAACACAAACACTCCCAAGGCGCACTGTTAAGTCTATGGGCCCATAGGAAACGGAATTGACCAAATTGGTCATATAGAGGAAAGTAAAGGGCCTGCTATCTAATAATATTAGAATCATTCTACTGTGTGATAGTTGAATGAAATTAGTTGTGCATTCTTCTTTTTTTTGTTCTTCTCTTTTGTAAAAGGATGCAACATGTTGTATTTTCGTTTGTAAAAGGTTGTTTCAACCAAATACAAATAATTTAAAAAAAAAAAGTAAAGCGCCTGTGCACAGGGCCCTGAAGGCAGTACCACCCAACTCACGAGAGGCAGTCTAGTAAAGAAGTGCACTCACCATGCCCCACGCCAGACACTTACAGAAGTGAGCTTTGATGTCGAAGTTCAGTTCCGCATGGGCTAGCTCAGTACTAGAGCCATACATCAATGGATGAATGGAGCAAGCCCTCTTAGGCGAGTCTGAAGAACCTGCCAAAGAAAATCAGCTGGAGATGTTCTAGTGGCGATCCTGCAGAGTGGCCCTCTTGGAGTAGCAGGAGGACTACTTGCAGTTTACAGCTGGATGGGCATGGCCTGCAGTAGAAGACCCAGACTCCACAGTGTTGAGCCCTGAACCCTGTGGCCAGGGTCTTTATCTTCCTGATTTAGGTTCCAGGGACTCACTCAAGCTCACCAGACTCATACATGCTTCCCTTTGCACTAAACATTACAATTAGGAAAGTGTCACTACACTTCATTGCAACGCTTTCCCTATGTAAACGCCAGATCCAGAATCAGGCCCAGGGTAGTGCCTGTATTTAAGATTAAAGAATGACTTGTGATATCCAAATGCAGTCAAGCAGTCATCTTAACCCCAATCGTCTATGAAATGGATGCATTTTCACCATATGTTTCTGGGTGGGGATTAGAAATAACCAGTCGGCCTAATTTGATTGAGGGGTGGGGGTGTCACAGAGAGGAGCAGATGGAGATTGCATGTGTTGTGATTCAGATTACAAATGATTTTCATGGACTGTTGCTGTCTTGTGGAGCGGTGATGTAATTCAGTGTAGTTTCCATGTCTGCCTGTCAGTTTACTTCAGGGATGGGTAGATGCTTTGAGTCCCAAACAAACAGCGATGCTTTCAGAATGGAAACAGCACATTAGGGTGCATTTAGCAAAATCACTACCTAAGTACTTTGAAGTCCTCTTCGTAGACTCTGCCTTTCAGACCAAACTGTTTGCCTTCTATGCACGTTACACATTTCCTAGTGTAACCTACAAACATCCACCAAACCACAGACAAAACAAATCCCCCCTTCAGTTCTAGAACCTCTCCTGGGCTTACCTTGAACAGCTCTTACACCTTCTTAATTAGATGCAAAGCTTCAAATAGCTTCTTCCTCACCCAGGGGTCTTAAAACAGTGCATGGGAAGGGGAAGGAGGAAAGTGCGAGGGGGTTAAGGGGAGGGGACAGTGCAGTACATGGGGTAATAAAATAAATAATGAAGTAAAGGTACGGCGAGCAGGTGGCAACTGCAAGGGTACGTGCAGACATCAGGTGTCAAGTGCTAGTAGTGGGACTGTAGGGATACACAAAAACAATCACCAAGTGCGGGGGTTGCCAGGAAGGCAGTGCAGGAGTGCGACTGGCAAGGGAGGGGACGTGGGCCTGAGATCAGAGGGTGGCCAGGTAACCAGTGCAGTTTCAGTATCAGCCAGGAGGTCAGCAGGGGAGAGGAGGAGAAAAAGCAAAAGCAAAAGGTTTTGAGGTGCTTCCGGAACCGGAGATGGTTCGCCTCAAGTTTCAGGGAGGCAGCGAGGCTGTTCCAGAGGGAAGCCCCAGCCGAAGAAAGAGATTTACCACCAACTCGTTGCTTGGAGAGTAAAATTACTCACCACGTTTTAAAATTCTTTGTGTGTAAGAAGAGCGACATTCACAGTTCTTCAATCTGTTTGCCCCAGCACCATTGTTACATCCTGCCATGTTTAAAGGCAAAGCTGCTTTACCCTGAAGTAAAAACATGCAGAACGCTGTCTAACGTTCCAGCAAAGTTGGAAAAAGTAAAAGAAATGTCTTACTGAATTAATGTTCAATCAGCTCAGTTGATTATGTGTTTGTATTATTTTTGGAACGGTGGCATTGATTTTTTTTGTATCCTAAATAAATAACAAATTGGTCCCAAGAGAATAAACAAATGTGTGCACATTCAAGAGCCAGTGGGAGTTGGGCTATATTTCGGCTACTTGCCTGGCCAATTGGACTACATGCATGTTTCCATTTTTGAATACTTTTACCATACAAGAGAATCGTTTTTGCAGAGGTGCAGTACCACTGACAACATACAGAGCTTTTGTCTTGGAAGTAAGACAATGCAGAGCAACACAGGTGTGCAACCTGGTCCCGTGATTAGAGACTGGTCTCGGTTTTAAGCGCATTATAAAAGATTCATTAAACAACATTATTCAATGATCTGTGCCACTCCACATCCACAGTCAATCCACAAATATGGCTTTTAGTTCTGAAAATGTGGTGTTTAGTGCTAATTTTAGTTCCATTGTTTGCTGCTTGTGAACCTCAGCAGTCTTCAATACTGTCCAAAGTATGCATTCCAGGATGTGTTTTAGTACTTTGAAGTGTGATGCTGGGGGGTGAGGGAATTTTATCCCCTTTTTTATTTTTATTTATTTAGTTGATTTAATCAAATTAATGATTTTTACAAACGAAATCGAAATCAAAACGAATGAAGAACAAAGAGTAAAGCTGAAAGCTGAAAAGGGAAGAGAAACTGAAGTGAAACCGAAGTGAAACGAAAAAAAAAAAAAAAAAAAAAAGAGACATGTTGGTGAAATTTGGATGTTGAGTAGAACTTAAGTTTTCAGAGAGCTAGAATAAAATTTTTATATTCTCTTGAATACCTCTGTCCTTTTTGATTTTGGCACATTTTGGTGGCGCAGCTAGCAAAATATCACCAACAGCATTACTACAGAGAAGAGAGCGAAAAAAGGGTGCCATAAAGCTGGCTTTGTGTTTAACATGACAACTGGAAATGCAGTGGCATAATCGGCCAACACACTAAAATATTATTTCTTGTTCCATTACATCATGTAATCCAATAGTGGCTTGATTGACTAATTCACTCCCAATCAGTTGTTCTGTCTTTGCCATCACTGTGTCACTTTCAAAGCTGAGATGGCGTAGTGATCGTTCTTTTCGCAGAAAGAGGGTGTTGGGCTATATTTGTGCTACTTTCCTGACCCTTTTGGGCTACATGTAGGCCATTTCCATTTCTGGATACTGTTACCATACAAGAGAATATTTTTTGGAGAGTTGCAGAACCACTGACAAAATACAACGCATGTGTCTGGAAGCAAGACAATGCAGAGCACCACAGGTTTGAATACTGGTCCCCCACTTTGAAATTGGTCCCTGTTATTAAGCGCATTCTAAAAGATTAATTAATTAATTTGTTGTGACACACCCAGTATGGGGTGATCCTTTCGCTCACAGGCTGACAAAAATAACGATTACTTTGGTGGGTGGCAGTGCACGCCGGTGTACGAACTACAACTCCCAAAGTTCTGTCGATATCAGGAATGTAGGCCGTCATATGCGGAACTGACCTTCTGCATTCTCTGGAGCTGCTGCATCCCGTCAGATACCGTTTCCCATTTTGCTTGCCTCAATGCGCTCAGTTCCTTCTAGCTCCCCTCGCACCCGGTCACTGTCTTCCTACATTTTTCTGCTTTTGGCCTCTGTAGCATTTGGACTCATATTTGGTTACCCGTCCACTGCCTCCTGTTATTGGATTTTGCCAATGGTCGCTCACCGTATGGATTGTTTGCTTGAATTGTCACCATGACCTCGCCCGCTTTTTGACTGCCTCCTGTCATCCTATAGAGGAGGTCCCAGACATGGCCTGCACCCCTTCCCCTCATTTGAAGTTACCAGAAGCGTGCTCGCCAAGGTATGTGACGTATGAAGAGCAAATTAACCTACAAAGAGCTGCACTGGGTCTCTGCCCAGTATAGATCAGAAGATCCATACCGGTTGAAGCACCCATAACCAGACAACCCTGGGCAGCACGGTACCCTATCAGACAGCCATACCAGCCACAGATACAAAATAAGAAGTACCTACACACGGTCCACGAAGAGGCCCCAAAAGCCTTAATGGAAGGCCAGTGGAAATAACACAAGGGCCTGAACAGATCCGTGAATGAACAAAAGCAGCTATCGAAGATAACACGCCAGTGCGAGTAACTACGAAATTGAACGGAATAAGCACAGAGAGGAGACAATGTTACAACGTGAGGAAATAGTGTTACGAGACAAGATGGAAGCAACCGTCCTGTTAAACGTGTGTAAATAGGCTTGAAATGCAAGATGCTTAGAAATCGATACTGCTTGCAATGCTTAGTAGAAGATAGAGGGGCAAGCGCCAACCATATATCCACCTCAATAAGGCACATTATACAAGTGCGACTCCATTTTGTAAAAGCAGAAAGGTACCCAGGCGGCCAGAGGCCTGACAGGCCAAGTTTCGAAACCCAGCCAAAGGCAAGAAAAGGAGCGGAATCGAAACTCAACAAAGAGCGGCTCATGCCTAGGAAATCGAGGTCAACGAGAGAAGAGGAGGAGAGCATCAGCTCACAAGACTCCAACTTCAGAGCATACCAGCCTGCCTCATGAAGGTCAAGATAAGGGGGGCCCATGCAGGTGGCTAGGCCGACACAGAATTAAATGCACTAAAAGCTGGAAACTGAAGCAGGTTCATGGTGAACTAACACATGACCAGCCAGGCGTGAAGAAGTACCATCGCCTGATGTCATCCAGGACCCGATGATGCCATAACTTTTCCCGATAAGAGACTACAGTTTCGATGCCATCCTTAGCCAACTAATTGACATGTCGCCCTAAAACACTGATTAATGGAAGGGCGGCAGGGTGAAACTTGGGACACTAGGCACAGGGGTGTCCATTATGCATGCTGCTAATTAAAAGTTGAAATTTATGTCTAGGGGTGTAACCTGCCCAATCACAATGGACCAAGTTATCTGGAGTCCTATAGATATTGTAACCAATAGGATGTTGTAGTTCTAGTGACGTCTATCACGCGTGATGTAGAGGGATGGGCGTGGATGCCCACTCAATAAGAGTTATCCAATATGCATGCCCTATTATCGTATATAGATATAACACCTATACTTAAGTTACCTTTCCTAACCAATTATATTGCATGATGATTTTTTATAGAAATTAGACGTCAGTAATGACGACTTTTGCCTATAAGAAGTGCTGTCCGACTGAAGTTCGAGGAAGTCGAGCGAGACAGGTGATCGCACTACAGCTGATTTCCATTCGTTTCCCTGTTTGATGTACTTGTCATTAAACGGACTTCCCTTTGCCAAACTATTGAGTCCTCGTTATTGAGTCATGTCGGAGTAAGTGAATCCTGCACCCCCTGTCCTCACATGGTGCAGCTATCTTGTCTTACAAGTTCTAGAGGGTGAGTGCTGACCAATGGGCCCGTCAGCGAATTCCTCTCCTCTTGAACACTTGGTAGCGTGAGGATGGTTCCGGACCATCGATTATAGATTATCGATTAATATAGTGTAAGGCACCCTTAGACCGAAGGCACAAAGTAACTGTAGGCCTTCGGTAAGATCACGAGTCCTTTCGCCATTCCGGCTGAGTAGACTGAGAAGCTTTCCGTGGACAAAGATAGAGTAAAATTTCTAAAAATCTGCAGTGGGTCTGAAGGAACCCGCCTTTCCAAGCATAACCCTTCTCATTCCCATGGGCAACGGATCGGATGAAAACCTTAAAAGCAGGAAGAGGAAGGGGTGGTGATCCCGAAGTTCCAGAGAGGAAACGATGCGAGCAGTGAGTGAAGCAATAAAACTTGTTACTTTGGCAAATGTCGTGAAGGCATTAGAGCCAGTAAGGGAAAGGTAACGGAGGGTGGTGGAGAAACAATAAAATAGTTAGAAGTAGAGAAGACTGTATATATATAAGGGGTAATGACTCGAGCATAAGAAATAAAACGTAAAGAATATCAGGGGGGCACCTGAAATAAAAACGTAAAGAATATCAGGGGGGCACCTGAAATAAAAACATAAAGAATATCAGGGGGGCACCCGAGAAGAATAAAATGTAAGGAATACCAGGGGGGCACCTGAGCAAAAATGTAAAGATTTGCCTTGTTCCTGCGCTTTAAAGAGTGGTCAGAAGGAACGTGAACCCAGAGCCCACAGTGGGGGGACAATTTAGGCTGCAATGTCATTTAAAGACGTCATAAAGGGGGTTTGTTCAAATCCCATGACGGGGTATTAATTAGAAGGCAGGTATACGTATGACCAGCTGGTGTCTGTCTAGTCTGTCAAACGTCTGTCATATGTGTTCTGTTGTATGTCGAATGTAAAATAATTGTATTGGTGATTGTTTAAAATGCATTTTGGATTTACGCGATTCTGTAACTGAGAGGGAATCGCCACTGAATTGATGAGTTTTGAGTAAATTGTTGGTATAAAATTTGGCAGGAAAATATTGGATTGGAGCTTGCATATTTGGTGCTCGCTCATACTATTAAAAGAGTAAAAGAACTGTATAATTATTGTTGGTGATGAAATTAAGAATGGAGGAAGTTACCCCGCTTGCGCATTTATGCAAGCAACTGCCCAAGCATGCAACAAAGCTGAAGAGCCAGGAGTGGGTTAAGGGCACCGCAAATAAGATGTTTATGCCGTGGCCCCAGAACGGGACACTCTCTAAGGCTGATTTACATCACATGACCACCTTCCTACATGCCACGTATACCGGCAAAAAGCTAGAGAAAGGTCTTGCTTTACTGGAACTGTGGAAAATGTTTGAAGAAACAAAGGTGGAAGAACCACCCGCAGATTGGATATTAAATGTATGTACAGAGGGGGGTGACACGCCTACCGCGCCACCTGCCCCACCTGAACCAGTGATCGAAGGTTGTAAGTCAGAGGGTCTTTACCCGCTTAGAGAACTTAAGGCAGCCACGGGGTACAGCAACCCGGCATATGAGTCGCCTGCATGCAGAGGTGACGACATCAAAGAAAAAGAGCAGGAAAGTAATCTTGCCTCCGTAGTCCCGAGGGACAAGGAGAGACGTGGAGATGAAGAAAAGGATCAGGCACATAGTAGTGCATCTCTCTCGAGAGAGGGAAAGAAGCAGAAAGGAAGTAGCAAGTTAGCATTCGCAAAGGACGAGTGGATGGGAGGTCAAATATTGCTAAAACCTGATGGTAAAGGGAGTGATGACATAAGACCAAGGGAATGGTCTGATGAGGTGCTGAGAAAGGAAAAGGAGAAAGAAAAGGAAATAAGAGACGAGAGGGTAAGAAAGAAGGATAGGTTGAGGCGAGAACAACTATATCGCGAAGAGCAAGGAATACCGCTCAGTCGCACACAATGCGCAGCCTGTGAGAAGTACAGTCAGAATATGCTAAAGTTAGAAGAAGAAAGGAGAGTGCACGAAAGGAAAGTAAAGAAGCGAGAAGACGAGGAAAGTAGAAGGGCAAAGGAACGTAGAAATGAACGGATGAGGGAATTAGATAAGGCTAGAGAAGAAGCAAAGAAGCGAAAGGAAATTGATGAGGAAGCAGAACGTAAGTACAGACAGAGGGCACGAGATCTAGAATATTTACAATGGGAAGTTAAAAAACCCAATCCTGTTGTAGAATGGGAAGACATATAAGAATTCTTTCCTGAAAGCGATGCGGTACCAGGTACAAGCGGTACAAATATTGAAGATGACTTCGACACCAGAAGCATCGGGGAAACGACTGATAAAATCTATGATGAGATGGGGCTGGAACTAATTTCCCAAGGGGGAAGGGAGGATGAGCGCTTAGAGAACACTCAGCTATATGACACTGAGGATGACACCCGAAATAGTGGGAGCAGGGGACTGTCCCTAGACAGGCTAGAGATTGGGCAGAATGAAGAAGATGCAAGAAGTTGTGTAAACTGGGAGTATTCAGGATCTGACTCCGGTGAGAAAACGGAGGAAGTGGCAAATAACGAAGGGAGACGGTGCGGAAAACGGCTCCCAAGGGATCGAGAGGTACGATGGTCAGATGCTAGAGGGTCCAGAAGTAGGCACCGAAGTCCGCTGGACAATCCAGCCGACATGAAGAAACAACCCATGGTCAGAGGGGGGTGTTGGCGCCTGCCTATGCAGACAGGTTAAGAGCATTGCCAGGTAGACAGCAAGGCGGGAACGTAACCACAGCGATAGGCCCGGGAACTATGGGGAAAGAGAAAGTGGACTGTGCATTCCAATTCCCGTTACTAGAAAAGGGGGAGCAAGACCACAATATATTCCATGGCCACACATGGACTGAGAAAATCTTAAAAATAAGCTTCCAATGCTGACATCGGGAGCCGAAAAGTGGATACATGAGTTAGAGAAAATGACGGGGGACGTCACCCTAGCCATAGGGGACATTAAGGAGCTCCTAATTGCTATACTGGGTGAAAGAGCAGACGACGTGTGGAAAAGGGCGGGCTACCCTTGGGTAACCATAACTGACACCTCCCATGACGGAGCGCCATTTAATAACTGTAGAGCAGCAGTGTGGAAAGCGCTGCGTACGCTATATCCAGACACGTCTGATATGGGAGCTATAATGACTGAAAAAAATGAAAGAGTCAGAGGATCCGTTGCTTTATATCCAGAATTTTAAAAACGCGTGGGTGCTCGAAACACATGAATCTTGGACGAAATCCATCCCTGTATTCTACCATATATTGTGCCAAGGGTTACCAGAACCGGTGCACAAAGAGCTCAAGAAATTGGTAGGAATCGAAGCTAAACCATGGGCCGAAATACAGTTGACAATTGCACACTATTGTAGATTGTTGCTAAAAAAAAATCGGAAAAAGGAGACAACTCGTAAGGGAGAGGAGGCGGAGCTAGTGCAAAGGAAACTCTCGAAGTATGCTCTTGAGGGAGCCATGCTCACCAGCCCAGCCGAGCCAAGTGCACAACACGTGACTAACTCATCACAGAATAATCAGGGTAACACAGGATTTTACCTGAGAGGAAGAGGTTTTGCAGGAATAGGTTGGCAAAATAATCAGGGAGGGTTTCGAGGTAACCAAGCCAAGGAGGGGTTCAGAATGTTCATGGTGGCTTCCAGAACACACAGATGGGCAATCCAACTATGCCAGTATGTTGTCTGTGTGGAATGACTGGACACGTGGCGCGCATGTGCAGAAGTCATGGCATGTGGCAAAATAACCAAGGGATGGGGGCAGGCATGGTGAATCAACCTGCCATCCCGCAACAGGGTGGTTCACAAAATTACACAGTGCAGCAGCAGGCGGCAGGCTTGCAGCAAGGTGCACAGCAAGTGGTTCAACCACCGAACATGGGGAATATGCCACAATGACAACACCAGCAGGCACCGCCGCAGATGGCTCAGGGCAATAATCCTGGAGGGGGAATTAACCCTGGAAATGGGGGAAACCCACAAGTGTACAGTGGACTGAACCTATATATATATATAAAATAGAACAGCTCACGGGAGACTCTGATCTGTTCTATCCTATCAGTGACACCAGACCCTAATAGGGAACCTAGGGTGAATGTCACCATAGGGGGTAAATAATATTCCTTCCTAGTTGACACGGGTGCAACACATTCGTGCATACGAGAAGGCAAATTTTCCATGTCCGGCGAAGCTCATAGTAGAGTTCCCTTTACAGATGCACTCCCAGTCTCAGTGGGAGAGCGCGAAATGAATGTACCTCTATGATATTCATGCCAGACCCCAGTAAATATTCTGGGTCGGGACCTGATGACTAAATTAAACATGACCATCTCGTTTACCGAGGATGGTATAGTATGCTCCACCCCAGGAATGTATTATTCAAACGTGTGTGAAATGATCAACGCATACTCAGGACGTATAGCTATGAGAGCTATACCGTTAGAACCAGAAGTCTTTGCATATGGCGTGCGGGTGCTCATGGCGGGATTGTCAGGCCTCGCAGACAAAACTATGAGAACCCCTGATGTGTTTCTATTCAGACCAAGAATACCCATACACGAAGAGGAGGGACAAGTATTTCACTTGGTAATACAATCTGCCGCAGTGCGAGGAAAAGTGGTATTGGTTGAAGGATATGACGATGAAGGCAGACAATGGTGTGCGATTATTGCCATTGAAGAAGGGTATCGAGTGACTGACGTCACCGATGACGATCTGTTCGAAGAACACCCTGACCTAGAAGAGACAAGGGTCTGCATGATTCTGGAGGTGAGTCTCATATTTTGGGTCAAAATGATCAAACGAGAGGTGCCACAGAGAATGATGTTGGCACTGGTACGCCCAGAATACTTTGAGGACGACATGGCCCAAGTGCCTGCCGCAGTATGGACTACAGGGCACTATGATGTAGGTCTCCTGAAAGGGGCGGGTGAAGTGAAAATCAAACTGAAACCAGGAGCAATTTTACCACGAGCGCGACAATATCCCATGTCCAGAGAGGCAGATGAAGGAATAGCGAAGACAATCTCCGCCATGATGGAGCAGAGCATCCTAGTGACGTCAGAATCACCTTGCAACACAGTGATTTACCCTGTGAAAAAATCAAAAGGAGGGTTTTGGCGTTTAATCCAAGATTTACGAGCATTAAACGATATAGTTGAAGCCGAATTCCCTCTAGTCCCTAATCCATCCACAATTCAGTGCAACATACCTACTGAGGCAAAATATTTCACGGTGATCGATTTGAAAAATGCGTTCTTCTCAATCCTGTTGCACCATGCCTCTCAAGACCTGACGTCATTTACTTTCAGACAAATGCACCTGAAAAGTACGAGGTTGCCACAGGGGTACTGTGAGTCTCCATCCATTTTCAACAGAGTCCTGCAGATGGACCTAAGCAATATTGCGGTGGACAGTGTTGTTTTGCAGTATGTAGATGACATTCTGATCTGCAGCACCACTGAAGAGCAATGCAGGCACGACTCTGTCCAGCTATTGACTATACTGGCTGAGAAGGGATACGAAGTAGACAAGGATAAGTTGCAGTACTGCCAATAGGAGGTGTTGTACATAGGGCAACTGATCTCACCTGAGGGGAAGAAGGTAACCCCAGAAAGGGCTGAAGCTATCATGAACATGGCCAAGCCGCGCACGATAAAACAAATGCAAAGCTTCTTAGGCCTGTGCAATTATGTCAGAGCATGGGTCTTTGACTACAGCTCGTATACCAAGCCCTTGCTACAGGCCCTTAAAAAGGCCCAGGCAACAAAAGGAGAAATTGAATGGAATGAAGCAATGGAGAAAGTGTTTACAGAACTCAAGGGGGCAATTTGTAAGGCCCCAGTTCTCGGGATTCCTAATTACGCAGAGGAATTCTACTTGTTCTCACATACCGATGGCAATTTTATGACGGCAGTGCTCGCACAGCGAACCTCGCTGGGGTACAAGCCCCTAGCATATTACAGCGGGAGTCTGGACCCAGTCATGAAGGGCCACTTCTCATGCGAACAAAATCTAGCTGCTGCCGCATTCGCCATCGAGAAGGCATCATCCATTGTGATGGGGTGCTCCATGACATTGTATGTTGAGCACTCGCTGCTCGCCATATTAGAGAAGCCAAGGGGCACACTGACATCTCAAAGAGCATCCGCCTATGAGGTGATTATCTCTAATCCATCGATCAAAATAGTGCGATGTAAAACTGTAAACCCTGCTACGTTCATAGCTGAGCAAGTCACAGAGGGAGAACCCATACATGACTGTGAAATCCCCAGGGTAAAAGAAAATGCCCTGGCAGGTGGAGAGATCGTCTATATTGATGGGTCTTCGAGAATTGACCAAGAAGACGGACAAAGGTGTACAGGTGTGGCCGTGATAAAGCACCTATCGAATGGAGAGTTTCGAGTACTCGTCAGTGCGCGAATACCCTCTCACTATTCTGCGCAAGCTGCAGAACTGCTGGCACTGATTCTCGCCATTGAGAATCATGCAGACCAGGAAGTAACTGTGTACAGTGACTCAGCCTATGGGACGTCCACAGTACATACATGGAAAAGGAGAGGCTACCTCTGAGCAGACGGCACGCCAGTGCAACCTGCAGCCTTATTGGACAGGCTGATAAAAGCACTACAACTGCCAGTGGGCATAGCGGTAGTGAAATGTGCCGCTCATACCAAGGGGACATATTTTGTGTCTCGTGGAAATCATGAAGCAGACATGGAAGCTAAGCGCATGGCATCCAAGAATGAAACAATCATGGACGTGGAGGTGGCACGTACCCATGAGCGAATGATGGTAGCGCGTGCCACACCGGAAGCCTATAGTAATATGGGGCAGACTCAGCTAATGGAGCTCCAGGGGGAGGCACCACAGGAGGAGAAGAATTTATGGAAGCATTGAGGGTGTTCCTTAAACTCCTGTGATGGTTTGTGGAGGCAAGACAGCACTGGTAAACCAGTAATGCCTGTCGCCCTCCTAAAGGTAGCATTAGAACAACTGCACTACCCCATCCACATGACAAAAGAAAATCTTGCTGCAACGCTCGCAGAAGACTGATTCACACCGAATTTGGCAGAGCATGTTGCATTTTTCATGATGAACTGCATTATCTGCCAGCAATTCACCGCTGGCCACACATTAAAAGTAGTGAGAGGAATCATTACCAGACCAAACGGACCATTCCAGCACTTACATATCGACTACGTCGACATGATTCAAGTGTACAATGGGTACAGGTATTTAATTGTGGTGGTGTGTCCATTCTCTAGATGGATTGAAGCAGGTCCCTGTACACACTCCAACGCTGCCTGTGCTGTTAAATTCCTGGTGAAAGAAGTGTTCCCTAGATGGGGGGTGTGCGAGGTAATGAGATCAGATAATGGGGCCCACTTTGTAAACTCAGTGTTTGTACAGATTAGTTCATTGCTTGGTATAAAGCACAAGTTCATGTCGGCATATCATCCAGAGGGGAATGGGATATGTGAACAGATCAACGGCTTGCTTAAGGAGAGGATAGCCAAGTTGAAGCTCACATTAAAGACGAGATGGCTGCACTGACTAGCATTGGCATTGTATGCACTTCGGAACCAATCAGGCTCCGACCATCATCTCACGCCGCACGAGATAGTTACAGGCAGAAGGATGAGGGCCCCTCTTACACCCAGAGATAGAGCTAGTTGTGATGCCCAGCCGACTAGGGAAGTTCTGGGAACAGAGATGCAAAAGTACCTAAACTGTTTGACATCCAGTGCCTCTGTCATTTCAGACCAGCTGCAGCGACGGCGAAGAGGGGGTGGCGCAGTACAAAACACAGCAGGAAGTGCTGAAGCAGACACTGAACAAGGTGTACATGCGCCCCTCGTCTTCCCTGGTGACAGCGTTTTGGTAAAGAACTTTACCAGGAAAAGGTGGGACGAGCCGAGATTTAATGGCCCGTTCATCATAGAAGACTGCACCCCATCCGCCATCAAGATCCAGGGCAGAAGGGCATGGATCTTCATAAATGACATTAAACCCTACATAGGAGAAAGCCCTCCAGCTACATCTAACTGCGAAGAAATTACAGACAACGGGGAAGAACCTCAGCACGTGCAGACAAGATCCATGATGAGGAAGAAGGACGCATGAGCAGGGAAAATCAAGGCAAAGAACCTGGATGCAAGGTGTGGCATAGAACGGGACAGGTTCCACAAGCAAGGGGAAATAAAGACCTAACGAACACTCTGTACATCCCAGTTGCAGGGTAAAGAGAAGCACATCCTAAGCCACAACAAAATGGATAAAATGAGCGTTCAAAAGCATGACATACTCAATTAAGTACAAAGAATCAAGACTCTGATAGGCTGCAAATAAGACATTGCCTGAGAGTGCAACACAGTATCCTGAAGCAACCAGTGTGGAGACTTTGTTCACAGAACTTATGGTACTTTCCGGCAGAAGTCTCAAGTGGGATGTGCTAACCTATTTCCAATTCGTGGTGCTAGCATACCCATCACTCATAGGGAGAGGAGCCAGTGTCACAGACTTTATACAAGATCCGGCCAACAAGAAAATAATCTGGCAATTACTAACTGTCATCACAGAAGCCTTCATTGTACTATCAGAGTACGGTGATAAGGGTACATATGCTTCCACCACAGGTGATCATTGATGAACTTACATATACCCTATTTTTCCACATCATAGAGGAATGCCCAGGACTCGTCGGAGAACCATAGATACCGTAACCTTCATCAGAGATCCAAGAAACAACAAATTCCTAAACCAAGTGTGGTACAAATTAAATTACGTGGTTGCAAACCATGCAGCAGGAAAGTGTAAAAACTGTTCACGTCAAAAGAAAGGAGTGTGATCAGGCAAACAAGGCAGATGTCCCTGACTCCCGCAGATACCCAGCTAGCCCACAATGTCATGCTCAGACTAGTCACAGACTATCCTGAAATGGTAGGAAGGCCTGCAGATGTTGACGTCATCACCTTCCTTAGAGATCCGGCCAACGCCCCACACATGGGCACACTTCTCCATAGCATAATACTCCAAGTGGAACTGTCCAACTTCCAGCGAGAATTCCTAAGGAGATTCCAGTGAGACCTTTAGCCAAGGGACAGATCGAGGAGACAAAGACTGTTCATGCTGCAGACGGAAACACAAATGGCTCTCCACCCAGGTAAAAATTAACCTTAAATCCGCCTCTCTCATCTACAAATGTTTAAACAATAAAGCCCCTTGTTACCTAACAGAACGATTTATCAGATAAATCTCCATTAGACCAACAAGAACAGTCAGCCCCAACTGCCTTCTAGTGCCCAGATTTAAACTGTCCACCATTGGAGGGTCCAGCTTCCCAGTTAGGGCAGCTCAATTGTGGAACTCCCTACCTCTCGCACTTAGATCTGACCAAACGTTCTACAAATTCAGAAAAAACACAATAAAATAGCTTACTGAGAATGATATGTAACCCGCATTCTCCCCACGTACTTACTTAGTTTACCTTCATGTAATGTACCTGATATTGATTTGCCATTATGTAACGTCAGCTATTTGATGACCTGTTGTCTACATACCGTTTGCACATGTACTGCCTTACACTCATCCTGTTGAGCCTAAGAAAATTGTTTTTACCATGGTCTGTAAAATTGTAACTTCTGTAACTAAGCTGTAAGCTTTTCACATGCGCCCTGCTACCTCAGGGTCCGGCGCGCACAATAAATAAATAAACAAACAAACAAACAAACAAGAAAGGCCTGTGATCTAGAGGCTAGAAAATCAGAGCAAACGTCATTAACACCAGAAGACAGCCAATATGCATAATGTGTTTTCTTCCACCTCATTGAAAACTTTCCACAACTAGTGGGTAGACCCAGCAATGTTGACATACCCGCATTCCTCCGAGATCCAGCAAAAAACGCACAATTAAACAGGCTGCTGAGGGCTATCATAGCGCAAATAAGATGCAATTATGGACATCCACTGCTGAGGAGAGCCTTAAAAGGAGAAAATCCAAAATAGAACTTTGTCGTCATTGTTTCACCGTGGAGCAGATAGAGAAAAGAGACACTGTTCCACAACTTGTCCCCGAGAGACTGAACGAAAGGAGCAGACACAAGAACTTAGCCATCGTATTTTTCCTGTTCTTCATCCTTCTCATTTTTTCTATTTTTTCATATATTGACTTCTGCTTTTATTTTTGTTCCAGTTGAACAACATCTGATTTTTGCGATTTTGACTCGGTTTCTATTTTTCCACATGTTCATTTTTATTTCTATTTTTGTTCCTATTTTTATAACTTTATTTTTGTACGATTAGCTCATTTTTTCTATTTTTGCCACACGTTCACTTTTATTTTTATTTTATTTTTATTTTTTTATTTTTCCAGCATTCCATTTTTTTGCAATTTGTAGCAGTCTTTTCAGTTCTTCTTTCACATTGAACTGTCACCAGCATGTCTTCAGGACCAAGGCAAATTCGAGGCATCCACTGGGACCTCACCTACTTTAGATACGCATGAATAAATGTGATGTATCAGAACTGCTCGCCTAACCCTTTTCCTTAGTCTAGCACAGCAACTGTACTGAGAACCCAGAGACTACTGTCGTCACTCTCGTGAGGGGGCCATTGGAGAAGCACTTGTCCCTCTAATAGTAATGAACTCATTCAAAATGGGGGCCCAGAACAGTAAGTTGGTTTTACCCCCAACAGAATGGCGCCCCCGCTTTCCTGGAAGAAAATGCTGCAAACTTTCACTCAGAACGATTATGTGCATATGTACAGTGATCATTATTGTATTTCTATTATTAACAATCAGAACTGCTTTCTTTATTGGTGCACAAAGTGTCCCCCTATCAGTACACCCACTGGATAATGAACGTCAGGGGTCTACAAAAGCACGCTGACCCTATATAGTGATTCCGGTTCCAAGAAAAGCTAATGATGAAGCAAATGTCTTACATTTGAATGTAATTAGCAATGATACGTATACACATGAGGTGATGAATGAGAGAATGATAATGTAGCGCTGGCCACGGCACGCACCCACACACAGAATACACATAAACAAGGGTAAGTGTCAATGGCTACAAGGCCTCCAACGAAGGCAGCAGAGAAGGAGAAACTGCCTACCGAACATCCAAGTCCAGAGAATAGTGGAGATAACCAAGAAAAGCCAAGTGAATAACCAAAGATGGAGGAAATAGCAAAATCCCTTGAAAGAACAGAAGTGGCCATGAAAGAACTCACAGAGAAGACACACATGCTAATAGAGTATTTGTTCCCATTCATAGTCTAAGCAAAGTAGCTGCACAAGGAGTTGAAAAAAGGAACAAACCGCAGGCCTACAACACAGCCACAGGTTGGGAGGTTTATGAACCAATGGTGGTTACGGGAAGTTTATGGCAGACTACAAAAGGGAAGGAAAGGAAGTACAAATCCTCCTCCTACCACAGCGATGCAGTCGAGGCAGCCTGCTCCATCGAGATACCTGGAGTGGAAAAGCAGCACAGATGCATTCGGAGACGTAGTCATAGAAAACTACAGAAGAATGCTGAGAATAAAGAAAAGCCCTCCTGAAGATAACAATGGACTTAATGACTACCTAGACAGCACAGCCCATCTCGGAAACAACATATGGTACCAACACATGAAGGAAGTAGGACCAGGGAAGTCAGAAGGAGAATGCTTCATCTGTGCACTCCTACCATACAGCATGGGAAAGTACAAGATCTTTGTGGCTGTAGAAATTGATGTCCCTACAGCACACTGTATGTCACATGTAGCAATGTGCAACACCAGAGGACAATTTATAGGAAGAGATGCCTCATTGATATGGACCAACGAAAAGAATCACCCAGATGAAGATGGCTATGTCCAGGACATTAAAACAAGAAACCGAGCGCACACCAGAAATCATGTGATCAGGTACGAGAAGCCTATCACCAAAGGATCAGGGATAAAATGGGAAGTTAACCCGAGACTGAACGTTCGAGGGAAGTCTGCAGAAGAGGCTCAAACCTGGAAGAACAGAGGCCAGATGCAGTGTCTCCCCAGATGGATGGGAAGACGGAGTAGTAATCTGCCGAGCGTGGATAGTCCTTGGAGCCTGCAAGGAAGCAATAGAGAATTCGCAGAGGTTATGCAAACCTCTGTGGCCATAGCTAGTAAAGTTGCTAACATGGGTCGAAGATAGAGGGGGACCCCTAGAAATAGTACCACTGGAGAGCCCGAAACTATGTTTCAGAAACAATGGCACAAGGAAGATGGGAGAGAATCAAAACTGCGGACGAATCTTTGAAGCTCCAGGAATGATACAAGGAACCTCAGTAATTATGGATCATTACTTGGCGAGTGGATCCAAGGCATACATAAGGCTTCCGAAAAACTGGGGAGGCATATGCACACTAGTGAACATCCACATTCCAGCACTAGTGATCCCTAAGAATGACCTGAAGTAGGACAGTTTCCCTAAAGCAGATGCTCATCTAAGAAGAAGGAGATCTGTAGAACTGGTATCCAGGATGAAGAGGGAAAACTACTTTTCTCCCAAATCAGAAGAGGCATTCCTTGCAATCCCATACGAACACAGGCTGTTCAGCCTCACCTCAACAGTATTCACAACACTACTCCTGCCCCACATCCAAGTTGGAGTGAATGCTAAATGGTTGCAGATAACCAGATGGGAGTTATTGCAGACCATCACTACCACTATAAAAGGATTCAACACAATCAAGGAAGAGCTGAGAGCAATAAGACTGATGACCCTCCAAAACAGATATGTGCTTTACATGATCACAGCGATGGATGGAGGTGTTCGCGCAAAAATCGGAGAATCATGTTGCACATTTGTACCATCACACGATGAAGAAAACAGAACCCTAACAGAGGCCATAAGCATGCTGACAAGCCTGAAAAAACAGATGATCAATTAAAGTGACGAAGTAGACAATGACAGCTGGTTAGGAGACCTATTCCCATGGGTCCCACAATGGATGGCAGATATATTCAAGTTTATGGGAGCTCTACTAGCAATGGTATTGCTAGGATTCTGTGTTATCAAGATAATCATTACAGAGTGCCAGAAAACTGCAAAAAAAGCCATAGGGATGAAAATAATGATTGATGTCGAACCAGGATGGAAACCCAGAGACTTGACTGATGAAGAAATAAGAGACTTTGTGAAAGCCAGCAAATTTGCGCCAGAGGGAACAAAGTTCACATACCCTAAGAAACGAAGAAGGCATGAAGGATAATGGATCTATTACAGTCCAAACGGACAATGCCAGCTAATGACATGGAACAAAGACGAACATGTGAAGACAGCAGGGAGTTTGAAGGGAGTGATAAAAATATGGACTCCAAAGGCTCACACATTCACACCATCATGTACCAACGCAGAGGATGATGAGCATGACACTGAAAAAGCAAAAGAAATAAATGCAAAGGATATTGCAGAAGTGGTCAATGAACCGATCAGAGGGGGGAGTATAGAGGAGGTCCCAGAGATGGCCTGCACCCCTCCCCTCATTCCGAGGTACCAGGAACATGCCTGCAAAGGTATGTGATGTATGAAGAGCAAATGAACCTACAAAGTGCTGCACTGGGACTCTGCCCAGTATACATCAGAAGATCCATACCGGTTGAAGCACCCATAACCAGACAACCCTGGGCAGCACGGTACCCTATCAGACAGCCATACCAGCCGCAGATACAAAATAAGGAGTACCTACACATGGTCCACGAAGAGACCCCAAAAGCCTTAATGGAAGGCCAGTGGAAATGACACAAGGGCCTGAACAGATCCGTGAATGAACAAAATCAGCTATCGAAGATAACACGCCAGTGCAAGTAACTACGAAATTGAATGGAATAGGCACAGAGAGGAGACAATGTTACAACGTGAGGAAACAGTGTTACGAGACAAGATGGAAGCAACCGTCCTATTAAACGTGTGTAAATAGGCTTGAAACGCAAGATGCTAAGAAATCGATACTGCTTGCAATGCTTAGTAGAAGATAGAGTGGCAAGCGCCAACCATATATTTGCCTCAATAAGGCACATTATACAAGTGCGACACCATTTTGTAAAAGCAGAAAGGTACCCAGGCGGCCGGAGGCCTGATAGGCCAAGTTTCGAAACCCAGCCAAAGGCAAGAAAAGGAGAGGAATCGAAACTCAACAAAGAGCGGCTCATGCCTAGGAAATCGAGGTCAACCAGAGAAGGGAGGAGAGCGTCAGCTCACAAGACTCCAACTTCAGAGCATACCAGCTTGCCTCATGAAGGTCAAGGTAAGGGGGGCCCATGCAGGTGGCTAGGCCAACACAGAATTAAATGCACTAAAAGCTGGAAACTGAAGCAGATTCATGGTGAACTAACACGTGACCAGCCAGGTGCGAAGAAGTACCATCGCCTGATGTCATCCAAGACCCGAGGATGCCATAACTTTTCCCAATAAGAGACTACAGTTTCGAGGCCATCCTTAGCCAACTAATTGACACGTCGCCATAAAACACTGATTGATGGAATGGAGGCAGGGTGAAACTTGGGACACCAGGCACAGGGGTGTCCATTCTGCATGCTGCTAATTAAAAGTGGAAATTTATGTCTAGGGGTGTAACCTGCCCAATCACAATAGACCAAGTTATCTGGAGTCCTTTAGATATTGTAACCAATAGGACGTCGTAGTTGTAGTGACGTCTGTCATGCGTGATGTAGAGGGATGGGCGTAGACGCCCACCCGATAAGAGTTATCCAATCCGCATGCCCTTTTATCATATACAGATATAACACCTATACTTAAGTTACTTTTCATAACCAATTATATTGCATGATGATTTTTTATAGAAATTAGAGGTCAGTAATGATGATTTTTGCCTATAAGAAGTGCTGTCCGACTGAAGTTCGAGGAAGTCAGAGCGAGACAGGTGATGGCATTACAGCTGATTCCCATTTGTTTCCCTGTTTGATGTACTTGTCATTAAACGGACTTCCCTTTGCCAAACTATTGAGTCCTCGTTATTGAGTCGTGTCAGAGTAAGTGAATCCTGCACCCCCTGTCCTCACATGGTGCAGGTATCTTGTCTTACAAGTTCTAGAGGGTGAATGCTGACCAATGGGCCCGTCAGCGAATTCCTCTCCTCGTGAACAATCCCTATTTGGATTTGTTTACTCAGTCGCAGACACTTTGATCCCTTTGTGCTTAACTTTTGGGAAGTCTGAAGTCTTTTCTTCAAGGTGTAATCAGAGAGACTGTGACTCTTTTCACTTTCCTCAACCAGAACTGCACTAGCCAGTGTGCGTCCTTATGTCATCAGGTTGTGATTCCCTCTGTTTATCTAATGGCCCTGACGATTCTCGCATAGCCTCTAGGCAACAATAGAGCTCGTCTCCTCTCGTCAGCTCATCAAAGTAGAACCAAACTGGTATAGAAGGAGAGGAACATGGGTGGGGGCCATGCTTAAGAATATTTATTGCCACGTTCTGACTACCCTCTAACCTAATTTGCGTTTTGTTTGTTTCAACTACCTGTAGAGCCATGTGGTTACTATTCCTCCAAACCGTTCTTTCCCCTACTTTCATTGAATAATCCCTGTTTATGTTTTCAGCACTGATGAGGATGGGTGCTCTGTCAGGGCAAATAGCTGTTCCTTTAGCAGATTGAGGAGCTTTCGGTGCGTTATCTGGCCATCATGGAACAACTGTCCATACCAGTAGCAGCAATTACCCAGGCACTGCATTGCATTGCATGCCGACATGAGGAATCTGCAGGCAGGGGGCACAGGTTTAACTTCCCCACCATCCGAACATCCTGTATTCCTGACTCCTTCTACCATTCAGGCAATTCTGGCCACCATAGGTTTTTCGGTGCCTGTAATGTGAATGCCCTGTTCTTTTGGCCCTTTTTTATTGGCTCCCCCCAGAGAGCTGTAGTGAGACTTCCAAAGATTACCTGACTTTTTTTAACCAGTGTAAGCTGCACTATCATTGTCGTCGGCCGAATGCATTCCCAAATTCAGCTTCTAAGGCCACCTTCTTTTTGACATGTCCACAAGGATTGACAGTTGATTGGGTGAATCGGCTGTTGGAAATCACAAGAGTCCGATTTGCGGCTGGACCTCAACAAGGAGAGAGGGGTCTTTTTTTGTATATATTTCCAAGTTTAACCAGCTTCCTGCCTCCAACGCCTGACCTGAAGCTAAAACTAGTGGTATTCTATAAAGACCTCTATGAAGGATTGATGCACCTTGTTAGTGGCATCCTCACTACTCACCGCTTTATTTTTTTTTGGGTCCTTCAAGAGGACTCTAGATGCTTGAATAGAATGGAAAAGCAACAGTCTGAGTATCACACAGTTTTGGCCAATCTTCCATTGGAGGCAGTAGAGCCCCAGAAACAGCTAGGACAGGACCCCACTCCCAAACCTATGCAAATTGGGGATTGGGGGGCTTGAAGGCCCTTTAGCCTCAGAGAAACATGAAAGGCGTCAAACTACGGGGCTATGCATAAATTGCCAAAAGGCAGAATATTTCATGTGGGAAAATCCTAAAAGATCCTGCAAACCATTGGGAAACCCCAGTGCTCATATCTAAAGGGAACATAGTTAATAAATACCATGACTGTTGATTCCTTTCCTCTTGCCAACACCCTTCAACCATCAGTCCCTCACTTAAGAATGTAATTGAAACGACTGCCATCATTGACCAGGTGCACCTGAGAATCTACATGAACACATTGTTAGTGTGATCCTGGCACATTCCCATTAGAAACAGGCTTGAGTCCGTACGGATAAAACTGTGGGAAGGTTCTTCAATGTCTTGAGGTCCGGTATGCATGAACATAGATGATGACTTTATGACATGTCAAGAAGGCCACTCTGAGGTAATTGCTTTTGTTCCAATTGACGCCGCTTTATTGGGCATCATCTTATGAATCCCCTATCCGGCCATGCAATTGTCTGGATCTAGAGTATAAGGTCTGTGTTGATACCTTGCATATGTGACTTCTGGACACTTAGGTTGCACTTGTCCCACATTCATGGATATCACTGCCTCTTATTTGGCTCATCACCTGTCGTGATGACCTCAACTTTCCGTTCGTCTTATTCAGCTTGGAGGGAGGTTTTCAGTAAGGCTAAAGTGGTGGTTATGCCACCACACAGGGTATACAACTGTCCCTGTGATCTGATTCCCGAGGCAAAAATACATAATGGGAGTATTTATACACTAATGGAAAAACAGGATGATTGTTTATGGAAATACATACAATATTTCCTAAAAAATGCCTCATTTACAATTATCAGTCCCTTGCTACACCTCTGTTGTTTATTGTGGCCAAGGAGGAAACAGAGAAGCTGAGACCGTGCATAGACTATTGAGCACTGAACAATAACACCATAATAAAAAAATACCCTCTTCTGCTAATATCAGTTTTGTTGAAGCAAGTGCATAGGGCTTGAATAGACACCAAACTACATCTGAGATGTACACGCAATCTAGTGTGAATATTGACCAGGGACAAGCAGAAAATTGCTTTCAGAATACTTCACGGTTTATATGAATACCAAGTAATGCCGTTTGGGCTCTGAAATGCTCCGGCGATATTTCAGCAATTTGTTAATGATGTGTTTCGAGAAGCCTGGACCAGTTTCTTGTGAGTTACTTGCATGCTATACTCATCTACTCTACAACTTTACCCACCCATGAGCGATATATGGCTTCTTTGCGCTATACATGCTCAGACCAAAAAACCTTTTGGCATTCATTGTTTTAACCCCAGACAAGCACTGCCACCATTTTTTGTGGCATGTGATTTCATCCTGACCCTCCAATCCTGGAAAGTGCATACCAAGGTCAATGCCTTGTCTCGCTTGCAGGGATGGTAGACATTCAGATTATACCTTCCAAACGCCTCCTGCGTGTTCGTTCTGGTCCGTTTCTGAGTTTTTTCAGAAGAGGATTTTATAGGGGGTCCTGCACTCACATTCAGGCATGGTTTCCCATTCATGCATAATTTCTTGAGAGTACTCACTATGCAGGATCAAGCCTTGTTTTGCTGTTACAATAATAAATTGGCCGATCGTTTAGAACCCCATAAGAACCTTACTCTAGTAACGAGGTGCAAATAACCAAATCTTAACAACGAAGTCCGCAGGTTTCTGAAGACCTATTCTGTGTGCGAATAAGCAAAATCTCAGCATGGTTGACCAGCAAGGCTTCTACAAAGTGTGCCTGTTCCTGCAGCCCCATGACATAATATTAGCCTGGATTCTATCGTGGAACTACCCAAGGACCAGAGTCATATCACTATATTGGTGTTGGTGGACTCTCTTACCAAAATGGGACAGTTTATATCAGGCTCCGGATTGCCAATGGTCGCTAAAACCACCATGATGTCGTTCCAGCATATCTTTTGCATGCACAGACTTCCTTCCATAATTCTCGTTGACAGAGTCCCACAGTTCAACTCTCGTTTTTTGCATGGGTTCACTGGCCTATTGTGCATTGAGGTCTGACTGTCATCTGCTTGACATCCCCAATCAGATGGGCAGACTGAGTGGATGACCTGCATGTTGCAGTAGTAACAGTAGTAGTCCAGTCGTATTGCCTAGAGCAGCAGCCTCACTGGGTGGCTGTCTTACCATCAGCTGAGTTTGAGTATAGGAATAGCCTGCACAGTTTCACAGGCACGTCACTGTTCTATGCATTATATAGAAAACACCCGCATGTGCTGTTGATCCCAGTTCCCCATCCCTCAGTGGTTCCTACCACCACAAACACGGTCGGGAGTCTGAATAATTACCCAGTACTATGTCCAAGTCAGGGAACACCTTTGGGCAGCAGAAGAGGCCTTTAAAACTCAAGCAGACGTCGAGGCAAGCCACGAGTGTGACTTCAGGGGTCAGTGAACATGTGTGACTATCCACAAGTTTCCTTCACCTACACAGAGTTTGCAAGATACTACCACAGTATGTTGGGCCTCCTAGCCTCAGAAAAGGCATTAATCCGAGCACTTTGTTGGTTCAAGAACTGGCAGAGGGGCAGGTGCTTCTGGTTTTTCAAATATGTTGCATGCTTGCCAGAGTCATGATTGCCTTCAAAACCCCCTCCCCACCAATTTCCTGGTACGGAGATGTTATGAGTACTGAGTAAGGAGAATTCAGAATCCATGCTGATTGCATGGAAAGCTACAGTATCTTGTCAATTGGAAGGGCCAGACGACTGGTCTTGGTAACCAGAGCTCGACTGTACATGCCCCAGACCCAGTCGCTTGCTTACATTCCCTCCACCGGGATCACCCAAAGCATAGTCTGGGCTCGCAGGGAGGAGACTGTCAAGAAAATGGTGATACGTGCATGACTCACTCCTTTTGGGGTACGCCCTTCAATCACAAGTCGATGAAAATGGCGATTAGTTCGACAGTGTAACAACGGTCTACTGAGTACAAGTCCCAGAGGTCCGTCTATGTCAGGAACGTAGGTCGTTATATTGGGAGTGCAACGTCGCACAAGGCCCCTCAACAGACCTTCTCCTGTTTTCTCTGTAGCTGAAACATCACACAACTTCCTGTTCCTATTTTTGGTTTTCCTTGCCACAGCCTGCTGTATTCCTTCTCCCTCCCGTCCCATACTGTCACAGTCTTTTTACCTTATCCTGCACTTTGTCACCACGTCTTTTGGACTGATATATGTTTACATGGACTCTGCCTGCTGTTCTTGGATTTTAACATTGTTCACTCCCTGTACCGATTACTTGCTTAAAACATATCGCTCTGAACTTTGCCTGAGTTTGGTCAGCCTGCCTATTTGAATTTGTTTACTCGGCTGCGGTCTCTTTGGTCCCTTTGGCCCTCATTCCGAGTAGGGCGGTAAGGGATACCGGGCACCGATAAGGAGACCGGTTCCGGTAATCTGTTACCGCCCTACTACGAGGTCCCTTAGCGGGCCCCTTCCTTAACGCCTGGTCTGACCAGGTGTTATGGATGGGACCCGTTAAGGGACCTGGGTGCAAATAACAGGCTTGGCATACGCCGCCCCGTTATTTGTGCACTCCCCATTCCCATTGATCGCTATGGGGGCTCAAATGGGAATGGGGATTGGTTTGGTGAATGGGGATTTACCGGTCCTGCCAAAGTCCCCATTGAACCAAACCGGACACGGTACCGTTATTGGTGGCAGTCATGGCGCAAATAGCGCCATGACTACCACCAACCTCGGAATGAGGGCCTTTGTCTACTTGTGGGAACTGTAAAGACTTTTCCTCTACACAGAATCAGGGAGGTTGTGACTCTTTTCACTTAACTCAATGAGCCCGGCACTCACCTGTCTGCGTCGTTATGTCGTCAAGTTGTGGATTCCCTCTCCTCATCTAATGGCCCAAGGACTCTCGGCTAGACTCTATGAAACATGGTTCATGGCCTCTCCATGTCAACTCATCATAGAGATAGAGAGGGACAGGATGAGACATCGAGAGGGAGCCTTGAAAATAAAATAAAGATATAGTGTCCCTTGCCACACTTCCCACTCACCTTCGTGTGTGATTCGTCTTGTTCCAGCTACCTGGGGAGGCATCTGGTTACAATTCCTCCCTAATTCTCTTACTCCTAATAATGCTGAATCAGCCTTCTTTAGGTGTTCAGTCCTGTGCGGCTTGAGGTCCACGAGGGCAAGCAGCCCAGCCCAGTACCTGTTTCTCTGATAGTGGGGTAGGTTTTAGGGCTATGGTGAAGACTTCGGTGTTGAGAAGAGAAAGACATTTATTGATTTTCAGAAGACAAGATGATCAAATAATATGTACGTTAAAAAAAACGAATTCAAAAACTCGAAGTACAAAATTGTGAAGCCCACTTGGTCGCATTTTGTAATTCGAGCTTTTTGTATTTAAGTTGTTTGTCCCCCGCTGGGCATGTAATGTATGCGGGGGACACCCCCTCAACCCCGGAGCCCATAATACTGAACTAGGGAAGCGGGTGACACCCCCGCAATCCCCAGTCCCCTTATTTGGTGTTGTGGTATTCGATTTATTATGTCAATGTTAATGTTAAAGGATATTTGTACCTGCGCTCTGGCGGCTCTGAAAAATGGATAGGGGTGTGAGTTAGTGGGAATAGGCTGGAAAAGTGCAAGAGAGCAGTGATGTGCTGTTGGCGGCCTCAGCCCGGTGGGTCCGTTGGCTGGGACTGGGGTGTTTTGCGGCCGGTAGTCATTGTGTACTGTTGTGCAAGTCTATGTGTGTTTTGTTTTGTTGCTGCAGTGTAGTGAAGTTTGTGCGGATTGTTGTGCTGTAGGCTTGTCGTTGTGTTAGGTTAGAGTTTGAGGGGTGTATGCAGAGGGGTGAAATTGTTAGTGGATTGGTTAATTGGCATTGCTGTCCTGAAGTGAGGCGCTGAATTATTCTCTCCAGGCGGGCTGTGGGTGCATTTCTGCGTCTCTGTCCTGATCTGGCCCGTTTGATACTGACAGTCCCTTTCACACATGGCCTCCACTCCCATTCATAACCTTACCCAAGCTCGGCCTCGGCCACCTACCTGACACCTGTTTGTATGTGGGGCAGGCATGCATATGTGCGTCCTTTCAAATCTGGCCCAGAGAGCATTCCCAATTTAGTTGGATGTGCGGCATTGACTAGTCAAGGCTATTCCATCCATATGTGGCGTGTGGTGGCATTCATCATCTCATTCAGTTGTTTTTGCAGACTATCGTTCCCAGCCCTTTCGCAGCGTGGCACATGCCAGAGCTTGCATTACGTCCAGGAGCGGTACCTGCCTTCATTCAAAACTCATACGGTCAGTGTCAATGCTTATGTTAACAACTTAGTTCAAGTGTGGTAAGTGCTAACATTCACACAACTCTATACAAGTATGATACCTTGTAGCAATTATGGGGCGGGTGAGGTTATTGCCTTGAGTTGGCTAGGGATGCTGATTCTGTCCTTATGGTTGTTGCTTGTCTTCTATTTTACTTAGCGTTGTCTCTCCTGTTGTGGTAAGAGTTTCTCTGGTCGGTTCTAAGTGTTGTCAGTGTCCTCTTAAATGTAGTCATCCTTTTCTTTGTGTTTCCCCTTTTGGATGTTTCGGTTTTTTTCAGTTTGAATCTGTGGTGTTGAAGAGCCATGTTTTTAGTAATTTTCTGAATTGTAGGTGATCTTTGGTGTTTCTTATATCTTTTAGGATGTTGTTCCAGGTTTATGCGGCTAAGTGGGAGAAGGAGGAGCCTCCAAGTTTTTTCTTAAGGTATGGTTTTTGTTCCAGGCGGATTTTGTTGCTTCATCGGAGGAGTCTTGTTGGCTTGTAAATTGCTATTTTCTTTTGTAGGAATTGAGCTCCATGTCCGCTGATTGCCCTGTGTGTTATGCACATAGTTTTGAAGGTGATGCAATATTTGACTGGGAGCCAGTGCAGTGTTTTTAGGGCTGGAGTGATGTGGTCTCGTCAGGATAGTTTGTAGTTTTAGTTTCTTCAGGAGGTATTCTGGTATTCCGAGGTAGAGCCTATTTGCATAGTTGATTCTTGACATGATGAGGGCGACAATTGTGAGTGTTTTGTGGGTGAAGGAGAGGAATGGTAGTGTGGAGGGGGAAGAAGCCTTTCTTGATGATTACATTTATTTGTGCTTCTAAGGTTAGGGTGTTGTCCATCAGGACTCCCAGATTTTTTACTACCTTTGATAGTGTTGGTGCAGTTCCCATTTCCGTTGGCCATGGAATTTAGGTGTTGTTCTCTTGGTTTTTGGATATAATCATGATTTCTGTCTTTCCTGGGTTGATTTTCAGGTTGTTGGCATTCATCTAGTTAAAGACTTATTTTAGACACTCGATTAGGGTTGAGTGATCAGCTTGAGTGTCTTCGATTTTGTAGATGATTTGAGTGTCATCTGTGTATTTGTAGCATGAAATGTATTTTTTGAAGATTCTGATTACTGGAGTCTGGTAGATGTTGAAGTACAGTGGTGATAGTGAGGACCCTTGTGGTACTACACAGTCGTTAACTCATAGGGTGGATTTGAAGGGTTTTATCCATATGGTTTCTGTTCTGTCTGCTAGGAATGAGCTAGTCCAGCATAGTGCCATGTCCGTTATGCCTATGTCTTCTAGTCTTTTGGTTAGGGTGTCGTGGCCAACTGTGTTGAAGGCTGCAGAGATGTCAAGCAAAAGCCGGGCTGCGTTCGTTTTTCGGTCGTCCCAGATGGATAGTAGTGCTATTTCTGTTCCTCTTGCAGGTCTGTAACCGACTTGTGCTTGGTCTAGCAGGTGGTGTTTTTCTACGTGTTCTTGGGTTAGTTTGTATACGTATGTTTCAAGGAGTTTTGCTGGGTAGGGAATGTTTGAAATTGGCCTGTAGTTTGAGAGGTCTTCTACGTCGCCACTTGTCTTTTTTAAAAGCGGTTTGATATATGCTAATTTGAAGGCTCTTGGTACAGTTCCTGTTGCTAGTGAGAGATTTAGGAGGTTTCTGTAATGTTCTGATGGCATTTCTTGTGCAAGGATTGATTTGCAGATGTCAGGGGGGCAGGGATCCATGGGTGATCCTGCTTTCTTGCTGTGTTTTACCAACAAGATGAATACCTCTGCTGATATTTCAGGAACGTTTTGGGGTTTGTGGTGTGGCTCTGTGCTAGGTCTGGACTGTAGAATGTTGTGGTTGGTTGGTCTGCTTTGTAGGATTTGTCAGATGTTGTTGATTTTGTTCTTGAAGTGGTCTGCCAGGTCGTTGCAAAGTTTCTCTGAGGGGGTTGGGGTGATGTTGCAGCCTAGTGGGTTTCTTATTTCTTTAATGATGTTGAAAATTTCTTTTTGTGCGTTGGTGGCATTGGTGATTCTGTCATCATAATGCCTTCTCTTCGCCTTTTGTATTTCCTTCTTGTATGCGTGGATGTGTTTCTTGAACAGTATTTTTTTGTCGGGGCTGTATTCTTTCCTCCATTCCAGTTCCATCTTCTTGTTGTCTTTTGTTGACGGTGCTTAGTAGTGGGGTGAACCATTTTGCCACTGTTCTTTTTTTGATGCAGTGAATGGTTTTTCTGGGGCGATCTTATCAATTGTATCAGCAATCCATTTGTGTAGTAGCTCCGGTTTACCGTCTAGGCTTTCCCGCTTTCCCGTCTATTATGCCAGGCCAAATGCACACTAATTGTGCATTTAGTCTTTTTTTTGATTTTCTGGGGTAAACCTGATCAAATATACCGTGAATTGAATTGCAAGACAAACGAGGATTACATCTGCATCACTGGCACAGAAAATTCCTGTCCTGACCTCCTTTCCTTCCACAAGAAATCTCTTCTTGCTGTCCCCTCTGCTTAAGACTCTGCTAGAATCTTAAATTACACCAAGCTAGGCTCTACCGATATTGAGGAAAGCTAAATCTCTTGGCATTTATCTCAATACCGAGATGAATATGAATGCTCAGACCTCAGCCACTGTTAGTTCTTGTCATTACTACCTCCAGCTGCTTGGTCAGATAAAACCATTCCTCTATGACTTGAACACAGCTGCTGAGGCTGGGGCTATCATTGGGACTGAGTTAGATTATGACAATGCTCTGCTTGTGGGGGCACCGGCATATGAGATCGATAGGCTCCAGATGGTGCAGAACACCGCTGCTCGGATTGTGGCTAATGTTGGCCGAAGATCCTACATCTCTCAAACATTGAAAAGTCTTGATTGGCTGCAAGTTGTGCAGCGGATCACATTTAAAGCTATGAGCGTTATAAACACAAATGTATGTATGGTGAAGCTCCTACGTATCTTAAAGCAAGACTGGGGTTACATAAACCATCTTGCAGCAACTGTTCACCAATAAACATTTCAAGCACAGGAGTGCGGGCGGTAGATCTTTTAAGCTTCTTGCTCCAACTCTGTGAATATGTTACCATTGTGTTTGCGGCTTGATCCCACTCTGGTGTCCTTTAGGAAAAATCAGAAATATGTTTTCTTTATAGAATCGTTCACTTAGTTGTTATGTTCTTGTTGAGTCTGATTTCTTGGTTGCTGGGCTAGTTTTCTTGTCTTTTGTTAGTCATGTTATTGTCTCTTTTTGTTATAGCACTTTGACCCAAAATCAATCAAAATAAAAATACTCCCCACTCCCATCTGAGCAAGCTCTCCTCCACCCCATGCTCCACACCCTGCTGCTTTCACTCCTTATGACAACTTTGTATCTTAACTCTTCTAAACAATTCTAAAATAATAAACATCTTTGTCGCCCTACAAAATCTGCTGCTCCGGCCTTTTCTATCCTTCATACTTACCCTGCCACATCAGAAAAATGGACACCCATCTTCCGGACTGTCATTTCATCCTGTGCCCCCAAATACCTGTTTCCATTGCAGATGATTATGGAACTGGCACCCCTTAACTCCTACATGCTTTCTCCTCTTTTGAGCTCATCACTCAGTTTTGGGACTGTGACATTCAAGATAGAAGGAGTACAAGGGAGAGCAAAGGCTTCTGTGTGCTATGTCCAAACGTGTACCGCACCTTGGCTCAGCTCGGAATCGTTACAGTCATGAAGGAGAAACAGTAATACATAAAATATTATACCTCCTTTGCCTGGTCGCCACGGTTGCCTCGTCAGAGTTGTGAATCAGCAGCAGGAGCATCAAAACAAGAACATTTTGGTAAGTGTTCGAATAAAAGGATTGTCCAAGCAAGAGTCTATACCACATACACTCTTTACTCAAACACAAACACCAATCAAAAAACTAAGGGCCCAATTCATATATTTGCGGACACAAACCCTGATTCATGGAACCGTGCAAAGTCCGGGCAAAGTCATTTTGTACCGCAAACATGACTATGCACTGACTTTGCCCGGACTTTGCACTAAAGAAATACACTTTGCACGCTTCCATGAATCAGGGTTTGTTTCGGCAGTGCAAAGTCACTTTTCAGCAGTGCAAATTCACTTTGAACCAGTCAAATATTCCATGAATCGGCCCTAAAACTCACTGCTGTAACGCAAAATGATCCGAATTATTTATATTGCAGGAGTTTAAAAATGACACAGTGGTTACTTTTAAATGTCTTTGGTAAGGTAGGGAAAGGGGTTTTAGCCAGTAAATAGGTCCCAAGGTAAAGGCCAGGGGGCAGGGTCACTAGGATCCTTATTCCACAAATTCACTACCTTAGTCTCTCAGAAGGCTTGGCAGTATCAAGAAATACCGTCTACAAAGAAACCTATTCTATCCTTTGCATCGCCCAATTCCCTTTCTCGAAGGCTTACATTCTTATATGATATTTTCATGAATTTGGTGTCAGAGCCACCAACTCCGTGAACATAGGGACATTGCTAAAGTAAAGCCCAAACTATATATCATTATAAGATAGCTATTGTGATTCAGGAGGGGACACAATTAAACAGCCAAAATGAAATGTGATGATATATTGCCATTCCCCCACCCTGACTTTCCACTTTGGGCTGCAAATGAAAGAGATGTCTGCTGTAGGCTTCTGCCTTTGAAGCTGCTCCCACAACTCAAGGGCCCAGTTACACCCAGGAAACCTATTGCACTCTTGGTAAGCATTCTGACACTGCTAACATTTGTAGAGAGACTGGTCTCTCCAGGACTGGGCTCTTCAGGGGTTAGGGCTGGGAAGCAGCGGGACAAAGGGGAATCCTTCAAAGATGATCATTGCCAAAGGGGACCCTTTGATGTGGGACAGACAGGAATGAGGGACGGTCTAGGTACACAGAGAGACCAGAATGCACCAGGAAGAAGATTTTGTCAATCTGTGTTCTTACTGTACATCACTTCTTAAACCCCAATGACTTCTGGGAAATCAAAGACTCTGGGAATGACACAGATTGGGCTTTAACAGAAGGGTTGAAAAGGAGGGTAGGGTCTTACCATACACGGGGATGAATCCCCCCAATTGGAGAATCTTCTTTCAGACTCATCTTGGGCCAGAGAAGAATCAAGTAGAACTCTTGTTGGGGTTACAGCTGCTCAAGGTCCTTTGCTTAGGGTGAAGACAAGAATTCCAGGAGAGCTGGCGGCTCTCTCCCTAACCAATTCTTGGGTATAAGAGAAGCGAATTCTGGAAGAAAAGCTGCCCTGCCAATGAAGATTGCTAGCACCCATGAAGCAGTGCCCAGGACTGTGCCCAAGACACTGTAAGCATCCCAGAGGAATTTCCTATGGCTCCGAAATGACGGGCCAGTATTATTTTTATTCCAGTGGCCCGGTGAAAGGACCCAGAGTGCGCAGTAATTGATCAGTGCCAGTTGTAGAACCAAGCATTTCCTGATTCGAGCCACATCTCGCCAATTGAGCTGACATTGAGCTAGCACCGAGATGCTGACACAAACCGACTTTCCCATCGCCTGTCCTACAAGCTACGCTTTGCCGCGTTGAGCCGCCAAGAGAATCCAGTCGAGCCCTGAAGTGGACGCCATTCACTGCTTTTCCTATCCATAGAAGGTCGACTTTCCCCATTGCCCCAACAGGTCCAAGTCACCTGTTGTTTCAACTTTACGTCACCCATCGAGCTATCAAGCCACACAGCTGCTGCATTAGTAGTAGTGCTGGGAGGAGCATGGCGGTTAGGAACCATCTCTCTGCCCTGTGCTATTGGTCGGCAATAGTAATTTCGTCACAGGAGTACTTGCAGTTGTTCACATTATAAATGCAGTACTACAACAGCCAGAATATGAAATGAGCCTACATGCAGGACTGGATGCTTATTTCTGAACTGATATCTGACAGCTTAAAATGTCTGCAAACTGCCCTATAAGTTGTTCTACTTTTAAGATATAAAGACGAGCCCAGAAGAGCTTGTACAATAAAGGAAGCTTTTTTTAAAACATTGTTTGTGGCCCGGTTTGCAACTTGTTGCTATGTATGAATGATGAAAAGATATGTGTATTGCCACAAAACACGCCCTCTTTGTGTGCATTTATCAAGTAAGTATAATGGTCTGGTCAGCATTCCAAAGTTTACATGTAAAAATCAGGTTTGCTTTGTGATTTAATTTACTTTGCAAGCCGCAGATTGAAGCCCCATCTTGTGGCTCTGAAACGCGCGTGTCTCATTTGGGGTACTCATTACAACCATTATTACTTAATAGATGCTGCACCTGGCCAGAGAATATTCTCCCTTGCACACTGTATTCATTACCGGCTTGGGAGGATAGCTCAGCGGCAACAAGCTCGCCTTGGAAACAAGACGACACGGAGTAACACAGGTTCGAATGCTCTTATGAGAGCAAGTGTTTGCAGCTTGAGCGATGCTGCAAGGGTGGGTTTAGGACATCATATGACGGCTGTGCAGGGCGCCTCAGGGCATCCACCCCAAGATTAAGGGCCTCATTACACGGACGGCGGTAAGGGTTAACGGTCACCGTTAATGGCAACGGTGACCGTTAACCCTTACCGCCGTACTACGAGGTCCCTTAGCGGGTTGGTGCTTTAACGCCTGCTTTTTGCAGGCGTTAAAAACCAGCCCGCTAAGGGACCTCGGAGCTAATTACGGCACCGCAAAATTGCGGTGCCGTAATTAGCGCCTTCCCCATTCCCATAGAGCCCTATGGGGCAGAAATGGGAATGGGGAAGGGCAATGGCGGAAGGGGGATTTACCGCCCCACCGACCTTGGAATGGGGCGGTAAATCCCCTTACCGCCAAGGCGGTGCCGGTAATTTACCGGCATGGTCCAGGGTGCTAATAGCACCCTGGATCACCGCCTTCCGTGTAATGAGGCCCTAAGTCTGGCTCCCTCCCTCACATATAAAATGGGCCTCTGATGGAGGTGTGGCATAGGAGTGTTTCAAGTGCTCATTCATCATTGATGCACTCAGAAATGTCCTCAACTGTCATGTGTAGGGGGGATGTGCAAGGCACACATGCCTCATTTCAAACAGCTGCTTCTCTTGCACATAGATAATGAACTTGTCTTTACAGTTTTGCTCCCCTCCCCATCTACTAGAGGTGAAAGTGCAAAACAGGCATATCACGTGATGGGTCGAACTACGGGCATGCATTCAGCACTTGCGCGTGCAGGGAGGGTTTAGTGCACACATTCAGCACTTGTGCATGCAGTGAGGGTTTAGCACACGCATTCAGCACTTGCGTTTGCAGGAATGTTTTAGCACGCGCATTCAGCACTTGCGTGTGCAGGAAGGTTTCAGCTCATACCTTCAGCATGTGGGCGTCCAGGAAGGGTTTGGCCCATGCATTCAGCAATTGCACATACAGGTAGGGCTTAACGCACAAATTTAACACTTGTGCATGCAGGGAGGACTTAACACCCACCTTTAGCACTTGTGCATGCAGGGTGGGCCAGCTCTGCAGCACTAGCACCTGTAGACTGTCCTTCTCCATTTTTGGGAATCGGTGGTTCTTTGCGTAAGGCACAGTGGCAAGATGCTATTTGAACTGTATACATCAAAGTGTGATGCCAATACCTCCCTGTGCATCCACCACCAAAATGCAAATAGAGGAGGGATGAATCGATGTTAAAGGAATAGAGCGCTCAAAAATATTATTGTCCAAACAGATGGGCAATAATGAAAAACATGCATTAAACATCATTATAATGAAAGTTCCTATGTAAACATTTTTGCAAACAAGGCTCAAAGCGTTTACATGGGAGCATCCATTTTGCCATTTGAGGCAGCCTCCTCACCACATTTTAAGCTTTGCCCTGGTGGCACTAAGCAAGCAGCAAAATCCCCCTACTACGAGCTTTTGCTTACTACAGCCAGAGCAGAGCTGTACATGAGCTTGGGAGGCTGCCTTCACCTTCAGTTTACGTTTTCAGTGCTCCCCAAGTCCAGGGAAGCACAGAAAACCTAAGATAAAAGGCAAAAAGCAAAGGCGCAGAAATTATAACTACAACATTGTTGTATCCACGGCAATCACAAATACAACAACGTTGTATTTCTGACTGCGGCGACTTTCGCTTTGAGTCTCCTGGGCTTTCTTTCTATGTTTCTCCGGCTCCGGGAAACATAGAAAGAAACAGCAGCATTTTTAAATACAACATTGTATTTATGTTTTTGTCTCCTGGGCTCCCCTGCTGTGGCTTCAGCTTTGAGTCTCCTGGGCTGGCCCGACCCGGGTCGGGGGAGCCCAGGAGACGCAAAACTGAAGCCACAGCAAACATAAATACAATGTTATAAATGCTGCGGTTTTCTTTCTAAGTTAGAAAGAAAACTGCAGTATTTATTTTGCAGTGCTCTCAAAAAAGAATTAAATTTAAAGCACTTACCCGCCGCAGGTTGAGCACCACACACTGTGGGTAATAATAAGCAGCGCTCAGATACCTGAGGGTTCGAAGCGCTATATAAATGCCAAATTATTATCATTATTATTATTAATCTCTGCTCTCTGGCAATAATGAAGCAAAAGCCACCTGCTGGTAGCTTTTGTGTATTACAGATGACTGGCTTTTGCTTCATTAGTGCCGCAAGGGCAGAAATTAACACAAGCACAGGATGCTCATCCCTTTCACAAAATGGATGCCTCCTAGTGCTTGACATTTTTGAGTTTGAGCCTCATTTGCTCAAAACTTTACATAGGAACTTTGTTTAAAAATATGTTTTATATATATTTTTGATTATGGGCCATCTTTTTAGCCAATAAACTTTTTGAGAGCACTATCCCTTTAAACACTTGTTCTATCAGGAACATCCGGTCAAGGGCAGGGAGACTTTGGGAGGTAGGGTAATTTGGGAAGCATATTTAAAAAACACTCCAGGCCTCCTATAAGAATTGTTCTTCTGGGTTGGAGGGGAGAGACAATACTTGTTGTGTATCAATAAGTATTACAACTCTTTATACAAAAAAGCGTCCAGTCCCATTGAATCTTTTGCTAAGCAGGCGGTGCTTGCTCGAGTGCAGTGAAACCGTAAATCATATGGCAGTCAGGGCAGAAGGAATCCACAGTCCACAGGGAAGGGCATTAGCAATGGACATAAGACATAGCTTCAGCAAGAAATGATCAAATTATTAATCAATCTGCTTGCATTGGAGCACCAAGAGGATCAGGAAAGTAAACTGCGGCAGCTCAAAACCTGGAGACCAAAGCAACAGACAATCCAAAAAGACGTTTACCCCATGCCGCAAAGATCTAGGCTAAGCTTGTAGTCACAAACTGAGGGCACGGGTGCCCACGGGCAAGGGAAAGTTTGGCGGCCAATGGACGGCCCATATAATGAACAAATAAGGTAGTGGCAATTTTTTTTCCCTCTCTCGGTTGGCCCACGGTAGGAATGACTGTTCAGAGTCTATGGGCGTCTGCAGCCCCACTCCACACGCACCCACGACTCTCATAAAGTTGACGGACACCTGGGTTGAGAGAGGAGGAGGATAGCCCAACACTCTCCACTTCACTGAGGGAGAGGACAAGGGTTGCATGTACCAAAACAAATCAATCTGCTGCGCTCATGCTGGATCTTAACACCCCACTGTGGCACAAGCTAAAAAAGTGCAGCAGTCAGGAGGCGGGGTATGGGGAAGGGAAGCGGCCAACCTGCAACAATGACCCCTCCCTCACAAAGAGAATACACCAGCCGGACTTCAGGGTTGTCCTACTTGTGGTTTAGACGTCTTCTTGAGACAGGTGCCTACAGAAAGGGTCTCTACACTGCATATCATTGCCCGGCACCTCCTTGAAATGCCACGTTTTGTTCAGGGCAGATACATATATTGTGCACTCATTAGAATGTGCCCATGATATGCGTTCATTTTAATTTGCTAAATGCTTCATGAACATTTCCAGGAGAATAAATCTACAGGCCAAAGTCTCTGCATCAATCTAGTCACTGTCTAATGTGTACATTTGTTGTACCAGCAGGATAGCTCAGGGGCAACGTGCGCATCCTGGAAGCATGACTACACAGAGCAACACAGGTTCGGTCCCCGGGTTTGCGCTTAGAAACCTCTGGGTATTAAAGCAATTGAATTTCCCCAAAGCCCAACAGGGGCGACCACATCATTCGAGCACCCAAGCCTTCCCTTGTAATCTGACTGAATCATGCACTGTACGAGCTGTGACACGATCCACATCACACGTGCTACCACTCACTGCCGTACAGCCCCCCTAGCATGTTGCCCCTAACGGTGCAGACTAGTGTCTGTGCGTGCAGCAGATGGGGTGCCTTAATGTTGCTGCCATGCACACTGTGGCAGGGTACATGTGAGGGCTTTCCTGCTTTTGGTGTGAATGTCATGTGTAGACCTGCATAGGTGTGTCATTGATGCTAGCTAGAAGGCATTGTTACTGTCATTTGAATATACTTGAAGATAGAAGTCCCCCACAAGCAGGCACATGCATTCCATCTGGCAAACCCACCAGACATAGGGCCTCATTAGGACCCTGGCGGTAGCCGTGCCCTTATTAAGGGCATGGCTGCCGCCGGTAATGACATTTTACCGGGTCCATGGAATGGGCAATTACCGGGTCATGCCGACCTTGGCAGACCCGGTAATTGCCCATTCCATCCGGGTCCCGCGAGAGAACCTTGTAATAGGGCGGAGTGGGTTTAACAGCACCAGCACCATTACCGGTGCCGTTAAACCCATTCCGCCTGCCTTGTAATGAGGCCCATTGTCTTTCTTTCCTTGATGTTACTGGTGGCTCTGATATGATATGGTATGATATTTTATTTATGTTGCGCCAATACACAAGTATTTCAAGGCACAACCAGTCAAGGGAGGGGTACAAGGGAGGATAAAACAACAATCTTACTAGGCCCAGTGACATTGAGAACGCACAGTGCAGGAGATAGGGAAGGGGAGAGAGTGCAAGGGGCAGGGGAGGAGTGGGAAATGCTGAACACAAGATCAAAACAACAACTGGTAGTGCGGCTCACAGGAGGCAAGTGCAAGATTTAAGCGCAGACACGGGTGTCTAATAAGTGCAGGTAAGGGGACACTAGGGTTGCAGATACAGACCCAGTGCAAAGGGTTGCCAGGAGGCAGTGCGGGCATGCAGCTGGGTGAGCAGGGATCTGGGCCCGAATTCAGAGGGTAGCCACGAGCCCAGTGCAGAAATAGAAGAGATCAGCAGGGGAGAGGAAGAGAGATCAACGGAAAGATTTGAATGAATCACAAACAATTACATTTTTGTGGGAAACTTCCATTTCATTGTTGTTAAGTCCCTCTTAAGTCCATCTGCACTCAGGGCCGGACTGGGGCATGAAATCGGGTCGGCTACCACTGAAACAGTAGCCCACAGTCGCAAATGGCAATTCATTCCTTTCGTGACAAACCGCTTGAGGTGCACCCCAAAGGGAGATTTTTAGAAAAATATGTTGCAAAGTGTGCATTTTTAAAGACAATTTGTGCAGTAAAACTGGTCAAATGTACTGGCTGCACAGTGAAATAACTTGCCAAACTGGCCCTCTTTGGCCATAAAACGGACCCACTGCGACAAAAAAAAATGGGTCCACACTAGCATGTCGGATGTGGGCATTGACCTATTGCCCTATAGGCCAGTCCCAGCCTGTCTGCACCATTACAAAAGGTGAACAATAAAATTCAAGTAATTTGTGATCAATTGAGAGCGGCCCAGTTGGAAGTGCTGGGACACATTTCTGCTGCAAAGGAACCCAACTGTACCCGAGCATGTTGCAGCCTTGTCGAGCGACATCAATTAAGTGCAGCTTGAGTCCATGGGCACAGAGAGCAAGGAATCTAGATCTGGGCATGCCCCCTCCTACATAGAGTGACTCACAATAAAAACCCTGACGTGGCAGATGGACGTCCTTGGATTAATCATAATCACATGCATTGCTCTTGTTAGGAAGTATAAAGTTGAAAATAATGACTTCAGGTTTACATTCTCTTTACAAAGCAGACAACTGGGGTTTATTGTATATCTATATTTCTTGGAGAATGCCACTAGCCACTAGAGGGGATAAAGGCAGTGGTCAGCTATAGGGATTTCCCTTTAAACTCCTAAGCTGTGTGCCACTAACAGCGAACACCTACAAACATCTTGCTGGTCAGGTGCCATTGCCAGTTTGCACGAGCTTTTCTTCTTTGCCAGCAGTCCTGGAGGGATTAAAGAATGTGCACAGGACTGAGCATTTTGTTCTGTGACTGGTCCTCAGGATTTATGGTATACGTGTGGTTCATTACTACGATGCCATTTTAGGATCCCATCTCCAGCTTCAGCCTTCAGAAGCCCATCTTGGAGAGTTTCCATCATTTCAATTCATGGACACGGTGCACAACCAGCAAGCTGATTCCGCGCCATCGACCCTGCTTCGTGCCCCGCCTGTGAACTACATACAATTCAGCATCTCTGCTTGCGCATTTCTGAATGTGTTGTATTCTGTAAGCATTGCTCTGCATTACATCAGACCTGGCCTCCGGCACTGCTATTGCGGGCCCTTTGCATTCTGGCACTCACCAGGCGAGTTGATGCGTTTCTGACCCTCTGGTTCTTGATTTAGGCCCAGAAATATGCGCGTTGGCATGCCCCTTTCCCTGCATGCAGCTCGTTCCCCTTTCCAGCCTTTGCTCTCCCTTCCCCTCCCTCCTCCCACCTCCCAGCCCTCCCTCCACCTGCGATTGGCTGCTGGTCTGCTTCCATCCAGACCTGGCCTCCAGCACTGCTAGTGCGAGGCCCTTTCCATTATGGCACTCACCAGGAGAGTTGATGAGTTTCTGACTCTCTGGGTCTTGATTTAGGCCCAGAAATATGCGCATTGGCATGCCCCTTTCCCCGCATGCAGCGCAGTATTTCTTGTTCCCATTTCTGGCCTTTGCTCTCCCTTCCCCTCCCTCCTCCCGGCTCCCGGCCCTCCCTCCACCCGTGATTGGTCAGTGCACAAGTCATAACTGACCTCCCCTGGGCAGCCGTCTGCCCGGTGTCCCCTGTGGCTAAGTGGCCCAAGGCAAAAGGCGGCTCCAGCACAGGTGGATCCAGAAAGTGTCTGCAGGTGTCAGCAGGGGAAGCTAGTGAAGCCAGCAGTGAACCAACACCAACAAAACTGTAGGTGTGGCATGGGTGGGATGTAGAGCAATTCCCCAGAAGTGCCCAAAGAAAGGCTGTTGCTTCCAGATCCTGACCCTGGGGGTGGATATGTGGGGGAGGATTACCTGGGAGGAGAAGACTTGGGGAACGGTGATGAGACACCCTTGGGTGTGAGACGGTGTCCCCCATTTACCTTTCATCAAGAATCAAATGTCCCCCAGGCTTTTATGGGATATTCCCAGTCCCTTCCCTATTGTGTTAGAAAACCACCTCCCAATGTATACGACTATGGAGATATCACATAGATAACTCACATTCATCCTTTATTAACTCACATATACACAAACATCACTCTGGTACTGGGACGAAGAAGAGGGATACCGAGTACCAGGATCGTTGTGAAATCAATGCAAATGGTCTCCACCTGAAGTCAATAGGGCAGTATAAATCGCCCACTCAGGTGAGACTAATGAGAGGAAGCGGGAGATCGTGATCGCCTGATGAGTGCTTGCAGGCAGAGAAGCCGCAGGCGAAGGCAGGGAGATGCGTGTCCGAAACTCTGAAGTTCTGCAGAGTTGTTGCAGAGGAAGCGGATTGTGGCTGGCAGTGTTGGAGGGTCTCTGATGGCAGGGCCTGACTGCCGAACTCCCGTAATCAAGAGGACTCCATCTCCGGTAGCCCAACGTGTCGGAGACCCCGGTGAGAGGTTTGCCGAGCCAGGAACTGCAGCGGCCCTGAAGAACCGACCGACATGGAGAACGGCACACAAAGACAGCGTACCCGGTGAGTCAAGTGAGGCTGAATCAATCCGGGATGCTCTGGTGCAAACCTAGTCGTGAAGGAAGGTCAGAGCGCTCAGGAGTGAGCGAGCAACAGCGGACGCAATGTGATATCGGTCCAGAAATGTAAAACACAGATATTTGATGCTTATTAAATGTGAAGGTTGATGAATGGAGTGGTTTGAGAATATCAAATTGCGAAGCAATTGGAAAGGCCATGGAAGGACCAGAAAAGAAGCAAATTTGAAAGTGTTGAAAAGCCTGTGAGCTGGGTGCAAAATCCCAGCAGGAGGGTGAACTGGGATGTTGCAATTACGTTGTTTTGGATCTGAATGAACTGCAATGTCGAATACCGAACCAAAGATGCTTACAGAATGCAGGTGCATGCTTCCTAGGAGTGTTGGCAAGAGTGCAGCCACTGTCCTCGGCTAAAAACCTCTGAGAAGGAGTGTTTATGACTCCAGCACTCACCTCCTCTGAGCACTAATTCGTTTATCTTTTATTAAGTGCTGTCACTGGAGAGCACATGCTGAAGCTGGCCACAGCACTGTCAAACTGCAAATCTGCTAATAAGAAGAATACAAAGGTACGGTGGCAGCCGTGCCTTACATTTTAAGCACCCAGTAAATCCTCATTTGGCAAGTTGCCAGGTCCCCCTTTCACTTAAAACCTATTAGAATCTAACGGTGTGTATGTTCGTGCTGAAATACCCAGTCTGGCACTTATCTAATCTGACCTAATTGACATTAGAATTAAGCTTAGCCAGCAGCCAATGAGCTGGCGAGGAATAATTTAAAGAATCAGCAGTGATTGCTGTGATTGTGAGTAAACAATCCATGAAATAAAAGAAAATACCACAAATGGTGAAGAAGTGTTCTGTAGTAAATATCGTACTATTCAAGGAGATATACTCTTTTACACCTGGATATTGGACTCGATCAAAATGATGTTCCTTATTTCTTGCCTTAATTTCACTAATTTCACTCTAAAATGCCATTGCCTAAGTACCGCCAGGTGGCTTCAAAATTTAGTTCATTAAAACAAGATTTCACTCATCCTGCCCACTAGTTCTCACACTTCTCGGACTTCAGGCCCCCACCCCTATTTCATCTTTCATGTAAATGGTGATGAGGAGGGACGGAATGGCATGAAAGGGGCATCTCATTTTCTCCTCACTCACAATTTGCTTTTACATGACACTGTCCTGCTTTGCATATGTCATACAAGCAGAATTCCTTCGGATGGCCAATAATGGTAGCCAGAAACGACTTATTTTCATTCTACTCTTGTAGGAGAATCCCTGATGAACATTCTTTTGGATGGCCAATGATGGTAGCTAGAAACGACATATTTTCATTCTACTCTGGCAAGAGATTCACAATGAACTTTCCTCTGGTCGGCCAATGATGATAGCCAGCAACTATGCATGGTCATTCTACTGTTAGCGGAGAATCCCCGATGAAATATTCCTCTGGATGGCCAATGATGGTAGCCAGCAACTACGCATGCTTGTTCTACTGTTAGCGGAGAATCCCTGATGAACATTCCTCTGGGTGGCCAGTGATGGTAACCAGCAACTACGCATGCTCATTCTACTGTTAGCAGAGAATCCCTGATGAACATTCCTCTGGATGGCCAATGATGGTAGCCAGCAACTACGCATGCTCATTCTACTGTTAGCGGAGAATCCCCGATGAAATATTCCTCTGGGTGGCCAATGATGGTAGCCAGCAACTACGCATGCTTGTTCTACTGTTAGCAGAGAATCCCTGATGAACATTCCTCTGGATGGCCAATGATGGTAGCCAGCAACTATGCATGCTCGTTCTACTATTAGCGGAGAATCCCTGATGAACATTCCTCTGGATGGCCAATGATGGTAACCAGCAAATACGCATGCTCGTTCTACTATTAGCGGAGAATCCCTGATGAAACATTCCTCTGGATGGTCAGTGATGGGAGCCAGCAACTGCGCCTGCTCATTCTACTGTTAGCGGAGAATCCCCGATGAAACATTCCTCTGGATGGCCAATGATGGGAGCCAGCAACTATGCATGCTCATTCTTCTGTTAGTGGAGAATCCCCGATGAACATTCCTCTGGATGACCATTGATGGTAGCCAGCAACTACGCATGCTCGTTCTACTGTTTTGCCGGAGGATCCCAGATGAACATTGCTCTGGATGGCCAATGATGGTAGCCAGCAACTATGCATGCTCATTCTACTGTTAGCGGAGGAACCCCAATGAACATTCCTCTGGATGGCCAATGATGATAGCCAGAAACTACGGATGCTTGTTGGGCATCCAGAGGAATGTTCATCAGGGATCCTCTGCTAGCAGTAGAACAAGCATCCGTAGTTTCTGGCTACCATCATTGGCCATCCAGAGGAATGTTCATCAGGCATTCTCTGCTAACAGTAGAACGAGCATGCGTAGTTGCTGGCTACCATCATTGGCCATCCAGAAGAATGTTCATCAGGCATTCTCTGCTAACAGTAGAACGAGCATGCATAGTTGCTGGCTACCATCATTGGCCATGTTCATCAGGCATTCTCTGCTAACAGTAGAACTAGCATGCGTAGTTGCTGGCTACCATCATCCATCATCTTTGCTTCTGCTTTCTCTCTCCCTCTCCCCTGCTGAACAGCTAATTAATTCTTCACTAAACTGCACTGATCCTGCAACTGGACCACTCTAAACTGCCTTCGGTCCTGGTCCCAGTCACTGATCCCCTGGAACCCCTCTGCACTACGGGACTGTCTCTGTATCCCTACAGCCCCCCCCTTCCCCAGCACTTGTACTGCACTTACCTTGCACTTGCCACTAGCTGGCCCTTTTTTATTTATTACTTACGCCACTTACCTTTACTGCACTTCCCCCCCTCCCCTTCCCCTTGCACTTTTTCCCCCCTCCCCCACCCCTGCACTTGCGCGATCTGAATGACACCTGGCCTAGTAGGATCGTTTGTTTTGTCTCACCTTGTTCCTCCCCTCCCTGCCTCGTCGCGCCTTGAAACACCTGTGTATAGGCGCGTTACAAATACCATATCATATCATATCATTGGCCATCCAGAGAAGTTCATCAGGGATCCTCCTGCAAATTCCTCTGGATGGCCAATGATGGTAGCCAGCAACTATGCATGCTCGTTCTACTGTTGCAGGAGGATCCCTGATGAACTTCTCTGGATGGCCAATGATGGTAGCCAGCAAATACGCATGCTCGTTCTACTGTTAGCAGAGAATGCCTGGTGAACATTCCTCTGGATGGCCAATGATGGTAGCCAGCAACTACGCATGCTCGTTCTACTGTTAGCAGTGGATCCCCACTGAAAAGGGCATTGTTTTCTCATGTGGCTTTTCTAAGGGATTCTGTTCTGGATGTGCACCACGTGTATATGGAACAGGAGTTCACTGTAGGATGCTGTGAATGTTCACATAAAAGGCTTGTCCCCTGACGACCAACGCATGCATGTGATAACTTCCATTATTTACTCTGCCATTACCAATACTTGAAGTATGAACCCCGCTGGGAGAAACAATTGCTAATTTCATAGAAACCCATGGCGCACCTACTTCCTTCACCATACATGCCACCCCACACTCTAATCCCTGAGAATGACCAATTGTAAATCTTATTATGTTCTCATAAGTGAAATGCTTATTATGAGGGATTGCACCAGGTATGCAGTGTTCCACATCATCCGTGGTCAAATCAGGGATTACTGCAAATTATCTTTACAGCAGGACTTCCAGGTACCTGAGGCATTTGGATCAATGGGTTCCAGCATGTCTGTGGTGCTGCAGGACCACCACATGTAGAAAAAAATTCCAGTTATCCATGGACAAATGCAAACCTTGCCACAATCCCTTCCAAAACAGAGCCTACGATGTGAATTCTAGACAAAGAACAGTTCATTTATTAAATTCCATTTTTATTTGTTCATAAACTATCATCATGAAAACACATCTACAAAATATGAAATAAGAAACATTGGCTAACCATTATTAAAAATCAACTATAAAAACACACTAAACCACCCGGTGATCACATATCACACATCATTCATCACATCTACTTTCATCCCCATTCATACCAAAGACCATTCGTACTTGTGCATTAACCGCAATATCTATTGGTCTGTTTTATAACCAGAACATCTGTCTATAGCATAGATTTTTCACTACTTAATATTGCTAATTGTCTATTACAGTGCATCGAAATCAGACTTCAAAATGGTATATGTTATCAAAATTGCTTTCAACATATATTAATTGCCACATTTTTCTATGTAAAACCAAGTTTGAGCCGACTCCTGGTGGAGTGGGATCTAAGGTTATGTCTCCTCGAGTTTCGGGCAACTAGACAGCTGTACAATTTCCATCTATTGCACCTCATCAGGAAATGTACTTTTTAAATTTTATTAGCAATAATTCAAGTTGGTGTGTGTTGAATTCTCTTGTCCAATGATTAACATGTACATTCTTGCTGTTTGCAAATTCCAGATCTTTTGTAAGTCAGATGTATTACCTACCATTGGCTTGTGGATGAAAAGCAACGGATATGCCCAACGTGCATCACCATTCATTGGGAAAGATTTCTATACCATTTCCCAAACCGGGACATCACGCCAGTTAATACTTCATTAGATTGGTGCTCTATTCCATCTTAAAAAATCGCCTTGTCTACTTCAAGGTGAAAACATCTCACACAGAGGGAGACCAAAGAAGAAGGAAACGGGAAGATGGCACATTTCTCACCCCAATGTAATTGCTGAGTAGGTGCTCTGGCCAGTTTACTGTGATATTCTGTCCACACTCTCAGGATCCTGTAAACTGTACTGCATCCAACTGCTGTTTACCCGCTGGACCACCGCATGTGGACACCCTTGTTCACGGGAGGACAGATTTTTGCGCAGTAAATGGAAACCCTTTGACCCTCTATTTTCCTCAATATATAGACCAGATAAAATGGGGTTAGCATTGTTGGAATCTGTTTGTCACTCAGACCAGTGGAAAATACTAAAATGCTTGGTATAAATACAGAGATAAAAGCACAAACCACTGGAGTCTGAATGGGCTGATAATGGAAAGTTTCTTCATTGGAGCTTTAGGAGCTTCAACTGCAACACCCCACGCCCACGTGCTAACTGGCCTATCCGTCGAACCATAAAGGCAGGTGGTCACAATGCTTGGCAAACCACCTGCTCCTCCACATAAGAAATATTCTACACAGCTTAAGAGCAGATCCCACGTGAGAGAGGGTATGCCCAGACGTGGGTCCCTTGCTCGCTGCACCATAGGGAACCAGGCTGCACCTCACTGAGGAGGTCCAACAAGGCCGAAACATGTCTGGGGTTGCTTGGTTTTCTGTTCAGAGGGGACCTGGCCTAGCAGTTCGGGCTGGGCTGCTACCATTGGTGGCGGCAGCGGACTGATTTGCACATGGCTGGACCCCTTTTGCAATGGCACAGATGGGCTAAAAAACGGTGGTCTGGAAGGTTGCCCAGAGCAATTGCCAGTGGTTCAGATTCATTCGAAACCTTCCACCCATCACTTTTGTGGTCACAGTTTGTCTCTCCATGTAAGAGAGAGTATGCCCAGACGTGGGTCCCTTGCTTGCTACGCCATAGGGAACCAGGCTGCACCTCACCGAGGAGGTCCAACAAGGCTGAAACATGTCTGGGGTTGCTTGGTTTTCTGTGCAAAGGGGACCTGGCCTAGCAGTTCGGGCTGGGCTGCTACCATTGGTGGCGGCAGCTGACTGATTTGCACATGGCTGGATCCCTTTTGCAATGGCGCAGGTGGGCTAAAAACGGTGGTGTGGAAGGTTGCCCAGAGCAATTGCCAGTGGTTCAGATTCATTCGAACCTTCCACCCATCACTTTTGTGGTCACAGTTTGTCTCTCCATGTGAGAGAGGGTATGCCCAGACGTGGGTCCCTTGCTCGCTGCGCCATAGGGAACCAGGCTGCACCTCACTGAGGAGGTCCAACAAGGCCGAAACATGTCTGGGGTTGCTTGGTTTTCTGTGCAGAGGGGACCTGGCCTAGAAGTTCGGGCTGGGCTGCTACCATTGGTGGCGGCAGCTGACTGATTTGCACATGGCTGGACCCCTTTTGCAATGGCGCAGACGGGCTAAAAAACGGTGGTGTGGAAGGTTGCCCAGAGCAATTGCCAGTGGTTCAGATTCATTCGAAACCTTCCACCCATCACTTTTGTGGTGATAAGAGCAGATCCCACAGCAGAGTTAGAAAAAGTCCCAGTCTAGTCAAACTGGACTGCCATGATAGCCTCCCCAAAAACAAAAATGCAAAAAAACTGCAATATTGAAGACCAACGTATGCAAACTAAACCTGGGACTGAGGTCATAAAATGACGCAAAGCATACCTTGAGATGGCAATGTTACCATCATTGGCCATTGCCCTAGAACATGATTATGATATTATATGGCATTTATAATGCGCCTATACACAAGTGTTTCAAGGCGTGACGAGGCAAGGAAGGGGGAACAAAGGGAAGACAGACAACGATGCTACTAGGCCAGGTGTCATTCAGATCGCGCAAGTGCATGGAAAGGGGGAAGCGAAAAGAGTGTGGGGGAAGGGCGAGGGGAAAGTGCAGTACATGGGATAGTAGAATAAATAAGATAAATAAAAATGGCCAGCTGGTGGCAAGTGCAAGGTAAGTGCAGACATAAGTGCTGGTAGGGGGACTTTAGGGATACAGAAAACAGTCCCCAGGTGCAGGGGTTGCCAGGGAGACAGTGCAGATGGGAAACAGGCGAGGCCTGGGCCCGAGATCAGAAAAGTTGAAGGAACTTGTGGTTGGTCACCCTAGGTTACCTGGGGGCAACCAGACGTGGACTCCCTGCCTGCTCACTGTGCTTAGAGAGGCTCAGCTTCACCTCACTGATGATGCTCAACAAGGCTGAAACACGTGTATGGGGTTGCTGTTGGTACTCTTGTTCAGAGAGGAATTGCCATAGCATTTCGGAGCGGGACTGCCCATGTGGGCGGGACAAAGACTGATATGCAAATGGATATTTCACATCTGTGAAAGGTACAGTGAGCAAAAAGCAGATGGCTGAGAAATCTCAACGTGGTTAACAACCACTGAACAGGTTATCATGCCTTGTACTTCCGAGAGAGGGGCGTCTGCTACCTTTGTTGAATTATTTGAAGGAACTTGGGGTTGTTCACCCTAGGTGACCTGGGGGCAAGCAGACGTTGACTCCCTGCTCACTGTGTTTAGAGAGGCTCAGCTTCACCTCACTGATGATGCCCAACAAGGCTGAAACACGTGTATGGGGTTGCTGTTGGTACACTTGTTCAGAGAGGAATTGCCATAGCATTTTGGTGCTGGACTGCCCATGTGGGCGGAACAAAGACTGATATGCAAATGGATATTTCCGATCTGTGAAAGGTACAGTGAGCAAAAAGCAGATGGCTGCGAAATCTCAATGTGGTTAACAACCACTGAACAGGTTATCATGCCTTGTTCTTCCGAGAGAGGGGCGCCGGCTACCTTTGTTGAATTCTTTGAAGGAACTTGGGGTTGGTCACCCTAGGTTACCTGGGGGCAAGCAGACGTGGACTCCCTGCTCACTGTGTTTAGAGAGGCTCAGCTTCACCTCACTGATGATGCCCAACAAGGCTGAAACACGTGTATGGGGTTGCTGTTGGTACTCTTGTTCAGAGAGGAATTGCCATAGCATTTTGGTGCTGGACTGCCCATGTGGGCGGAACAAAGACTGATATGCAAATGGATATTTCCGATCTGTGAAAGGTACAGTGAGCAAAAAGCATATAGCTGTGAAATCTCAATGTGGTTAACAACCACTGAACAGGTTATCATGCCTTGTTCTTCCGAGAGAGGGGCGCCGGCTACCTTTGTTGAATTCTTTGAAGGAACTTGGGGTTGGTCACCCTAGGTTACCTGGGGGCAACCAGACTTGGACTCCCTGCTCACTGTGCTTAGAGAGGCTCAGCTTCACCTCACTGATGATGCCCAACAAGGCTGAAACAAGTGTATGGGGTTGCTGTTGGTACTCTTGTTCAGAGAGGAATTTCCATAGCATTTTGGTGCTGGACTGCCCATGTGGGCGGAACAAAGACTGATATGCAAATGGATATTTCCCATCTGTGAAAGGTACAGTGAGCAAAAAGCAGATGGCTGCGAACTCTCAATGTGGTTAACAACCACTGAACAGGTTATCATGCCTTGTTCTTCCGAGAGAGGGGCACCTGCTACCTTTGTTGAATGGCCAGGTAACCAGTTCAGTTTCTGCCAGGAATTCAGCAGGGGGGAGGGGGAGAGAAAGCAGCAGCAAAGAGGAAGGTTTTGAGGTGCTTCCGGAACTGGAGATGGTTCTCCTCAAGTTTCAGGGAGGCAGGAAGGCTGTTCCAGAATGAGGCCTATGAAAAAGACAGAGAGCCATCACCAACTTGTTGCTTGGAGAAGCGACTGACCCTGAGAGAGTTGGAGGCGGATGAGCGAAGAGCTCAAGAAGGAAGATATTTAGGAAGAGAGAGTTGAAGGTATTGCGGCCCCAGACCCCACAAGGCCTTGTGGACAATGCAGAGGGTTTTGAGCTTAATCCTCTCAGCCACTAGGAGCCAGTGCAGAGATTTCATTCCTGGAGAGATATGATCCCTGGGCTTGAGGCCAAGGACAAGTCTTGCAGTCCTGTTCTGGATGAGTTGCAGAGAGCGGAGAGTAGGGGCAGGCAGATTTAGATAGAGGCTGTTACAATAGTCCAGCATAGAGAGGACCAGGGCTTTGGAAACAGTGAGCTTCGGGGGGAAGGAGAGGAAAGGGAGAATACCTCTCAGAAGGTGCAGCTGGTAGTGTGACTTCTTAGAGACGTCAGATATGTGAAGAGAGAAGGAGAGAGTGGAGTCGAAGATGACACCAAGGTTTTTAGCCTTGCAGGTGGGAGCATGAAACATATTGGTCAAGAAGACCTCACTACTTTGTTCAATCACCCCACATCGAAACAAATATTCAAATCCTCAACTGCACCTACTATCCCAGCAGGCAGACACATATTACTCATGTATAGAAGATAGGCAGGTGTGAAAAAGCCTAGAAGCGCTACCTCTTGAGATAAGAGCACAAAGCTGCTGCAATTCCTATATGTTATTGAGATGTTGTATTAAAGACTCATTTCTTCTATGTTTTTTTTTTCTTTCAATCTCCTTTTATTTGCCTACACTTTTCTTCTTGACATTCCAGTTTGGTAACTCTTTACATTCAATGTAGTCGTTTTTTGGAAAGAGTTTATGGGTGGGGAGGGTGGTGCTGGGTGGTTGGGCTATTATTATGTTTTGTTCATAAATTGTGAAATGATTAATATGCAGGATCCACTGTTTTGGATGAATTGTATTTTGTTTCAAGAAAATAATAAATTTGTTTAAAAAAAAAGAAAAAAAAGGAAACTCAAAACTCTGGTTTTCCACGTGGTTTTCACATAAGGGACAGCAGCACCCCAAAAGCTGTAAAAGTACCTCCAAATGCACCTGGAACTATAACACAGGACGTCCTACAGTGATTCCATCATGCATTGCACCTGCATCGCATATAACTATTTTCTCCATCGATAGCTTTTCCTGTGATGCACCCTGCCTCTGGGGCAAGCTATCAATGAAGTTAAAAATTAACGACCCCCTTCACCCTACACTAATGGAAGGACCTGAGACCCTACCACAGAGATGAGAGAGGACAGCGCAACATTAGATAGTGTTGCACTTTTTTGGTAGAGGCCTTACAGGTGACGCGAGGGAGAGTGTTAGGAGGCGGGTATGATTGTCAATTGGGTTTCAAGACGTAGAAGAAGTGCATAGAGAGGGCCACAGGACACACGAAACATAGCTGTGCTTGTCACTGATTGCTCTTTTCACCCCCCTTCACTGCTTCTCTATAGGGGCACCCCAAGGAGGGGCAGACAATGAAGCCTGGGGGAACACAATACACACAATTTCGCATGGGTAGATATCAGAAAGGGTGGCCCCAAGAGACATTGAAGAGTGCTTCACTCTCCCTCTTTCTAAGGACAAGGAGTTGGTAGTAGAAGAATGAGCTATCCTCTGCAGTACTGCACAACAGAGATTGCGGGAGAAAGCGCCATTGAGGAAGAAGTAGCTGTCAGTTAGGGCTCATCAGAAGAAGATAGGGAGAGAGAAGAGAAAGAGTTTGTGTGTGTCTAAATCATAAATCTGGGTACTTTGTCAGGAGATGCATAATTTTGCAAGGATGCACCTACCCAATCACACCTTTCATTGCAAGGTGTGAACTTGCAGGGCAAATGACAGGGAAATGCGTGTAGGCAATGTTGTTCGATACACATACACCTGGAGTCATGGCCTCACAGCACAAGAGTTGTGTAAAAAAACATGAAGGGCTTTTTTAACAAATTTTAACTAAATATATTAATGTTAATGCATCATCACAAAATACACTTAACACCTCATCACCAGATGCGCTAATTGTCTTCACAATGGGGGTCATTACGAGTTAGGAGGTAGCCATGCCGCTAGTAGCTATGCCGCTATTAGCGGCATGGCTACCCCCTTACCGGGTCCGGGTTCCTTAAATGAGGAATTACCGGGCCATTCCAACCTTGGGGGGCCTGGTAATTCCTCATTCAAGGAACCCGGACCCGTTACATCCTCATTCCCATTCGAGCCCCCATAGGGCTCAATGGGAATGGGGAGCATGCTAACAACGGGCCCGTTAATAACAGGCCGGTTGTTAGCATGCTGGGCTGCTCGCGGGACCCGCTAAGGCCGCCTGGCAAACCCAGGCAGCCTTAGCGGGTCCCGCGATCAGACCACGTAATAGGGCGGTAAGGGGTTAACGGCTCCGGCACCTTTACCCAATGTCACCATATGCGTAACATTTTAGTGCATCATCAGCAGAAGCTCCCTTTGTCAATGGATTGGCACCAGGTGTATGAGAAACCCGCACATCTGGAACATCATTACAATGCGTGAAAAATGTATTGTATATTTTTTGTGCAATTTTGGGGTGAAAACCATGCACATGTGCAAAACACCACATAAAAAACAGAAAGTGGTCCGGGAGCCAACATTTGCACCTGTGTTACCTCTAAGAGATCACCTTGCAGCCAAGAAAGGGGAAGAGATGGTGAAAAGGCTCACTGACATTACCAAACCAAAGGTGGAGACCCTTACCTTCTTCAGGGAGGAGAATCAGAAACACATCTGCAAGCCTGTCAAGGAGGGGATATGCATGGCTAAGAGAAGTGACAGGCCGAAGGAGGTGAGCAGCAATTTAATGCCCTGGGCATGGGTGGGGGAAAGGCTCTGAAATAAGACCTTCACAAGACCAGAGCAGGTGACCCTTACCTCTGTCACGCAGGAGCATAAGAAACACATCTGCAAACTGAACAGGAGGGAATAGGAAAGGTTAAGAGTAGCGCTCTGCAGCAGGAGGTGAGCAGCAACATAAATGTCCTGGGTTTGGGTGGGGAAAAGGCTCACTGAAATAAGACCTTCACACGACCAGAGGTGGTGGGCCTCACCTTTGTCACGCAGGAGCATGAGAAACACATCTGCAACCTTCACAGGAGGGGAACAGACATGCCTAAGAGCAGTGCTCTGCCGAAGGAGGTGCGCAGTAACATAAATGCCCTGTGCGTGGGTGAGAAAAAGGCTCTTAGAGAAGGGGTTATTCCCTTCCGATATGAATCCTCTGGTTATCCAACATGTCCAATATTTTACAATCCCAAGGGGGATGGTTCTTCCATTGGGCTGATCTTAATTCACACAACTCTCTATTTCTTTCTGGGTATTCACAATGTCCATTATTGATATTCCATAGAGCCAAGGAGCATGACTTTCTCCTTGGATCCCCTCCGTTCATACAAATATTCATAATGTCATATATATTTCCAGATCCCTGAGGAGAATGGTTCTTCCCTTGGGTTTTCTCCGTTCACACAAATATTCACATTTCTTACTTTGGACCGCTGATTTCTTTTTACAGAAAAAGGGTATGACTCTTTCCTTGTGATCCACAAAACAAAGTGGATGAAACTCTTCCCTTGTGATCCACAGAACAAAGTGGGGGGACCTCTTCCCCTGTTCTTTCAGCTTTCTCCAATTTCTGGGTGGGGCGTCTCTGTACCAGTTCTCTTATCCCTGGTCTACTCTCCTGCCAGGGTTTTTATTTTGTTACTTGGGTGCTGGTCCAAGACTGGCGGTGTGCCTGGTTTACTCTCCTGCAAGGGCTTTCTGTTACTTGGCTTGAGTATGGGTCTCATATTAGGTTGTGTGCCTGGTTTACTCTCCTGCAAGGGCTTTCTGTTACTTGGCTTGAGTATGGGTCTCATATTAGGTTGTGTGCCTGGTTTACTCTCCTGCAAGGGCTTTCTGCTACTTGACTTGGGTGTGAGTCATAGGGCCTCATTACACTGACGGCAGTGGACCAAGGTGCTATTAGCACCTTGGTCCATGCCGGTAAAATACCGGCACCGCCTTGGTGGAAAGGGGAATTACCGCCCTATTCCAAGGTTGGTGGGGCGGTAATTCCCCCTTCCCCCATTGCCCTTCCCCATTCCCATTTTTGCCCCATAGGGCATAAGGGAATGGGGAAGGTGATAATCACGGCATCGCAAATTGCGGTACCGTAATTAGCTCCCTGGTCCCTTTGCGGGTTGGTTTTTAACGCCTGCAAAATGCAGGCATTAAATTCTCCAAGCCGCAAAGGGACCTCGTAGTAAGGCGGTAAGGGTTAATGGTCACCGTTTATGGTACCGGTGACCGTTAACCCTTACCGCCTTACTACGAGGTCCCTTTGCGGGTTGGAGAATTTAATGCCTGCCGTCCATGTAATGAGGCCCATAGACTTGCTGGGTGCCTAGTTTACTCTCATGTCAGGGTTTTTTAAGACCGCTTAATGTTTTACCTTCTTCTTTGGCAGTTGCTTGTTTTTGTATCCAGGTAATTATATTTCTTATATTTCGGGCATTGACCAATCTCCATTTAAGCTTAATGGCCCAATTGCCTTGTAAAGAGCTTCTGTACATTTCTAATGATATGCAGCATTCATCCTGAAGTGCCTGAGTGTCCCATTCGCCCTTCGCTGGGCTTACCGGTTGTCTTTGGCAGCTTTGGTGCCCCTTGCATTCCTCTGGTTCCTCTGCGGTTCGTCTGCTGACTATGAGCGTGTCTTGTCGGCCTTTCCGTGTCCGCCTTGCCTTCGCCTTTGCTCAGTGGCTCCTGCTGCGTCTCCTGGCAGCACATCGAACACTTCTTGGCCAGACCTCTCTGAATGCCGTCATCTCCTGTCTCCTTGCTTCAGACTGCTTCACTTCCTCCCGTGTCCCAACCAGCATTGGGAGGCTTGAGCCTCTCGTTCTTCTCAGGTGCTCAGGTGTTCTGCTTTTGAATGTCCCTACATCTGCTAGTAACAAGGAGACTACGGCTTTGGTTTTCTGCTCTTGCCGATCTTCATTACTCCATTCCTCTTCTACATCTCAGTGTTGTAAAAAGAGGGGCGGGGAGAGTATAAGCTTGAGTTCTTGTTGTTTTAATATTGTCAAAGGAAGAGGAATAGATATAATTTTCAGCACATACTGTTTTCTTGTTATCAAAGGGAGGGGGGTGTTCATAAGTCCCTCTACTTGGTTTCTCAGTATTTAAAAAGGGGGCAAGATGAACATAAGACCCAGTACTTTTTAACATCCTCTTTTCACTAGAACATGGAGTTGGTTTTTGCTTCTAATGATAATAATTCCGCTATCCCTCTTTCACGCCTTTGTGGCAAAGGTGGAGACATTCACATGAGGTTGCTGACCAGTAAGTACTGGGGATCCCTTATCTACACCACAATATGGGTACACAGTTGTCATTAAGGAATCCAGGCAAATAATTTTTCTGGTATAACGTCCTCCCTGGAGTTTGTTTTCCCTCACGTAGTCCTCCAGCAGATAGCCCCCGCCAGGTTCAGAGTCAGGTAGCTTTTTCCTTTGCATGGCCACATGAGAGAAGCTTCACTCCAGGTAAGCAGTGATGATATCACTAGATTCGTCACAGTGACCTCCTTTAATTATAAAGCATTAAGCAGGCACAACATATGCCCAAGTATGCTTTAGTAATAAACATCCGAAACTGCACAGTGAGTGCACCTGCACAAACACCTACACCAGCTAGCCCAAGCCCTAACACACGCAAACACATGTACCCAAACACTGCCTCAATACCACCCCACTGCACACTAACATTGCTTGGAACTACGTATATGCCCCACCACACAGTGCTGCATATCTACACCACACAGCATTGTGTCTACACATCACCCCACTGCACACCCACACTCCACTATACTGTATTCACACCATCCCCACACTGCATGCATCAACACAGCCCCTAGACTGGTCTGAACTGACACCATCCCAGCACTGCTTGCATTCACACTACACCAACTCCACTCTGTGAACACCACTCCCAGCACTTTTGTGGAATCACACAATCCAAACACTTCAGGCAGGCACAAAACCCCAACAACACACACCAATTAGCACTGCACTGTACACACCCACACACACACACACACACACTCTATTTTACTACACACATACACTGACACTGCCCCAATACTGTGTTGCACATATAAGTCACCCCCAACACCACACATATTGTCCGTGTAGGGACACATTCCCAAACACACACACACACACAAATCCTGCGTTATGTGCACACACTATTCCAGCGCTTCACACAGACTAACCTAGCACTACACACATATATTGCCTCAGCGCTCAAACACACTGCCCCAGCACTGTACTGCTCAAACAAACTACCCTGGCACTGCACACACACCGCTCTAGCACTGCTTACATATGGCACTAGCGCTGCACTGCATACACACATATAGACACACTGATGCTCCACTTATCAGGTACCACACACACACAGAACTGCAGACTCACCACCCCAGTCACTGCACACACAGCACCCTCAGAAATGAACGTCACATAAGCACAATTTCAGCACTTCACTTCACATGACCCCCAGCACTGCCCTGCACACACATCACTGTGCACAAGGTGCCCCAGCATTGCATACATACACTACCCCATCATCACACATATACATCCCAGCGCACCACACAAATACAGCCCTCTATAGAATATGTCCATTCATTCATAGTTGAGCATACTGCAGTCTGGTCTTGCTGTGCTCGTGGTCATAATGGTATCTTGCTTTATTGTGATAACTACACATTTTGGAATGTGGCCTTAATGTACTAGCTGGGCATATTTGAATTTGCCATTGCTTATGAAAATGTGACATATTGGCAAGTAATTATTCTGTCCTAAGTTAGAATAATGGATCCTGTCATTGATGTCCTAATTGGGTGCAATGGAATATGCTAACCAGGCATAATATATCCTGACACTTATTTGCTAATTGGATATAATGGAATCTGGCACTGGCTCACAATTGGGCATAATGGAAACTTCCTTTGCTATGCTAATTGTGCATGGCCTCATCAATGAGTGAGTACCTGGCCATTCCATGGTAATGATCAGTTGCCTGGTGAATTGATTATATTGATGACAATACCTGGTAATGGTGTAAGTACCTTGGAATTTGATAAGACAACTTTGAAGTGGTGAGTACCTGTGTTTTTGAAGCCCTACCTGGCATAGGTAATCACAATATGGTTCATGGCGTGAGTACCAGGGCACACCATACCAACCTGACACTTTGTGGTACATCCTGAATGTATAGTGAAAATAGCTGGGCCTTAGCATGAGTACCTATAGTTATGATTCCAATGGCTCCAAAATGCATATACATCAGCCAAAATGATGTAATCAGTGCTTGTTTTAAATGGAGATTACAGTAGGAACGATAATAGGCAAATGAGTAATTGGATTTGGATTCCTTTATTCGGATCATTATCTATGTGTTAATACCCTCCCCCACTCTCCAATGCTTGTCGATTCTGATCATTGTTTACCACCACTCTTTAATCTGTTCACTCTCCTTCTGTCCACTTCCGTCCTTCACTCGCCCCCACTCGCATCTTCCAATCTCTTCCATTCCACTCTTCCACCAACTAGGAAGAAGTTCTAAAATGATTGTTAAACACACTGGCCCTCATTACGACCCTGGCGGAAATCGTGGTGCAAAATGCACCATGGAGCACGGCGGAAAGATGCCGATAGCGCCATGGGGGTTGGCGGATTTTCCGCCCCATTCCGACCTTGGCGGGGCGGTAAATCCCCATTCCCCATTTTACCCTTCCCCATTCCCATTTTTGCCCCATAGGGTATAATGGGAGTGGGGAAGGCGTTAATTACGCCACCGTAAAATACGGTGGCGTAATTAACAACAAGGTCCCGTAGCGCCATGGATTTCTCCGCCCGGAAAAAACTGGCGGAAAACGCTCCATGGCGCTACGGGAACTCGTAGTGTGGCGGACGGGTCCGCCGCGAATACCGCTGGCGTAAACCCACTCCGCCAGGGTCGTAATGAGGCCCACTGAAATGTAACACGTCCTCCTCTCTGCACAATCAACAAGCTTACACAAATGTTCCTCAGTCTCAGAACTGGTAGACATTTTTCCACAATTCCCAGAGAAAGGGCTTGCTTTGCACACATGGAGAAGCTAGTGCTGATTCTCTTAACTGCTCTAGTTTCTTCCTCTCTAATAATAATTTTGCACTTATATAGCTCTATGAACCTGCGTATTGTTACCCATGGTATGTGGTGCTCTTTTATCGACCTCGGAAGGATGAAAGGCTGAGTTTGGCCTCGCCGGGATTCAAACCTGCGTTTGCAGGCTCTGGTTCTGCACTGATGTCAAAGGGAGTGCTCTACTCGCTGTGCCACTTGACCGGCTGAGAGAAGCTCGCAATGACTGCAAACCTGTCAACGCACAGCTATGTCTCAGAAAGGACTCAATAATTTTGCCATGGACAGCACACATAAAGATATAACGGATCAGGCAAAAATACAAACAGTAGCAAAATCATTTTTTATGCATACTTAAAAATGCAAAAAAATAGATTTTTAACGAACTTGCATGATCATCCCTCCCTGTGAGATAATTGGCCTGATTTACTCAGTGAGGCAGGAGTGAGTATTGTTTTGTCTCTCCCACTCTATGTTGTCTTATTTACTCTTCTTGGGCCTCAGCTAAGACCCTGCCAGACTTTGCTAGGTCATTCCGAGATATGGACCATAACTTTCGTAATTATTGCTTGACGCAATACAACTGTCTTGCATTCTCATAACTATAAACACTTTCATCGAATAAATATTAAAATTCTCTCTAACGTTAGTCCATTATATGATAATGCGTCTGTCACCCATTACATCACTCAAAATGAAGAAAACTGTGAGAAAAAGTTTTTTTCACTAGTATGTCAGATTAAAATCTTTAAATGTACTTATTTTTTTATCACACAATTATATGAACAGCATTTCATCCAGCATTGTAATGCCAATGTCCACAAAATGGTAACGTTATTCAGGAGGTAATATGCTAAATTAGTCACCACGTGAAAACTTCCAGTTTACAAAGCACCTTTGCCTTATTCTCTTCGTTTCCAATCCCACCCCAGGACTGCATGGATAGTCATATTTTTGGAGCCTCAGCATTAGAAGAAAACCTTCCAATTGAATTTACAACAGTGCATTCACCAACCCCCAGTAACAGAAAGTCATTGAAACACTGTTTTATGTCAAAATTGACACTTCAGCCAATCAGCTTTGTAAGGCTATTTATATCTCTATAATATAACTTACCAAACACCCTGTGACTGGCTGTGCTTCGTGCTCTCTGTCCTTGGAGCTTTTCCCCACTCTCTAAGCTATTTGTCACTGACTTCTTCCCAACTTCACATCACAGGCAATCATATGCAATATTATCATAGGCAATCTCCTTTCTCTGTAGCTAGAAACCTTGGAGTCATCTTCAACTCCTCTCTCTCCCTCTCTCCTCACTTCTGGGACCTTGCCGAGAAGGCCCATTTTCAACTTCACCTCCTCAGAGGCATTCTCCCTTTCCTCACCTTCCTCTAGAAGCTCAATGTCTCCAGAGCAATGGTCCTCTCCAGGATGGACTATTGCAACCGCCTCTTCCTTTATCTACCTTCCTATTCTCTCCGCCCCCTCCAACTAATCGAGAGCATGGCTGCAAGACTTAACTGGCTCCAAGCCCAGGGACAGTATCTCTCTAGCCATAAATACTTCCACTGGATCACAGTTGCTGCAAGGATCAAATTTAAATCCCTCTGCATCATCCATAAGGCTGTCTGGGCCTAGGGCCACGCTATCTCCAAATTGCTCTCAATAGTCTTCTTCTAGATCCCTCCGATCTTTGGACTCCAACTGTCTGCTGGTCAAGCGCTTCTCTAAACAGAGAGCTGGTGCTAGAACTCTTTCCTCGGCTGGCTCCCTCCTTTGGAACAGCCTCCCTCTCCCTCTCCATCTTGAGCTGGATCTCCTGAAGTTCTGCAAGCATCTCAAGACTTTACTCTTCTGCTCCTCCTTCCCTCTTTCCCATCCGTGCTAATCCCCCACAGTCGCTAAGATTGGCGGCCAGGTCCTTTATGAGTCAGAGTGGGTTCTGGCCTTCTGCCAAATCACCAACTGCATCCGTACACCCTTGGACTTGTCTTCGGGCCCACACTGGCCTGTGGTGCTGTCTCAGGTCTGCACTTACTGATTTGGCAGGAGACCTCGCTCTCACCAGGGTGTCACTGCCTTCGTACTTAACTGTTGTCACCGCAATTTGGCACTCTGGCACTTCTCCCTCTGGGGGACCTTACAGCACTTGCCTCGCGCCCGTACCCCCTCTTTCTCTTAGTAGGAGTGCTGTTGTCTTTTGTTATTTCATTCATGGTCTTGTTATGCTTCCTTGTTCCCTTCCCTTTTTCCTTGTGGCACTTTAAAACACTACTCTAGCTGTATAAGCGCCTTATGAATGCCCAATAAAAATACAATAAATATATTCAGATTTTCTTCCACCCCATTACTGGATATGCATCTCCAATGCTCTTACTGGCATTATGGGGTTTGGCATATCATCTTGCCCCAGGATATGCCTCAGACTGTCTTTTTATTATTTGCTCCCAGACAGTTCACAAAATATCTAATCACCAAAGCCAGCCCACTGAACCCCAGCAATTGTTGTCAGAAAGTCAAAACTCAGCCTCCCAAAAGTTTAAACTCCAACTTCTCTCCCTCTTTTATTTCCTCTCTGCCCCTCTATTTAAACCCTTTTCCCTTGTGCCCACATGTACATTATTCTTTAGCTTGCTCCAACCCCTTCTGCTCTACATCACCTCTTCCCATATCACATATAACTTTCCGTCACTCCTCCTTCCATCTAACTTCCGTATCAAATGATCATTTTGCAACAACAATATTTCTAGATCTGCCTGTCGAAATTTTAGATACATTTCTTCTGTTCCCATTGTTTTCTCTATTAATATGGCCAATTGAACTCTCTTTTTGTACGGAAGCGTCTTGGTCTTTTCAAGGTTTACCTCACACAGAAAATTTCTTATTCATCCCCTCAAGCCATATATGTTGGCCATAAACCAATCGCATCATGTGCGATCACGGAAACATCTATAGAACCACAGGGCATCCATCTTGTGTAACATCTGCCATTTTGCTGATCTCTATTTTGCTCTTTTGCTCTTCTGTTAAATGCTTTGCTAAAACATATTATATTCTGAAAAGCTCATATGCGGTACGAGGCATGTTGAAAGATCAGCCCAGGCAGGAATGCCAAACAGTACAGAAATATATTGTTTTCCTCCCTCATGAAATCCTTGAGAGCAAGCAGAAACAGCATTTTATCAGCGGCCCAGGTGCCGGCCTGTCTCACTAAAGCTGTAGAAATAGGCAGTTAAAACATGAATTATACTTTTCTAGCGGTCCTCCTTCATGGATCTTCCTTGGAACGGGCTGACCCCAAGTTCACGAATAGAAATTAGTAGACAAAATGCGTTAGAATGTGTCTCTCCCGCGAACACGATATCCTCACTGAACGAGTGCTTTATATTCTTCATAACAAAGAACTATGTCTGCAACTGTTGCTGAGTATAATAGATTAAGAAACTTGTCATAATGTGTCATATGTGTCATAATTGCCAATCACCGAGCCCTAGCTGAAGAAGATACATTATGGGCGGTTCTGATGTGCCTTGAAGGCTAATATTTTGTATATATGTAACTGTTTGTAGGATGTTCACATTCTTGCGTCTCACGAGGTCTGGGTGACACACGTTGCGAGACGTTAGACCCATTCGGCCGACTGAGCATATTTTTGCAATAAACCCTAGTACTTGGAAATCGAACCTCGTGTCTGTCGTATCTCTCGTATATGGTGATTGTGCCTTGGTTTCCATATGCGGAGGGTCTTCAGGGCTTAGCAGTATTCATCTTATCGTGTGCCTTTTATATAACTCTATGCCCGAAATAGGTTTCTTTAGACCTTTGTAAATAAGACAGTGGGCCTCATTACGATTGTGGCATTAAGGCAACAACGGCGCTGGTAGTGCTACTGGCGCTGTTGTTACCATACCGCCACATTACGAGTTCTGCTCGCGGGCTCTGCTCTGCACGCCTGGTCAGACCAAGCGTGCAGAGCGGCAACCGCGAGCAGAACTGGATGGTAGCAACGGTACCATTATGAATGGTACCGCTGCTACCATCCTCCCCATTCCCGTTGAGCCCTATAGGGGTTTAAATCGGTATGGGGACGTACCGGCTCCGGCTCCCGGGCAAGGGGAATTACCAGGCCAGCCGAGGTCGGAATGGCTCGGTAATTCCCCTTACGCAGGAATCAGAGCCGGACCCGAGTTTGGGGGTAGCCATGCCGGTAAAAACGGCATGGCTACCTCCAACCTCGAAATGAGGCCCAGTGTACTTAATGTAGTATATGAGTAGAAAAACAATACATATTGTGAAAAATAAAACAAACATCTTATGGATTAGGTTATTGTTTATGTTTATGGATAGGTGAGTTGCTTCATCAGTAACCTGATCAGCCCACTCTTAATGCTACTTGTGAGTGTTGTGTGATAGGGTCAATACTGTATACATTTGAATGGGTTGAGGATATTTCTATCTTGATCTCCTCTCAGTCACCATGTGCTATCTCCAGCATTTTAAGTGAGCTGCCGCCAGTTGTGCCCTGTTAGTGCTCTGGCATGCCAATGGAACAGAAATCACACTGTGTGAGTATCTTCCAGTTACACCATAGTGAGATGGTACAAACATGAGCTATAATGAGAATTCAAATACTAATAATAACAGCAAGAGTTAGACAAACCAAAAATAAACCATAGAAAATGAAATGAAGACATAGTCCAGTTAGCTGTGAATGACAGCCTAATAAATAAAGATGAACATGCAACCAATTATGTCCAGTGAAGTGCTTTAAAACGTAACAATGTTACATGAAGCCAGAAGATGAATTCTAAAACAACATTAAAATTATTTCGTTGTTGAACACAAAATAGATTTTGGAGACAATAGGCTTCTCGCTCCTGCATTCAATGTTACAGGACTACACCAGTGCAGAAGCATACGTCTGAACTTATTTCCTGATTCGGAGGACACTCATCAAATATCAATTTGACCTTTTTTCTTACAGAAAACAACCAATTTATATTGTGAACTTAAACATTATTAAATTCCAACACATATCAATTGAACAATTTACAAAACCTGTAACTACAACCAAATTGAGAGCATCCAAGAGATTAAGAGATCGTGAGCCTCATTACACGGTAGGCGGTAAACCATGGCGCTATTAGCGCCATGGTTCATGCCGGTAATTTACCGGTACCGCCTTGGAGGAAAGGGGAATTACCGCCCTATTCCAAGGTTGGGAAGGCGGTAATTCCTCCTTCCTCCATTGCCCTTCCCCATTCCCATTTTTGCCCCATAGGGCATAATGGGAATGGGGAAGGAGCTAATTACGGTACCGCCAATTTGCGGTACCGTATTTGGCACCCGGTTCCTTTGCGGGTTCGTTTTTTAACGCCTGCTAAAAGAAGCTAAAAGCAGGCGTTAATGTACCAACCCGCAAAGGGACATCGTAGTAAGGCGGTAAAGGTTTACCTGTACCGGTAAAATACCGGTAAACCCTTACCGCCTACCGTGTAATGAGGCCCCGTAAAATCCCTGCTTTAAGGTCTCAAACAATTGAAAGTTTGTTCTGCAGAACACACATACTTTATACTTCATTAGTTGTGACACTGCATTACTGGAAATCTGTTTACAATCAGCTTCAAATGTTGTACCATTGATTAGAAATATTCAACTCATATGGAGTTTGACAGTGGTTTTAAAACTGCCATTATGTGGTGTTCTTTATCAAATTAGCATTAAAAAACATATGATAATAGGGCTTTCAAAGTTTGGCCCTTGGCCCTACAGCAGTTGGGATTTTATTGGGTTGGTCTATAGCAAAGTCCCCAAACTGCCCCCTCCCAGATTTTGTATGTCTCCTACGCCCCTAGGCGAGGGGCTGGTTTCCTTGTAATCTTATTCCACCTTCAACCGCTCTAAGGCATTGTCGTGACTGAAGTCCACTGCATAATGGAAACATGCTGCGTCGCTCCCAAGCACTGCAGATGCACTTGGCAGGGACATTTGATTTCTGTTCACAGAGCAAAGGCACCTGGTTCAGCACATACGCACTGTGCCAGGTGCTTCCGGAACATGGTTAATCCAGCCCCATGCAGTGTTCTGCTTGAAACAGTAATACAGCTATCACCAACAGGGGTCAACATTGGGCCTCATTCCGACCCAGGTGGTAAGTTGCCGCCTGGGTCGTACCTTTACCACCATGGCGTAAACTACGTTTACGCCATGGTGGTTGGCGGACTTACCGCCCCATTCCGAGGTTGGCGGGGCGGTAAGTCCCCAATCCCCATTTACCCTTCCCCATTCCCATTTTTGCCCCATAGGGCATAATGGGAGTGGGGAAGGCGTTAATTACGCCACCGTAAATTACGGTGGCGTAATTAACAACAAGGTCCCTTAGCGCCATGGATTTTAACACCTGCTAAAAGCAGGTGTTAAATCCTCCATGGCGCTAAGGGACCTCGAAATCAGGCGGTAAGGGTCGGCGCTGTTTACGCTGCCGTAAACCCCTTACCGCCTGGGTCGGAATGAGGCCCATTGTCTTTACACACTTATATTAAAATTACAATACATAAACTTTAACCTAGAAAGAGGTTACCAAGGTTTATAAGATGGGCCATTCTGCAGAAAATGGTATCGTTTGTTCCCCACATGCATGTCCTCTAAAACGTGATCTGTACTTTACATGTATTTACAGAAGAATGGGAGAAGGGCATTGTTTGTTCAATTTATTTATTTACATTATTTGTTTATTTTTTCCATGCCATAGCATGCAGGCATCAGAACGCACATTGTTAGGTACGTTTTTCTAAAGTCCAACTGGTATTCGGGACCTAACTCTTAATATAGGCCTGTACTATACAAGTCAGTAGAGTGGCTGAGCAGCCAGGCTTATCTTAGAAGGGGTACTGTATGCTGTAGAGCAGTACACAGAAATCAGTAAACACAAGTATCCAAGTAAACACTTACAAACTTAGAGTTATATTAACAAGGAAAATCAATCAAACTAAAAAGGCAGCAACTAACAATACCATTCATTGGAAGATGGACTTAAATTAATATAAGAATTAATAATGCAGGTGTGTAATTTCTTACTATGCGACACAGTTCCAGCACACCGAGTGACATCAATAAAGGTCAGTAATAGCACTTATATATGTATCACCTTTACACATTGGGGGTCATTGCGAGCTAGGAGGTAAGTACCGGTAAATTCCGGCATGGCGGAAAGTACGACACCGGCCTGGCGTCAGACCGCTATTTGCGGGCCATTCCGACCTTGCGGACACGCGCTTTCCACCATGCCAGAAAAGTTCAGAGCGGCATGCCGCTAAACGACCCGCAAACCCCCCTACCGGCATGCCGCGACACGTAAATAACAACACCGCCTTGGAAGCAGCAGCGTCTGTAAATAACGGTGACTGTAATTTACGTATCCCGTAAATTACGGTCACCGCAAAAAAACGGAACCGGAAATTTTGTCTTCGCACAGGAACGGGAAGGAGCGCGGCGGCCATCTTTAAAAACACAATCCATTGCAATCCTCATCAGCCAGCACCCTTGGGAGCAAACTGAAGTTGGGAAAAGGATCACACCACAAGGAAGAATGCCAAAAGCCCAAAGAAGACTGCGGACCGGCTCCGCAAGCAGAAATTCAGCCCTGAAGAACTGCAGGCCATGGCGGACTACCTGGCAGAGCATGCTGACGTTGTGTTCAGCCCTGACATGCAGAGAGAATCCATGATCCAGAAAAAAAAACATCTGGGCTCAAATCGGCCAGTGGGTGAGTGCTGTAGGCACCACCCCCCCGCACCCCAGGGACTGTCGCAAGCGGTGGGATGACCTGCGGGTGCGGGTGCAGGGCCTCCTCTCCGCAAACCGGAGTCAGGCTATGCAGAACGGAGGGGGCCCAAGTTCCCCTGTCAGACTTTAGCCTTGGGAGGAGACATGTGCCGCATTGATTGGTACCAAATCCATTGAGGGCGTCGGCGACATGGAGTGTGGGGCAACGTCGTCTACCGAAGGAGGTGAGTGTCCAAAGTCTACACTGAGCCAACTGGCACGCAATCAAGGGCCAACTGCAAGTACATAACGCACATCTACCATAGTGCATTAACTTGCACATCACATCATGCACACTGTGCAGCCGGTTTGGCAGTGTGCCAGCAGACTGCACATTACCAAGCCATGATGAGTCACTCCGAAACCTGCGTACATGTCATACTCATGCACATGTACCACTGCTGTTGCTACACCCAAAAGGCCACAAAGCCCAATTGACAGAAATGTGAATGCAGCCATGTATGCAATTAAGACATCATAATATCACTTATGTTGGCCCTCTCTTCTACCCCCACAGGCACTGATCATGACAGCGGTGAGCCACAGTCCAGCCGCCCAACCACCTCCATGGGCAGTGGCAGGGTCCGGCGCATTCCTGCACCGAAGAGAACACCTACCCCGGCTCCGGAAAGGCCAGTGGAGGCCGCACCACCCCAATCCCTCACAGCATCGGCGCCTGCCACAGTGCCCATCCCAACCTCGGCACAGTCCAGCATTTCGGGGGAGGTAGCAGCTACAGTTCCCGTGGAGAATGTGGATAGCTCTCCATCCATCTGTGGGGCGTCCGAGGATGAGTTCTATCCGACAGTCCACACCCCGGAGCCCTGCAATGTCCCGCTGGCCTCATGCAGTGACTCTGGAGATCCACAAACACCTGCCCGTAGTCCTCCTACCGACACGCAGGGGCACGAAGATTGTGGGCCAAGTTCACCAGTCCAGTCCTCGCCAGAGCATGCAGGGCCAAGTCGATTGAGCGATGGATTAACATCATTTGGCACACGTCGTGCAAATCAGCTCGCTGATCAAATCAATGAGTTAATTGAGGACAACCGCCAGGCCAGGGTGGAATGGCACAATGAACTCAGGGAAATGCGCCAGTCACTCACTGACAGCACCAACAGGTTGTGTGAGACAGGCACTGACAGCAAAAAAACGGAACCGGAAATTTTGTCTTCGCACAGGAACGGGAAGGAGCGCGGCGGCCATCTTTAAAAACACAATCCATTGCAATCCTCATCAGCCAGCACCCTTGGGAGCAAACTGAAGTTGGGAAAAGGATCACACCACAAGGAAGAATGCCAAAAGCCCAAAGAAGACTGCGGACCGGCTCCGCAAGCAGAAATTCAGCCCTGAAGAACTGCAGGCCATGGCGGACTACCTGGCAGAGCATGCTGACGTTGTGTTCAGCCCTGACATGCAGAGAGAATCCATGATCCAGAAAAAAAAACATCTGGGCTCAAATCGGCCAGTGGGTGAGTGCTGTAGGCACCACCCCCCCGCACCCCAGGGACTGTCGCAAGCGGTGGGATGACCTGCGGGTGCGGGTGCAGGGCCTCCTCTCCGCAAACCGGAGTCAGGCTATGCAGAACAGAGGGGGCCCAAGTTCCCCTGTCAGACTTTAGCCTTGGGAGGAGACATGTGCCGCATTGATTGGTACCAAATCCATTGAGGGCGTCGGCGACATGGAGTGTGGGGCAACGTCGTCTACCGAAGGAGGTGAGTGTCCAAAGTCTACACTGAGCCAACTGGCACGCAATCAAGGGCCAACTGCAAGTACATAACGCACATCTACCATAGTGCATTAACTTGCACATCACATCATGCACACTGTGCAGCCGGTTTGGCAGTGTGCCAGCAGACTGCACATTACCAAGCCATGATGAGTCACTCCGAAACCTGCGTACATGTCATACTCATGCACATGTACCACTGCTGTTGCTACACCCAAAAGGCCACAAAGCCCAATTGACAGAAATGTGAATGCAGCCATGTATGCAATTAAGACATCATAATATCACTTATGTTGGCCCTCTCTTCTACCCCCACAGGCACTGATCATGACAGCGGTGAGCCACAGTCCAGCCGCCCAACCACCTCCATGGGCAGTGGCAGGGTCCGGCGCATTCCTGCACCGAAGAGAACACCTACCCCGGCTCCGGAAAGGCCAGTGGAGGCCGCACCACCCCAATCCCTCACAGCATCGGCGCCTGCCACAGTGCCCATCCCAACCTCGGCACAGTCCAGCATTTCGGGGGAGGTAGCAGCTACAGTTCCCGTGGAGAATGTGGATAGCTCTCCATCCATCTGTGGGGCGTCCGAGGATGAGTTCTATCCGACAGTCCACACCCCGGAGCCCTGCAATGTCCCGCTGGCCTCATGCAGTGACTCTGGAGATCCACAAACACCTGCCCGTAGTCCTCCTACCGACACGCAGGGGCACGAAGATTGTGGGCCAAGTTCACCAGTCCAGTCCTCGCCAGAGCATGCAGGGCCAAGTCGATTGAGCGATGGATTAACATCATTTGGCACACGTCGTGCAAATCAGCTCGCTGATCAAATCAATGAGTTAATTGAGGACAACCGCCAGGCCAGGGTGGAATGGCACAATGAACTCAGGGAAATGCGCCAGTCACTCACTGACAGCACCAACAGGTTGTGTGAGACAGGCACTGACAGCACAAACCGTTTGTGTCACGTCCTAGGACGCATAGCCAATGCCCTTGAGGCTGCCCAATCAAATCTGCAGCATCAGCAGGAGGAAACACCCTCATCCAGTGGGGCCACTCCAGCAAGCCCACCAAGACACACTCTGCGTTCCATGCGGCGCAGGGACATGCCTCCCCCGGGCCCCGGGAGCAAGAATTAATAGTCAATGCTGCCACATGTGGCCTTCACATACTACATGGGACTACTGTTGTTGAGTTGGGGGGGAGGGGGGTGGGGGGGAGGGTTTGTTGTGGAGTTGGGGGGGAGGGGATGGGGGAGGGTTTGTTGTGGAGTTGGGGGGAGGGGGGTGGGGAGTGAGGGTTTGTTGTGGAGTTGGGGGGAGGGGTGGGTGGGGAGGGTTTGTTGTGGAGTTGGGGGGAGGGGGGTGGCTGGAGGGAATGTTCACACTCATCCTTTATTTTCAATACACTATTGGTGTTGCAAAGTTTAACCATTGTGGACATTCCTCATTGAGCAGGTGTATTATGACGTCTGACAGTGCATGGTCTACAAGTATACACACACCCAGTGCCCTGTGTGCCCATGTATTGCCACCCTCTGCTGACTTGTGTTCTGGTTATTATGTCCAATCATTGTTTGACCCACAACATGTCCCTCAAGTGCACCGCATCCATGATGCCATCTTGCCACTTCCTCCTCCTCCTTCACTCCATCTTCATGTGCTGCTAGCAGTCCCATGTCAGGGGACAGAGACGCAATTAAAGGGATGCACTATTTGTTCAGCTTTACACATGACATGGGGATCTTGGACACCACATAGCAGTAGAAGGGTCCCCCACCAGTCCAGCTTCGCCAACTCATATGTGCCTTACGCAAGCCAGGTGACTGATTCATCTCCACACATGCACGGGTATGGCCAGTGTTGAAGTGCTCCCTGGGCCTGTTCTGTGGGTTACTGACAGGGGTCATATACCATGGTGTCAAGGGACAGCCACCAACACCTGCATGTCTAGCCAATTGAGGTAAGTGTTTGAACTGTCACGGTGGAGAACTGAACTTGGTTGACATGGCAGCGTGTAACTGATGGCCATACGCACATGTCCATGGATGCATTTCACCCATTCATGGCCACATTATGTGTCCAGTTCAATGAAATGCTGTACGGGGGTGCGTCTACAAGATGGTCCATGAACAATGGCACGGACATCTCGTGGTACATGCTTCGTTGATGCATGCAGCAGTCCTGATGTTATATCCATGTAGTGCTTTGTACTGTGTGAATCCGTAGTTGGGTGTGTTGGATGTAGTCAGTGGCTCGTAATCTTCATACTGCTCTGATCCAAACTATGGTGAATTCCAACACTCCTATGGGTGTGCCAAACCGGTGACGTGGTGTGGTATCCCTGCTGCCCTCAGTTCAATCCACTCCCAGGGATGAGTCTCCGGTGTGGTGCCATGCTGGGGGCAGCCACATTGTGCATATGCAGTGTGTCTTCCTATATGCCCTTACGGGTGTGGTGGCCGCCAATGAGTGGTGCATGTGTTGTGGGATTTGGCCTTGTCAGATGTTGGAAATGTTGTGTTTTGTGTGTGCCTTACTCCATCGATGTGGGAATCTGTACTGATGTGCCGTTGCACTGGTTCTGTGGCAGGGTGGTTGGTGGGGTGAACATCGTGCACTGGCTTCATCATTTCGACCCACTTTGTTCATGCAGGCACCCACCTCATGGCACCAATGCACTGGCATGACACAGTCAGACGACTCACCAGGCAGCCAGGCACGTCATCCTGCATGTCGCCCCATGCAGCACAGTAGCGTGGTGATCAGCTGGCCCATTGAGTCATGAGTTGTTCCTTGATGTCGGGCCCACCCATGTGTGATGTTCTTGGTAGCGTTGCATTCCATCTGCACGTAGGGGGAGTGGTATTGCTTGCAGTTGCTATCCGCCACCTGCATGCCATGCTGGTCCACCTATGACACGTGGGTGCTGTCAGGGGAACCCATGTCATTTGGCATGCCTGCCAATGCATGGGGGCCAACTTTAGTGTTGTATATCTCCTGGGTAGTCCATGTTAGGGATTTGTAGGCCCTTGTGTGCTTGGGGAGGTGAACCAGCATTTGTTTATGTGTCTGTGTAATGGACGGTTGTAACATGCCATGCATGGGCCCCACTGTGTGCTGGTAGGTGCCTCTGGCATGGGTGTGGGGCACAGGCAACACCTTCAGTTGTGCCAGGATGGCAGTGTGTATTTGTATGCTGCTCGCTTATCTCGTTATTTCTCAGCCCAATTATGGCGGTGATGGTGTCACAGTCAAGCTGGTAGGGGGTGTTTATCTGCTCGGGGGTTTCCTTGAGGGACCGGACATGCTGCGTGGGAATGGGGGCTGCTGGGGTGGTGACGGAGGCTGCACTCGTGCTGCATGCTGGGCCTGTCTCCCCCTCCTCCTCCCCCTGTGTCTCCTCAATGGGGGGGCCTGGTGTTGTAGGTGTAGTTATTGTGGTTGTGCCCTTGCTGGCACTATTGGTATCATCTTGGTGTGGGAGGGGGTGTGGTGTGTGGGTGTGTTCCTTTTCTGCTGTGGCAGACTCCATTGCCTCAACATGTGCTGACTGTGTGCACCTGTGGCTCTGGGAACCACTGCTCAGGGTTCTTTACTCCTTCTCTGAGATGCCTGTATGTACTCCATGCCGGTAAGGTACCTTACGGGCTTAAGGAGGCCGTTATTTACGTGTGCTCCTTACTTTTGATCAGCTCCGGTTCACGCCATGCCGCTAATTTCGGCATGGTGGGGCGCGCGCACGTCTCAAGACCGATAATTATGGCATCGTAGTTTACGGTGCCGTAATTAGCGGTCTGAGAGGTCAGAATAGCCTGTAGCGGTAAACGATGCCGGTAAATCATTACCGGCATGGTTTTTCCCTTACCTCCTAGCTCAGAATGACCACCATTGAGTTTGGGAGGGTAAGTTTCAGAGTTAGACAGAACACACTTTAGCAACTGTTACAATAGTCTTTTCTCCCAGAACGGTGTAGGTAGTTTGTTTCCTGGCAAAAAAAAGCGTTACACAAAACCTATGGAGGAACCAGCACTGCCAAAACCAATAGGGGGTGAGAAGAGGAGCCTTTAGGGAACCAGGATAACAAAGGTCAAGTGGATAGTTCTGGTTCTGATGCTGTTCTTCAGTTCTTGAAGAATTACAGGTGCTCAAGGGGAGCCTACCTGATGGTGCACACACTACAAGGACTTCACAAGTGACTTGAGGTGAACACTAGATGGTTGAAAACAGCACTTTCCAGTAAGCACCCAAAATGGCACAAGGTAGTTACACCCCAAACCCCACAGTACCTTAAAGATGAAGACAATTTTCCAGCTGGCTTCCTTCCTGATGCAGTGATGCAGACCCTGATTCCTGCTCCTTGGTCGTGGTGATGAGAGGGGGGACCTTTGTCGGGCTTTTGCAGCAGCACTCTGAAGACGGACTCGGCAGCAATAGATTCCGCTCGCTTCAGTGGCTCTTTGTGGTTTTGGTGCCTTTTTCTTGGCACCAAGGAAGAACGAATATCCCGGTTGGATTTTTCTCAATCACTCGGTTCTGAACCCTGGTGAGGGGACTTTTGATGAAGAATTCCTGCTTCTGTAGAACCCCACGGATGCCTGCGAAGTTTCAGCCGGATGTGCTCTTCAGAAGACAATGCACTTGATGATGGTCCAGGTAACCCGGGTATGGGGATATTGCGGACCAGGAAGGTTGCAGCAAGTCAGGGATTGAGCCAAAATATAGCAGGATTTGAGGTCAATGGGTCCCACCAGCTTAAGGGAGAAAGGTGTCCTTGGTGGATCTTACCTGTTGATATAAATATGGGGCCAGCACAGCTGCAAGGCTTCATTGGTACTTTTGCAGTCCTGGAAGATGCTGCTGGTGTGTCTGCTCATCCTATTCATCAGATGTCTTGTTTCAGTGGTTGACTCTGTCTGTAGTCCCAAAATCCTTGCCCTTTAAGCAGAATATCATTCATTCACAGTCATGCAGCTGTCAATCTCCTGGGGGTGGCTGTCCTTGAGGACAGCCAGCCACCCAGTTAGAACTGGTTTCAGCCAGGCATTCCTACAGACAAAGAACAGCTAAATTGTGTGCTCCTTCCTCACTTCTTGCATTCCCAGACACAATGGAGCCTTGGCGGGGTTCAGTGCTGAAACTCACTAAAGGCAAAACACACAAAGGACTCAAACCTAGTCAAGACGATAAAGTAAAAGCCCAAAAGGAACTGACAAAAGAAAAATGGAGAAAAAAGAAGACAGTGGCCATTTTGGAAAAATGGTCACCCGAGGGTGCTGTACTGCAGCTGAGGAATCAGCCTGCTAGTACCATGCACACAAGGTAATAAAAAGTAACCACTGCCACCAGCCATTTAAGTCAGCCAGTGTAACAAAAAGTTAGACGAGAAGTGGGAGAAGGAGTTACTAGGTGACCCCCCCCAGCACCCAACAACTGGTGGTGTGTGCTGGACCCAAAAGGTAATTAAGATAAAAGTCATTCTACTATTTCTGGGAACTGTATTTCTCACAATAAAAGGTATTTAAACCTTAAGAGAAGTTCAAAGCACTTCTCAGTGGCACTACACGGAGGGTGCTGTGTGTCACTAAGTAAAAAGCAGATACCCATGGAGTTTACCAGACTCCATAAAACAGTAGAATCAGAAAAATCCTAGTCAGAGAAAAAACATGAGAGAGTGCTAAAAGTCCCACTTATTCAGGAGTTGAACAATTCAAAAGTTCAGAGCCCAGCAAAAGAGCTGGGGGTCTTTAGGGATAAAGGGAATTGGCACAGAACTGAACATTCTCCCTAACATACATAAACACACAAAGCAAAACACAAAAGATAGGACACAATAAAAGAAAGTAACCATCAAAACAGGATTGTGTCATCTATTCAAATAAACAGGTTTTCAGGAGTTTTCCAAAATGGAAGCACATTTCTTTCCTGACGTAAACCTACAGACAAAGGCCCTCATTACGACCCTGGCGGTAAGGGGTTTACGCCAGCGTTAGCTGCGCCGACCCCTTACCGCCAACTACGAGTTCCCAGAGCGCCATGGTCACTTTTCCGCCCGCTTTTTGCGGGCGTAAAAATCCATGGCGCTATGGGACCTCGGTGTTAATTACGCCACCGTAGTGTACGGTGGCGTAATTAACACCTTCCCCACTCCCATTGAGCCCTATGGGGCCGAAATGGGAATGGGGAAGGGTAAATGGGTCAATGGGGACTTACCGCCCCGCCGACCTCGGATGGGGCGGTAAGTCCGCCATCCGCCATGGCGTAAAGGGACTTTGCGCCATGGCGGAAAAGTCCGCCGATGGCGGAAAAAATCCGCCAGGGTCGTAATGAGGGCCAAAGAGTTCCTGGCATAAGCTGCCGGAACTGGAAAAGAATTGCCATTTCCATTCACTCATCGGATTCTTGGACAGAAAAGAAGGATAGTGTTACTAGAACGCAGTGCCCTCCTTGGCTCATATTTAACCAGGTTTTCCCTGAGATAAAGGGGAGCCCTACCATATAGGCATTTATGTGTCAAAGCAATTATCTTGAACTGCACTCTGGCAGTCACAGGCAGCCAATGCAGTTCTTTTCTGGATTCGGAAATATGTGCTCTACGAGAAATATTTTTCACTATACGAAATGCCTCATTCTGTACAATTTGAAGTTTATGAATGCTGCCTTTGCCAGCACCCACCAAAACAGTATTGCATTAGTCGATGCTAAGCAGAAGAGTGGCTCGTCCAGCATTGCACAGTTTTTATCGAGACAAACAGCTTAATCTGTGTCTCAGATGATATTGTGAAATTTTAACGATGTTATTAATATGAACTTCCGCACTAAGAGAGGATTTTTTACTTTGTTAAGGACTGGAATATTGCAGTCCTCAATAATGAAATTGGAATACTTTGAATAAAGTTTAGCCCTGGCCTGTTTTTTTACATTTTATTTTGTATATATAGAGTATTTATATGGCGCACTATACAGCAGGAAGGGTTTCCATGTGCCACAAGGTAAAAAGTGGGGTTAGGGGGTTCAGGGGATATAAAAAAAAAACAATAGCGGTCCTACTAGGCCTTGCGACATTTGGATCGTTCAAGTGCAGATACAGGAAGTGCTGGGGGGTAGGGAGTGGTGGGGGAGTGAGGAGGGGGGAGATACATGCGGGAGCAAAGATGGATGGGGAGAGGGGAAGGGCCCAGGGGCTAGGCAAGTGCTCAGGGAGCCAAGGGAGGGGGGGGACAAGCACCAGGGGATGAAGGAGGAGGACCACCTTCTAACTTCGAGGGAGGGGGGTTGGCCAGGCTGAAGAGGGAGGCCCGTCTCAAGGCTAGTCAGGGAAATGGGCCCGGACATGCAATGCTGGTTGGGGGAGTGCTGGAGAAGACTGGCCAAGGAATGACTGGTGCTCTCATTGACTCATAGGTGAACCAGGCTGCCAGTCGCAGTGGCAGGTGGGTGTTGTGGAGCTTTGGGCCTGGGCCTCGTGAGCGCAGCGCTGCGCATAAATGATGACAGATGTGATGTTCCGTACTTCACTCCGCTATGCCTGAAAGCTTTCATTGTCTGTTGTTCCTGGAGTTCTCCCTTCCAGTTTGGGTAGAAACGTGCGTGGGCACCTCTGCAATAGGGCTTCTGTAGGGGCCACTCCTGTGGAGCATTGTGGGGTGGTCCTCTATTCTAGTAGGAACTGAAATAAGGCTCTCTTTTCACATGCTTCCTATCCATGCGCTATGCGAGAACATTTGTTGAGTGTGCGCATGAAGCGCTCTGCCTAACAATTTGCACGTGGTCCTACAGGTGTGATTTCTCAGTGTTCAATTCTACATTTGGCCAGGAACTCTTCAAGGCCAGCACTTTGAAATGGGGAGCCACTGTCTGATTATACTGTCTTGGGGAATCCGTGGGTAGCAGAAATGTTCTCCATCACTGGTGTTACTTCTTGTAGAGCTAAGGACGGGGCAAACTCTACTTCAGGGTACCCGAGACCACTGGTCTAACATGACCCGGAAGTGTGAGTCCTTTTGTATGGAGCAAAAGTCCATGTGAATAATTTCCCATGGCACTTCGCTATAAGGCATGCACCGGATGGCCGGTTCCTTGCTTTTTGGAGCACATGCTTTGCACCATTTGCAGGCACAAATTAATTCATCCTTTTTTCATTCGAGTGCTGGGAACAGACCCTGAGAGTGAGGCGACTTTTTTGCGGCGCCGTGATGGCTGTGATGTGCAAGGGCAATCACTGACCATCAACTCAGTAGGGATCACTATGTGGGGCCCTCTCAGGAGGAGGCCATCTTCCTTAAACGTTAGATCACCTCGTATTTTCCATAGTTGTTGCAGGGTAGTTTTCGCTTCTTGTGTTCTGGTTCCTAAGTTCTCAAGAGCAGATTTCCACTGTCCTGACTCCATTGTGTCTCGCACGATTTGGAAACACCCGTCGTGTCTTGATGCTGCCTTGAGCTCTGCCATGTCCATTGAGTTGGGAATTGAGCTTTCTACGATTAGCCTTAGGTACTTGTCTGCCCCACCAACCTCCCCGGGGGGCTGTGTTTGTCTCTTTTGGGTGGTGGGATAAGTAATCTGCTGCATTGTTTTGTCCAGGCCTGTATTTGAGGTTGATGTCGTCCTCTTGGAATGCCAGCAACCATTTTTCAATACATGGCGGTGGGTTGGTTGAACCATGCATCATTATGGCTAGAAGGGGTTTGTGGTCCGTGACTACTTTCACAGGTGTCCCATAGATATACACATGGAAATGGAGACATCCCAAAAGCACGGCAAGAGCTTTGCGCTGAATCTGAAAATACCTCTGCTCGGTTGGAGAGAGTGCTCGGCTGGCCTATGCAACGGTGCACAGGGTGCCCTCTTTGTTTGCGTGAAGAGGAAGGGGGAAGGAGGTAGAGAAGAGCAAAGTCTTGAGAATCTTCTGGAACTTAAGGAGATCCGGCCCAAGTCTGAGAGGGACGGGGGGCCAATCCAGAGGGAGGCTCCTGCCGAAGCGAGAGATCTACCCCCCACTCTCTGCTTGGAAAATCGTCCGATCTGCAGAGAGTTGCAACAAAAGGACTGGAGGGCTCCAGCGGGGAGCTATTTAAGGAGGTAGAGTTGGATGTAGCAGGGTCCCAGGCCACAGAAGGCCTTGTGGATGCTGCAAAGGGTCTTGAATTCGATCCTTGCAGACACCAGGAACCAGTGGAGAGATTTAAGGGCTGGAGAGATGCAGTCCCTGGGCTTGAGGCCAAGGATAAGTCTTGCAGTCTTGTTCCGGATTAGTTGAAGGGGGTGAAGAGTGGAAAGGGGCAGATTGAGGAAGAGGCTGTCGTAGTAGTCCAGCCTAGAGAGAACCAGAGATCTGGAGACATTGAGTTTCTTGGGGAATGTAAGAAGGGGAAAATGCCTCTGAGGACGTGAAGCTGAAAGTGGGTCTTCCTGACAAGGTCCATGAAGTGAGGGGAGAAGGTGAGAGAGGAGTCAAAGATAATACCAACGGTTTTTGTCTCACAAGATGGTGAGCAGAAGAGACCCAAGGAGGACAGCCAGAGAGTGGGAGGAAAGTACGGAGCAGGGCTCCCAATGAAAAGGATCTCGGCCCAACTGGCATTAAGACAGGGATCATTAACCATGCACCAAGCCAGAATAGCAATCAGACAGTCAGGAATGAGAGAAGAGGTAGAGGAGGGAAGCTTGATGGAGAGCTGAGCCAGAGGGGCAAGGTAAATGTTAAAGAGCCACTGCAATAGGATAGAGCCCTGAGGGACACTACAGGTAGAGAGTGTGATGGGGAGAAGAAAGCACCCAGTTGCACCTGGGAAGGTCATTTAGAAAGGAAGGAGGTCAAGCAAACCAGTGCAAGTCTGTGAACCCAAGGGTGTCATGGAGCCGCTTTATGAGGGTGGTATAATTGACCAAGTCATAGACAGTGGAGAGATCAAGGAGGATGAGAGCAGAAGGAGAGTTGGAGACAAGTTGAGTTGAGAGAAATATCATATGTTCTGTTTTGGAACTATTTAGGCACATCCAACCCATGGACATCCAGTGTTTGATGGACTTATATATAAGGGTTAGCGTATCTAAATATATGCTGTAGTAATCATTCAGTTCCAGCAACAACTAGGTGTCATCAGCATAATTCATAAACTGCACTCCCATTTGTGTGAGCAAGCCACAGAGTGGATTAATTTAGACATTAAAGAATGTAGGTGAAATGCATGCACCCTCGGAACTCCACAGTATACAGATGCAGCGTCACGCCAATGCACCGTGGATCTCATTTTGTTTAAAAAGGAGAAAATCTATTGCACAGCATTTTTGGAACATTCTCCCGTTGTAATTAGCATTGTCAGGAGGAGCGTGTGATCTAAAAGACTGAACGCTGTCGATAGATCCAGCAACACCAATAGCCAAGTCTTGCCCCTATCCATAATGTCTAACATATGGGTCTGTTGATCTAACAAGACTTTCTCAGTGCCTTGATTCGGGTGAAAGACAGATTGCCTTGATGAAGTATAGAAGCAAGATGCAGGTGGTCCTGAAACTACGCAGTGGGAATCTTGTGGCCAGAAAGATCCTTACAGGTGCAGCAAATGCAGTTTGCTTTGTCAGTCCTAAAGTAAAATAATACACAGCAAAAGCATATTTTGACAGGGAAGCATTTTCAAAAATTGCAAAATGAGGGTCCTGCGGAAGCCAAGAGTGTAAATATTTGACAAAATGTAAACAGGAAGTCATTGAGGTCTCACAATCAAGAGGCATGAAAGGGCAGAATGAGGGTCCAGTGGTCATAGAATGCAAAGCACACACTTTTCCTTGTGTGGTATTGTGGTACGTCTGCACTGGTGAGCAATGCTTGTTGTGCGCTTGCGTTTCTGCTCTAGATGCTGCAAAGGATATGTCTGGCTGGAAAGCAAAAGACACTGCAATCATAATACAACGCGGTTGTATTTATAATTGCCATGGTTTTCTTTTTAAGTTTCAAGGACTTAAAAAGATAACCACAGCAATTATAAATACAAATCTGATGCATTTATGATTATGCTGGCTTTCGATTCGAGACTCCCTGGCTCCCCCGAGCAGGGGGAGCCCGGGAGACTCAAGGCAAAAGCCACTGCAATTATAAATACAACAGTGTTGTATTTATGATTTCCATGCTTTTCTAACCACGGCAATCATAAATACAACAACAGTATATTTATAAAAGCACTTACCGGCAGCAGCCTTCCTGCCTGCATTCTCTGCTCTGCAGCAATAATGAAGCAAAAGCCGCTGTAATAATAGCTACCAGCAGGTGGCTTTTGCCTAATTAGTGCTGCGAGGGCAGCAATTAACACAAGCACAAGAGGCTCATCCATTTCACAAAATGAATGCCTCATAGTGCTTGAAATGATGTGAGATTCATTTGCTCAAAATATTAAATAGGAACTTTCTTTAAAAGGATGTTTAATATATATTTTTTTGATTATTGCCCATCTTTTAAGACAGTATTTGCATGCACTATCACTTTAAAATGGCACTAGTTTCAACTGAATTACTGAATGTAGCTCTTCCTTTCCAATTTCCCTTTTCCCTTTTTCTCCTAACTCTCCGCTCGCCTTTCCAACATTCATGCTGTTCTGTTCATTTTGTGCTATTAACACTCCAGGGTGGTGCCCACATTCTGCACAGGTGCATCCTAAATGACGAATAACTGTATACATTACAAGTGTATGTATGCTTATTTGTGTGTCCTGACAAAAGGTAATTGTGCCTACGTTTGCAACAATTAATGTTTTTCTTCCGGCCAGCTTGGGCAATCAAAGGCCAGCTCCACCAGGTTCCGTTTGCATCTGGGCCACATTGGTCACACTATCACAGCTCCACCCCCTCGGTTGCTTGCACAGGGGCTCGATAATGTTTCAGTTTTTTCTTGCCCAGCTCCGGCATACAAAATTCAGTTTTACCTATGTTGACAACATCCTTGTCCAACCGGGATACAGCATCTAACATGCTGACGGGTCATAGAAAATCAGGGGCATGGTGGCAGTCAACCATAATATCAAAAGGCCCTGCACCTTGTGCAGCCAAACTGTATTAGAATCTGTGGAGCTTACTGTATATCAATTTACACTTTCACAAAAGGTGTCTGCCACTATTCACTTTGAATACCGACCACCTCATAGGTAGGTGTGGCACCTTCATGGTAAAAACTACCAACCTGCTCTCGTCTGATTTGTTCACCCACTCTACCCTCTACCAACATCTTCCTTAGAGACTTCCACCTACTTGAACACTGGCAGCTAAACACACTAGCCTAGCAGAATCCCTCCACATAACGTAACATGTAAAAAACCCAACTCGCATCAGGGGAAAAATCCTTGACTTTGTTATTTTCCCTTCTCTCCTCATCAAATGCTTTGAAAACATCTCAGTCAATCAGTCGATAAACTTGGGCGATGCCCGTAATAGTACTGTACAAGATAATACCCCAGATGTAAAACAAAGTGCATCCATTTTGTGCAAAATTACAATACATGAATAGCTAAATAAAACAATAAGACATCCTTTCCTAGAAAGTGCAGGGCATAAAATATGGACGTTGTGCAAATAGTCGTAATAATCAAGAGATACTGAAATTACTTCTCTTTGCAAAGCTACAATTCTTGGAGGACTATCCCGTGCCATTAAGTTTTGTTACTACCTTTGATCGAGTGCGCCAGGCCCTATGCAAGAAGCTAAAAACAGACAACTGAACATCCTCATCAAAAGTACATTTACCTAAAGGGTAGGCATCTGAAATAGAGAATGTCTGGCATTTGAGAAAGATGAGAAAGGGGAAAATGCCTCTGAGGACGTGAAGCTGAAAGTGGGTCTTCCTGACAAGGTCCATGAAGTGAGGGGAGAAGGTGAGAGAGGAGTCAAAGATAATACCAACGGTTTTTGTCTCACAAGATGGTGAGCAGAAGAGACCCAAGGAGGACAGCCAGAGAGTGGGAGGAAAGTACGGAGCAGGGCTCCCAATGAAAAGGATCTCGGCCCAACTGGCATTAAGACAGGGATCATTAACCATGCACCAAGCCAGAATAGCAATCAGACAGTCAGGAATGAGAGAAGAGGTAGAGGAGGGAAGCTTGATGGAGAGCTGAGCCAGAGGGGCAAGGTAAATGTTAAAGAGCCACTGCAATAGGATAGAGCCCTGAGGGACACTACAGGTAGAGAGTGTGATGGGGAGAAGAAAGCACCCAGTTGCACCTGGGAAGGTCATTTAGAAAGGAAGGAGGTCAAGCAAACCAGTGCAAGTCTGTGAACCCAAGGGTGTCATGGAGCCGCTTTATGAGGGTGGTATAATTGACCAAGTCATAGACAGTGGAGAGATCAAGGAGGATGAGAGCAGAAGGAGAGTTGGAGACAAGTTGAGTTGAGAGAAATATCATATGTTCTGTTTTGGAACTATTTAGGCACATCCAACCCATGGACATCCAGTGTTTGATGGACTTATATATAAGGGTTAGCGTATCTAAATATATGCTGTAGTCATCATTCAGTTCCAGCAACAACTAGGTGTCATCAGCATAATTCATAAACTGCACTCCCATTTGTGTGAGCAAGCCACAGAGTGGATTAATTTAGACATTAAAGAATGTAGGTGAAATGCATGCACCCTCGGAACTCCACAGTATACAGATGCAGCGTCACGCCAATGCACCGTGGATCTCATTTTGTTTAAAAAGGAGAAAATCTATTGCACAGCATTTTTGGAACATTCTCCCGTTGTAATTAGCATTGTCAGGAGGAGCGTGTGATCTAAAAGACTGAACGCTGTCGATAGATCCAGCAACACCAATAGCCAAGTCTTGCCCCTATCCATAATGTCTAACATATGGGTCTGTTGATCTAACAAGACTTTCTCAGTGCCTTGATTCGGGTGAAAGACAGATTGCCTTGATGAAGTATAGAAGCAAGATGCAGGTGGTCCTGAAACTACGCAGTGGGAATCTTGTGGCCAGAAAGATCCTTACAGGTGCAGCAAATGCAGTTTGCTTTGTCAGTCCTAAAGTAAAATAATACACAGCAAAAGCATATTTTGACAGGGAAGCATTTTCAAAAATTGCAAAATGAGGGTCCTGCGGAAGCCAAGAGTGTAAATATTTGACAAAATGTACACAGGAAGTCATTGAGGTCTCACAATCAAGAGGCATGAAAGGGCAGAATGAGGGTCCAGTGGTCATAGACTGCAAAGCACACACTTTTCCTTGTGTGGTATTGTGGTACGTCTGCACTGGTGAGCAATGCTTGTTGTGCGCTTGCGTTTCTGCTCTAGATGCTGCAAAGGATATGTCTGGCTGGAAAGCAAAAGACACTGCAATCATAATACAACGCGGTTGTATTTATAATTGCCATGGTTTTCTTTTTAAGTTTCAAGGACTTAAAAAGATAACCACAGCAATTATAAATACAAATCTGATGCATTTATGATTATGCTGGCTTTCGATTCGAGACTCCCTGGCTCCCCCGAGCAGGGGGAGCCCGGGAGACTCAAGGCAAAAGCCACTGCAATTATAAATACAACAGTGTTGTATTTATGATTTCCATGCTTTTCTAACCACGGCAATCATAAATACAACAACAGTATATTTATAAAAGCACTTACCGGCAGCAGCCTTCCTGCCTGCATTCTCTGCTCTGCAGCAATAATGAAGCAAAAGCCGCTGTAATAATAGCTACCAGCAGGTGGCTTTTGCCTAATTAGTGCTGCGAGGGCAGCAATTAACACAAGCACAAGAGGCTCATCCATTTCACAAAATGAATGCCTCATAGTGCTTGAAATGATGTGAGATTCATTTGCTCAAAATATTAAATAGGAACTTTCTTTAAAAGGATGTTTAATATATATTTTTTTGATTATTGCCCATCTTTTAAGACAGTATTTGCATGCACTATCACTTTAAAATGGCACTAGTTTCAACTGAATTACTGAATGTAGCTCTTCCTTTCCAATTTCCCTTTTCCCTTTTTCTCCTAACTCTCCGCTCGCCTTTCCAACATTCATGCTGTTCTGTTCATTTTGTGCTATTAACACTCCAGGTTGGTGCCCACATTCTGCACAGGTGCATCCTAAATGACGAATAATTGTATACATTACAAGTGTATGTATGCTTATTTGTGTGTCCTGACAAAAGGTAACTGTGCCTACGTTTGCAACAATTAATGTTTTTCTTCCGGCCAGCTTGGGCAATCAAAGGCCAGCTCCACCAGGTTCCGTTTGCATCTGGGCCACATTGGTCACACTATCACAGCTCCACCCCCTCGGTTGCTTGCACAGGGGCTCGATAATGTTTCAGTTTTTTCTTGCCCAGCTCCGGCATACAAAATTCAGTTTTACCTATGTTGACAACATCCTTGTCCAACCGGGATACAGCATCTAACATGCTGACGGGTCATAGAAAATCAGGGGCATGGTGGCAGTCAACCATAATATCAAAAGGCCCTGCACCTTGTGCAGCCAAACTGTATTAGAATCTGTGGAGCTTACTGTATATCAATTTCCACTTTCACAAAAGGTGTCTGCCACTATTCACTTTGAATACCGACCACCTCATAGGTAGGTGTGGCACCTTCATGGTAAAAACTACCAACCTGCTCTCGTCTGATTTGTTCACCCACTCTACCCTCTACCAACATCTTCCTTAGAGACTTCCACCTACATGAACACTGGCAGCTAAACACACTAGCCTAGCAGAATCCCTCCACATAACGTAACATGTAAAAAACCCAACTCGCATCAGGGGAAAAATCCTTGACTTTGTTATTTTCCCTTCTCTCCTCATCAAATGCTTTGAAAACATCTCAGTCAATCAGTCGATAAACTTGGGCGATGCCCGTAATAGTACTGTACAAGATAATACCCCAGATGTAAAACAAAGTGCATCCATTTTGTGCAAAATTACAATACATGAATAGCTAAATAAAACAATAAGACATCCTTTCCTAGAAAGTGCAGGGCATAAAATATGGACGTTGTGCAAATAGTCGTAATAATCAAGAGATACTGAAATTACTTCTCTTTGCAAAGCTACAATTCTTGGAGGACTATCCCGTGCCATTAAGTTTTGTTACTACCTTTGATCGAGTGCGCCAGGCCCTATGCAAGAAGCTAAAAACAGACAACTGAACATCCTCATCAAAAGTACATTTACCTAAAGGGTAGGCATCTGAAATAGAGAATGTCTGGCATTTGAGAAAGATGGGATAAAGTCGTCTCCTCCCTAAATTAGCACATGCAGGCAGGTCAGCAAGAGGTGTACGTCAGATACGATTTCCATGGTGCAAAATGGGTAAAGATTAGTTGAACGCTGGGACCATCAACGGGGCAGACCATTGCGCAATACTTTTCACCTTGTCACATGACAAACACGCCATGTCCACCTGTTGCTCCTTAAAAAACATCTCTTTGGAGGCATTGCGAATTCGCCCAAGCAACGTCCCAGTCACCCAGCCTAAATTCCCTATTGGAAGTCTTCCAACAAACTTCTAAGGGGTCATTACACTTGCCCCTTTAAATATGTGGTGACTTAAATCCCCCTGGTACACCCAGGAATTTGCTGAGGGCAAAGACAATATCAGAGTAGGCGGAAAAAAGGTTGGCTCAAAATTCGTAAATCTCAGAGCCTCTTCACCCTTAACACCTCACGCTCAAAATGCCGGGCACTGATTATTGAAACCAAAGCCTCACACAACTCTTCAAAAATTACAGCAGCCTCCAATTGGAGACCTCTTTGCACAGTCAAACACTGTGTTAACACCCTACCAAACTCAGAAAGAACAACACATCTACAGAAATGCAATGTCATCAATGATTTCTTTATGAGCAAAACATACACATTTAGACATCACATCGATGCTTCCAAATTGTCTGCTCTGCTGTTATCTATCCTAACCCAGAGGCCTCCTACTGTGGATTGACTTCACCCCTTCTTCTCTAAGAATCTTACCAACATGATTGAGCCACTAAAGCCGACCACCTATATCGACGGCATCCTACCTGCTATCATCTTGAAAAGCATCTCCACTTATGCCCTTAGCATGCTCCTCCATATTGTTAATTCCTCCTTTCACCAAGGTGTTTTTCCAATCTTCCTGCAAACAGGGCTGATCCAACCGTTACTTAAGAAACCCACAATGCACCCAGATGGCCTCTCTTACTGCCAACCAATCACCAGCCCCCCAATCATTGGTAAAATCATTCAGAAGGTAGTGGTGAATTACCGTAACAAGCAAGCAAGATCCTTTTCAAAATTGCCTCTATCACCTACAAGGCAACCAACACACACACACCCACCCATGTTGTGGACAAACTTGACACTTAAAGCAGTACACAGCCCTCCAGGAGCCAGATCATTGCTAGTATAGAAACTCAACTAACCTGCAGAGAAAATACCAGGAAACAGTCTGTCTCCTACTATGCCCCTACCTACTGAAACACCATCCCGGTGGCAACCAGGAGCACACCAACATTTCTGCAATTCGGGAAGGAACTGAAAACCCAGATCTTCAAGGAATCTCAGGGTGTGAATTAGATTAAATGTCCTCGGTTATACCACCACCCCTGACTGAATATTAGCTACCCTCTTGTTCCTTGAACTTTTGTACAGAGCTCCATTGAACGCAAACTAGTTTTGAACTAAATAAAAAACAAATGCAACATGCAAAATACAACTAGATGACATGGTGATAATGAACTATATTGCACTGGTTGCTATCTATACCTTGTTTACTTTATTTTTCTTTGGTTTTTCACTTGTACATAGAAGAACAGTTTAGCCTTAGCGTGCTCTGTTATAAATGAGTTAGCTGATATCTACAGTGTTCATACAGGATACTAAAGGTCCCTTTTGTGCATATTGAAGCTCTTGGTTTAAAATCTCTCCAGCCCAAGTTGCAAACAGTCTAGAAAATAACATTGTAAATTTCATGGACCCGAAAGGCGAGTCCCTGGATCCTTGTACTGCCCTTATAGCAGCAATGACTAGCACTGCAGATGCACTATCCCCTCTGCAAACAGGAGTGACTTGCTCTAAACCGTCTGATCCCTGGTTTACACTCTAATTGCGGACTCTCAAACAAGCAGCCCTGTCGGGCCGAGCGTAAGTGGATGCTCGCCAAGGATCTTGAATCTCGAGCCTCATATAAATTGGCTATCCATTACTACAAAAGCACCATCAAATCCCAACATTATGCAGTCCGGATTATATCTGCATCCTGTTCTTCACGTGAACTGATCTAGATCGCAAAAGAGCTACCTACACTATCTTCCCCAATAAATGATCCCTCTCGCTCCCAGGCAATTTGCGACCAGATCAATACTTTTTACCAGGAGAAAATCACCAAAATCCGAAACTCAATTCTGGTCGATGGTCCCAGCAGACTAAACACTGATTCGATCTCTATGAGTGATCTGAAAGAATCTTCTACATCCTCTTTTTTTCCCTGATCTTGTCATTGACAAAACTGTTGCTAAGGCCCTAAACCAATTAAAATCAGCTTCACCTGCCGATCCTATACCATTACATATGCTCCAAACTCTTCGAGTAGATTATCTCTTTTTTTACATCAGCTATTAACCATTCGTTCTCTAAAGGCTCTTTTCCATCTCCACTCAAACATGGTATTGTGTCCCCGCCTTCTAAAAAAACCTGATTTGGATCCCTATTCTGCGGACAGCTATCGCCCAATTTTGCTGCACTCTACCAAATTCTTACGTGAAATTCACTTGCTATCGATCAGAGAACGGATCAAAAAAATCGTACGCATTGTTCATCAGGCCATTCATCTGACTGGCCCCACCTTTTTGCAGCTGAAACTCAAAGCATACGTGCCCTCTCGAAGTCTAGGCTCAAGTTACAAAAATCGATTTGTTTTTAATCTCTTTCGTAAGGCTAGGTCCGGTCCGGAGGTCGCTCATTTTCAGTCCTTGGACCGATGCTTTGGAATGCTGTCCCTTAGTCACTTTGAGACACAGCTGATCGTTTCAGCTGCAGAAAATGTTTAAAGACCTTATTGTTTAAGGGCTAAGTCAGCTAGTGGTTTCAGTGCAGCCCCAGGTCTCTTTACTAGCGCCCAGATGCCCCCGGGCCTTGGATCAATGCTTTTTGATTTTAATTACATCACAAGGTGTGGATGGAGCAGTTTAAGTGTGGAGGAGGGAGAAGTAGTAGTGCAGAGGAAAGAGTAATAGTAATGTGGACGACAGAGCTTTAATAGTGTGAAGGAGGAAGTAGCAGTAATGTGGAGAGGGGAGTAAAAGTGAGAAGAGAGAAGAAAGAGTAGTAAGTAGTAATGTCGCAGGGTAGGGGTGGACCATAGAGAGAGGAACATCAGAGGCACAGGAGAGGATACAACAGAGAGAATGAGAGAAAAGATGGTGGGTGGAATAGCAGGGAGGAAAGCAGGAGGACACAAGGGAGAGCGACAACTAGATCTAGGGAGAGGAAAAGTCATGTGTAAGTGTAAGACCAAGTGGGGCCCGAGTGTCTTAAAGGTGCCAAATCCACAACCTAAATCATCTTGGGGACCCTTACATTGTTCCCTGAGTGGCTTTAGACATGTATGCTATTTGCCTTAGGCCATCACCTTGAGCTAGGCAATTTGTTATAGCCAGTAGGGGTTACTGATCTCTAGTGACTGGCCTAGGGTTGAGGGATGCCGGGGTTGGGGCGGGACTGCTCATCCCTGGGTCATTTAGAGAGGGACGGCCCTTAGAGCTAGAAAATAAACCATACAAACCCTTCAACTGTGTTTGGGAGTTAGTGTGTTCTTGGGGCCATCTGTGGCAGCATTTAATAAAACAAAGTAACTTTTCCCGTGGAAAGCTCTCTTGCTTTTTGCACCATATTTTCATTTGTGTTTGGGGTTACCTTTTGGCCATGTGGTTTGCTCTCTGTGACACCTGCAGTACAGTTATTGAATACTAGCAAGGCCGACAGCTCTGCCGGTCAGGTAATAAATTAAGTACCGTGACGTTGCACAATAATAACACATAGTATTACAGCACCTGCAGGCTGGAGGCATTTATCATGAAGGTTGTGGTATTTTGAATCTATTTGGTAACTCAATCTCCTGTTTCATTGAAAAAGAAAAAAAGAAATGCTGTCAGAGGATTCCCTTACCTTCTTTTTACAGATTCCTGACTCTGACTGAAACAACTTTGGCACTGAAAGCATGTGCAAAAAAGCACATAATACTACCAGGGACCAATGTAAGATGGGGTAAGGGTAGCGCACTGATAAATCACACATCATGTTCGGATAAATGGTATTCTAGGATGAGAAGCTGGGCAAAACGTAAGGATTTCCACCTCAAGTGGTCTATGCTGTGCCCCAGGGCATTGCTCAGCTTTTAAGGACTTCCATTAGCCATTATTATAACTGAGCCTGGACTGGACTGTTGGGTCCGAGTTCATCAGCGGCCCTACCTGCACAGGACTGCTGATGTGCAGACATATTTCAAGCACTGGGATGATACTCATGGAGAATCCTCTCACTCTGTAGCTACTTCTGTGCCCTCTACCCAGAATGCTGCAGGTGCCCTTTGCAGCCTAATATCTAAACAGAAGCCAAGCCCCCTGTGTCAAACCTGGACTCTGAAGAAAACAATTTGTACTTGCCTGCCTTCCTTCACGCAAATCTGCAGTTGCTTACGGAAGGGGTCTGCAACTTGCATCTCTGAAGATGTTTTGAAATACAACTCCCATGATCCCTCACCATTGATATGCTGTTCTGGGTTGATGGGAGATGTAGTCCAAAACATCTGGAAAGGCAAAGGTTGCAGAACCCTAGCTAAGGGCATAGTGTGTTTCCGTGTAAACCCAGAAACAGTATTGCCCTGATCAGGGCTGTCACAGGGTGTGGTGAGGCTGGGGGCAAAAGATTGGATGAGGCCCCCTTTCGATGTTTTGCACTGGGCCAGCAGCGGCACCGAAATTTCTCCTTGAGTTTGTGTGGAGGAACCCAAATATGGTTTATTATTACAAATGCTAATCAACTATAGCAAAGATAGATTTCCCTACTGAAGAAAGGTTTATGCCAGACTAACTTTTGTATCATATGCATAAATATATATAGGATGGCATGATGGCGTGTGGTGCGGGACGCCAGCATTAAGGAGCACCCTGCCCTTATGTGCGCATTAAAAAACGCATCATGAACAGTGACAGATAGATGATGTAAAGTGGAGGTTGGTGAACTTCTGAACTGAAGAGGGTTAAATGTGTGTGCCGATTATGCGGGATCGACACAGGGGATTTCTCACTCCCAAGAATAGGTTTGAAACATTGGGTTAAAATTATGCATTTGACAGCACTTTCTTTGCAAAATTGGGTAGAAATCCATTCAGTTTGCAATTGGTTTTGTATGGAAGCACATGGAAATTCCCAATAGTTGCAAGTCACCAACCGTGCCCAGGAACATTTTCCAATACATCTCATGCCGCCTTTGACCACAACATATGCTGATATAAAAATATATTCATGCTGGTTGTTCCCATGTATGTCCATGCAGGCTACACTAATATATGCCATTATTACCATATAAGGAATCCCAGCCAGTAAAAATGCCATGCCAAAGAAAGTATGTCCAGACTGACTGAGCACCATAAATGTTATTACTGACTAGACTGGCATATATTCAATGTGGTTCAGTTTAGCCAAGTAGTATGTTTGCTTTACCCTTGATGTATGGTCTTGTGCATCAAGGGTAAAGCAAAACAAGCATTGACAATGCTAACAGTTTGGGGTTTCGTGGAGGCATGGGAAAGGCACTGCTGTATTGATATTAACTGCCCATTAATGGTAGCAGGTGCAAAATGGCTCGAGTACCTGAGCATCTAATTGTAGTGCCTGACAAATGCCTAATACGTATGCACAAACCAAAACTGTTGGATTTGCCAATGCTTATTTTGTTTTTAATAGGACTTCAGTAAAAGACACGTGGTGCTTTTAAATCAATTGGCTGAAGGCAGACCTGGTCAAGACATTTTTATTACACAAGTAGCATCTTTACAACTGCAATGAAGTCATTAACTCTCAGAAGACTCCTTTGAGAAAACACTCACAGACACTTTGAGTGCAGTGTTTGATGGTACAGTCTGATTAAAGCTAGCTCAAAGAGTTTGATGAGGAAGTGCTTTGGGTGGCGGCAGGCAGGAGCTGGGTGGGAATTGCCAGAGGGATTAGCATGGACATGGGGAATCATTGGGTGGGCAAATAACTAAATAACACCTTCAAGCTTTGTGTCCCTCCTCATATGCCATTTCTTCCTATCTGTACTCACTGCTGTCATTAGGACGGATCTTCCCAGATCTGGGATCGGGCAAAAAATATCTCCCTAGATCTCAGATCTAGCCCCACAATCCTGAGAAATCTATGTGCACTATACATGTTTTTTAGAATGCTGTGGTGGGTTTGTGTTTTAAAATATGTCAGGCAGGGATTTGAACTGTGATCACTAGGTTCTGAAGTGAAACACTTCCCCCTAAGACCACTCGAGGGTCTGAGCAGGAGCCCTGTGCAATCACCTGTAAATGTTGCACTGTACTGCAAATATTTGTGTGTATTTTGTATTTTGCTGACATGATAAATCCTCTTAGGGGAAGAGGCAAATATTCATGGGGATGACTACATGCCTGCCCTACACCCTCCCAATCCTCCCCTCACTGGACCTGGCCCCTTTCCCTGCACTAGGTGGAATGCCCCAGTAAAAAAAGTCCATTTCCACCACTGTGTTCTCTACAGCAATATTTTTGGATTATAACCCAAACTAAAAAGAATGCCAGCCAGTGGCGCAACACCATTAAGCAGATCGGGCTCTTGTCCCCTCCCGAAATGTTGGGCTTTGTTGACTCGACCTGGCTGCATGGGGGGTGCCAGCCCCTGGCTAGAGAGGGCTAAAGGCCTCTAACTTTGAGGCAGAAGGCATTTTCCGGTTTGTTGCCAGACCGTAGCACCAATAGTAAAATCAAGAGCCTTTGACAGAGCACTGTATTTGCTTATGTTTAAGCACTCTTTAACGAGCGGCAGCAGCATCAATCATGCAGAGGGCAAAAGCCTGACCATTCTAAAGCCAAATTCTTAACTTATGGGCACAGCTTTTAGATGGCCCACGTCTGGGGTGATTAGCATAGCATTACTGGGATAAAAGTTACAACTGGTGGACAAAGGGAAAGTGAAATAGCAATTCTGCTTCCTAGCTGGGCTCAGGGAATAGGGAGGGAAGTGGGAGCAGGGTTGGCTGAAGATGTGTCAGGGCTGGTGTGGGCCATTTCTTTTTAATGTTTGGGGGACACCAATGTTTGGCCTAGGTACCTGTGGAGTGCTGAAATCATTAATGAAATCAATATAATGCAGCTAGGATGTTAAAAGCTGCAGATTATCAGTATGTTTCTGTGTCATAAGACTGCCATGGGGGCAGCTGCTTGGGGGCCCATTTGAAATGTAAAAGCTGAAGGGTCCAGATGTCATCCCTGGGTGGGGAGACTGACAGTGCAATGGGTTTATTGGCCCCACATTGGCCTCATTCACTATCCGCTTTCAAAACTGTCATCCAGCCCTCCAAAACGTTTGAGGCTGGACCCGCCCCTGCCTGGCTGACCTACAGAGCCAAGGTCAGATGGAACATGTCACAGATGTTAAACGGTGCCTGGGCTTTGCTGTTAACAAAGGCCCTGCAATTACTAACATAAAGTATTTTACTGTTAGCACCTGCATTCACATGCATACGTTTTTGGACAATTGAAATCGTGATGTGGGGTTAGCGCTTGCATGCCAGTAGAGTGATTAGAAGGGAATTGGTGACATGAGACAGCTCATTCTCACAACAGTCCCTAAGTGTGGCATTTCAGAAATGAAAGCGAGAGTGAACTTCTTGTAACATTGAAGCTTTATCGGAATAGTCTAATTTGAATGTGTAAAGAAATTAGATGCCCTCATACAAGTAAGTTTGCCCCTCCTCCACAGCCTCTGAAGTTAGCGTCCATCCCAACATTTGAAGTGCTAGCCTACCCTCCCTGAAATGTTAACCTAGGTGCAACCCTGATGCCAGGGGTGCCATGCCCCCACCCATAAATGTAGTGGTCTGCAGGGCTGCTAAAGTTAGGGGTCGGGCTGGCACACATACAACACTTTCACACCTGCATTCATCCACCAGTCACACAACTCCTTGCATGCACGCATACACAAAACCAAACACAGCATTGACACAAACATAAACACCAAATACATGCATACATTCATACACATATACATACACATTTAATTTAAATATATATATATATATATATATATATACATTTAATTTAAAATAAAAAACACACCTTACCTCCATGGACTCTTCAAAAGCACCCGCACAGCCGCGGGAGGAACAGGTAGCACTCCCTTCACTCCGACATGTAGATACGCTGCCTGACAGGATAGGACTCCTCTCCTATTGGTCAGCATGGTCACACTGTGCAACGTGAACACACTGACTGACAGGAGAGGAGTCCTCGCTTGTCATTCAGCATGTCTACGTTGTCAGCTGAAGAACAGGAGGTGGCAGAGCTCACTTCTGAGCCCTGCTGTCTCCCATTATTTTGCTGTATTTTTTGCATAGACAAACAGCTATGCAACAAACAGTAAAATCATTGCAGGGGCAGAGAGCAGACAGCACCGTCCCCTGTGTTACTAAAGGACATGGGTGGACTGTGCTGCCTTCTACTGATGGGCGGGCACTTTGCCCTGATGAAAAGACGTCCAGGCTCTCACCGTACCTTCTAGTTGATTGGTTTGAGGACTGAGCCCCAGTACTTACATTTGACATCTTCATGAGCTCATCTGGGCCCCTACATGTGCTTGAGGACCTGAGAGGTGCACCATCATAGTGGGGAGCACAGCAGCCAACTTGCAGTCAGCGCATCTAGAAATCAAGTAGCACTGATTTTGCAGCATCATGAGTCTAAACGTTGTTACCTTTTGGTTCTCCACTGAACCCCAGGATACAAAACTCTTTCTAGGCTTATTTACAGTGGCTCCTGTTCACCCTTCTAAGGACTTTGCTCTTTCACATCCAGTTACTGGAAATCAATGATAAAGGAGGGACTGACTGTCTATTACATATATTATTGGACAACCTTTTCACTGAGAACACTCCTGGGAACCCAACCAATCACCCTATATTTGCCAGTTTTATGAACAAAGCAACTTAAATTGACCTTTAATGGTCCCATTAAACATCATAAGTGCAGAACTTCAATCGTTTCCTATATGCATTAGGATGAATGTACATGTCATCCGTACTAAAGGGGTTAATCTCTACAGACATTTTGTACTATTGTGCTTTTTAACGTCCTTCTATAGCTCATGCTACCTTATAGACCAAATGCTCCCAAGGCTCTGTCCCTCAAAATTCAACTCTTGATTTATATCTGAAGGACACATTTCTTGGTTGTCAGTTTCCCTTTGAAGGTTATTGGGTGCCATATCCAACTTTCTCAATCTATGTCAAATCACATGGGTTTATTGTTATAGATCTAGATCTTCCAGTGTTATTAATACAATGTTTCATACAATTGTAATATTTTCATTGGTCCTGAATTGTTATATTGTCTTTAGTTTATTTTCTGATGTGTTGCTTTGAGGCTTAGCAACACAACAACTTCAGAGAGCAATCCCTCAAGCGGCTCAAACCACGCTATGCTAAGAGAACAATTCTGGAACTGGATCACAGAAGGGTTGTATTACAGAATGATTACCATCCCCAAGGATGCCTGGCATCAACAGTAGATGCAGGACTGTCACGGTGGAAGAGGAAGTGCTTCGGACTTGCTGACGGCATGCCAGTGCAGCTCGCGGCCCTGTTGGACAGACTCACAAACGCACTACAACTCCCATTGACCAGTGCTGTGGTGAAGTGCCAAGCCGACACGAGCTGGGAGGACATGGTTTCCTGTGGCAACAATGTCGCAGATGTGGAAGCAAAAAAGGCAGCGTATTTCCCAGAGATAAATTGCAGGAATAGAGGAAAGAAGGGTTTAATTTGTTGCCTTTCACTCAAATAATGGAATTACAGGTGCAAGCACCAGTAGAAGAGAAGAAATTGTGGATAAGGAGTGGGTGTTCAGTATCCCCCATGGATGCGATGTGGCGACACGAGAGCACCGGAAAACTGGTCATGCCTCATGCACTGTTACCTGACCCACATAAGTAAGGAGAGGCTGGCAGAACAAATAGCGGAAGACTGGTTCTGTCCCAATTTGGCAGAGCATGTTACCGCACTCATGTACAAGTGTATTGTTTGTCAATGTTACACAGCAGGACACATGTTGCGAGTAGTAGTTGCGAGTAGTGAGAGGAGCAATACCCAGGCTTAATAAGCCTTTTCAAAAACTCCATATGGACCACATGGACATGGTTCAAAATTGCAACTGCTACAGGTATATGCTAGTAGTCGTGTTTCCATTCTCTTGATGGATCGAAGCCGGTCCATGCACCCACCCAGATGCTGCTAGTGCAGCAAGATTCCTCGTTAGAGAGATGTTCCCACGATGGGGGGTGTGCGAAGTCCTCTGGTCTGATATTGGACTGCACTTCGTAAGTGAAGTGTTTGAGCACATCACAAAAATACTGGGAATAAAGCATACGTTTTCCTGTGCTTAACGCACACAGGCAAACAGAATCTGTGAACACCTCAGCAGCCTGCTCAAAAAAAGAATTGCAAAAGTGAAAATGACTCTGAACAATGGATGGCTTCATTGCCTACCTATAGCCTTGTTTGCATTGCACAATCAGCCTGCCTCTGCCCACCATTGAACTCCTCATGAGGTGGTGTCAGGGTGACGCATGCGACTCCCTCTTGCTCCTCCAACTATAGTGCTGCCAGATGCCCAAAATTCTGCCACTGTTTTAAGTAGTGAAATGTATGAGCATCTCGCTTAAATGAGTATCTCGCTTCGATGATGGCTAGTGCTTCTTTTATCTCCTAACAGCTGAAGGTGAGGCAGGGGTGGTCGAAGAAGAATGATGATCATGACACATCGTAAACCCACAAGAACTGCTCAAAGTACCACCCGTTTGCCCAGGAGATCTGGTTTTGATGCTGAACTTTAACAAATGGAAAAAGCCCCAATTTTATGGCCCCTTTACTGTAGAGCAAGCCACTGATAAAGCTGTAAAATTGGTAGGGAAGAAAGGTTGGAGTTACCTGGGAGACATCAAGCTCTGCAGAGGTGAGACCCCCTTTGCCCAACCCACAGACGGTGCAGCACAAGAAGAATTAAGACACGTTCCACAAACAGAGCTAGACAGGAGCATACAGAGAACTAGTTTAGGCACACTGTTCTTTTTACATTCAGCAAACAGACTTTCTACAAGTATTATTGTACCTGCAGGATTGAAAAAAAACACTTTTTGAATTTACAGGGACACAGACCCAGTGATGTCAGAAAAACTCTTTGTTTATGCATTCCTCATTTGCGTGACGCAAAGCTGTCCAATACTTAAATGGAGCAAAGTGCCTATTATTGCCTTGCCCAGTAACCTTAAAGTTCAATTCATTTTTGAGAGAATTTTTGTTGCTATATTAGTACAATTTTTAGACAGGAGAGTTTGACCTGCTATAACAATGATGATCCCAAAGGTTGTGAATTTTGATAAACACCAGTTCCAAGCTCATGGTTGTCAAGGGCGTGCATATATTGATACTGTTGCAAGAGCTATTGTATTGATTTTCTTTGCATTCTTCTGTCTGTACCTCTTTACCCTCTTTGCATTAAAGAGATCTGCTTTGTACTACACACGCACTTAAGCATATGCCAGCATAACACCCGTTCCCTTCCCCTTAGCAATCACAGCTGTAACTGAGCTGGTCACTAGTGCAACCCAAGAAGTAAAAAGGCTAAAACGAAGCGCTAACACTGATTTTGAATATGTAAATGCGTATATGGTGAATTCGGCTCATGTCACAAATAACATGTGCACATTACCAAAGTTGGGAGAGAGACCTCAAGGTAGAGCTGTTACATAGGTCTCTCATCCTCTATGCCATGAGCACTTCCAGGACATTCATGGCAACTGAAATTCCAGCAGCCAGAGCACAATGCCTTATGAATTTAGTGCTCTGCATCACAAGATGCCAGTTGCAAGGGAAACAGGCCACACTGCAATGGATGTCACAAAAGACGTTTCCCTATGAGGACACCTATATAAAAACTCAAGCAATGATAGAAGATTATTGGAGCTCGAATAAAATTATACAATTCAAACTGGAGAGCACAAAAGGAGGAGAGGCTAGAATAGTGATGCAAATGGAGTTGCAATACCCAAAGACATGGAAAGGGGAAGTAGTGGGAAAGCCAAGGTGCTGGGAGGGACCTCAACTGTTGTTGTATGGACAAGTGTTCACAGGAAATGAATGGGTAGAAGGGATGATGGGGTGCAAAGCACACACACTCTAACAGTTGCAGTGGAAGAGGACCCGGGGGAGAACGAGCTTCAAGAAATGGGCAGCGAGTGCTGAACTGCTCACATGGGTCAAAAACAAAAGCAAGCCCTTACCCAAGGATACCATTTGAGAATGCTTCCTTGTATTTCTTAGAATGATGGTCCAGTAAAATTTAGAGTGAACAAAGGATGCAAGTGAACATCAAATATAGCAGTACTAAAGGACCACTAATGTGCCTGTGGTTCCAAGGCGGACATGCAGCTACCACCGAACTGGGGAGGGATATGTTCTCTAGTGAAGTCGAATACGCCCGCATTGGTAGTGCCTCAGAAGGAGGTAATGGTGGATGGATTCTCCAAGATGGATACACACCAGAGGAAGAGGAGATCTGTGGAGCTGACCAGAGTGAAGAGAGGAAATGATATCTTGACCAGGATGGAGGAAGCACTCGATGCGATACCACAAGAGCATAGACTGTTCAGCAGGACTGAGATGTTCTTTGCCTCAGTTGTACCAGGGATACAGGCCAATGCAAACATCAGAGGTTTCAGATCACCAGATGGGAGCTGTTACAGATAATCAATTCAACGGTTAAAGAGTTCAACAATATAAAGGAAGAACTCAGAGCCGTAAGTCTCATGACCCTTCAGAACAGATACATCCTGGATCTTCTCACGACTATCGGGTTGGTGTTTGCACAAAGATTAGACCGTCCTGTTGCAGATTCGCACCTGCTCAAGATGAAGATAATGGGACCCTTGTAGAGGCCATAATGCAGCTGTCGGACCTGAATGCAAACATGGAAGAAATCCTGAGCTCAAGAGGGGAACATGATGACTGGCTGGCGTATATCTTTTCTTGGATTCCATCATGGATGGCCAATGGACTGAAGGTTCTAATAGCAGCCATAGTGTTAATACTATTTGCATTCTGTGTCATTAGAGTAGCTACAGCAGAGTGCAAGAAGACTACCAAAAGGATGATAGGGATGAAACAAATGTTAGATGTAGAAAGAAAAGCAGATGAACAGACACAAACTCAAAGTGCTCCAGTCACACCTGAAGCAGGATTCCCTTTTTCCTCCAGGCACGAAATTCGTTTATCCCACAGACTCCTGCAATTATGTGGGATGATGGGTATGGTGCAAACCAGATGAAGAGTGCTTCTATATGACCTGGAGTGTAGACAAACATGTGAAGTACCATGGCAGCCTGGGACGGGGGTGACAGAGTTTTGGACTACAAAGCAATACATCAATAGGTGGGGCCTTTGCGGATGTGTGGTCGATATCTTGACAAGAGGGTGAATTGAAGAGGGAGAGATAAATGTGGCCCTCGTCGCTCTGGTCCCTCCCTCATCCCAACGATATAGAAATGACAGGTGTACATCATTCCTGGGCCCCTCCTATCCATCGCCATTGTACCAGAGATGTGAGAAATGCTATTCACTCAGACAACCATTCAGACCCTATCCTGATGATGTCGTAGAGGAGATAAACTTGCAAACGATGGAGCAAGTGGACTGACTGTGACCACGCATAGAGCTTATGACATCATGACTAAGGCCAAGGCATAGATGCGTTAGACATGAAGCACATATGCATCCCTGCACAAAGCTACACAGACACTTCGATTAAACGTCTCTTAGACATGAAGAACGTGCTTATGACCCACCTAGATAGAAGACATACACTTTTTTGCTATGCAGTAATGCAAAACGCACAAGAATGAGACATGAAGCTTGCTCAATGCTGATTGCAGTTAACATAGGTAGCCCTGAAAATCAAAATGGAGGATACAGCCACATTGAAGTGAATGGAAGGATGGAGAAGGCTCAGGAATGCAGGCAGAGGCCTGACTGGTTGATTTAGCAGGAAAATGCAGGTCAGATGGGTCGGGCAGCCGGTTTACTTGTTCCAGTCAAGGCTATCAAGAGAGAGAGTTTCACATCGACACTCAAGGATACAGACAAAGGCAGACATTAGAAACAGTTTTGGTATATTAGACACCTGCATGAATAAATGTTCGAAAATCCTCATAAATGTGAAGCAGGTAAATCCAGCCAGTGGTTGCTACACATGTGTTCTGAGACAGTGGGACAAAGCCTATTTATTCAAGCCAGACAGAGACCTTCATTCCCATCCAGCTCAGAGTATATGATACACAATAATAGCAGGATGAAAGCTAAATGTACTAAGCTCAAGGCTTGGAGGATCGGAAATGGTAACCTTATTGGTACAGACAGCACCTTTGGGGCTGTTCTCATTACCTTGAATCGTTGCTCATGGCAGGGAACGGTGCAATATACCAATGCTGAGAAGACCCTCACTGGCCAACCCTACCCATCTTCCGCGCCAGTGCACACTTTGTTGAACTATCCAATTATAATGCACTAACCTGACATGCCTTTACTTGTAAAATTTCGGGGGTGGTCACAGGTGGAGTCACCACATTAAGTATACCAAATCAGAGCACTAACTCCATCTGTATACTTTATGGTGTGTCACACTAGCAAATCCCAGCCTACCTTAGGTTTCTGTAGAATAACACATCACTTATGACATCACAACCCTTTAAAGATTTTGGCAAGCTTGTAACCAGTTGAGAGAGAGTATTGGAAATCCTGTGATATCAATTTATTTGTCCCTGTTTATGAGATCTCATAATAAACAGTTGGTTTTATCCCATTTTTGGACTTTTCCCTTTCTTGGGCGTGGGAATTTCCCCCGAATCAGACCTCTTGCTATATTATATTTGGCGGCCTTATCCTCACCCCTCCACTTCAGGCAAATCTGCCCTCTCCTAAAAAGAAAACACCTTGGACCCAGACAATTTTGTGATATACTGGCTGAACACTACCCTCCCATTGATTGGAGAAATCATTGGGAAAGGAGTTACTAATCAATTCCATGATCAGATCAACCAACACATCCTTGGTTCACAATTACCAGTCTGGGTTCAGACCAAATTGTAGTACTCTAAGAGCCACAATTCAGGTCATAGATGATGCGCCTCAAAGCAAAATGGGAACTCATGCTTTCTGGTTCTCCTAAACTTCTATTCTGTGTTCAACAAGGTTGGCAACCTCATACTGACCAGTCTACTCACAAAAAGAACCAGCTTCTCAGACACAGTTCTGAATTTGTTTGCCTTTCAGTTCTCTGATAGGCACCAAGCCATCCAGATGGGCTCTTTTGGTCAGACTTCCGCCTGGTCACTGAACAGTCCCATAAGGATCAAATCTCTTACTGGTGATCTTTAATCTATTCATCGAGGAATTGGGATTGTTTCTTAATTACGCCAACATCTCAGTTCACCAATCACAGTCAATACCCAATTATCCTTAAAAGTGAGTGGTCGAGGACTTATCACACCTTAGGAATCAAATGGCCCCCATTCAAGCCTGGATGACAAGCACATACTTGGAGCTCAATCCCACAATGATATAATCCATTTTACACAGTCACCCTCCAAGTGTGATATCATTCAAGGGTTGATAAACGATATGCAGCTTTATTGGTAAACACTTCACCTGGCCCGCCTGCTAAATCACTCAGATTCACCATTAACAACACACTCGCCATCTGACAATAAATCAACAAAAACGTCCAAACCACCTGGTACCAGGTAAGCCACCTATGGCAGGCAATAGGGCAGGCAAAACCCTTTATTCTATACAAGGACTTCAGAACAACAGTCCAAGCCCTGGTAACCTCCCACATTAATGCAGGAACACTCTCTTCACCAGTGTTCCTCTGATGCACTTAGACCCATTTAGGGCCCACATGCATGCCACAGCACACCTCATAAATGGAAACAAGAAAGGTAATCACATTTCCCCATTCTCTGGGAGCGGCCTGGCTTCCCATCCCAGCCAGAATATTCTTTAAGACTGCCTGCTTCAACAATAAAGGAGCCACCAATTGTACACCTGCACACTTGGCTGCAAAACACTGTAGCTATGGTGGGTCGCGCTCCTACAGGCGTAGTCGATCACTAGGCTCAAGACGAAACCAGTGGACAAGGAAAAAGACAAGAAAAAGGGCTTCCTGTGCTACATCCGTAGCCACTGGAACACCATTCCAGTGGCAATACAGATCAAGAGACTGCTGCTGCTGTCAAGTGCTTACTCTTTATTCAGTACCTAGCTTCCACCTAGGCTCCTCGTATTCTCACATCACAGCCCCCACATTTTGGCCAGAACATTCCATGCCACCTATTGTAACCCTTCTTACATCACATATTATGCTCAAAAGCATTGGATTCTGTTGCTTTCTAGCTAGGTGTGCACTATATACAACCCCAAATACAAATGCTACATACAAATACATGCCGAAAGACTCCTTTTAAGACACAGACAGTTGCATCCATCATTGATCGCTTTTTCATCAAGTGGTGAATTGGTAACCTGAACATTGTTTATAGGATTGAAAGTGACCATCGACCATTGATTTTAACCCTCTCTCATCACTCTACTCCCAAAGTTGGTCCTATATGCATTCAAGGAATACCAGCAACAACCCCAGACACGTGTTTTCAGACTAGTAGGGCCTCATCAGTGAGGTAAGGCTGTGCCTCCCTAAGCACAGTGAGCAAGGGGTCAACGTATCGATTACCCTGGGTAATTTTGGGTGAAACCCGGAGTTCCTAAAAATTCATAAAGAGGTCTGGGTGACCAGTAATGACAACAGAACATTTTGGAGACTGGTCTGATCTGACCCAGATGTTGACAAGTCAAGAAATTAATATTTGTCCTTTTCCTTGGGTCCAACACATCCCTAAACTCCATCAGGAGGTATATTCTCCTGATACCACCTCACCTTTCAATGCTCAAAGTAATAATTCTGAGTATGTGGAGGTAATCCCTGAGTTCTCTTTATTATAAATGGCAAATCTCCTGTTAACTGAAGCATCTCATTAGTGTCCGGGACTGGATACTACACATGTGGACTTGTTGAAAAATAGTGTTGATCTGGAGGGTCCCATCCTGGAAAGAGTCTTTAATGTCATTTGGTCCACTGGGTTAATTCCTACAAGCTGGCAACAAACTGCAATCACTTGCATTTTCCAGAGGGGTGACAGGATGATTCAAATGCTCTATTGCCCTATTTACATTCATGATACAGCTTCCAAAATATTCATCAAACGGTTGTACTGTGTGGTGATGATTGGGCTACAACCAGCAAAATGTTGGCTGACAAACAAGGGGACTTCGGGGAGGGGGTGGGCAAAAAAATAGCAGGTGATAATTCGTTCACTACTAGTTATTACGTTTCTCTACTCTAAAACCTCATCGTGATTTTGGCCTTCCTGGGCTTAATCTCAGTCTTTGGCATGGTCAATAAGTCAAGGCTATGGAATATTTTGGAGGTGCTCAATGTGTCCCCACTCTTGCTGAATATGTTAATACTGCTTCATCAAGGTTCAGCAGCTAGAATTAGATGTGGCTCAAATTGGGAGTGCCGCATTTGTTTCATCGGTATGAGGGGCGTCTGTGAGGACTGTGTGACAGCTTCTCTTCTAACTTGTGAAACATCCTCTACAAGAAGAGTTGGTGGGTGAAACTGTAAATGTTCCATCTATGAGAGGGGAGCCAGCACAGCTGCTGAGTTATGCAGGCAACACTGTCCTCCTCCCCAGGACCGCTTTGCATTACAGCATTACTGCAGCTCACAGCTAAATAGACTATGTGACAGAAAGAGCCCTCCCTATCAATGTTGCACAGTTAAACATGGTAATAATAAAGAGCATGAGACACTGAATGGACTGCTTTTCTAAAGAGGGTAAGGTGGAGACAGCCAAAGAGGTTGAGTATGTATCTGTCTCTTTTAATTAAAATCTTAAATGCTCTGTCCGTATTAAAATGCAGTGGACCACTATGTCCCAGGTTAATGATGCACCAATGCAGTTTACTAATTATCAGCGTGCCCAATCTTTGGAGGCCCTGATACTCGCTTACCAGGCTAATCTCAGGCCACAACACGTTTAATGCTTGGAGCTTCCAAAACCTTGATCAGACACTGAAGGTGGGAGATCATTTCTTTAAAAGATTTCTAAGATACATAATTCCGCTCCCAATTGAACGTAATCAAGGTTCCTATTCTGAAGAATGTTGGTCAAGGCTGTGTGTGGAGTGGATATCTACATGGAGCAAACCTAACTAAGGCCTTTCCAGGGAGATCCTGCAAGACGTTTGATCAAGAGACTGTGCTCTTAACATTTATTGGCTGATTTACATCCACCAAGCACTAGCCTTGATGAATGCTAGCAGTTGGCCCACCTCCTCCATCTGCATGATTATAACCACTAAGAGACTCCTTCCTCTAAAATGTGAAGAGGAAAGAGAGTTTGCTGAATTAGTTAAGAAGCGTAACCGATCTCTTTACATATTACATACTGCAGGGAGATGGAGAATCATTTACAGTGGAACTGTAATCCATCTGCAAATAAGTTTCTGGTGCAAAATGCTACAAATTTCCCATATCACACCTCTCTGGTCTCATTCAGAAATGCCTTTGATATTTGTCCACTCCACCCTAACAGAAGAAACCGAAACTAATGTTATGTTCTCATGTCCTAACTAGATTTTCTCTTCAATGCTCATTCACGCTCTTAGATCTCGGGTTTTCTGACAAATAACACCAGCTCTTTCAATTTTCACCTTATTCCGTACTTTCATTTGATTGTCTGTATAGCTTGGTTAAGATCAAAGAGCCAACTTCCCAAGAGGAACAATTTCTAAGCATTTCTTATTGGAAATTGTGAAGTGTTTCACTTCGGCACTGTGCATTTTAGATTGTTTTATTGTTGCCTTTGGAAGTTCCATGAAGGTTTGAATGAATTAGCAAGGCATTTTCCCTTTTATTCCCTTTAGATGAAGTCCTGGAGCAATTATTAATGTATCCTTATTACTTTTTCGTTTTTACTTTTAGAGTTTGTTATTCTTTTTCTAATCAGCTTTATGATGATTTACTTGTGTTGATACAAATTGTGTGTTTTGTTGTGCTTTAATTGATTATGCCAAAATAAAGCTTTTGATGACTGGAGAAGATTTTCATGTCTCAAAGTGACTCTTCATTGGAGTGAAAAAAAAGCATGAAAGGGGTGAGAGAAATCCTTCCCTCAATGTCCTTGGGAACAAGGGGATACCCTCTGGAAGAACTGAGAGCTTGTCAGCTGTGGAAGACCAGAGACCAGGACAACACTGTGATCAGAAGTAAACAGAGTGTCTGCAGGTGACTTTGACATCTTCAGCCTGTGGTGAAAGAAGCAGAAGAAAGCTCAAAATCAGGTGGCTATTTGGCAAAGAGCCCAAAGCATCAGAGAAGCATAGGAGTGCAATATCTGGCAACTACTGTCTGGAATTCAAGACAGTTTGAGCTGTCGAACCAACCATTACACCACCATCAAACTTGAGCCTCCCTGCAATGGACCATAATCTGAGCCCTCAAGCCCATTTTGCTCTGTCGAACAACCCAATTGAGCAAGACCCCAACCTCAAGATAACCATAATGGAATCACTGATCGAGATGTCAAGCCTATAAAATCAAGCGAACTGCTGAATTAGTCAAGTGTAGAGGAGGTGCCAAGCAAGATTCACACTCCAACTGCCCATTTCTAAGTACTAGGAGCATTCATGCCGAAATATGTGACATATGATGAAGAAATAAACCAGCAGAGAGCCGCAGTTGGGCTCTGTCCAGTCCCTATCAGGAGAACAGCACCTGTTGAAGTACCGAAATCTAAGAAAACCTGGACAGTAAGGTACCCATTGAGGAAACCATATCTACACATGAAACAGAATGACGTTTGTCAGAATGCAATCCCTGAAGAAGCTAAAAATATACTGAAGGACGACGAATGGTGAGATCACAAGAACCCGGACTGACTCACATATAGAAGATATGATGACCTGTGAATGATGAAAAGAGATGAAACACCATGGATAAGTGACATCCTGAGCCTAAAGAGAAATAATTGATGTCAAGATTTCAGAAATTATGCCATGAGCGCGATGAAGATATTCAGTTAGTTTAAACATGTACATATGCAAAGAACCGCAAGAAGCAAGAAATCGTGAGGCTTGCTTATGCTTAGTAGTAAAATCGATTGCGACAAGTTCCACCTATACATATCTACCTCAAAAGGAGTACTTTATATGAGTGTACTTCCACTATGCACAAGAGCAGAATCAACCAAAGGTTACTAAAGGTCTCAAGAGGAGAGCTTCGTAGCAAACAAATAGAGAATTAAAGACAGAGAGAAACTCAGACGAAGGTAAATCGTGCCAAGAAGCCATGGTCGTATTGGCTGAAGGAGACCAACAGTGGATACAATTAATGAGAAGAAGAAGAACGGAGCATCCTGTTCAGAAAGGTTAAGATAATCCACAGATGGCTGGCAGAATTAAATCAAATACACGAAATAAGACGATTTCACAGTGTTGAAATCACTCGACCAGATGAGCAAGAAGGGATGAAACTTTCATACCTACTCATGGACTCTTGCCATGCCCAGATGTCGTAACTTTTGCAGACCAAGAAGCAGTCTTGAGGCCAAAAAATAATTGACACATGTCCACTGAGGTGATGATTGATTGTAGCAATAATTGGAGGGAAGCTGGGGTGCAGTCAAACTCCCTGCACCTGGCTGGCTATTCTGTACGCTGCTAAGCAAGTGGAAAAGTATGAATGGGGTTGATGCCAACCCAATCATAGTGGACCAAGTATTCTAGGGTCCTATAGTTAATGAGACATCATACTTTTAATGACGTCTACAGTAGCCATTTTGAAGGAAGGGCATAGATGCCCCACCTGACAGTGTTTATCCAATCCCCACTCCCCGTTACCATATACAGATATAGTGCCTATATTAAAGTTACCTTCCTAGAATCAATAGAGTTGCATGCTGAGGTTTTGAGAGTTACACGTCAGTGATGATGAGTTTCTGTTATAAATACTTTGTTTTTTTCTGAAATTAATTAGAGTTCAAGCGAGAAGGAAGATCGAGCGATTGCTGATATTCATGAACTCCCTGTTTTTTGTACTTGTCATTAAACGGACTCCCTTTGCCAAACTATCGAGTTGTCATTATTGATTTGATGCAAGAGTATAATCTGCATCCCCATCCATCTCAAGGGTGCTGCTGCTCATCTTAAAGTGCTGTTGGGAAATCCCTAGTCCTTTGGGCCGGCTGGGGTCCTACTGCACACTTGGTAGCACAGATTGATGGTTATCAATTATCGATTAGATAAGACACCCATTGGCCATCGACATAAGTAACTTTAGGTCCTCAGCAATATCACAAGTCCTTTTCCATCCGGCTAAGTAGACCTTGAGGCTCCCCATTGATAGTGGATAGTCTAAGTGAAAACCCTGCAGGTTGAGGTCTGAAGGAACTTGTGCTTTCCCCCACAAACCCCTTCCCACTTCTAGGAGTAGCTGATCGGACAAACAGCAAGGAGAGGCGGTAACGAAGGCGGTGATCCCGAGCATCCAGAGAGGAATAAAAATACGAACTGTGAGAGAAAAAAGACTAAATACTTTGGCAAAAAGTTGCATACTTTAGAAAAAGCAAGGGAAAGTAACGGAGGGAGGTGGGACAAACATAACATCAGAGTAAGAGTATAATGTATATATAAGAGGAAAGAAATATTGACTCGAGGGTGGCTGAGCATAGAGAAAGATACTGGGAGATACCAGAGCTAGAGAGAGATACTGGGAGGATACCCGAGCTAGAGAGGATACCGGGAGGATACCCGATCTAGAGGATATGCCCAGATACCTACGCTTTAATATAGCGCTAGAAGAAGCCTGCATTTAAAGTCCTGAAAAAATAGGACGCTATAGGAGACCAAAACGATTAAAAAGATGTTTTTGAAAGAAATGGCCTTACATTGCATGTCGGAATAATGATACGGGCATGTGATTTATGTAGCCGGCCGGAGTCTGTCTAGTCTGTCGCGTCAGTCCTGTGTTTTTCTTTTTTCTCTCACGTCACAAGGTAAGAACATTTTGGGGGGAAATAGCACGAAAATTGGGCAATTCTATTGCCAGGATGTTATACGACATGAATTGATGGTTGTTGTTTGAAAAGGTAAAAATATTTTTTTTGTGAAAAAACGGGATTGGAGCTTGCAACAAATGGTGCTTGTTCATATTGTTGATTTTGTTTGAGAAACGTAAAACATAAAGTGTTATATGAGGAGAAGATAAACAAATGTAATCATGGAAGACATTACACCGTTAGTACACTTGTGCAAACAGTTGCCAAAACATGCACCTAAACTGAAAAAGTACAGTGCAGAATGGGTTTAAGGAATCGCCGACAAAATGTTTATGCCATGGCCCTAGGGCGGATCGCTATCTAAAACGGTCCTGCAACACATGACGACATATTTGCACACCACGTAGACTGGCAAAAAGACAAACACCTACCAAGTTTAGAGTTTTGGAAGATGTACCAAGATGAAAAGTAGGAGAAGCCACCGTTAGATTGGATACTTAACATACGCACAGAGGGGGTGAAACACCTTCCGCGCCACCCGCCCCGTCTCAAGCATAAGGTGAAGCCAGCAAAGACGAAGCATTATACCCATTGAGGGAGCTTAAAGCAGCCACGTCATATAGCAACCCGGCATATGAGTCACGTACGCAAAGTAGTGACGAAAACCCAGAGACAGAGATATCACCTTCAATGTCCCGAGGGACAAGGAGAGACACCAGAAAGAAAAAGGAGACCAGGCACAAGCAAGTACATCTCTAGATACAGGTAGAGAGGGAACAAGATGGAAAGGAGATGAGGACAGACGGATGAGATGGCATTCAGACAGAACGAATGGATGGAAGGTCAGATCCTATTGAAACTCAATGGTAAAGGCATTGAGGGCATGAGGCAAGAGGGAGAACCAGACGATTCAAAAAGGAAAGAGAAGGAAAAAGAAAAAGGATTGAGAGACGAAAGAATCAGGAAAAAAGATAGACATTGACGAGAGCAGTTGTATCACGGCAAAGAGCAAGAAAGGAAACAAGATCATAAGCAGAGAGCTGCTAATGATCAGGACAGGTAAGAACAAAGGAGAATAGAATAAGAAGAACCAAAAATATGGGAAAAGAGAATAAAGAGACGAAGAGATGAGGAAATACAAAGGGCAATTGAACGGAGAGATGCAAAGAAACAGGAAGAAGATAGGGTCAGAGAGGAAGTGAGGAAGCGTAGAGAATTTGATGACGACATAGAAAGTAAGCGAAGACAGAGAGCTAAAGATCTTGAATATCTGGAGAGAGAAGTCAAAAACCCGATCCAGTAGTAGACTGGGAAGACATAGAAGAATTCTTTCCTGAGTACGACTCAGTACCAGGCACGTCTAGGGCAAATCTCATAGATGACTTTGACACCAGAAGCATCGAAGAGACGATTGATAGAATATATGATGAAATGGGGCTAGAACAAGTACCCCAAGTGAAAAGAGATGACGTGCGTCTGGAGAGCACTCAGTTGTATGACACTGAGGACGCCTCCCGAAGTAGCAGAAATAGAGAGCTTTCCCTAGATAGGTTGATGCTAAATAGGAATGAGGAAGATGAGAGGAGTTGCACGAGTTGGGCACAGACAATATCAGACACACAAAGAGAGGAATATGAGGAAAAAGAAGATGAGAGAAGAGGCGAAAAATGCTTCTCTGGAGGAAAGGGAAAAATATGGTCAGATTATAGTGGATCTGCACCTAAGGCATCAGAGTCAGCCACAGAATCAGACCGACATGAAGGAGTATTTTACGGTCACAGTGGGGTGCCTCCACCACCCTATGTGAGCAGACTAAGGGCATTGCCAGGTAGACGGTGATGAATGAATATTACCCCTGCAGTGAATAGGAAAGTGATGAGAGAAGAAAAGGAGTGCCATGTGTTACAAATCCCGTTGCTCGAAAAAGGAGGAACAAGGCCACAGTATATACCCTGGCCACACATGGATCGAGAAAATCTGAAAAATAAGCTTCCAATGTTAACATCGGGAGCCAGAAAATGGATACATGAGTTAAAAAAAATGATGGGAGGGAAAACGTTAGCTATAGGGGATATTAAGGTTCTTTTAATCGCCATACTTGGTGATAGAGATGATGATGTGTGGACACGTGCAGGTTACCCCGGCGTGACTACAGTTAATACTGCACATGATGGAGCGTTGTTTAACAATTGCAGAACCGCGGTATGGAAAGCATTACGATTGCTATACCTGGATACTTCAGACATGCTAGCTATAATGACACGTAAAATGAAGGAGTCAGAGGATCCTTTCCTTTACATTCAGAATTTCCAAGACGCATGGGTGCTGGAAACTTGCGAATCTTGGGGGAAATCCATACCTGTGTTTTACCATATATTATGCCGAGGGCTGTCAGATCAGGTACAGAAGCAGCTCAAGAAATTGGTAGGAATTGATGCCAAACCATGGTCTTAAATACAGTTCACCATAGCGCACTATTGCAGGCTTCTGCAAGAGAAAAATCGCAAAAATGAGGCTGCATGAAAAGCTGAAGAGGCAAAATTAGTGCAGAAAAAATTGTCAAAATATGCCATTGAAGGGGAAATGATAACTAACACAGACGGATCAAACATGCGGCACGCCAATAATCAAGGGCAGGGTCATCAAGGCAATAACAGGATTTATCCAAGGGGGAGAGGCTTTCGAGGAAGAGGATGGCAGAGTAATCAGGGAGGGCTCCAGAGTAATCAGGGAGGTTTTCAAAACATGCAAAACGGCAATCAAGATATGTCAAATGGGCAAACAATCAGACCACCAACATTATGACTTAGGCTTGTTGAAAGGAGTCGGAGAAGTAAAGATTAAATTGAAACCAGGAACAATTTTACCAAAAGCATGACAGTATCCCATGTCTAGGGAAGCAGATGAGGGGATTTTCAATACAATGGGCCTCATTACGAGGTGGGAGGTAAGGGATTACCGGTACCGGTAAGGCCACCAGTGCCGGTAATCCCTTACCTCCCTACTACCAGTTCCCTTTGCAGGTCCTTCCTTAACACCTGGTTTTTGCAGGCGTTAAGGACGGGACCCGCAAAGGGACTCTAGAGCTAATAACAGTACCGCAATTAGCGCCTTCCCCATTCCCATTGAGCCCTATGGGGGCTCAAATGGGAATGGCCCTGATGAATGGGGAATTACCGGTCCTTCCGACCTCGGAATGGACCAGTAATTGCTCCATTCACCAGGGCGGAGTTGGAAGGGTTTTGGAGGCAGCCATGGAGCTAATAGCTCCATGGCTACTTCCAACCTTGTAATGAGGCCCAATTTCTGCTATGAAGGAGCAGGGTATTTTAGTGACGTCACATTCGTCATGCAATACCACTGTGTACCCTATCAAAAAATCAAAGGGAGGGTCTTGGCATTAAATCCAAGATCCAAGGGCGATAAATGATATTGTAGAGGCTGAGTTCCCTCTAGTCCCTAAACTGTCCTCGCTATCGAGAATCACCCATACCAGGAAGTGACGTGTACAGTGACTCCGCCTATGTGACATCGACAGTGCACGCAGGCCTAGCACGCTGGGAAAGGAGGGGCTACCTCTCAGTGGATGGCATGCCAGTGCAGCACGCAGCCTTATTGGATAGGCTCATTAAGGCACTACAACTCCCAGTGGGCATAGCAGTCATGAAATGCGCCGCCCTCACGAAAGGGACAGATTTTATCTCACGTGGAAATCAACCAGCAGACACGGAAGCCAAGCGTGAAATAATAATGTCTGTGACTCCGTAACTCTGTAACTCCCTGCACCTGGCCGGCTATTCTGCATGCTGCTAAGCAAGTGGAAAAGTATGAGTGGGGTTGATGTCAACCCAATCATAGTGGATCAAGTAATCTAGGTCCTATAGTTAGTAGAACCAATGAGACGTTGTACTTTTAATGAGGTCTACAGTAGCCATTTTGAAGGAAGGGCTTAGGTGGCCCACCTGAGAGTGTTTATCCAATAAAGTTTTGAGAGTTACATGTCAGTGATGATGAGTTTCTGTTATAAATAATATGTTTTGTTCTGAAATCAACTGAAGTTGAAGCGAGAAGGAAGATCGAGCGATTGCTGATATTCATGAACTCCCTGTTTATTGTACTTGTCTATAAATGGACTCCCTTTGCCAAACTATCAAGTTGTCATTATTGATTTGATGCGAGAGTATTAATTTGCATCCCCATCCATCTCAAGGGTGCTGCACCTCATTTTAAAATGTTGTTGGGAAACCCCCGGTCCTATGGGCTGGCTGGGGTCCTACTGCACACAAGCACTACTTAAGACACTGCAGTAGCAACTGAATACTGCCAATGTATCATAAGACAAAAATTCAGAGCTGGAATATGCTAAAACCTCCCAGACAGCCAGTTGAAAGCTAAGCCTGATTAGTGATTTCTAGCCAGGGTCCTACATAGTAGTAAGATTTGTCCCTACTTTGGCCCCAAATAAGATTTCAAAATACTATTTTAGTGTTTTTCTTTACTCCAACAATTGCCTATTGTATTACCCATCCTCTAGCATAGGGCTGTGCCGAATAGTATATATACTATTCAGCCGAATACCGAATGCCGAAGCCGAATATGAAGCAGAATAGTTGCTTTATTTAATAAATCATGTTCCAAACTTGAAAAAACACACTTATTCATTGTAATCAATGCAGCATCTTTATTTAAAGTATAATAGCCAGAGAAAAAGCAGATTTAACCAAAATGAAGAGAGCAAATATACAGAATGGTGTTGCATATTCAAAACCGGTGCCAGTCAAAGTAGGAGGCTTCACAAATGCAAAAGGACTAGGTTGCAATGAACAAAATGGATATTACAATTTGCAACCCACTGTCACACACTGGCCCCCTTTGGAACTGGACAGATTACCCAACATAATTTCCTCTGAGAGACATGTTAGGTGGGGCATATTTCTCTGCCTGACATAACCAAGCCTTGCTAGTCGCCACTACCTATTGTGAATTCTTAATGTTTCTCCATGGGCATGGCACATAGGAACAAATGCTGCTCACTTTTCACTTATCCTCGCCACTCCTTCTCGCCAATATACAAACATATGCACCTTATCATTCCTGATAACATATCAGATATTGTTAAACTCAGGACTAAAGTCCTTAAAAAAGAAAACGGGGGACTATGACGTACGCAATGGAAAGTGACATGACAGGAACTGAATGTATCCTAAAGTGAAATATGCATGTTGTCCTTTCCAACTGAAGAAAGTGCACATTGCATATAAACATTTGCCAAAAGAAAAGATGTTCCTATGTTGTTACTGGCTAAGTATAAAAGGTGAGCACCTTTTATGTCTAAGAAAATGTAACAAAACATTCCCTAAATAACATATTACAATATAAGATATTTTACAGCTGTGTGATAGCAATTTGTCTGGTATTGTGGCTAAGTGCCTGGTCTAATTTTATTCGGTTTTGCAAACTGAAGTCTATATTTGCCTTTCTAAGTTCTTGTTGCTTTGTATTCAAATGAGAATGATAACTTATTCGGCAATAGCCGAATAGCAAGAAACTATTCGGCCGAAATAGCTTTTTTTCAGCTGGAATTCAGCTGAATTCCTACTTGAAGCCGAAGTTCGGTACACCCCTACTTTAGTACAATCACCAGCTAACCATTTGTCCTAGATATGTCGTCTGCCTGAATTGTCTGTGTTTTACCTTTGCAGAAGTGATTGGTTAGTGTTTTAGTATACCATGCGTTTTTTTGTAGAAAGCTTTCACGTTTCTTTAGTTTTGGTATTTACTGTATTGTGGTTATTTGGGCACTTCTGCTGCTGACCTACCTCTGTGGAGATTATAATCTGCTCTCGGCACCACTGTTTCAAAAGTGAACGCGTTGTATTAACTGCCCCTGTCTGCGTACCTTTATAATGCAAAAACCCGCGAGGGACCTTTTGGTACGAATTTGGGCATAGCTCATAGGCGTATATGCTTCGCTTGTGCTTTTTCTGCCGATATAGTATTCAATTACATGTGCCTTTAGCATATAGCACCACACTAAATAGAGACTCTTCCCCTCAAGGGTATACCACCTATTTGTGTCACACAAAGGGACTTAATGAAGGACTCATCATCATGTCCATGTACTAATCTACAAGTGCATACTCAAGTCTTATCAGTCACATGCTAGATTTACTCCATGTTGCCAGTGTACCATTACCCAAAGTGTGCTGAGGCCACCGACCAGTGCTTAGAAACTCCTATAAAAACCCACATAAATAAAAAAAGAAATACATGCTTGATACTCCTTTGCCTCTCAGTTTTCAAGCCCTCAGCTGTGCACTCGTGATCTCTCTGTCTGAAATGTATGTCTATGGTGATCCCTCCATCTCTCAGCTCTACCTGCTGCTCTCCATACCCCTCACCACTGTGCCGTTTATATCCTGTTTAGCTGCTGTGTGCCTCTTTTCTCGCTGCCTCTTACCTCTGTGCCTCTGTTCTCAGTCACTCGTCCCAGTACCTTACATATCTCTGCCCTTCACTGCTCTGCCTCTGACCTCATTGCCTCTCTATCGCCCTGTCTCTCTGTCTCTTTCTCAGTCTCTCCTCTCCTATGGCCATCTGAGAGATTTTCCTTTTGCGCCTTTGCCTCTGATCTCTGCACTTTGTCCATCTGATTTGCCTACCTGATTTATCGGTTTGTCACTCCTATGTGTGTGTCCTCTTTGTCGAAGTCCCTTAGGCCCCTAATCCCTCTGGCTTTTTCACTGATGGTGCTCATATCACTGTCGTTCGTCGCATGCCTTCCATCTCTGCCTCTTGTCTCTTGCTGCTGTTCTAGTTGTTTTTTACTCCTGTGAATCCGAACTTTGCCACTCACTATCACTTTCAGAGTTTTCTATCTGTCAACCCAGCTCTAATAGTCTACCTCTTACCTCTCTCTGTCTTCCATTCCTTTGCCTCTGATATCTCTGCCTTAACTCATGATGGTTCTGTGTCCCTACGTCGACATGAGTTTTTTCGAAATAATATTTTTTTAAGACATTGGCCCTCATTGCAAGCTGGGTGGTAAGGGATACTGGGCACCGGTAAGGAGAACGGTGCCGGTAATCCGTTACTGCCCTACTACAAGGTCCCTTAGCGGGTACCACCATTAACGGCTGGTCTGACCAGCTGTTGTGGACGGGACCCGTTAAGGGACCAGGGCGCAAATAACGGGCTTGCGACTTGCGAGCCCGTTATTAGCACCCTCCCCATTCCCATTGAGCTCTATGGGCACAAATGGGAATGGGGAATGGCATTTTCAATGGGGACTTACACCGGTAAATCCCCATTGAACCGGACCCGTTATTGGTGGCAGTCAAGGCACAAATTGCGCCATGACTACCACCAACCTCGGAATGAGGGCCATTATTTTGAGAATACTTCACCAAGCCCACTTTCCCAATATTCTAAACCCCACCTGACACCTTTCCCACCCCTTTTAACCTCTTACCCCACACGCCAAATATTTCAATGAGTTTTTTTGAAAAATATTATATCAAAAAAACACCTGGGGATGAAACAACACAATACCCTCATGACTTTGACCTATTTGTCGTATACTCCACTGTCCTATCTCTCCCTCCAGCCTCTGTTGTCCTGTTCTGGACCGCTTTGACACTGACATCTATATCATTTACGTCTGTTCCTCTGACTGATCTGAGTCTCACCTTAGTTTCTCTGATCTCTGTCACCTCTGTCTGATCTTTTCATGTCTCAGCCCTGCTCCTCTGATCTTCATGTATCATTGCTGTCTCTTGTCCATGCCTATTCTCATTCTGTCCTCCTTGTACCCTTTTCTTTTCCTTCTCCAGAATAGGTGTGCCGTATCTGGGCAATGTGAGATAGGTTGCACTTAGATTGGGCACTTTAGAATCCACCATTTTGAATGGTCCTCCTCACTTGAGCACTGAAGCCATAGTGCTTAATGGAAATCAGGTAACTATGTGCGCTATGATATGATAGGTTATTTATAACGCGCTTAATGCCCAGAAGTTTCTAAGCGCGGACCCAGGTATCGAACGTGTGTTGCGCCATGTCGTTTTGCTTCCAAGGCGAGCACGTTGCCCCTGAGCTATCCTCCCGAGAGACGATAGGAAATTATTTTCCGTGTTACGTGTTGTATTGGTTCCTTATCATGCTGTACAGTGAATTAGCACCACTAGTCAGTAATAGCTGTGTGTGCATGTGTGTGCGTGTGTGCGCTGTGTGTGTGTTGATGTCCAACTACCATATGAGCCAATTTTGACTAAAATAAATGTGCAATATATTGCTAAGTTATTTACTTTCCCGTGGTTGCTTGTCATACTGATTGTGAAAATTAACTTCAGCCAAATTCTTAAAACAGATCTTAGTCTCAGGGGAGAACCTGACCTTGGTCAGGAGCCATAACCTACAGCCTGGGGACTTAATGCTTTTAGCATTCGTTCTATGAGTTCCTTTCATGACACAGAAAATGTACCAATACTCACTGAATCCAAGGTCACCGATTACAGTCCGACCGGTTGGATTCATCGACACCAACAGGTCGCCCAACAGAAAATCCTCTCAACTGCTGGGGTGTCCTTTTTTGTTTGGCCTATTAGATGGTGCTTGCACCACTGATAAACTGAAACTATTGCGTCAGAGTACAGATGGGGAGAAATGGCATATGAGGAAGGCCACACAGCTTGGAGGCGTTGTTTATTTATGTGCCCACCCATTGACTGCCCATGGCCTTGCTAATACCCCTATTGCCATTCCCACCCAGTTCCTGCCCCTCCCCACCCAACACACATCCTCATGGGAACTCTTTCAGCTCGCTTTAAGCCTTACCATCAAACGTTGCACTCAAAGTGCCTGCCCGTTTTTTTTTCAAAGCAGTCTTCTGAGAGTTAATGAATGAATTGGAGCTGTAAACCCTGATACTGGTATAATAAAAATGTCTTTACCAGGTCTGTCTTCAGTCACACGGTTTATGAGCAAATTCATGTCCTTCACTGGAGTCCTGTTAAAACAATCATTAGCAAAGTCAGCAGTTTTTGGCGTGTTTGGTATAAGGCATTTTCCAGCACTGATATTGCACGCCCAGGGACTTGCACCATTTTGCAGCTGCTACCATTGATGGTAAGTTTACACCACTACAGCACTACCACTGCCTGGCAAATGCATTTCTCATCCCTGAATGAAAGCGCGGTCGGAAGCGGCTGACATTCTGTACACTTGTGGCTCGATCGTACAGATCCTCAGTGCGGCTTGACTGCCGGTGACGTGCAAGCATGTGTGTGTGGGTCCTTTCCTCTAGTAGGAAGACCCAGGAAGTCCCAGGAAATCCTTTCATTTTTTTCGAGCAGACGGTGAGCAGACGGCGGCGTCGGCACTAAAAGTGGAGAACGAGCTCAGACCGGGCCGGCACTGAGCTTCTACCGATACTGTTTATCGTGTATCGAGGCGTACCCGTGTACCGGCGAGGCACAGAGGTGGGTGCCCGCGGTGGCCTGAGGCAGCCTAGCCCAGCGATCCCGCGGAGGAGCGGTGTTACGCTTGGAGGCCGCGTATCAGTGCTGGTGGGTCTTTAGACGCGTAGCCAATTTGCCAAATTTGCGGCAGCCACTTTGATCTGCTCCACAGACACCGACAGCGAGGTCTGTATTATTTGCACCATCGGTGCCTTTTGCATTTTTTGTGTCATTCCATGGACTATTGAGCATGGTAACTGTCTGGTAACAGTTGGTAACTGTCTGTGTTAGAGCCAATTTCCTCCTCCTCCTCCATCAGTACCTGAGTATGAGCCTGAGCTTGCTGGAGAGACGGTGATTGAACCGGGGCTCGGGCCTGTATAAATATATTGACACCGGTATTGATAAAGGGTATTGGGTTGAGGATTTGAAGGGTTGCAGAACAGAAACTCTTATCCTGTATGTGGTGGGCTGTTGCAATTTAGTATTAGACAGAGATTAATCTGAGACAGTCCGCAGTTCGCTGACAGGAATTTTGGAGTCTGGGCAATTTGGAGTGGACAGTTGAAAGGGAGTGGCTGGGGCCCTGTTTAGGCAATAAAAAGTTAAAAAGGGGGGAGACTGTGGGAGATTTTACTCCTTTGATCCCTCATTTTTCTTTGGCCTAATTCTCATAGACAATGAAGGGGTAAGAAATGGCCCGCTACAATTTAAGGAGTGGACAACACGTTGATGATCTAAGAGCTCCAGAGTGGGATGGTTCCTACATTGAAAAGTCCCTGCATGAGGATGTGAACCCCGTAAGTTCTCAAACTCCGATTGCCTCGACAAGAAATAACAACATAATAGAGGCACAAAATCAACAAGAACTTCAAGTGGATACATTAAAGGAGGGAGAAATTTTAAGGGACTCAACAAGAAACACCCCATTTAGACAGTCGAAAGACTTTACTCTGACACCAACTAATATAAAAGGGACTATTGATTATTATTTCCAGAAATCTGCACAAGAAAATTTAAATGGACCTATGCCACATTCCTTAAAACATTTAAATCAAAATATCAACTTACAAACTAGAACAGTGGATCTGAACTACTCATCCCAGTTATGGAACTTTCAAGGACCCCAAATCATCTGTTGAGTTTGGCTCAGAATCTACAAGCACATGAGGAAAGATTAAACTCAACAGTGGTATCGAGAGGGGGCACGGTCGTGTCTGATGGAATTTTACTAGATCAACCGGTGCAAATACCAAGTATGACACAGGGAAACAAGAATCATGACCCAAATGATGGTGATTCCTCTCTCTCGGCTTTAAATTTTGTTCTAAATTCCTTGGTGAAGGTTTTTGACCTTCTAAAAAGAGATGTGCAGACCCACACAGGGATTTTAATGGAAATGACAAAGGATATTGAACAACTTGTTCAGTCGTAGGCCAAAATAATGTAATAAATTGTTCAGTTCTGCCCATGATGATAAAGATGGAAGATGGCTTCACAAGGTATAGTGGAGACCTAATGGAAATTAAGCACCAAATGACTTCTCTAATGAGGGATAATAAGGAGATCAAGGATTTCTTATTGCAAATGAATGAAAGAAATGTATCGACTTCTTCATTAAACCAAGATCTAGCAATTGAAACAAAAGACTTAGTTCCTGAATTGAATACTTTTGCGGATGACACTCCTTTATCCGAATCAGTAATGGAAGAATTCTGCCGATTGGCACAGATTGCTGAGTCAACGGTGGAACAGCTGGCGGAAGACCGACGGGAAGTTATTGAGAATCACGAAGAAGAGGCAGAAAACAGCTATATGTGGAAGAAGAGTTCGCAACAATCCTATAAGAGACGGAGAAGAGAAAGGCGGAAGAACCAAAAGCAAAATAATACAGATTCAAAATCACGAGGTCGACAAGTAAAGAAAACAAAAAATGTGAAGAATATTAGATCAAAAAAATCAAAGGTAAATAGCTTCGTCAAGGGGATTTTAGATCCTGCGAAAATCAATGAGAATCAAACTATCTCAGATAAAGATGATAGGAGCAAGGGTAATGATTCTCCACAACAAGAAAGAATTGCCAGGGTAAATAAATCCAAAAAACAAAAAAGGAAAAGACTTGAGACTGATAGAATTCCCGAAGCAGAGGGGGATGTACATATGGTAAAGAAAACTATGAGTACTCAAACAGAAGGAAAAATTGCAGACCTGGACAGAAATCAACAAGAACACGACTCGATTAGATCAGAGAATACAGGGAAGTTGTTAAAAATAGCTCCTATATTTCTTCAAAAACAGAAAAATGCTTTTAAAGTACCAATGCAGACCCAGATTGGTTTAAGAATTGCTCCAATATTCAATCAAACAAAAACAAAGACTGGAGATTTGGTGGTCACCCAAAGTTCTAGGATGGGTCATGCAGAGGACACAATACGTATTCAAACATCAATATCGAATACGGACTACCAAGATCAATCCAAAGAGGTTGGAAGAGAAGAGACTATGAACGTCCTGGTGGGAAACTCATCCTCCGAAATGGTAACTGAAAGAATAACAAATCCCCAAGATGATCCGAATCCATATGCAATCCCGAGACTTTGGTTTACTAGTGAGGAAAATCGAAAGTCTGGTATACCACTGAATAGGAGTTCGATTCTATCACTGGTTAAAAAACTTCCAGAATTATATTTATTCTCAACAAAAGAATATGTTTGTTTCCCTAAACCAGAGTGTATCAGCTTAGTTGAAGTTGGATTTGTTTCTAAACTGGGGGTAAAAGCGTTTCTAAACTTACAAGAAAGATTAATGGAGGTGGGTTTGGAAGTATATGAGCAATTGCCATCTCACACAATAGAAACGATCGAAACTGAGGAATACGAGTTAAACCAGGGATATATCTCCTCACTGCATGAAACCCATCGGGGAAAAAATGAAAATATCATCAATGAAGGGTTACAAACACCATCTTGGTCAATGTTACCAGAGATAATTATGTAAGTCTGCCAGAAGCTGGGTGTATCGCAGAGGTCTCTTTAATAGTGACAAATTGAGGATCACTAGTTGGAACTCTCGGGGATCCAGTTCATTTAAAAATAATAAAATGAGTGCGTTGTTATTGGGGGGGAACGATTTGATCCTGTTACAGGAAACATGGTTAGTAAACACCCCGGAACTCGAAGGCTTTAAACTGATAGCACAACCAGCTAACTGTAAAGCCAAGGGTAGACCGACGGGAGGTTTGCTGATCGCCTGTAGAAAGATTTTATTTAAAGAAATATCAATGTTATCCTGCAAACAGGAAGGAATTCTGGTGGTGAGAGTGGTCACTCCCCTCGAAAGCTCTCCAGCTAAGGAGATAATAATTGTGAACCTGTATTGGAACCCTGTGAGGGAAAAACTCTTAGAGTTTCTAGAATCAATTGCGGTAACCTTTTCTGATATTAATATAACGTACCCTGGGGCACATATATTGGTTGCAGGAGACTTAAATTCGCAATGTATCAATTCCAAATGCCATACAGGCAAAATGAAAGAAGTAACAAATGGGAGAAAGTGGTTGAACTTCTTTGAGGATTGGGACTTAAAATTCCTAAATGGCTCCATAGAAGGTGATGTTCCATCGGTTACAACGTGGGAGAGGGGTTCATCAGAATCGACATTGGATTATATGCTTTTATCAACAGAGTGCTTTGATACTTGTATACATTTTTCAGTGGCCGATGGTGGAACAAGTGACCATAAGCGATTAGTTGCACATTTAAATTGGTGTAGTGAGGAAAAAATAGAGATTTGGGACCAGAGAGTAGAAGTTAATGCACAGAGAAATCGGTTGGTAAAATACAAGAGGGAAGGGGAGCGGTTAAACAAAGCCCTGGATGGATTTTCCAACTGGGGAGATCAAAATATTTTGCATCAGCATTGTGACCCATCACGGTTCCATGAATTCCTGTGGTCAATTGACCCCCCGTTAAGTACCCAGAAGGGTTTTCAGCGAGTGCACAAACAATTTTTTGATGAAGCAGTTTGGGTAAAAAAACGCGAGATGCAAATACAGTTAAGACTCGCTAAGAAATGGGCTAAAAGCTTACTAGAACTAGAGATAGAATAAAAAAAAATTAAAATGATCTGAAGAGTTGGTCTAGACAACATAGAGAAGAACTATGGCAGAAAGATGGGGAAGAGATGCTGCGTGCATTACAAAATAATTCCTCGCGGAACTTCTGGTCACTAGTAAATGCTCCCCAAATACACCAAACCATTGCTCAGACGAATAATGTGTCGGAAGCAAGTTGGCTAACCTATTTCGGCGTAAAATACCAGGAACCAGTGGGAGGACAAAAATATATAGGTGACAACGGAAATTGGGGTTTAAACTTTGACAAAGAGGATATTTTGAATTTGATCATAAAATCCTCGGCGTCAAGATCTGCGGACCCAAATGGTCTAACTTATCACGTCCTCAAAGGAAATGGGACATTGTGGGCTGAAATCCTATATACCTTGTACAAGAAAGTGATTGCAAATAGAATAATTCCATCTTCTTGGAAGACCGCAATTATAATCCCGATTTTCAAGAAGGGGGATCGCAAAAACCCTATTAGTTACAGGCCAATTACATTGCTTGACGTGGAAAGCAAGTTGTTTACTAGTCTGATATTAAGAGAACTTGAAACATGGGCGAAACAAAACAACATAATTCCTAAACAGCAGACCGGATTTAGAAGAGGCCATTCAACCTCTCTGAATGGTATAATATTAGCCTCATTATCAAATCTGAAAGATAAAAATAATAAAGGAAGACTTTATGGAGCATTTATCGATCTGTCAAGTGCTTTTGACATGGTAAATCGAGATAAACTTTGGAGCAAATTGGAACAGAAAGGGGCACCAAAAACTCTAATTAATATACTAGTAAAACTTCACGAAAGAAATACAGCCAGAGTAAGATTAAATATGGATGGATACTTGTCAGAATATATGAGTATAGATAGGGGGGTCAGACAGGGTTGTATGGTGGCTCCATTTCTCTTTAAGTTTTATTTGGGAGACTTTGGAGCTGCCCTAGAATCCTCATCATTAATAAGCCCAAAGGTGGGGTCCTTGGCCGTAAGATGGCTTATGTATGCGGACGACATAGTCCTTCTTGACAGGTCTCCCATCGGTCTACAAAGATTGTTGAATGCCCTCGACAAGTATATGAAATTAAATGACCTGGTTGTAAACCCTGACAAATCTAAGATTGTCATTTTTGAGCAGAAAAGTCGCAAAGAAACAAAATATCGGTGGTCAATTGGCAGTAACCAGATACCGGTGGTAAAAGAAGTAATGTATCTGGGCATTACTGTGTATGCAACCCCTACAGTTGGGAAGCAGTATGGTGAAATCCTGGCTAAAGGGACACAACTAATAGCCCAGATGAAGAAGATTGCCAGCCTTTATGGTAAATTTTCGATTGTGCCTGTTATAAACTTCTATGTGGCCAAAGTAATCCCTGTACTATTGTACGGAATTGAAGCCAAACCTTCGTTGTGGTCAATAGACTGGCAAAAAATAGAAGGTTATATTTGGAAACAGGTATTAGGATTGCCTAAAGGATTACATACGATAACACTCAGATATGAGCTAGGATTAAAATCTTTAAAATACGCAGTTGATTGGAAACTTCTTTCCTTGTATAGGTCAATTATTGTGCCAATGGCTAATACACTATATGGAAATCTCCTAGAAAATATGAATCTTGATTCCTCACTAACTTTGACAGAACTCTGCTGACTTATTGTGAATCAGATAAATTAACACTGAGTTCAAACCCGCTGAAAGTTAAGAAGTCCTTATCTTTGAGAGATTGGATTTCAACAGGGGATATGGTGAGATCATCCTCTATTCCTGAAGGGTTTTTTTAAGTACGGGAAAAAACAGGGTATTGTACCAAGATACTTGATGAAGTTCCCTAACCCAAAAGGAAGACAACACTTTATGAGGGTATGGTTAAACTTGATTAAAACTGGATCAGTATTAACCAAATGGGGAGTCACTGAAGGGGCCCGGAGTCTATGCACGGAATGCTCAGATTTAAGCAAACAAACTTTAGAGCACCTGCTAAGATTCTGTAAAGGCACTTGGAAAATTAGGGTGGAACATTTAAGGAATTCAGTTGGGTCATTGGATAGATTATCCTCCGACACTTTCTGGGAAATAATGATTCCGGGCCATGAAACAAAATTGACCCTAAATATTTTAAGGGTTTTGCAATTGACAGGTTTTATATTGTCAGAATACCGTTGATTGATTGTTGAAGTAAGGGGGAAAACTGTTTTATAGGAAAATTAGATATTGATGTGATGAATTCAATTTTAATATGCTAACTTTATAAGATTGTGATGAATTAGTTTTAAATGTTATCTAGATATAATTTATAATATGATGTTTGCATGTATATACGTTTTGCTTTTGAATGTGTAAAAAACCCCAAATGTGGTTATATCACAATAAATAAATAAAAAAAAAAAAGAAAGCCCCAACTTGCGATTTCCAAGGCTTGTTTCTTTTTCTAGATGGTGAGAGGCTCAGGGGCTGTTCTTATGCAGAGGAAAGAAGTAAGGGGGTGAACACCCCTCATTAATGAGGAGACAGGAAGGAAAAAAGAGGGAGCGCCAAACGAACCTTAATCGGGAAGGAGCGGAGAGCAGAGAGGGGTGGTGGACAGTATTCAACGTACAGGGACCGACAGACACGGGTAGCGAACAGCTGGGGTTCATGGGAAACAAGTAGATTCGCTCCCACAACCCTCTCCATCAAGTCGATAATGCATATCTCAGCTGATCAGTTCATTGACCTAGAGATGTCCAAGCCATGGTTAGAACAAGTGGCCATGTCTCCGTGAATTAACAGGACACACGACTACTGCAGATCATCCTCTTAGATCATGTGTAGTCAATGAAATAAAAAGGTTCCCTCATTCTCAGGAAAATGAGTAGACGTTGCATCTGATTTAAGAATGAGAATGAACCCGATTTCCCAAAAACGCTGTCCCATTGCACAAAAATATTCTCTATATCATTCGCACACTAAATATGTATCGAGGGGCACAGGTGAACAACCGGTATTACAGCACGAGTGGAATGTAGAAGTAGTAATTTACTTTCCTCCAAAGTCAATGAAACAGTTTGTCAAAAGGCTTTGTGAAATGTGAAGTTCACTGGATATTAGCACTTCCTTGAGGTTCAATACCTTTGATTATGAGCTGAGGGGTAAACACAATCGAGAGAGCCCACGGAGGCCTTCCTGAAAAGAAATGACTCTGTTTGGGAAATGTTTGGGACGGGGGCAGGGCAGCAATGGTGTGGATCCCCCAAAGCTGTCTCAGTCGTCCTCAGCATAGCTTCCAACATAGTAACCATAGAAACTGCCTCTCGCTCTAGGGTGGCTTATATCATAAAACATACGTTGCATATGTAAGGTAAAGAACTTAAATGGCTAGATGCAAGGCAGCCCACCTCTAGCGATTACCTCTTATAATTTCCGGTTCATGCAAAACACTTGTTGCCATCATGGGACTGCACTGGCGTTCTCATTGCCTTCTCATCCATCCTCCTCGTTACAATATTTACTCTACTGGCAGAGTAAGGACCATGACGAGGAAGACCAACTTGAAATAATGAAGATTTCCAACCAGACCAATAACCACACCTTTGTGTTACATATTTCCATCTCATGTAAATATTCTATAGCAAATATACCTTGGGCAACAGACATGCCAATTACAATATACAGCAAGTAGGCACGCTGTCACTTGTGACACACTGAAGGAGAGTGCAGTGGGTGGAAACGTCCACCAAGCCCCCTTTTCTTTCCTGTGTCTCCAACGTTAACCTTTCTGTCGTAGTACCATTGCCCCACTGTGCCTTCCATGGCCATTTTCCTGTTTCCCCGCACCTACTACTCGTTTTTTTTTATTATTAATTTACGTGCTTTGGTTATAAGAAAAAACTTTTGGACAAACACTATTTAATTACGTTAAAACTAACATTATACAAGCATTACAATCATTACAAAGATACAAATAGATCAGATCACACTTTTATCAATATGGCAACATTTATAAAATACCAATCCTTAAAAGTTATCCTAAATTTGATATATACTCTAAATACCGTTAAGACCGCATTAGTAAAAATTTTTTTTAAAAAAACGTTACAACTATTACCATCAATTGATCATTAGCAATGTGAAGCAGTTCAGTTGATTAGTGCTAGTTTATGCAGTTGACCTGGTTGTATTTATCAATTATAACAACATAACCACTCTTTTCCAAATGTAATAGGCACCCCCTGTTATCACCAAAGAACTGGCAGAATATATTGCAGCCAAAATTGGTCTTGGGAGATAGATGTCAGAGATGTCTAACCTTTTATATAGAATTGTTTCAACTTGGGGCAACTTGTCAATATGTGTCTAATTTTACAGAAACCACATTTTCTATCTTCAACTGGGATGCCTACCCAGGCTCCAGAGAATTCGTAACAGAGTAATATGTTAAAACAAAGCATTATTATAAAGCACTTGAGGTCATAACTGCTATATTTCAGAAGGTTATCACACGCCCTACCTGTGCTAAACCCCTGGCTAGCATACTCTCTATATCGCTTTTTAGCGCTCAATGAGTCCACCCTCAGTGATATGTCCCAATCTCGGCTTTTGCTCTTAATTTAGTGCACAAGTTGCATAACAGCTCTGGAATCTCATACAGAGGTTCCAAACAGAGGTACTCTGATAGTTTTTCTGATGCTTGAATTACATTTTTCATTGGTGGGTTCTTTTTTATTTTATTGTCTTTCACTATTACGCCTATCATCGTATCATCGTATCCTCTGTTGGATTCCGCATTTTAAGCTTAATGTATAATGTACACTGTCGCACCTGCCAGAGGGCTCTTAATGATGTAAGCGGGCCTCACTCACATCGAATGGCCTCTATAGGTACCGATCTAGGCAGTCTCAGGATCGGGCGCCATAGCTTTCCCTCTAGTATATGAAACTACTAAGTGTGATCTTCACAGAGCAGCTCAAGCCCATATAACACGCTTGGAAGTATGCCCATCCCATATATCGGTAGATAACCCATATCGAGTGACCACCCCTGCTTGCCAGAAACTGTTTGGCGATGCATCATTTCCTTACTATCCTGTTGTGCATACTTCTTCCTATTGTTTTGGAGTGGGGTTGGCAAGCCAAGGTATACGTATGACGGAACGACCTCAAGTTCTGTCCCGTTTAGTTCCCACTTAATCTATGGTTTACCTCACAGTGCTCCAATTACCATTATCTTTGTTTCCCTCGAGTTTATCTCCATATTATTTTCTATAGCGCGTAGGTATGCAATGCTTTGATTGATCATCGGGGCGCTGTCCAGAAGCGTGCTGCAGGGGTGTTGCTAGGTCTGGAAACGACCCGGGTCTACGCTAATGGCGGAGCTGTCGGGACTGGGGGCTAGGTAGCCTTTTGGTTGTAGCTCCTGAGATTCTATCCAGGGCTACAAACAAAAGATCAGGGGCTATAACCCCCTTACCCCCCCCCTAGCAACGTCTCTGGCGTGCTGTCATCCATAGCTCTCAACCATTTGTCTTGCAAAGGCGGGTGAAATCACCCGATTTTGTTTTTGGCGGGTGAGACGCCCATTGGAATGAATGGGCGTGCAGGAGGCTTGGCGGGTGAGTCAGCCCTTTACAAGGCGGGTGACACCCGCCAAAAGCGTGTGAGTTGAGAGCTATGTGTCATCTGCATAGGCAGCCATTTTATTTCTATCCTTCCTAACACAGGGGGAAGCCGCGTATTTCGTCAAGGGCTTTCGCCACATCTGCTCGCTGTGTGCAGAGAGAGGAACCTTTCAGATGCCGCCTCAGAGCGTTTGCGGAAGGGAAGAAGATGGCAAGAGTGCTGTGTGTGTTGCCCTCCTCCCGCTCTTTTCCGTCTTGCACAAGGTGATATGTGCAAGAGGGCATTCACTCATCACCCACCTGTCAAACAGCTCTCCTCCTGTGACCAGCTCCAGCACCAGGCTGATCTCCGTGGCCGTTTCAAAGATCTCCTTCAGTTTGATCTGCAAGAGACGCACAGCACAGAAGTCGGGGTCAGTGGCGTTCATTCTTCATGAAAGGTCATTCCATCTCAAAGTGACTGCGCGCTCTTGCCCAGCGCTCGAGGATAAAGACAAAAGGGCGCGAGCAACAACAGAGGTATCTGCAGATAATAGCCTATCTCTCTATCATGCATATCCTCTTCTCTCAGCATTTCATCGTACTGCTGCGCTTTACCTTCATGCCATCGAGCCAAGCCCAAGAACCTGTCATGCCGGTCATTTGTGAGCAATTTTGATCATTGGGAAACAGTGTGGAGGGAATGAGGCAAGGGCCTGAAGCCGCACTAAGCAGAAACACACGGCCATTTCATTTGACTACAACAGCCAACGGCACTCTTAGAAATGTATGCAAATACCGGTAAAAAGGATCATTGTTGCATTCAAACTGGGTACCTTACTCACCTGTCGTAGCACTGGCCTCCAGAATCCCTCATTTCACCTTACATTCTTCTTTGAGGGACCTTTAGGATTTTCCCTGTCAGCTAGTTTTGTTTTAGGAGATATATTGCCCATGGCGTCGTCCTTGTGCCTCCCTTTCTATCCCTCAGTCATTAGTGAATTAGATAGGTCAAACAGGAAACAGAGGAACATGCCTGCCAACCCTAAGAGTGGCCAATGACTAGGACGCATGACAAGGTCCTAGGAAGCCACTAGGATGGAGGAGATGGGGGGAGAGATGAGAGCACTCTCTACCTGAGTTCCCACAACACCCCTGATCTAGCAACTTACAAACATGAGAGAAAAGCAAGACACCTTGAGCCATTCTATGTGCTCACTGTGGTAGTGTGGGTCAAACTCAAGGAAGAACTCCACTTAGTGTGCTAGGCTCTGCAGTGTACAACACGTTCAATGCAAAGCCATCAAGGGATGGGGAATTTAAGGTCCAGACAAAGAGTGCTATAAATAGTAAAACTAAACTTAAAGCCATTGACTGGCTGAGGATTCACAAAAAACATATCTTGCTAAAATGTTGATATTTTGCTGTCAGGTTCATGTGTGTGCAATTATGAGATCGACTTTGGTTTAATGGAATGTAGTTTCAATGGAATGTTGATGTCCATGTTGATTTCCAGAGTAGGGTTGAGTGAGGTTGCTGGCAATGTCTGACAAGAAACTCCTAGAAGACACTGGCCTTTGCAGAGGAAAACAATCAGCCCTAGAAATGTAATTGAGTGCCATCTGTGTGGCGCAGCTTGAGTGAATCAATATGATATATTTGGGCTACACACCTTGGCATACAAGTTAATGAGAAGACTAGTAAAGGACTGGTGGTCCAGTGCTGCCTCCACTATGTGTGCAATCTAATAAAATAATCTGATCACAGCTGAGGTTATGTTGCAGTATTATTGTTTGATGTTTTTGCGAAGGTTTGGTTTGACCATGTGATGGATGAGGATTGAATTGACAGAATCCAAAAGCCTACAATCAGAAAAACTAACTTTACTCACTGCCTGGTGGAGGTGGAGCCCAGGTGAATTAGATCTCTACATTTGACCCAACGTTGTGTCTGGCATTCGTCCCATTGAGTGGCCATTTTTGAACCAAGCAGCTCCCTCATTGGTCCATTCAGCCCCTGTGATTTCAAACCTGCAAATCCAGTTTTTCCCAACGCTTTCCTGTGAAACAATGAGCTTTGTTTTTAGTTTATTTTATTATAACGTGCACAAAGACTAACTCAATCGTATGGAGGCACAGATGGTATTGCATGTTAAGGCACAAGGTACAATGGACACATTGGAAAAAGAAAGGATATCTGAGGGGACAAAGAAGCAGAAAAGGAAGGTTTTCAGAGCTCTACGAAACTTACAGACTGATTCCAATGACTTGATTTCTGGGGGGATGCTATTCCAGAGCTGCTCGTTGCACCCCACATTCCTGAAGCCTATAGTCAGTGCCAGCTGCTGCTAGCTCACTTCCTGGTGTAGTTGGAGTTCAGCTGAAGATACATGCATTTGGACCAACATTGTGCCTGCCTGTGTCCAATTGTGTGGGCATTTATTAATGGGGCAGATCCATCATTGGCCCATCTAGCCCATCTGATGTCAAACCTGCAGATCCCGTTTTGGCCAGGATTGCTGTGTGAAGCAGGGAACTCCTCATTGCACCCCAGAATCTTGAAGCCTGAAGTCAGCACCAACACCCACTGGCTCACACCTGGTGGGGTTGGATTTCAGCTGAATTAGACCTATGCGCTTGGACAACCATTGTGCCTGACCTTTGTCCCATTGATCAGTCATTTTGGAATCAGGTAGGACCCTCATTGGTCCTTTCACCCCTTGCGCTTTCATTAATTTCCTGTCCATAGTTGTCTAACCCCCTGGTGTTAACAGAAAATTGCTGCACAGAAGAAAAGGACATGTTGTTTTAGGGCTTGGTCCGTCCTGGTAGGTCAGAATGCTAGCAATACGGTCCAATTACCCCTCTTTTCATTTTCTCATTAAATAAAAATTACCACGTGGGTACCAGCTCTTAAATCTTCGCAATCATGATTGTGAATCTCCACCAAAGTATGTACCAATTGCACTTTGTGAATTGCACTGTTTAGTTGCATACGACCCTGTGATTTATTTTAAATGTTATTGTTTGGTCACCTGAGAACGTGTGATCTTTTAAAATTGCACTGTTTGATCGCCTAGGTTCCCCATATGTTTTTTAAATTGCAACGTTTGGATGCCTAGCACCCTTTTATCCCTTAACACCCTCATCATCACTCCATGTCTACCACTCACTTGCCACTCCTACTCCTCCTCCTCCTCCTTATTGTTCTTTCCCTCTGTCCCATCACCTTCATGCACCCTGTGTCATCCCTCCACCACCCCAGCGCCTCTTCTGCTGTCTCCCCATCCTATTCTTCTCATTCTTCTCAAATACTACTCTTTCTCTCACCCAATCTACTCGAACTTCATCTACCCTACCCCATTGCCTTAATATATTCAAGTAACAATGTCTTCTACCTCTGCACCCCGATTGACCTCATTCTGGGTGTCTCAAATATCCAAAACCTCCTTTCTGCAGATTCCCATCTCCCTAAACTCTTGGCAGTGGCTACTGCTAAAACAAAAACCTGAATTTCCACCCTTAACAGCACCACCCTGGCAGCAATTCACTCCAACGTTGCCTCTTTCTCCCCTCTGCTTGTCCCACCAAAACAGGTGGTAGTGTTGGTCTCATGATCATCAAGTACACACTGTTAACACCCCCCTCTTTGATTTCACTTCCTCGTTTTGTGAGCATATCTCTGTCTAACTCCTTGCACCCCATCTTAATATCCTCATCGTCCTTTCCCACTGGAACCCCTCAACCTCTTCTTCTCTGATTTTGACCTCTTACGTAGGACACTCCAAGATGATGACCCCGCTGTCATGTGACCTCAATCTCTCCAATATGACTATAGGCCAGCAAATCCAATGTGACTCAACTCTCTCCGACAACCCACTAGCCACTCTTCATAACCTTCCAACCCACACCCAAGGAAACTTGCTTAATCCGATATTCCTATCTTCCACCATAGTCTCCTCTGCTCCCATAATGTACCCCTCTCCCTGACCACAATCCCATTCACTTCACCATCCCTGATACTCCACCCCTCTCTCATCCTCCACCCTCATCTGTCACCAAACGTAAATGCAAACCCACATCCATGGTCCCCTAGCTTGGCAAAGTCAACATCTTGCTACACGCTCTCTCTCCTCCACTTGCTGACTCCATTAAACTTGCCTTTGCCGATTCAACTTTGCACTGTCTTCCCCCTTCAGTGATCAATACACTGCCCACTCCTTAATCCACCCCGCCTGCAACCGTAACCATGGATCGACCTAACCATCCAGCTACAGAGGACAACAATGCATCGCTCCCTGTGCCACTAGCACAAAGAACAATCCTCTCCTCTTCTCACTGCCTACAAGCTCTCTCTACGTAGCTGGAAGACATCTCTTGACACATCCAAACTGTTTCTCTCTCACCTCACACCCTCAAAAACAAATGCGATCATGCTTTCCAGACTGAAGAACTGCTCCATTCCCTGTCTTCTCTCTGACTATGGCTTTGCCTCCTACTTCTTCACTAAGATAATACTGGATACCTTGCCCAGCCTTCTAAACCTCCAACACCTACCCTCATTCATGCCTCTTCCTATTTTGCCTACGCTCTCGTCTGTATCTCATACCTCCTACCTCCCCATTGAAATTCTACCCATTTTTCCCTCTGCAACCCATTCTGAAATCCACTTGACCCTTCTGCACCACAAATTGTTCAGAGATATTCCCTCATCACCTCTTCTTCCATCTCTGCCTTTTTCAACTGATCTCTTCCAAAAATTATATTTGTGCCTGTAACAAAACAGCCACAGTCATACCTCTTCATAAGACACCGAGTGCTGGCCTTAACAACCCTTCATTCTATAGACCTATGTCTCTCCTATCTTACCAATCTAACATCCTTGAGAGGAATCCCTTCAACCACATAGACAGCTATCTCAAAGTACACTACAAGCCGCCCTTCTAGTCTTGATTCTGGTACGAACACTGCAAAAAGGTGGCACTCAAACACGTCACCAATATTCTTACTGCTGCCAGCCCCTATCGCCTTTCCTGCATTCTCATACTTCTAGACCCTTCTGTTACCTTTGATACTTTCGAGCATCGCTCCCTTCTTCAAATTCTTTAACAACTTGGCTTCCATGCTTACCTGGGTGTCCTCCTGTCTCTCTGAACACTACTTCTCCATCTCATGTGACTCCAGCACCTGTGTCGGTTTTCCTCAAGGATAAGTCCTAGACCTACTTGTCTTCATCCTATACACATTCTTTCTCTGGAAACTAATTTCTTGATTTTGCATAAATATCACCTCTTCGTTGATGATAAGCATATATTCTACTTCTTCTCGTCTTCATTCCTGAGATATCCAAACATATAAACAACTCCCTTACCACCATCCACCACTGGATGGCTCTACACTGCGTTATGGTAAACTCATCAAAAGTAGAAGAATCTTTATCTTTGCCTGCAATGCCCACCCCACTCTGCCCTCCCCTATCTCTTTCCTCCTGACCTCCTCACCCCCTCTTTCATGACTTGCAACCTCGCGGTTCTCTTTAACAACACCTTAAAGCTCTACCAGCTCACCCTGGTCTCTTTGACCGTAGCCAGACTCTTAAACCTTAGAAAAGTCCACACACACAACTCAACGAAAACCCTTATCACCACTCTTGTGCTCAACAAACTCTAAGACTGCGTGAGCCTATTTCTTGGTATATTCCTCTGATCTTTTTCTCCCTTCAACAATGTCCTCAACTGTGTGACATGCACCCTTTTCAACCTACCTATATCATCCCCACTTCTACCTACCGTCACCATGCTGGATGGTTATTCCTGCAAAATTGTGCTCTCTATTCATTTCTGCTAATTGTCTACAAATTCATCCATGGTATTTGACCGCACTACTCAACCTCTCCAGTCCAAGTCTATTCACAGTCATCCTCCCACTCCCTTGAGCTTTCTCCCACTGTCCCTACAATACCCTACTTGCCCCCACTCTACTGGAATACTCCCTCCCTGGCCATGAAAACGAACTCTTCAGTGGAACTCGTTCAAAAAGAGGCTCAAACTGTACCTACTATCAATGGAAGAAGCCCCCAAAACACATGCAACCCTTCAATCCGAACTACCTGCCCATCCCACCAACCCGTCTTTCCTGCCTTCTGTCTTCAGGACTTTCTGCCTTTTGTAATTTGTAAATAGGCAAATACTGATCTCAGGCTCTCAATGTTAAAAATGTTGTAATGTCCTCCAGTCCCTCCCCCTGGTATATGTTCCTAGCCTTACAGCTTTCCCATCTGGTATATCACATTGAATCCAACAATACTCTTATGTTAAGCCACCCATCACCGAAACAGCTCTCTGTTATTGTCTACATTTATAGTGATTCCTGTTGCACCCTCTTCTTAATTAAATAGAAATACATATGTTAATTGTTTATGTTTATATGACTTTCTTTTATATTGCCCTGCACCACAGACCCAACTTCTCCTTGATTTCAACAAAATTAAAGAGGGCCATTAAGAGAAAATGGAAAGAGAAGATGGAGCCTAAGGGGTCGATTCATGGAATTAATGTGCGCCGAAAATTCCCGCGCAGAGGTGCCAAAACTTGCGAATCGCAGTAAAAGTGCGAAAATCGCAGTGCAAGTGTGAAAATCGCAGGGAAACCAGCGCACATCGATTCATGGAAGTCCGTGCGCGAGAAAAACATTGGATGTGCGCTGAAAATGTGCGCCGCGCACGCCGGCGCACAGGTCATCCAACAGCGTGCGCCACGGCCACTGCGAAATCGCACATAGCGCGGCGCACATCACAAAAGTAGGCGGAACACGGGGCGTAACACTCGGAACGGGGAACAACGCGTGAAAATATGGGCGTCACGGGGAAAGTACAGGAGGCAAGTGCGCGGAACGCCCACACGCTCGCCTACAACCCGTATTCATGGAATCGAATAGGACAAACCAGCACACGGTCAAAGACGCGCACAGGGCCAAACAAGTACGCCACAAGAAAGCAGGCGGTAGCGTCCCTGCACCTGAAAAAAATGTGCGCCAAAATGTGCGATAACAAAAAGCACCCATATACAGCCATGATGAATGGTCCACACAGTGGCCCTCTAGGACAAATAAGGTGCAAAGGGGTACCGACAAACACGGACACCCGCTGTGTGAAAAATAGCGTGTGGGTGTGTACATGGGTGCGCGGGAAGTCCCACACGCGATTGGCCTGGGTACGTGTACTTCGGAGTGCGTGGGAAGTCCCACACGCGATTGGCCTGGGTACGTGTACTTCGGGATGCGCGGGAAATTCCACACGCGATTGGCCTGGGTACGTGTACTTCGGGGTGCACGGGAAGTTCCACACGCGATTGGCCTGGGTACGTGTACTTCGGGATGCGCGGGAAGTTCCACACGCGATTGGCCTGGGTACGTGTACTTTGAGGTGCGCGGGAAGTCCCACACGCGATTGGTGGAAATCCACGTGTGCTCTGTCATCACGTGTAATGAGGGAAACACCCGCGAGCGTCACGTCACAGACCCGCTTACGCGCTAAGGGCCTTTGGTCCAATGAAATCGCATATGCGTGCTGACGTGCATACGGGCTAAGGGCCTTTCCTCGATTTACACGCAGGCGTGCAGGATTTTCACGTGCAAAATCACTCCGTATCAAGCTGGCCACGTGTAAGCACACGGAAGACCACGCTCCTGCCCACAAAGCCGAATTACTGCCCCCCAGAGCCCCGAGCACGCTCCCACCTGCCATCTGCTGCTGCCTGACTGCCTGCTGCCCACGTGCCCTGCCATTTGCTGCCTGCACATCAGCCAGGGGTGCTGTTGCTGTGACCACCCCCGCTGGAACCGAAGACTCCCGACTGGGATTCCATCGCTCCACAGCCCAGCCCCAGGACCCAGTTGCCCACCCACTCCTGCCTCTGGGGTTGTCATGTCGGGCACTGCAACATCTGGCACCACTGACAACCCCCGGCCAGAGAGGCAGAGGGGTACCAGCTTCAGTGCCAGGGAAGTTGGTGTCCTGGTGGAGCAAGTCCTGGGGCAGTATGATGCCCTCTACGGAAGTGTGTGCACCGACAAGGACGGACGGACTCGGATTTGGACGGACATCGTGACTGCCATCAACGCGGAGGGGGTGGCAGTCCGCGACTTCCAACATGTCAAGAAGCGCTGGGATGACTTCAGGTCCAGGACCCTGAGCAAGGCCCGGCACCTCTTGAAGGCAGCGGATGCTAAGGGGCGCCGGGGCCACTTGTTGGAAGATCAGATGAGGGTCCTGGAACGCATATCCCCAGCACTCCACGTCCAGGTCCTTGAGAGGCAGACCCGTCTGGAGTCGAGCGGTAAGTGTACATGCATCATGATTGTAAGGTGTGCATGTGGTGATGTGCCAGTAGTGTGCCGGTTGCACATCTGTTTGTATGGGGCCGAATATGGGTGGGGTGTACAGGACCGTGAGGCTAACACATGCGAGGGCTGACATGTGTGAGACATGGATGGTGCTTGTGTGTGTAGGCTTGCATGCCAAATGCAGTTGTGTGGGCACACATGTTTGGATGAATGTGTATGTAAGTGGGCATGTTTGTGATGTCACGCATGTATGTTGTTTTCAGCTGCATGTATCAGCACTGTGTACATGTGCATGTGTGTGTATTTGACAAGGGTGCAACAGTGATGCAACATGGATGCATGTGACAGCGGGATGTGGAAGCCTGATTGGCAGATGTGACATGGATGCCCATCGGACACTGCAACAGTTGGTTGAGGTGTACACATGCATGCAAGTGTGGTGGTGTGCGTGCATGTGTAGTGCACTCCCTGTGTTGCATGTGATGTCTGGCTCACCTTTGCCTGCTCATGCTGTTGTATGTGTATGGATGGTGCTGGTAGTTGCGATGTGGCTGTGGTATGGCTCATGTGTGCAAGTTGAAATGACATGTGTGTTGCCGATTGTGATGCCATGTCTGAGGTTTGCCAATGCCACTAATGTGCAACTGTCATGTGTGTATGTGTCCATTGTACAGTGCCCTGATGCCTGTGCTTTATTCCTCCCTGTCTGCAGCGTCAACTGATGAAGAGGGCGGAGAAGGTGCTGTGGAGCACAGCGGCAGGGATCGCACCGCCAGCCGGAGACGCAAGGCCCGGCTCCCCTCCCAGGTATTGATCTCGTTGGGGAGTGAGGAGTCCGGTGCCACGTCCCAGGCCGCAGCTGCCGGGGCGGAGGTCCAAGAGGCGGAGGTCGGAGTTGGACTCCTCGGCAGCAGAAGGGGCAGCTGGGACCCCACAGGGCCCAATGGGGGAAGATGGCACAGAGTCATCCAGGTTGGTGGGGGGTTTGGTGGAGGAGGAGGCCGTGCAAGCAACAGAGACGGGGTCTGAAGGTGGGGATTCCACTGGTGCTAGTGGTGCAGTGCAGGACCAGGGACAGGAGGCAGCCAGGTCGCCGCGGAGGTGCCTGTGTGCAATCCTGTCCCTGATCCTGTCACTGCATCATCTTGCACCAGCAGGGATGCCTACGTCCAGAACCGTTTTCAGGCAGGGGATGAGCTCACGACAACTGGCCTTCCTCTGCCTGCAGACTTGGCTATCCGGGTCCGGGTTGAGCCTGTCCTGACTGGTGTGGCGTTGCGTCAACAGGCCATGCGAGGTGACCTGCAGTCTTTTCATGAGGAGACTGCACGTCATCTCGAATGGCTCGTTGACGCGTCGGCCTACTGGGACAGGTCACCCAGGCCGGATTCCTCCGTTTGATGGGGCTTGCTATGACCCCCTCCTCAACTGAACCCCCTATGCGCCAGTCGTCCTCCGTGCCATCTTCCCACCCATCAGTCACCTGGGTGCCCTGTGGAGCTGCCTCTGACGGTGCGGCCAGGCTGGTGGAGGAGGCATCCCTGCCACAGTCGGGAGTCGGACGTCCAGCAGGGGTGGCCACATCAACGACTGCACCCCAGCCAGCGGAGGATGTGCAGGCAGCAGGAGGCAGTGCACGGGCAGAGGCGCAGCAGCAGCAGCAACGTGGTGGGAGCCATGATGGCTCGGGGCCTTCGACATCGGAGGGGCAGGCATCGGCCGGAGGGCAATAGGACCCAGGACGGGAAGTGTCTTCCGTGTGGCAGCGGTTGGGCCACGCCATAGATGCGGAGCGGCAGCGGGCGGAAGAGGCACGGCTCACGATGGTCAGGGCGGAGAACTCCATGCGGAGGGCCCTGAGGCGGGCCGAGTGCCTCGAGGCAATCCGCAGGGAGTTTGGGGGGAACATGTGGACGGCCCTGCGGACTCTCGGGGCCATGGAGGAGGAGCGCCTCCGGGACATTGAGCAGGAGTTCGATGATGCCCTGGCCTGGAACATCCCGAAGTGAGCCGTCGGACTAGCCTGCTGCCTTTGTAAATAGTTCTGTAGTTAGTGTTAGGTTTCCTTTGGTTTAGCATTTTTTTTGGACCTTTTGGACAATGGGCCACATTTTTGTATATAGTTTATTTTTTTAGGTAGTGTTATTAGATAGATTTCATTTCTTCGGTTGGGATCATGGACCCTGGATTGTTTATCTGTATATAGTTGACTTTTGGATATTCATTTTTTTTTATGATTTCCCCATGGAGCAATGGTTTTCGATTTTAATTTTCCATTGGATTTACTTTTGTGGACTGTAACTTTGGACACCATTCGTTTGCATTATGATTTGTGGTTTTTGCATTATTTCACATACCTGCTTGTTTTTTGTTTTTTTAATTTCCATTATTGTTTGTTTATTTTTGATTCAATTTATGTTGCTTTTAATACATATTTTTTCTTCAAAGTTCAATGTGTAGTATCATCTCATTGGTTTCATGCATATCATGATATGGGTTTTGACATTCACTGACACCCATTGGGTGTATGTGAGGGACATGTGTTCATTTCCAAACTTGCAATTGGGGTTCTATCATGTTTTTGCCATTTCTAAGTGGGTGGATGCAATACTCGGGTGGGTGTTTGGCATTTGGAGGCTGACCATAAGGGCCAGGGATCTAGATTGTGGTGACATGTTGGCTGGGGGACATGAGTGGGGGCCTGGTGGAGGCTGCCCCTGCACTGATTGTGGGTGGGGGTGCAGGGGAACATGAGTGGGGGCCTGGTGGAGGCTGCCCCTGCACTGCTGGGGGGTGGGGGTGGTGGGAGACATGCGTGGGGGCCTGGTGGAGGGTGCCCCTGCACTGCCGGGGGTGGGGGTGGTGGGAGACATGAGTGGGGGCCTGGTGGAGGCTGCCCCTGGCGGCTGGGAGGTGGGGGTGGTGGTAGACATTAGTGGGGGTCTGGTGGGGGCTGCCCCTGGTGGCTGGGGGTGATGGGAGACATGAGTGGGGGCCTGGTGGAGGCTGCCCCTGCACTGCTGGGGGGTGGGCGTGATGGGAGACATGAGTGGGGGCCTGGTGGAGGCTGCCCCTGGTGGCTGGGGGGTGGGGGTGGTGGTAGACATGAGTGGGGGCCTGGTGGAGGCTGCCCCTGCACTGCTGGTGGGTGGGGGTGGTGGGAGACATGAGTGGGGGCCTGGTGGAGGGTGCCCCTGCATTGCTGGGGGGTGGGGGTGGTGGGAGACATGAGTGGGGGCCTGTTGGAGGGTGCCCCTGGTGGCTGGGGGGTGGGGGTGGTGGTAGACATGAGTGGGGGCCTGGTGGAGGCTGCCCCTGCACTGCCGGGGGGTGGGGGTGGTGGTAGACATGAGTGGGGGCCTGGTGGAGGGTGCCCCTGCATTGCTGGGGGGTGGGGGTGGTGGGAGACATGAGTGGGGGCCTGGTGGAGGGTGCCCCTGCACTGCTGGGGGGTGGGGGTGGTGGGAGACATGAGTGGGGGCCTGGTGGAGGGTGCCCCTGGTGGCTGGGGGTTGGGGGTGGTGGGAGACATGAGTGGGGGCCTGGGCGAGGCTGGCCCTGCACTGCTGGGGGGTGGGGTGATAGGAGACATGAGTGGGGGCCTGGTGGAGGGTGCCCCTGGTGGCTGGGGGTGGTGGGAGACATGAGTGGGGGCCTGGTGGAGGGTGCCCCTGGTGGCCTGGGGGTGGGGGTGATAGGGGACATGAGTGGGGGCCTGGTGGAGGCTGCCCCTGCACTGCTGGGGGGGTGGGGGTGGTGGGAGACATGAGTGGGGGCCTGGTGGAGTCTGCCCCTTCACTGCTGGGGGGTGGGGGTGATGGTAGACATGAGTGGGGGCCTGGTGGAGGCTGCCCCTGGTGGCTGGGGGTGCAGGGGGACATTCGTTGGTGGGCAGTAGTGCAAGGTGACATGTGGGTTGGCTGGGGGGCATGGCCATGGTGGATGGGGTGCCTGCGGGACATGTGCAGGGTAGGCCCCTGTGGTGTGGGCCACCTGCAGGGCCATGGAGTGTGTAGAGGGAACACATGGAAGGACCCACACGTGCAATTCACGTTTGGTGCTCCCCACGCACCCCTGTAATACACATACCCTGATGGAATTGCGTGTGATACTTCCTGCGCACCCCTGAAATACACGTACCCTGCTGCTTTTGCGTGTGATACTTCCCGCGCACCCCTGGAATACACGTACCCTGATGGAATTGCATGTGATGCTTCCCGCGCACCCCTGAAATACACATACCCTGCTGATTTTGCTTGTGATACTTCCCGCGCACCCCTGGAATACACGTACCCTGCTGTTTTTGCGTGTGATACTTCCCGCGCACCCCTGGAATACACGTACCCTGATGGAATCGCGTGTGATACTTCCCGCGCACCCCTGAAATACACGTACCCTGATGGAATCGCATGTGATACTTCCAGTGCACCCCTGAAATACACGTACCCTACTGCTTTTGCGTGTGATACTTCCCGCGCACCCCTGGAATACACATACCCTGCTGTTTTTGCGTGTGATACTTCCCGCGCACCCCTGGAATACACGTGCCCTGATGGAATTGCGTGTGTTACTTCCCACGCACCCCTGATGTACACGTACCCAGGACAATCGCTTGTGGAATTTCCCGCGAACCACTGAAATACACGTTCCCCGTATGGCGTTTGCTGTTTGCCTACCCTGTGAACTGGTTCAGGGTTACCGCAGCCCTTTGCGATGATTTGGGGATTTTGAAGGTTTTTCCTTGCGCGAGGGCATTCTTGGGGCGTAACTGGCACTGCTGCAGGGTCGCTGCGCCACTCTGCGCCATGGCTGGTTTCGGAGGCTAAAATCCATGAATACGCTGTGCGATGAAAAGGATTTTTTTGCACTCGGCTGGCGCAGTGTATCGCACGGGGACACTGTGCGCCAGCCGCGTGTGCCATTTTTGTGCGAATTTCTATGAATTACCCTGTAAATTGTTAACATTGTTCTTACAAAACAAAACAGCCTCCAGCGCATGATTTTCTGTCCTGTTCAGTGACACTGGGAATTGGCAGCATTGAGCATTGATGAATGACCAGGCATGTTATCCTTGATGGTGATGGATCCCACACTTGATAGGATGCTGAGGAGGGTAGAGAATATTGATTTAGGTTCTTTGGCAGTGGAAGCACCTGGGAGGTGGGATTTATAGAGAGCTAAGTTTTTGGGAAGTGGCTGATGAGCTTAATGGTGAAGAGGCCTTTGCTTTTCTTGAGGACAAACTATTAGTTCCTGGTGAACTGCATGATATATCAAATGTGGACACTTGGGATGAGGTGAGCGAAATATATTAGGGGCAGAGCTCCAGGGAGCAAACATTTTAGGGTTCCTGGAGAGCACATTGTCAGGAAGATGAGAAGATGACCTAAAGTCTTTCTCCACTCATATGTGCATGGTTGATGTGTTGAATGCTGTATCACTGGGGGATGATTAACATGTATGTTCAAGCCTCGCTTCCCTGATCTTTTGCTTTTCTTTTGATATGTATCCCAACGATACTCAACTCATTCAACATCTCAATGGTCCAGAGCCCAAGTTACTCTCCAGCTTTCGCTGTATGCTTGATATCCCTAATTGGAAAAGTAAGTATTTAAGTATTTAAAACTTAATTTCGATAGAACTGAGGATTTGATCACAGGCAATTAATCCTCTTTGGACCACCAGTCTTTGGCCACCTCTTTTGACCTCTTGTCCACCCCCAATCAATGCAGTTAAAAACCTAGGTGTTAAATGTGACTCTCAACACATGCTCCTTCCTCATATTAACCATGTTTCCTCTACTGATTCTTACAACTTTGCATTCTTCGTCAACTCCTTCCACTTATCTCTTTCTCAATAAACATTCTTGTAGTCACCACTCTGGTCCAGTCTCGTTTAGACTATGGCAGTTATCTGCAACCTTTGACTCTCCAGATGCTTTGGGCTACAGAGCCCAAGAATATAAGAGCTTGGCTTTGGGTCATCTGATAAGTTCTCTGCATGACACGGTTTTATTTATTTATTTATTTATTTATTTACATACAGGAGGAACAATGCTCTTTTGATCACAAAAGAACATGCAATAGATAAGAAATTAGATTTGATGGTAAGTGGTGAGCTTCTTACAATGGGGTGAGTTTGAGGGAAATTCTGACCATGTTGTGGAGGGCAGTAAATGGAACAGTCACCGGGGACAATACATAAGTAGACATATATAGATTTAGGACAATGAACATTGGACATATTTAAGTGCAGGTAGCCGGTATGCCCAGCTGTGCTCGGGATGTTACCATGATGGGTTAAGTGCTAGAGTGGAGGCAGAGGAAGTGAGGAACAGAAACATGTTAGAGGTGAGGGAAACATTTTAGCTGGCAGGCAGATGAGAGGTTGGTTTAAGATGGTAACTTGGAGGTGGAGGTAGGCTGGACTGTTTCTCAGATGTCTGGGGGAAGAGAATTCCATGCAAGTGGAGCAGGAAGAGGTAAGGAGCGGAACATTATAATAACATATTTTTTTAAAGCATTAAAAATACATAAAAATAAGCATTTCCTGAAGAGTTCCATGTCTGTAGCATTACTGGTTTACTGGTTGAGTGCTATAGGGATCTCTCCCATTAGGCATCATCTATGCCGACCAGGTCTCTTATACCTTTTTCTGATACCTTGTTCAGCTCTGAAAAAAAGACCACTAACATTCTAACGAGGGAAATAGTGAGTGATATACTTGGGAACTCGTCATAATTGTACACCATATATCCTGAGATAAAATCTGGGACGTTGAACGCACAAATCGCCCAAAGCTTCCAATTCTCAGGTCCAAGAAATTTGGACAGCACAAGGTGGAATAAATTCTCAACAGAACCCATGTTACACACTCTGCAAGTTCGCATTTCAATAGGAATGCCAAGTTTGGGGCCAATAAACTCCAAAATGGGGAGGCATTGTAGTCTAAACGTGAGATACCAGTGCCGAAATATCGAAGATGGGAATTTAGCTAGATATCATCTCAAGTCCATTAGAGGTAGATAAAGAAACCTCTTGCCGGAGTGAAGTTTCAATCCCCCAGATCTTGCAGATCTGTTGCTCTACCCCAATGTTTGATATTCTTTTTCAGCACGCTCTCGGGCTCTAGACCATTCAGACCCACTGACTCCTTCATCTTTTCACATAGCCCCTTACATTTTCTTAGATAAGGATTGGATTCTTTTGAGAGTAGTGCCATCAACTAAAACCCCATAGAGGATTTGCCTGCATACTCCAAATTGCCCATTAAAGAGAGGCTCTTCCTGATGTGCCGTGACCACCAGGAGGACAGTCCCAGTTCCAATCTGATGACACTAATTGTAAATTATATCGGGAGTCCCAGGGTTCAATTTCAAAATTTTAAACTCAAAGACGTCAAAGAATTTCCTATAGCCAATATTTAACAATTTGCAGCTATACAAGATGACTGTCGATACCTTAACTTTGTAGAACTCAATAAATGGGATTAGTGAGTAGGCACACAATTTACTCTTTATGGCCTTCAGGAGTGGGGTGCATGAGCAAATCTTTTCATCCATTTGCGATCTAAGATGTTCCTGATGATTTTTAACAGATATTATGAAGCACAGATAACAGATCGATACAACTCTCTGGATTGGAGTATTATTTAAATTCCATGTGAAATGACTGATTTTCCTGCGTGTTGTGCTAACCATTAGAAAGGATTTCCTGAAGTTAATCTGCAAGCGGTTAGCATTAAAATATTTCTTTACGTCTTCAAGATGGTGCTGTAATCCTGCCGGTGTATAGTCCATTAGTGTCAGATCGTCAGCGTAGGTAATGAAGCTCACATTCAGACCTGGCCACATTGGAACGTAGCCCCCCCCAGTCCCTACTTTTAGCCCAGAGATCAGCCAGATAAAAGTTGAAACAAATGGGAGCTAACACGCATCCTTGGCACACACCCCGGTTTAAATAGATGATTCTTGGTAATTCACCCAATGTGTTTAATCTAACCTTGGTCGAATTGTTAGAATAAAGCAGTTGGATCAGGCGCAATAATCCCGGGTCTGTCCCCCAGCTAGACAGCTTGAACAATAATCTGGAAATATCCACATTGTCAAATGCAGAGGACAGGCCTATTGTTGATACAAACAATGATCGGCCCAAAGGATGCCCAATGTCAGACAGACAGGCAGTCAGGGCCAGCCCACTCACTAGAGTGCCACAACCTCTCCTAAAACCTGTTTGTAAAGGACTCAAAAGATTGGCCCCCTCAGCCCACAATGTCAATTCTTTAAGCAATACATTTGCAGAGATTTTGGATGTTATGTTAATCAGTGCGATAGATCGGTAACTGGAAGGTACTTCCCAGTTAACTTTTTTAAAGATTGGGACGAGTATCGAGGATGTCCAAGAAATCAGGTGGATGGAATTCCTAATAATGTGGGTAAACAGATAATAAAGAATGTCTGCCCAGATTACAGGGTTGTTCATAATGATACTGTTCATCACCCCATCTGGATCAGTTGCTCACAAATTATTTTGTTTGTTAATAGCGAGCTCAATGTCTTATCGGTAAAAGGAGGACCAGTGTAACTAGCTGGTATTAAGAGTGCTCAACGCCTTCTCTATGTTGCACTTTGACAGACAAGAGTGGTTAAGAGATGCTTGGTGGTGTTGAAAGGAAGAAGGTGCCTGATTTTCCTAATATTTAGGTTGATGCGAGCTGCTATTCCTGTTTTAGAAATGAAAGTAGAGAGGTGTCAGAAGGGTCATGGATGATGCTGAGGCTTGTAGCTGAAGAGTGTCAGGATAGGTAGAGGAAGAGATGAGAGAGATATTTTGGCAGAGAAGAAGAGCACTTCAGTAGAGTTTAACATCAGAGAGTGCAAAGCCATCTAATGTTTAATGGCAAAGAGACAGTTGGAAATTTTGATAGAGAGATCAGAGGAGAGTTCAAGAAAAAAGAAGACCATTTGGGAGTCGTCTGCAAAAAGTTGGTAGGAGAACCCAACGGAGAAGATTAGTGCCCCAAGAGCAGAGGTGCAGAGTGTAAAGAGGAGTGGTCCCAAGACATAGCCTTGTGGAACACCAACAGTTGGAGGAGTGAGTTGAGAGATGCTGTTGCTCCAGGAGACAGAGAAATGGCGAGGTAGGATTCAATCAAGGCAAGGGCATGAATCCAAAGAAGAAAGAATCTATTAAGGGAATCAGAGTGATCAACAGCAGCAGACAGGCCAAGGAGAACTAGGATATAGGTTAAGTTGGAGTTCTCAGCAGAGGTGATGAAGTTGGACACATTCATGAGAGCAGTTTGTGAGTGAGGGGAGCGGAAACCTGCTTGTAGGGGGCCTCAAGGGTTGTGGATGTCTATGAAATAGGTAAGACAGTGAACACAACCCATTCAAGCACTTTAAAGTAGTGCAGAATGAGAGAAACAGGGTGAGAAGTAGCCGGTAGGTTCGAGTAAGACGCATGTTTTTTTTAGGAGAGGGATGACAATGGCTGTTTTGAAAACAGAGGGAAAGCATACGGAATTGAAGGGCAAGTTGAGGAGTTCAGCGAGGCGAGAGGCCACTAAAGGGGCAATAAACTTGACAAGCTAAGGAGCAAGAGGGTCTGATGGGGCACAAGAGGGGTTTGCCTTCATCAGTAGAGCTAGCTCCGTCACTATTAGAGTGATTAAAATGGGAGATAGAGGCAGAGGATGATGGTAGATCAGTCGGAGTGTACAATATAGGAGGAGGTAGTGTGAGGAAGGTCAGGAGAGTGTCTCTCATTTTGGAAATGTTTGCAGCAAAGCATTCAGCTAGGTGATTAGCTGTGAGAGTGGAGTTGATAGACACAGACTTAGGAGGAGTGAGTTTAGGGTGCCCTGTAGCTTGCGAGGATGGTTGGAGTGAGAGTCAATGAGGTTAAAGAAGAAATTCCTTTTTCACTCTATCAAGAGCGGACTTGAGAGAGTTCAGGGAAGAGGGGTACAGTTGTAGGTTCTCATGCAAGTGGGTACGCCCCAATTTGAGCAGGAGCTGATGCATGTCTATGCAGAGAAAGAGCATTTGAATGGGGTGACCGAGGCTGTGGATGCTGAGACTTAGGGATGAAATTAAGCAGTGGGAAATTAGAGGAGAATTAGACATATTGTAGGGATTGGAAGCTGGAGAAGACAGTGTTGTGGAAGAGCCATCTGTTGTGAAGGAGGAGAGTGAGAACTGTAGCTCGGAGAGAAAGGGGGAATGGCAGAAGTTTTAAATTATTTTTTTTAGTAATAGGTGAAGCAAGTGGTGAGGAAAGGTAATGAGGTGCTACGACAGAATATTAATCCTGAGGTGGGTGACGGGCATTTTATTGTGGCAAGGCCATATTGCGGTTTGTAAGTGGAGGTCATAATCTCGGTTTTAGAGAAAGGCAGGGCAATGTAACGGAAGTATTGTAATAGTACTTCCAGAGGTTTATATACATGCTTGTTATATGAAACCGCCTGTTGCATCTCTGTGAAGTAGAAGTAGACCTAGCATTGTTAAACATAGTGCAGGTGGCAATTTACTAACTTTCATTAGTGGATGTAAGGGATAGTGAAGCAGTCTCAGAATGAGAGTAAGGACTTGACAACTAATCATTGGCTTGGTTGAGGGTGAGATGGGGTGGTCCTCAAAGAACGTTATTAATTATGGAGCCTCACACTGTAGGGGTTAAGTACATAAAGTGATTGCAAGGGAAAGGCAAAGGTTGAGTAGTGTCCAGAGGGAGAGATATGGGAGATTAACTCCATGTGAGTGCAAAGGAAGAGGAGAGGTTGGTGCTATTGGTTTAAGAATTCAAACATAACCAATTCAGTACAGGATTGCAGAGAGAGTGTGGTTTAAGTGAGCTTGAGTAAATCTGATAGGGTTAATGCGAAGAAGAGTCACTGGATGTTAACAGAAGCTAAAAGAGCGGATGATGTCTACACACTGTTAGTAAGGTGGTCTCCAAGATAGAGGAGTGTAGAGAAGGAGCCAAGTACCCCCACCTCAAGCACCACTCCCATGTTGCCTATATGCTGGGAACCAGAGTGTGAAATATATGCAGTGCCAATGAAGATACCAATACCAAGGAGAATCCTGGAAGCAAGGTTCCCATTGAGAAAGTCATACCTGCATACACGACAATATGATGGCCATCTGAATGAAATCCCAGAAGAAGTGTGAAAAATGAGCAAAAGGGTAGATTGGTGACGTCACATGAAGCAGGGCTGACGCACCCAGAAGAGATGCAGAGACAAGAGAACATAGACATTCTATAGGCATTAAGAAAGTGTCGAAGATGAGTAACATTTTGAGCTCGAGATGAAGATGTTTATTTCAGAAACAATGAAGATATCAAGTCATTTTACACATGTACAGATGCAAGAAGCACAAGTAGACAAAGTATTCTTAAGACTAACTATATAGTGAATAGATTGTGGCATGCGCCAAACATATATATATATAGTAGTGAATGAACTATGGACAATTCCAAAAACACATTTTAGCAGAGCTGGACCCAGAAAAAGAAAGGCTTTTCCAGTGTTTCGCAGATGAAAAGCAATTGAATTACAGAGGTGAATCAAAGAAAGGTGAGACTGGACCAGCACCAAGAAGTCAAGGCCGCTCTGGGCCTGAATGATCAGACAGTAGCTACAGACGGGTTAAAAGAACAAACTCCTGTTCAAAGGACGGGCACGAAAACAATGAAGACTTCAGAAGTTCATTAAATAAAAGTATTTTAAATGCAGCAGAACTCTAAAACATGTTCTTCAGTCACATGGATGAGTGAAAATAGATAATCATGACGTGCTACGCCAACTCCAGGAGACAGAGTATGATATACTCCCTCATATTCTCCAGAGCAAGGAACATTTTCAAGGCCAAGTTCAAAGCCTTAATTGACGAGTAGACTACAAGGATGATAATAAATGACATGCTAATTGGTGGAAAGCTAAGATCAAGACCAGCCCACCAGCATCTGGATGCCAGCCTGCGTGCTGCTGGCATATGTGGAAAAGTACTGACAGGTACAAGGGCGACAACCAATTATAGAGGGCCACATAATAAAAAGCCCTATAGTTTATGTAACCAATGGGCCGTCATGTATTTGATGACTTTCATAGTGACCTGTATGAGGGGAGGGCTTAGTTGCCCCACCTGATGTTAGAGACAAAATCACTTTCTCGGACAAGTATGGAACGTATACCTAGATGTTCCCTCTAACCCTATCACTTTCTCACATAGCATTTTGTAGTTTACCACATAGGGTGACGTCAATGATGACAGGTTTTTAGTATATAACCTGCTTTTTTATGAAACTTGCTGAGTGAGAAGATCGAGAGAATCGTCGATGTTCGTTGTAACTCCCTGTTTTAGACAATTGTTAATAAAACAGATGTGATTTGCTAACTTCCTGAGTTCTTTGATTATTGATGTTTCAGTATCTTCTGCATCCCCATCCATCTCAAAGTATTGCTACCACATCTTAAAGGGCTGGGTCGGTTATCCCAGTTCAGGAAAATCAGAACACTCATTATAAGTCCTCAGAAAGGTAAAAGTACAACTAGCAGAGCACAGTGACATTGATGCCCAATCATAAATAGAGTAATATCACTGAGCAGCCTGGGAAAAAGGCCTTCTAAAGGAAATCAGAACATTTCCCGCCCAGTAACAAAGTTCACATTCCGATAGGAAAATCATGGGCTATTTATTGAATTGGCAAAATAACAAAAGGTAATTACATAAGATTATTCAGGACAGTGATGAGATTCTCAGTATTCCTGTCCAGCCCGTGGCACAAATAGCCACAAAATACTATGTCAAATAGGCCTGCCCCTTTCTTCAGCCGGTGGGTAGACCCTTGGTCAGAATGCACACACTGTGCAGTCCCGGTACCAAGACCAGAGCAGACGTTTATGGGTCCTCTCAGGAAGTACGTTTATGGGTCCTCTCAGGAAGTACTAGTGTGCAAGGGTGTGGGACCCAAAATCATCATGTTTAGGCAGGGACGTCATTTGGGGGTAGCCAGGGGTCTTTCTAGCTACCCCCGTTGTCTCCCTTGCTACCCGTAAAGAAATCAAAATATTAAAAAACACTTTTCAAACAGAAGCTCCTGGGCTTTGGCCAGTGCCATGTGGCTCTTTCTTTCTGGAGTGGTCGGCTTTCTGATTCAGGGCTCTGAAAAAACAGTGGGTTCCACAAGTGTAACACTTTGAGCAGTGACCCTACACAAGAAAGAGTAGAAACAACAAATAATTTGTCTTTCTGGAATTCTATACAATAAATGCTAGACTTGTTAAATGTTTATTTCAGGCAAACGTCAGGGGTGAGTCACTGATTTAGTCTGTTCTTAAACACCGCAAATTCACAATGCAGACAAAAACTTCCAAAAAGCATTTAGAGTAGAATAAGCATTCATTTCGGACTATGTATTTTGCTTTTTGCGAGTTGCAGTTATAGTATGGTTTTTTTTCTGCCGTTGTCTCTGTTACGATCATCACAAGACATTCCATCCCGGTACCCTCGGTCACTTGACAAACTCCTTATGCCTAAAAGCTTGTGTAAAGTGTAGAAATGTTTGACCATAGCACAGACAGTGGCCCTTGATTTTATTGTGCCACAATTAATGCTTTGTTGTAATGTGTCTACCTTTCCTATCTCCCTGGCATGCTGTTCATGTATGATAACGAGTGCTCAGAGAACGGGATGCTGTGTCAGTGAGCTGCTTCCCCTGCCCCACTCTAAATTCTTTAATACACACTTATGAACCCTCCCAATTGTATGTATTTTGCCAACCGCTGAAGACTGAAAAGTAGATCCATGCAGGCTTGACATGTGGCCAACTTTGCACCAGACCTGCTGATGAACTGGCCTGCAGTTAAATCTCAGTTACCAGTTTAATAGTATTCACTACAGACTGTAATTCTCACGTTACTATAGCTGGTAAGATAGCTCAATGGGTTGAGCGCTTGCTGCTGTGATGTGTGTGATTTGCAGGTTCGAATCCCAGTAAGGGCAAGTCAGCCTTTAATCCTTCTGAGGTTGATAAATGAGGACCAACACAGGTTGGGTGATATTGTATGTATATTTGTTCTATATAAAGTGCTTAAGCGTAAGTGCTTCAAAACAACACATCACTATCATTTGGCCTTGGACGTCTGCATGCATTCACAGTTATTTCGCAATATGGGCCTATACACACTGATATTAACGATACATATGGTGATCTATTCTTGTGTGAAATGGATATCACATTATAGTGAACCATATTTTTCGTTGTGTACCTAGGTACAATGCTATGTGATGCCACTTCCTGTTTTGTCAAGGGGGGAAAGGTCATGTTCCATCACTACCCGTAATGTCACTTCAGTGTGTGGTCAAACGACATCACTTTCCGTGATGTCATCAGGGGTCAAGGGTTGTGTGATGTCACTTCCGCTACCCCTAGCATTTTAGTGAAATGTCGTCCCTGTGTTTAGGGGCTCACGTTGCACCTCACAGAAGATGCTCAGTGGACTGGGGTTTATTGTTTTTATTTTCAGAGTGGTTGGTTTTTTCTGTAACATGCTGAAGCTACAAAATGATGGAGGAAGTTCCAGTGCTTGACAAGTGTTTACTCAATTATTTCCATAAGTCAGTTTTTTGGTATTATGTCCAGTTAAAAAAATAATAATCGTTCAAACCAGAAGTTCACTTTCAGTAGTGGTGTTATCCTTGGTTGACTTCAGACTGAGTTGTTATTACTTTGATATTCAGGGCCACGTTTAAGTTCACTCTACTGCGATGGATAAGGTCTTGGGGTTTCATCACGAGTTTGCAAGCAATTCTGTTGCAATTTTGTTGCATTTCCAGCCAAACTTGTTCACTGTTAGTGACACTTGTTCCAGTGGAGTACAAGGGGTTAGGTGGTAAGGCAATGCAAGCAGGACTCAACAGACGTTTTGCAAATTTACCACATGTGGTATTCCAGACCGGTAAATCTGGTGATCTCTGGAGGTGGAGTGGAGAATACTGGAGGTAAATACTCCACTTCACTAATTTTGCAGTGCTGTAAAACTGGGTTTAATTCTGTTACCACCAAAAAATGTAGATGTAACTGAAGTATTGCCAGAAATGTGCCGCAATTTCTTTTGTGTCCCCATGCCGATGGAAGCCTGAATCTCCTTCTTAGGCCCATGTGCACAGCAGCACCGAAATGAGGGACACAGAACCAAGAGAACCTGGTACTTTCTTTAATGATTACTTTCTCTTTCTGCCGCAAATGCAGCAAATCCCCTTTGCGCATGCGCAAGTGTGCACAAGTTCAATTTGCTGTGACTGGCGTGACGAGGCTTCTCGTCATGTCAAGTTGAATCCCATTACTCACGGTTGGCCTCACACTTCCTCAATCAGTCTCACAGGCCTTGCAAATGCATTGCTTTGGTCTCGTCGACATCTCCACAGGCTGCCCATTCTCTGTTGACACCACATCCACATTTTCTGACCTCTTGACGATCTTCCTCGATTCTCTCCTCGTCCTCGAGCACCTTATCTCCTTCTTGGTAGATCCTGAATTGTGACACATTTCATGTGTTTACCCTGCCTGGGGATCGGGCTGTCACGATAGATCCCTTGATCTGCGTGATGACTAAATGACCAGTATCAAAACTTGACTCTGACTTCCCTTCCTGCTTTCAACACATGAGAACTTTGTCCCCAGTTTGCAGCGTTGACACATTTGCACCCCGCCTTTCATCAGCATATCTTTTCAACTCGCATTTCCTAGTCGCGTACTCAGCCTGTAGAGTAATGAGGTCAGTTTCCCGGAGCGCTTCTCTGTGGGGCAATCTCATCTTCACTTTTCTTTGAAACACCAGCTCTGATGGGCATCTTCCCGTTGTCCCGTGTGGTGAGTTCCGATAATCCCAGAGCATTCTGCCTACTGCTTGGTTTAACGACATCCCACTCAGCTTGTTTTGTTGTAACACTTTCTTTAAGCTCCTCATAAACTTCTCAATCCTTCTGTAAGCTTCGGCCACAACAGTATGGATTTCCAGTGGCGTATGCCATGTGGCTCATGAATCGAGTCAACTCCAGACTGCTAAATGTCGGCCCATTGTTTGATTTTAGCATCTCGGGAATGCCCCAAACTGCGAATATAATGTCCAACTCTGGGATAACAGTGCTGTCTACGGTGGAGAGATCATTTGTACAAGAGGGAACCAAGAGAATTAGTCCACTACCACCAACCAGTACTTTCCTCCACCAAATGGTCCAAAGAAGTCAACCACGACAAAAGTCCACAGAGCCTCTAGCAATTCCGACATTCTGAGTGGTTCCGGATTGTTGGGTTTCGACATGCACTGACATAAGCGGCACCTTTTCACAGTGTTTTCCATCATTTAGTCGATCCCTAGGAACCACATAATGTCTCTTATCTGTCACTTGGTGGCCACCATGCCTCGTTGCCCCTCGTGTGCCAGGTCCACCACTTGCTGTCGTAGGTCCGTAGGCATAATGATCTGTGTCCTGTGCATCACAAATCCTTCCACAGTAACTGACAGCTCATCTTTCAACTCTCTGAAAGCTTGCATTTCTTGATTCAAGATCTCTTGGTTCTCTTGTGTGTGTTCTAGCTCACTGTCTCCCCACCTTTGTGATGTGATCAGCTCCTTCACCTTCTGCAGTATATTATCACTCATGGTGTGATCTCTCACCAAGCTTGTCGTAAGTGGCTTCGGAGGTGCCTGCTGAGTGAGGAAGTGTATGTATTCCTCCGCCATGGATGGGTCACGATCTTGTTTCAAAAGCGGGTGCCAAGACATGAAGTCCACTGGATTGTATTCCTTTCCCGGTTTATGAATGATGGTGAAGTTGAAGTCTTGCAGTCTTGACCCGCACCCCTCAATCCTGCGAAACTTAGAAAGAAAAACCGCAGCGTTTTCAAACACAATAACGTTGTATTTATGTTTGCGTTCGCTTCTAAAGCTACCGCAAACATAAATACAATGTTTTTAAAGCTGCAGTTTTATTTCTAAGTTTTCCGGGCTCCTCCAGCCCGGAAAACTTAGAAAAAAAAACGCAGCTAGTGCTTATTTTTCTTTTAAAATAAATAGCACTTACCGAGATGCAGCTGCAGCTTTTCTGCCTGTAGTCTCCGGTCCGCGTCCTCTGAGTCCCGGCACCAATGAAGGAAAAGCCACCCAGTGGTAGCTTTTGTTTACTACAGCTGGCTGGCTTTTCCTTCATTAGTGCCGCAAAAGCAAAAGCCAGCACAGGCGGGCATCCATTTCACAAAATGGATGCGCCCATGTGCTTGCTTTTGCAAATTTTGAGCTTGAATTGCTCAAAATTTTACATAGGAACTTAAAAAAAAAGTGTGAGTATATTTGTTTTATTATTGCCCATCTTTTTGGGCAATAAAACATTTTGGGCAAACCATTCCTTTAATCTCCCTCTTAGGCCCCTGCACGCAGCAGCACCGAAATGAGGGACACAGAGCCAATAGAATGTGATACATTCTTTAATTATTACTTTGTTTTATTTATTTTGTCTTATTTATTGATTGGTTTAACTTAAACCTTTCAAAATTAGGTGACAGTCAGTCTGAATACCAAATAAATGCTTTTAGGAGCCTGTTTGCATGTTTGTTTTAGTTGAGTGAAGCTTCTTGATGTGTCAGGGTTCGTTTGGCCGTGGTTTATCCAATTTCCTCTAGGGATTTCATTGTAGCTAGGATCATTGCTATGTTTTTTTCCCATAAGGAATAAGTCCCACCATTCTGTGGCGGAGAGAGATGACTACTTTCTCTTTCTGCCGCAAATGCAGCAAATCTCCTTTGCACATGCAAGAGTGTGCGCAAGTTCAATCGGTTGTGTCTGGAGTGATGAGGCTTCTCCTCACGCCAAGTTAACCGTGTCAGTGCCAGACATGACAATGTCAAACCCATAATGAGGCCATTAATCTGTTGTACTTTAACAGGAAGGTTTTGAGAGCTGCAAAGAAAACTAATGGCCACAGCGGCCACGGCACAGATAGGCCAACTGCCCGGAAGGTGACCAGTACAGATTGCAATAGGTTTGGTAACAGAGATCCAATGGGACGTTGTCTTGGAAGTGTGATATTTACTGGCTTGAATGTGTTGGTGTGGATTTAGCGTTGGATCTGAAAGAAGTCGCTATGGTGGCTTTTTCAAAGCAATGCTTCATCCTGTGCCTGCGGTCCCGCAGAGATCCCCGTTTAACATAAATCAGCCTTCCTCTAGGCATCCCAGTAGGCTATTTACAAAAAGAATATTTTAACTGCTAATGAGATAATATAGAGCTATGAGCATGCGAACGCGATTTGTAATTATGTAATAATAATCCTTATTTTATCTCCCAAATAATTCTGCTATCAATGAGATTGGGAGTCAATTACACTTTCTAGATTAGATAATCCTGTGTAAAACTGCGAGGCAGAGGCAGAAATAACATTATTTTGATTTTGGCAAAAAGACCTTTTCAATGCACGTGCTTGATGGCATGCTTAAAACTGCAAATGTACTTACAATATTCGGGTGTGAAAGCCGGAGCAGCACCCCTATTTCAGTTCGGATGATTTTCTTGTCTACCTGGTCATGGGTAAAGGAAAGTTTGCAATTAGATCAAGGGACCAAGGGTCTATGCCATGTGTAAACATCAATCAAGCACTCCCACACACTAGAAATATTAGCGGTTCCATGTCATTTCAACGAGAATAATTACTTCGAAGTAATTTACTTTGAAGTGATTACTTCGAAATCTTACTTCGATTTTATATGTTTTTGGGGCTCTCTCCCATATCCCTTTCCCCTTCGCTACTAACTGGAACCCCTGCCCACCTTATTTTTACACCTAAGACCACAACTAGATATATTTTTCTTAGTAATTTCGAAGTAACTACTTCGAGGTAAATTACTTCGAAGAAATGACTGTCGTTGAAACCACGGAATAGGAAAAACAACATGACTTCATAGAATGTCAGATATAGCAGAACATCATTTTTGCATTAACCAGGTTAAAAGGAATGGCAAGATGTATAGTGAAAGGACTCCCATTTCCCTGGACGTTACCGCACTGGTTGGTCCTTGAGCAGAGGCGTTGCTAGGGGGGCGGGGGGGCGGGGACTATAGCCCTGGGTCTTTTGGTTGTAGCCCTGGATAGAAGCTGAGGGACTACAACCAAAAGGCTGTAGCTAGCCCCGAATCCCGCCAGTCCCGACATTAGCTTAGCCCCTGATCTTTTCCAGAACTAGCAACACCCCTGTCCTTAAGACACCATGAAGCTGTTCTGCATACGCCAAGGAAGTGAAAGGGCCTGTAGGCCTGTGCAAGTGGTCATTGGCTAATTCTCCCTGCAGCCACTGACTGGCAGCAGGGAAACTCAATATCCCAGCTGATCCACACCCCTTAGGTTGGCACTCTGTGGAGTTAATAGTTCTAAAAGTAGAGTGGTGTCACATATAGTATGATTCGCACAGCATGCAGAGTGGGAGGGGTGGCAGGTGAGTAAATGGACATTCTGGGGGCAATTGACCAGATGTGTAGGAGTAGGCAGTGGAGGGATCAGGGAAGCGACAAGAAGGGAAAGGTCCAGGCCTTTGGAAAGATGAGAGAGGTGTGGGGTAATACGTGAGATCTTGCAAATAAAGCAGTGGACTGAGGAGCAGATATGCTGGGTGGCTGGGTGGGGCAGAGGGATCCAATGCGCGGGTAAAGCTGGCGTCAGACATAGGTGATATAGCAGCCAGGGGAATGTGACATGTTGGAGGCAGCATACGGTCTGACACGCAGGGGCATAACCTCACTAGAGCAGATCAAGGAGCTGCCAGGCACGGTTTTGTACGACCGGACCGAAAAAAAAGGTCCAACCATACAAAATGACTGAAAAATGCTACCACCAAAGGTTCAAACACCGAAAGTTCGAACCTTTGGTGGTAGCATTGCAGGTAAGTAAAATAAAATTAAAAAAAGACTGCGGCGGCTGCTGAGGTGTCCCCCGCAACACCCTGCTCACTATACTGTGTGGCATAGTGAGCGGGGTGTTGCGGGGGACACCCCCGTAGCACACCCGCAAACAAAATGGGGGCTGCAGGGGAGTCCCCCGCAGCCCCACGTCTATTGACCAATAGACATAATGGGATCATTGCAACTAACAGTATATTGACTTCATGGAACCTCGATACAGAGGAGGGCGCTGCTCGACTCCAGAAACACTGTGAGGCAGATGCGACAGGACATTTCAAAATCGCTACGGGAGCTTCTGAGGCCATGCAGCGGATAACAGCTCTGGTATGAGCAATACAGCCACAGGAAAATGAGGCCTTTGGAATGAAGGATCAGAAAAAACATGTTTCTTCAGAGAGGATGTCCAATAGTGAGAAAATGAGGCCCACATCAATAAGCAAGTTAAGCTATGGGTTGCGGGGGAAACCCCTGCAGCCCCCGTAGTATGTAAGTGTGTTTGCATGAGAAAGGTACAAACATTTGGTAGTTCGCACTTTTCTCATGCGAACATTACGGGCATGGCAAATCAGCCGCGGTCGGATCACTTAGAATCGCCAGGCACAGCATACATTAGGGCCTGCCACACTGAGACATCTTCATGAGGAAACTATTTTTTCCAGTCACTGGTCTGCTTCACTTGCAAGCACAGGGGCCGCCAGATTGTCACAGCAAAATAACAAGCACTGACAAAGCAAATAGTTTGGACTTTTGTATAGTGAAGGTATCTTCTGTGTTAGCTGATATTGGCATCATATGACCGGCTACTCACATTACATGCTACCTGTTGGCATAAAATGCTCACATACTCAGATCAACTGCCGAGTTATTCTTATTGGATGCAAGTTAATGACATGAAACATCAATTACTCACATCATGTGGCAGTTTTGCCTATAAAATATCAAAGTATTATCAATGGCTGTACTCTCATTTGTAGGTATTGCTGTGAAATGTAAAATTTAAGCAAAAAGTGTTGTTCAACAAGAGGATACAGATAATCCTGTAATGGGATATTTCGAGTTAGAGCCCCAGTACAGCCATTGGCTACTGAGGCAATGATACAGTGGCATCCAAGCCAGTAACAGATCAAGACACTACACATAGTAAGAAGCCAGTCATCAAAGTGAATACAAAATCAATATGTACTGAACATATGATGAAATCATAATAGAACATTTGAGTGTAGGAGTAATTCTTGCAGGTTTACAAGATACAAATTAACCCAAAATCTTAATTTATAAAAAGAAATGTTCAGAACGAGGGATTCTCATTTTCAACAAATGCTTGGACGACTTTAAGGTCCTAAATAGGAACACAGCTGAAAACAAGTGAATAATATATGGATGACATTTAGAAGCACAAGAACACTTTTTTCTGGAAGACACTTAAGTGATGGATGCAAAGAAGACTCTGGAAGATGATAATAAAGAAATGCACAATTTCAATCTAAAACTGGAGAAGATCAACAAACTGATAAAAGATGCACAGAATGACACCAGACACAGAATTGACCAATAGACATAATGGGATCACTGCAACTAACAGTATATTGACTTCATGGAACCTTGATACAGAGGAGGGCGCTGCTCGACTCCAGAAACACTGTGAGGCAGATGTGACAGGACATTTCAAAATCGCTACGGGAGCTTCTGGGGCAGTGCAGCGAATAACAGCTGTGGTATGAGCGATACAGCCACAGGAAAATGAGGCCTTTGGAATGAAAGATCAGAAAAAACATGTTTCTTCAGAGAGGATGTCCAATAGTGAGAAACTGAGGCCCACATGCATCAAAAAGCAAGTCAAGCTATGAGGAGACCATGCATAGGTGGCCACGTAACCCACCGTGAAGAGGAATTATGAAACAAACATTGAGGGTAAACATGAGTGTGGCATCAGTTAATGACAGGGGAGATGAAGGACATACAAGAACTTTAGAGAATAACATTGAGGATTTAAAGAAGAAAACAACTATACATCTTGTGTTAACTGGAATCTAACTCCGAATTCAGCATGCTAAAGAGTGACATTGGAGAGGGCCTCTTTTGCTAGGTTGCCACCAGCAAGGCTGCTCGTTTCATCTTCGCCTCCCTTTGCTCCACTTTCAGTGGGTCCCCCCTCAACCTCCCTTTACTGGCCATGGCCCTCTCTCACAACCCTGGTCTCCCCGTACTGTTCCCCCTCACGCACAGCACACACACTTTTCCCATCCGACTCCAACTTCCACCAGGGGAAAGCAAGGTGAACAGCTGAGCATCAGACTTTTTCCTGCACCCTTCTGTGCATTGCACTTCCCCTGTGCAGTCCACAGACCGTTGTCTAGTTCCAGATTCTACACATTAAAGAGTAACGTTGCTGCAGGCCGCTTTCTAACAGGTTTTGCTAATGGCAGGGGTGGACTGGGAACCAAAAGAGGCCCTGGAAATAATGACTGGGAACCAAAAGAAGTCCTGAAAACAATTTTCAAAGTGGACCCATATTACACATTTTCAGCAAGCGCAATGCAATTTTCTATGAGAAAATGTGAAAATACTACACAAAAGAGGGCCACGGTGTAGAGGCCTACGAGTAAATCTCCAGAGTTCCCTATAGGCCAGTGCAGCCCTGGATAACGGATTGGGTTATATTTAGTTGCAACTAAAAAAAGAATAATGCTCAAAGGAGGACAGAACTGTATCAGTTCTTATGAAAGAATTGGTTAAAATACCTTTAAACAAATCAAGAAATTGAGAAGACTGATGCAACAGCTTTAGGACTAACATCAACTTCTGTACAACAACTGCAATGAGAGGGGCCTGAGGGAGGGACTCTTGAGCAAACCATACTGAGAGATCTGAAAGAAAGCATAGCAAACACATTTTTAACATATCAAACATGAATATCAAGCGATGAATGATTTAGCGCAAAGCCCCAACGTAATTATAAAAACTTCAGAAAGAGTGAGGCATTGTTGTGATGTTGTGATAGTGTATGTAAAAACCAGTGAACCTCAACGATCGTCACTCGAAGGTATTAAACAAGTATTTGCCACAGATTTCACTTGGAATTGAGTAGATGCTTCACTTCGGAAATGTTATGTAGTGACTGTCTGTGTCATGCTGTCATGCTGTGAGTCTGTGTTGTCACATGGAGTGTTGCTGTGTGAATGATGGAATGTTGATCTTAGGGTTCCATACTGAGGCAGGCAGTTAGAGCTCCCCTGCCTGGGTGATGGGGCCAGTGCTGATTCAGTCCATACTCTCATATATATATCCTTATATAACGGTTCCTTAAGTTCCTTTAATAAACCTTATATGTAAACCAAGTAAGCCTGGAAGTCACTTCGTAACATTGGCGACGAGGCGGTCTTTAAAGAAGAATCTGTGCACATAAGAAGAGAGGAGGACAAAGTGGTGGTCAGCACTGCCCCCACATACAAGTAAGAGACCCATCACCCAGGGTTAAGAAGGGGAAGAGCAAGGAAGTCCCACTTCGTGAGGGATCAGCAAAAATTGAGAGGGCCCAAGGGGTTAAAGGATGAAGCAGGGCCTAGGAAGGGAGCTCGGCAAGCGAGCGTGGCCCTGAAGGGGTTAAAGGATGAAGCAGGGCCTAGGAAGGGAGCTCGGCAAGGGAGCGTGGCCCTGAAACTGAAGTTGCCCTCTGGTGAAGATGTCAAGCCCATATAATGGGAAAGTCAAGTTGAGAGGTCCCACTAATATCCCACAGCTGCTGTAGGTGTATCAAAGAGAAAGAAGAAGCGGCTAACCGCTATGGTTTTGAGGTAATGGGACATGCAATGTCGTGGTAATAGTGACAGTCCCGTCAAGCAACTGGGGAGCATGTGGACACTGCCTGTCCTGATGGGCCACCCAATACCAGTAGTGGGAACAAGCAGTCGGAAGCCCACAACGCTGCAAAGTCCCGTTTTATTATAGGCGGAAAAAATGGGAGGTCCTTAGTGAGTCAGAAAAGGCCCTGTCACACCGGCATGTTTAATGGACACTTTGCTGCATATTGCGCGCTGCGCACATTGTGTAGAAGTTGGTCTGTGCGAGATGTAACAGCCACCAGTCTCTCACCGTGTATGAGTGGCCGTTGGGAACAGAGAGCTCTTTTGGGTGCCGGCCTCTGTTCAGCAATGATGACGTCATTGAGGGCCCTTGGGTATTGGCGATCCGCTGGAACGTAAGTGTGGCGTTCATACAGAGAACGTTGCAAAGTTGAATTGTATGATCTGATGATGCACGTCCCAGCGCAGTCAGCGGACGTTCTGAGGAAAGCACCTGCTGTACGGCGCTACGTGAAGAGGAAGCGTATGTGGATACACCGCTGTGGACTGTGTGATTTGATGACGCGCAACGCATCACATACAGCAGATCTTCCGAGGAAAGCCACTGTAGTTACGTTGTAACATGATGAGGAACTGATTAGAATGATGTATCATACGTTTACTGAGGAATGCGATGGCGGATATTATAAAAACATGCAGGCAGTTGACAAGTCGAAAAATGTGTGTTTTCGTCTAAGATAGCGTATGGTGAGTTAAATGCCTTCTGTTGACACTTGAAAAGTATCGGACTTCGTACTCAAGAAAAAGTGAAGGAACTGCTTTGAAGTCAGGAGCAGAAGGTTAATACATTGCAGAGTCGCTGCTATCTAACAGCAGAGACATGGTATGGAAATGTGTCCAGGTCAACAAGCAGATTTGGATAGCACAGCTGAAGTCCAAGTGAGGTGAAGATGCACTGTATCCTTTTTGAAATGATGGTTGTATCTAAGATGCTGTGAACTAGATACAACAAGTTAGAGGATTTGCAGTTCAAGATGCAGATCACTCAGGGACTTTTAGAAATATTAGAGATTTGTTATCAAGGAGATCGAAGTAAGCCATTAAGAGGAATTGAAGTGTTTGATAGTACCTTGTGTTGGAAACACCTTCAAGAATGAAGCAATGCAAACTTCTGCAAATGGACACATGCTGGAACTGCAAGAAAGAAATTGGTAACTACTCGCACATGTTTTGGTCTTGTGTAAAGGTTGTAGCTTTTGGGGGGAGGTATTGCGTCGAATGGAACTTGTACTGGATCGGTCGCTTCCCCACTCCCTTCGTCTGTGTGTGTGTTGGGATTATTCCCAGTGGATGTCCAATTATCTGTTGATCAACGTTTCTGGGCTTACAGAGCACTTCTGATAGCAAATAAACAGATCCTGAGGTGTTGGAAGAGAGACACTAGGCCAACAATTGATGGCTGGCTACAAGTGAAGACAAGTTATCAACGGTCGAAAAGATTAGATCAATAGTTTGCAATTTGGAATATCTTTAATGACTTATACATGTGATATCCTTCAGGTCCCCTACATCTCCCCAAAATGCCTCTTTTTTCTATTTCTTTTTTCCTCTTGTTTCTCTTCTTCTTTCTTTCCTTTTATCACCTCCCCTCTTTTCCTTTAACTCCTGCCTTTTTTTTCTCCCTTTCTCAGTCTTCTGAACATTGTGCCCCCTGTAAATATTGTACAATATTTACATTGTAATTTGCTCACACAACTCCTGATTTATTTACTGATTGGTATATTATACTGTGTTTTTCCTCTGTCGTCTATTGTAGATAAAGTACGTTAAAAAAAAGGAAACATGTTTTTCTGTGCAAAGAAGGTTTGGGTTCACAGAAAAATACAGCATTATTTGCTATTATCTTTTGCAAGTATTCAAATCACCACATGAGAGCTTCTCATTTGTCCTCACTGCCCATTCCTTTGAACCTATCATGTTGACACATTGTGTGCCCCATATACCCACAACGAACCATTCTAATTTGAACAATCATGGAGCACCCCAGTGCTATTAATTTACTTTACATTTCCGTCCCTCAGTTTCCATTATTCTCTGTTTGTGGACATCATGGCGAACCAGCACTCCTTATCTATTGCATAAGACATCTTTGTTTACCATTTCGCCGGCGCTTGCTGCGCGCGTGGCGTCACTCGCATCTACGTGAGTGTGACGTCACGCGTGCGACACGCATCTGACGTCACCGCTATTGGCACCATTTTTTACTTACAGACGCTCCGGCCACAGGATCGGCCGCATACTGTTCTTTCGACTTCTGACCTGGGGATTAATCCCCTCTATTTGACACTTAGGATTTCCTGTTTACATTAGGTAAGCTTGTATCTATTATCTTGCGCACACCATGCTTTCCTTATGGCAGCACTTACATACATGTATTTTCTTACACATTTCTTCTTTTTCTATTTTTTAGCTATCATACTGCAGAGTTCATAATTCAACTACTTCCTTTTGTCTAATAAACTTACTTGACATTTGGGGTAAGTGGGCTTGTTGCCTCGACCTTAATCCTCTCTGGATCCCTTACAGACCAAGATCTCCAACCTTATCCATTTATTTTCTTTTTCTATGTAGGACACTTTAGCAACCTACCCTTCAAGGTAGACACTACTCAGACAGCCATGTTGGGCATATCCCTTACCGTATTTATTGGTACGTTTCATTTATTATTAATGGCTCACCACAGTTTCACTTACTGATCACTCTCTCCCGCCATTACTACAGTTATTTCCTGCACATATTGGTGACATCCACTTTTGTTTATCTCCTCAGGGCTATAAGGTTCATTCTATACTCTTTAGGGCTATAAGTTCATTCTGTCCACACTTTCCCTTCTTAGAGCCCATGATACGCTCCCATGTGGGTGATAATAAGAGCCTTTGAGCAATGATTATGTTAACTTACACTGACTTCTCATTTCATATATTTTCTTTATCATATTGGATTCGGCTTCACTATGAATAGTTCAACATTTATTGTCAACATTTCCCGCTCTACTAAATCATGGTTCTGTTTCGTTATCCTCATATCTTTTTGACTTGTTGATGAATTGTGACACAACAATGATATGACCATATTTTTCACCAACCCTTTAATGTGATGGTATGAACAAATACTATTCTCTTATGTTTGTAATCCCACAGTGAGAATACCACATGTATTGGATTCTCCTGCAAAAAACACATTTTTCATTTTTTCTGTTATTTCCTGTTGTCTTATGTTCATCCTTGACAACGACCCAGAGGGTCGAAACACGTGCCGGCTGATTATTCTCTACAAGCAAAATAGGCTGATTATTCTCTACAAGCAAAATAAATATCAAGTGCCTTTAAACTTTCAGACTCACTGCGCATTTATAAACACAATATTACTACCTAGTCAACAAATCAACGTGGGATCTGTGCGTCAAATCTACTTTCACTGTATTGTTCACTTTATGTTTCCTGGTTCCCACTAGGGGGTACCATCAGAAGTGTGTTTTGATGCAGCATTTCCAACTAGCAGCATACTATCAATATTTTCTACTGAACGTCACTTCTGTGGCAGCAACAGATAGCACACTATACAGCATAACGACCCCTAGTTGCTATCTATATTTCATGATATGATATGGCATTTATAACGCGCCTATAAACAAGTGTTTCAAGGCGCGACGTGGCAAGGGAAGCAAAACAAAGGGAAGACAGAGACAACGATCCTACTAGGCCAGGAGACATTGAGATTACGCAAGGGTAGGGGAGGGTGATGGGAGGGGCAGTGCCATACATAGGATAACAGTGAAATAAATAAAGATAAAAAAAGACAATAAATAAAAGTGCAGCCAGCTGGAGGTAAGTGCAAGGGTAAGTGCAGACATCAAGCATAACATAAAAAAGGCCCTTTCTCAAACATAGAAGCAGACGGTAAACTCATAGAAGACTAGGATTGGGCCCCAATCTCCTTGAATACTAAATTTATAGTTGATCCGGTCTACCTTTGCCAAGTCAGTAATTTGTTTAGTCTATGAGTCCCTGTTCTACAGCAAGTGCCCCGTCTAGATTCACAACATCAACTTCTTGCCTGTCATGATACCTTTAAGCTGATATTAGTGTTTGTAGTTATCATGTATTGTCAGCTTGGCAATGCCATTCAACAGGATTTCTCTGAGGTCATGCTGAACCTGGCGGTCCAGGACCAGTTCAAACCTCTCTGTAACTTTCTTCTAGAGCTGTGCAGAGGACAGTGTGCAAAGATGTGCACATACCTGGCGGTGACATCTCCAACTCTTAACATTTTCAATCAGGTGTAGTTTATGCTTTTTGAGGTTGTCCAGAAAGCGTGCAAGATGATTGCTTTGGTTTGACTAAATTACTTGCTGATTGAGACTTACTGTGCTCAACAGTTTATAGCAGGAACCTGTCAGGATTTCTCTCTTTAACTTGAGCTCCTATCCCTTCATACAAAGGGGCTCATTGCAACTTGGCTGGTGCAGTAATAAGGTGGTGGTATTAACGTATACCGCCATATTACCACACCGCCCAACTGCGAGTTTGCCGGTAAGGTGGTGGATTGACCTCGAGCTACGAGTTGGAGGTCATTCAGCCACCCTACAGGCAATAGTTGCTGGAATTATGAGCATAAGTGGTACTGACGCCGGTAATACTGGCAAAATCACCAATGGAGTCTAATGGGACTCAATGAAATGGAGACTTACACTGTCTACCACCACTCATATGATCTAGTGGAAATACCACTGCACCGAGTGCTAGTGGTGGTATCAGTGTTTCCATTTGCCAGTAGGTATTCTAGCAGATTTACCTCCAGAATACTGGCAAACTCTTAATGAGGCCCTCTGTGAAATGCAGGTTATTGCATACTGAGATCGAGATGATGGCAGCTATCTTTAGTGATGTAAGGCCTAAGGCCGCTGGAACTTACCCCAGCCACACGTCATACATAGTTCTGTATTGAGCCGAGTGTTTGATATGTTTGAAACTCTGCAACGTTGTTCTTTGCAACAGCGACTCTCAAGCGGAGGACTCCTGATCGCTTTTGCAGCAGCAAATTTCCATTGTGGGGGAGTCTTTGCTCGTTGATGCCACCATCTAGACTCTTTCCACGTTGCATGTCTTTGGAGGAGGGGCCACCAGCCAACCTGCTCAGCACACCACTCTTTAGACTCACTCCACGCAGGGCATGCAGAGTGAGCAGAGTGTTTGGTGTGTTTGAATCTCTGCAACGTCCTTTCTTTGCAACAGCGGCTCTCAAGTGAAGGACTCCTGATTGCTTTTGCAGCTGGGAATTTCAATTGCAGGGGAGTCTTTCCTCATTGCTGCCACCATCTGGAGTCTTTCCACGTTGCCTGTCTTTGGAGAAGGGGCCACCAGCCAGCATACCCAGCACAACACTTTTAAGACTCACTCCACGCATAGCACACAGAGTGAGCAGAGTGTTTGGCGTTTGGGGCTCGCAGCGAGTTGGGACACTGTCCAGACCATAACATCTGCACTGATATACCAATTTGTGATAAGGACCTCCTTTCCCCCTTCACCCTTCACCAAAATCTGATGAACTGTATTACTGCTAATTCAGGTCACCTTACTAAAACAAAGGATTCCATGTGCATGACTATGTCAGGGGTGAGACTCACAACAAAACCTACGGGGAGTAGAAGCAATACCATAGCTCTTTCCAAATTCATTTTTGATGCCATTCTTGTGGAGCAACCAGAACGGAACCCCTCTACTACACGGACTAGCAAAGTAGTCAAGTCTGAAACAGACACCAACATTTTCACGCAAACTGATAAAGAGCCATATCTCCCGAGTCTTTCAGCAAACAGCGACTGCAAGATCGACAACTTGGGGGTCTCGGCCGATGTGAAATCCGTGGGGGTAAAAACATCAAACGCCACTCTCAACAGCGCTCCAAAATCTTGCCTTCGGCAAACAGTGCAATTAGGCAAGAAGAAAGAGGTTCTGCAATTAAAATCACAAACTAAAATCACGTATTTCAATCTATCTGGTAAAGGATTACCCCTCCCAACACTGCCATGGAAAAGGACCTGATTCAGCCGGGCTTTAACAGCTAATTAATGGCTGAATGATCAGCCTCTATCCCCTGCATTGGCCCCAAATTACTTGACACTGTGACCTCTTCACTAAGCCATGGCCAGGGCCATGAGCAGGAGGGTGAATCCCTTCCTGCTGTTGTTATCACGAACACTCCAGAGCAGGCAGGGAGTATGGCTGAAGGACTTCCCTCCACAGACATCCGGGCGCTTGACCAAGTGATCGCTGGCGTCGGTAACACTGGCCCAGGCTTAGCCTTTCCCTTGTCAGCTACTGACTGCACTGATATGCAGCACTCACATATTGTGGCTGTCACAGTGGAGGTGCACCCAGCCACCTTACTGGACAGATTGGATTTGTCCATTCACTCAGGAGCCTCTTTTGAAACTAACCCTGACACTAGTGACTTAACTGAAGGGGACGGTCTCTCAAATTCTCTAATTCTGTACAATATTTGACAGCAAAGTAACCATAGTGTCCAGAGTGATGAATCAGCAACTATGTGTGGAGTTTTGGAGAACTCTTTGTCACTAGTGATCTCACGGATTTGTGACATTCTAAAACACTTGAAACAGCAGGACCTGAAATTGAGCAAACACTCTGAACTCTTTGACTTATTTGAGTCTAGATTAAATGGCCACTCTGGCTGCCTACAGAATATTGAGGCAAATACTGCTTCAACTTCCTCACCAACCTCCTCTGTTGAGAAGCCTACTATTCTCTCGTTCACAATCACCACAGAGAAAATGGTATGGCCGCCACGGAAGAAGCTAAGAAGTACGCAGAGGAGGTTTGCCCTATCAAGAAACCTGTGACCAATGCCAGTCCGGTCAAGAGTGCGATCACTTTAGATCCTTGCCAATGATGTAAATCTACGCAAGGGGACTAACATTAAATCATTTTTGGGACCTCATCTCTCGGCTACATTCAGGCACACGACTGAAACTGACCAAACTGGGACTGAAATGTATAAGAGAAAAGCAATCCGTTGTCCTAATTCAAAAGATCTTGCCATCCCGGTTGGAAAGCAAAAAGCCATAAGGAAAAAGAAGGCTTGCAAGGACAACCAGCAAAAACCACAAATAACTGTGTTGTGCAGACATCGCTGCTTATTGACACAGTGACAGATGCCGATCCAGCCATGTCCATCATGAATCTGTCCTCAAAACCGTCCTCCACTGCTCGGCCTCATAACAAACATCCCATTGCAGGGACGCAGGGTGACTTTTTTTCCAACTACACAGAAGGACGAACCATTTGAGCACACAAGACAGAGGAAGTTAGTCCTGTCTACAATCTGAGCCAGTTGTTCCATCTTCTGTCCGTCACCACTCAGCCTTTTCTGGGAACTAAAGTAAGCGGCAAAGAAATGGCCTTATCCTGTACAATACCCCTTCCATTCTCCCCACCCCGTCAGGGCTGGGCGATCAAGGAGGCACTTCAGAGTAAGCTAATACATCTCCAAATACTGAAACGGTGCTTCAAGTCAAAAACCTACTCCACAGAAGCTACAATGACTGTCTGAATCATTCACATGTCCTGGAACTGCTCCAGTCCATCATTCAACTTCGTACTATCATCAGTAATGACATAACAGTAGTCTTTCAATGCGAAGAGGAACAATATGCTACTTCCCTAGTCTATTTCTCTACCAAGGAGCTGACAGAGTATGTAGCCAGTTATTCACAGTTCTTTTTCAAAACAGGATATGACCATAGTGTGGTATCTCACGGAAGACTCCCCTGCCTCCTTTACATGAGCAGCACTTTAGGGGGGGTGGAAAAACAAATTTAAAGTCTCTTTACAAGGAGACAGAGAACTGCCCAGATCTCCCTCTCCATCATCGGCCACAGCTGTCGTGCCTACCCCTACACAGAGTGGGGGGAGCATAGAGGGGTCCACGGGGGCAGATGACGGAATTCATTGGGAATGGCTAGCCGGGCTAATCAGAAAGAGGAACCAAAAGAGTTCCTAGCTCAGGCCACTCATTTCTCAACTGGAACACCAGGGAATATCAACAGCTATATGCCCAATACGGTCTTCTAGATTACATCGATTGTTTCTGTTTATTTACATTGCAAGAAACTTGGCTGGTCAAGGATGGGTGGACTATTATTCAGACTGTGACGATCAAAGGACCCAAGGGCAGACCAGAGGGTGGCCGGCTCATGGGAGCAAAAAAACGCTCTCCCTCATTAAAATCCAATAATTTGACATTGATAAATGTCTATGATACACCTTAAATCCACAACTTCGAGAATTGGCTGAATCTTACTGATTCTTTGTCACTCATAATACTATGCGACGACCTGAATGCCAGAATCCCACAGAACTATAGCACTGACACTCTGCCCAATAGTACTCCTACTACAGGTCCTAGTCTCGGCTAGACTGTTCATGCCCCCGAGGAATGAACTCCGCAACTTTGCTGCGGTGAGATCTCTTTCATTTTCAATTAGACTGACTCCTTCCGTTAGTCCTTCTCAGGAATTTTGTGACTCATTGTCACACTTTTTTAGTACTAAGATTGAGACTATACGAGCCAATATTGCATCAGTGAAATCTATATCTGTCCCTGTTATCTTGCTCTTATGAATTTGACAGCTTCGGCGAGATGGTCTTCCTTTCCTCTTTTTACTGAGTCAGATGTACTCGCCGCTTTCTACCACCTCAAGTCGGGGGCCCCCTCTGATGCAATTCCCCTTGTTGTAATGAAGGACATCTCCCCTGAGCTGCTGTGTGAGCTCACGGGGGCAGTCAATACCTCCTGCAAGACAGGGTTTATTCCGCCTGAGTTTAAGGCTGCCACAGTGATCCCTCTTCCCAAGAAGCCTTCGCTGGATCTCTCTCTCCCTTCTAGTTACCGTCCAATCTCACTCTTGCCGTTTTTCATGAAACTTCTGGAGTCCTTGGTCTCTCCTTTGCTATCCTCCTTTATGGAATCTACAGAGCTCTTCGACCAAGCACAGTCAGGTTTCAGGCTTGGCCAGGGTACGGAAAGTGTTCTTGTTTCGGCCCAGAATGACATGGCCAGGCTGGTTGATGCAGGAGTGGTTGGTGCCCTGATTTTATTAGATCTTTCGGCGGCGTTTGACACCGTAGACCACCCCATCTTGCCTGGCCCAGGCTGGTATTTTGGGTCAGGTGCTTGCCTGGTTCACCTCGTTCCTGGCTGATAGAACCCAAACTCTTTCACACCCACCTTTTCTTTCTGATTCATCTTTTTTGGGTTCTGCAAAGGCTCCGCCTTGTCTCCTATTCTCTTCAACATTTACATCTGGCCCCTTATGTGTCTCATCCCCTCCTTCGGCATCAGATGCTACTCGTATGCCGACGACACTACGATTCTGATTGGTTTAGATCATGATCAGGCTGAGTTGTTGTTGTGCCTGTATCGGTGCATGTCTGCCGTAGGGGCATGGATGAACCACAACTGGCTGAAGCTGAATGGAGACAAGACGGAGGTATTGGTGGTGGGTTCCTTATCCTTTACTCTGGGTTAATTCTTTCGGGCCCATTTCTCTTGGTTCCCTTCCAATTCCAGTTGTTAAGGTGAAGAATCTGGGTGTGGTTATCTCTGGTGCCCTCTCTATGAAGGCACAAGTTTCGGCATTCTGCCAAGCAGGCCATTTTCACTTGAAAATACCAAAAAAGGTGTATCCTTTAATACCTCATCTACGACGTCCTGTGGTTGCAGACGTGGTACTGAGTCGCTTGGACTATTGCAACTCATTATATCTGGATTAGCCTATGTGCTTAGTCCAGTGACTCCAGCACCTGAAAATCATGGCTGCCCTGGTGGCCACTGGCTCTCCTTATGGGGCCCACATTTCTCCAGTCTTGCTCTCTCTGCATTGGCTGCCGATTGCCCAGTGTATTAGTTTTAAGGCCCTTTGTGTGGTACATCGTGCCCTCCATGATCAAGGGGATGAATACCTGCGAGCTAAGTTTACCCGTTATCTCCCCGCACGACCATTGCAATCTGCCTCAGCTGGCTTGCTTTGTGTTCCTCCATGCGTTGTTCCCGTATTGGAGGCCGGGCCTTCTCGGTTGCCTCAACCCAATTATGCAACAACCTTCTTTGTCACTAAAAAATGTGTCAGATCATTTGGCTTTTAGGAAAGCTTTAAAGACCTATTTGTTTTAGCTTCCTCATAGCAGTGGGATCTTGTCCTCTCTCCTAATCAGCGCCATGATGCCCTCGGGCGACCGAGCACTTAACAAATTCTCATATCATAACGTAACATAACTGCTCTACTCAAGGGTCTTTGTCATGGTCAACGGAGCCCGCTTGTCGGACTGCCCTCCCCACTTTACTCCAACCTCACAAAAGAGCTCAAGCATAATTAACTATGTTTTTGAAGCCAATATGCCTTCGCAAATAACAGTTCTTTGCATAGGTCAACATACAGAGAGTGATCATCTGCCAATTTTTGTAAGCCTCAGGATTGCGGAAGGTGCACCAGCCAAGCATGCTACAAGAATGAATACAGTGAACAAAACACTTAACCGTGTGTCGTGGACGTCCACCAAAATAGAAGCTGCAACCATAGTAGCAATAAGGGCACTTGGAGACTTTATTCCACATGTTTCTTCTCCCAGTGCCACCCCGGATTTACAACAATGATCAGATGAAATTAAGAAATACAAAGGATTTGCAGCCATCATCAACAAGAGCATCTTCCCTGTTAAGACTGGAAAAAAAATCGCAAAGCGAGCCGCCCTATCACCCTTCACAAAAATGGCTTTGATAAAGTCATCAGGGACAAAAAGGGAGAGATACATAAAGAACTGTGCATGCTTGCTCTCTCTGTCCCCAACCCAGCAAAATTTGCACTGGGTCGCAGGTTGTTGAGGGCCAAGTATACCAAGTGGCTTCACAGGCACCAATACTTAAAAGAGTGTGTACGGTGGAAGAATTTGGTACTCGCCTCTCGATCGCATTACACACATGCTCTTTTTGGTCAATAATGAATGGAAATTACTTTACATGTTCTGACATTAATGGTGTTTCAGAGAGTACATGGGTTGATCACATATCACTAACTCTGGGAGGCACCAGCTTGGAACCTCCTTTTCCCTTGCTTGATCGATGGGAATTTACCAAGACCAAAGAGGAGTTGGCAAAATGATCATCTCCAGTAAATCATCACGTGCTCCCGGCCTTGATGGGCTGTGTAACCTTCTATTAAAAGAGAACGTCCCCTGGTGGACTAAGGCTCTCCACCATTTGTTTACATGCATAGCAGTCACACAAACACTGCCTGGCACAACAGCATTCTAGTCCCCATCCATAAAAAGGGCTCCCATACAGACCATCATAATTACTGCCTCTTGGCTATGCTGGACGTTCCTTCAAAGGTATTTGGCTGTGTTCTTCTAGACGACCTAACCATCTGGGCTGATGGTACACAGATAATTCCCTGGAATCAAACTGGCTACAGAAAGGAATGTAGCACCACCATAAACGCCCTTGCACTTACCACTACCATGCAACAGTTTTCGCTAACTCGCAAGATATCTCTCTACATTGCCTTCATAGAATATAGCGCAGTCTTTGACACAGTGGACCATGCCAGGCTGTGGCAAAGATTGATAAGCTGGGGGATTCCATCAGGGCAACTAAGGATGGTAGTTTTGCTCCATGACAAAACAAGGGTTAACGTTCGATTAGAAAATAAGAGGAGCATCTCGAGCTGGATCAATAGACACATTGGGTTAAAGCAAGGCTGCATCCTAGCTCCAACACTTGACTATATGTACCATGCTGATATGAGGGAGGCATTGGCTGCCCCCAAATGTATTCCACCTAAATTAAGAACTGTCATGCTGCAATGGATGGGTTATGCCGACGACATTGCCCTGCTTGACCTCACTCCAGGAGGTCTTCAAACCACTCTTGACAGTCTTGTCATCTATTTGTTGGCCAACTCATTAAAAGTGAACATTTCCAAAACCAAGATCATGGTCTCTGACCATTCACGCAAAAGGGCAGTGTGCTTCAGTTGGAATTTACTTGGAGCACATATAGAAGTGGTCAGAGAGTATACATATCTTGGCATTACTCTCAACTCAAAGCTCACAAGCATCTCTCATCTGCACATCTTTCAGTTGCGTACCGCTCAAACAATGGGTTGTATTTTGTCCTTTGCCCAAAAGGGTGGAGGGTTCTCGGTGGGAATACTGGCTAAATTATACACTGCCAAAATGCTTTCAATGCTCACTTACGCATCAGTAACTTGGGTCATAGGCTCCCTGGATATAATCAGCAGACTTGAAACATCTATTCTGAAAATATTACTCAGATTGCCTCGCTATGCCTCACCGGAAACACTCTATTTGGAGCTTGACATCTTTCACATTAGAGAGTGCATAATGCTTAACTGCTCCAGGACCTACTGGAGGATGGCTCAAGCCCTGAGTGACACTCTGATGGGGATTTTGTTTGAAGTCTACAATGGCAAGATTGAATACATGCAATCGAGCACTCTTGGAGCAATCAAAAGAACTGCTGGTACTTGGTCGGGTAGATCCCAGATTGACACGTTCTCAATGACTCTCATCACCCACAAAAACAAGCTGAAAGCAATAATGCAGCCTGCTGTTCATGAGCTGCTAATTGTCAATCTTTCTGCCAAATCTAACTCTGAAATTATCTCCTACTTCATCCACAGACCACTTATACCTTCCTACCTTTGAAGTTAGTTTCTTAGGCAACCACCTTGAGTGTGACTATATGCGCCTGAAATTCAATGCAGTTAAAACTATCAGGATGACCGGAGGATGGTCTAAGATCCCTAGGCATCTACGTTTATGTTGTCTCTGCAGGGAGTAGACATTTGAAACGGCTCGACATCTGCTTGGTGGGTGCTCGGAAACTGCTGATTTGCACGCATTATCTATAAGAGCCATTGGCCTTGATTCCTCCAACTCCTTTGGGAAATCTTTATGAATGGTTGCAGCGATGGCTGCATAATTTACTTAACCCTCTTGTGGCGAAAGATCATTGAGATTTTACAAATCTTAACCTAGTGAATGTGTACTTTTAGATGCCATTGTGGGACACTGGCCACGTAATTCTAACTGTCTGTTTATTTGTGCCGAATGGAAAGATGCCTTTTTTTCTTATTTTTGTTTAGTAATGTATAAAAGTTATTAATTTAACTGTAAATACTGAATTAAAAAAAAATAGTTCTGCATTTGTGAGGCCTTCCGACTGCTGATTGTGTTGAAATGGAGTCTTTTGCTACTGGTCCACACATCTTTAGTGTATACAAAACTGCCTAAAGCCAATTCCTAGGGAAGATATTTTTCCACTCCCGTCTTATTTCATTTTTATCCACAGTGGAGTCAGGGGGTCTTAAAGACAGCATAGCTTAGTTCTTTTGACACATGCTCTGCAAGCTTGTCTTGTCAAGATAATGGAGCCCAGTGATGGTATATGGAGAGCTTCACGCTGTTAAAAAATAGCACCATCAGCAATGTTTACGTTTCTTGATATTGGGAATAAAAATCATATTGGGGAACTGATTGTAAACGAGAGAGATAGATTGTAAAACACTGCCACAATATGCACAGTTTCCAACAAAATGCTCTAAAAGAAATCTGCCATTTGAGCGTTATCTCAGTTTGCTGGGAAGATAGCGGAGCGGGTTGTTAACTCGCTGCTATGATATGTGTGTGATCTGCAGGTCACAAGTTTGAATCCTGGGAAGGCCAACTCAACCTTTCATTCTACTGAGATTGATAAATGAGTAACACATTTCAGTTGGGTGATAATTGTATGTAAAATGTTCTATGTACAGTGCTGTGGTGAAAGTGCGATATAAATAACACATCTTTATCATTTTAGAAGAAACTCCATGAATAAGACACATTACGGGCCAAATGATGACAAATTGGCTACACACCTGAAAGAGAAATGAGGGCACAAAATGTCTGCTGAAATGTAACAAACAATAAGAGAAACATACAGTCCAAAAGACCCCGTCAATCTGATACCCATCACCAACTCTCCATTCCTACTAAAAATCTTGTGTAAGGTTTCTTGCAATCAACTACAAACCCATTTGCAAGCGTCCGACATCCCACATCCCAGTTAATCAGGCTTCAGGTGCCATTATGGGACAGAAAGTGCCTTGCTAAATCTACAAGCACAAATGCTGGAAAGACTAGAGGGAAGTAAAACTGGCCTGCTGGCCCTCTTGGACTTATCTGCCGCGTTCAATCTGCTGGATCACTCCTCCTTACTCAAAAAGCTAGCTACTGTAGGGAACTGCTCCACTGATGTTGTCACATGGATAAGTTGATTCCTGAGTGATCGACAATCCATAATCTGTTCGGGTACTGCAGTCCAATCAAATATGGAGTTCCACAGGTAGCATGAACCTCCCAAACCCTTTTCCATCTTTTCATAAAGCCCTTGTGGGACCAACTTGAAACTAGGGGTCTGCAATTGTCTAATTATGCAGATGATTTTCAGCTTCTTACGGACCTTAGCAGGGACTATAAGACTGATTAAGGGAATCTAGCCACCATCTACTCATCTATTCAGGAGTGGATGGCAAAAAACTAGATGTGCCTAAATGGGGCAAAAACAGAATTTATGATCTTCGGTACAAACCTAGCAAGAAACAAGCTAGACACAGCATATGCTGAGTTTTTAATTGATAGCACCCAGATCTCAGTAGTAAAAAAAGTGAAAACCCTGGGTACAGTGGTAGAAGCATCTATGAGTGATGTTGTCCATGTAAATAGCATAGTCAAAAATGCTCAGTACAATCTAAGAATTCTGCACCAAATAAACCCACTTGCTTCCCGCAAACATTCCAAAACTCTGGTTCACGCAATCATCATGCCTAGACTGGATTACTGCAATGCCCTCCTTGGGGGTACAAGCAAGGACAGTATACTGAGACTCCAGATCATTCAAAATAATGCAAAAAGAATAGTCTGTAACATTCCCAGGAAAGAACATGTCTCTAGCCATGGGAGAGAGCCCCACCGGTTTAAGATCCTTGCATTAGCTCATAAATGCCTGTTTGGGAAGGCGCCTACAAAGAATTCACAAATGCTAACCAGGAATGTGCCGTCCAGAGCACTGCGCTCTAGTACAGCAACTCTGCTGGCGGTTCCGCAAGTGAAAAGAGCAAGAGGTAAAGGCATCTCTTTCTCAGTTAAAGCACCCATGGCGTGGAACGCCCTCCCTGAGCATCTCTGGCAGTTGGCGCAAGTGGGGTCACAGCCTGCAATACCTTCAGTTGTCTGCAAAGAGGGATGAGTCAGGAGCCTGGAATCAATCACCTGCTATAGCACCCGCTTGCCTCCTATTATCTGAAGTACCAAGAGCATTCGTGGCCAGAGCCTGCGATAGAAGAGTGCAGAGGATATGTGGAGCTTCAGCCGGTTAACCGCGAGGTGGGACCCAGAGGGAGAGGGGGCAGAGCGGATTAGCACATGGAACATCACAAGGAAAGAAAAGAGCTGGCAAGCTGACAAGTTGTCAAGTGCCCTAGTATTCGATTCTGTTAAACGTTTTCTTTTGTTGAGACAACTCCCGCATCTGAACCTGTGTCCAATGAAGGGACTGTGATTGCACTGAAACCCAAAGGAAAATATTGGCTGTAAGGAGGAAATCTTTGGTCCATGCCTCCTAATAGTATGGCAGATCCCAGTTCAACCAAATATGCCCCCTCCCCAGGAAGCTCACTTTCTGATTTGTGAAATGAATCTGTTTCTGTGCTCTTTTAATACAGCTAGTGTCCCGGTCAGCCTGCTAATAACTTTAAACCCCCTAAAGAAAGCGCCACTTCTGCCATCCTAGACTCTGACGGGACAGGCCGCAAGAGCTTACTGGGGCATTTCCCCCGGTTAATTGCCCCAAGCTGAGAGCTGACCAAGTGCAAGACACCCCCCCCCCTGCAGCTTACTTCCAATTAATGGCGGTCCCATCTGAACTCAGATATGGAAGAAGCTGTAGTCCATCAAATGTATTCCTCCCACATTTCCACACTGTTCCCCATGTCGTCCTTGCGGGTCCTGTGTTCCTGCCATATTCTGAATCATCTACATCCACCACCCCGCCCCCCCACCGCCCCACCTAGAGCTGGTTGAAGCACTGCTTCCAAGTTCCCAGCTTTGGATTCTCAGGGTCTAGTGGGGGTGTGGGTGATATAATGCCTATACTAGAGAACATTACTACTGACTCAGTAAGCCTCAACAAGCCAATATTTGACCCCCACCCCAACTGCAGTGGGCCACCAATGGATGGTCTGGATGGTCATGCTGAAGAAAGTTAAGGTGTGGCAGTGAGGCCACATGTTATGCCTACAGGAGAAATGGGAATGCCCAGCTACGCTGCATTGGACAGTATGCTATTTGGCTCCTCACCCCTTGGAAAGCAAGGGGCAAAACCTGGTTATGCCGAGTCAGATGAGCGGGTTCCAGTCCATAGGATCTGTAAATGTGATACTGTCATGTCTGAACTCTTTGTTAATAAGAACTTAATTCTGACCGTGATTGATGTAGCCGGGAGGGAGTGGCCAGGGGGGATCATGGTCTAATCACACGAGTGAAACAAGGTCAACCAACAACTTTATAACTCCAAGGCTAACCATCCCAGCAAATTGCATTAACAACACAGGTCTCCCACAGGGCGCAGCGGAATGCAGTTAAGGCTACAAGTCCCCAAGAGATAAAAGAGACACAACTCACAAGAAATCCAAGAAGACCTGACTGCAACAGGGACCCAATGCACATTGCCTCTTCTAAACTTAAATCTAACATAGGTAAACGACTGGAGACAACGCCAATTGTGGCAAGGCAGAACCCCGGGCGAGCTACGACCCACTTATTTCCACCCTTAAATCAAACAGTGTAACGTCCTCCCTTAGAAGGAGGGCAATATTTTTACATGGGGTCCCTAAACTGCCCCACGACCAGTTTGAATCGTAGGACATGTTAATTAACAAATGTTTACATCGGATGCGGACAGTGAGGGGCTGCCAATTTGTATCTAGAGACCGAATTATAAATTGGACAAGGATTAGCCAACAGCAGGGAGCTGTTTTGGACTCTATCCAAATTGATTTTGGGTCCCCAGGCATGGCCAGGAACGTATTGATCTTTGACAGGAGATGTCAAATAAAGAAGGAAACCACTATAGAACTCAGTGCCCATCTGTTGGGAAACCCCCTATGGCAGTCAATACGCATAGGAACCAATGCTGTACCATTGGGAAGAAGGGTGCAGACTGTTCCTCCTCCCCCTTACATTATTGCAAGCAAAGGGTCCCCATTGTATTGGCACCCACACCTGGACACACACAGAGAAATATTTTAAAGGCTTGTCCTTTTTGAGCTTCTCACTGAAAGGCATCCTGACTATATGGACCCATTATTTAATTCAATGAAATTGTGATATTATTTTGTTATCTCACTTGTGATGTTTTGTATTTGATTTGTTGCAGAAAACTTTCATGGCTTAATGCTGAATAAAGTTATGTATGATGTGTATTAATGTTTGTCACAAACTATAAACCATGAACCTTAGTGAATTAAATTAGCAATTTGTATACACTGGCATATTTTGAATACAGATGGCGACTAAATGCATTCAAAAAGAGCCGAATCCTGAAACAAATAGTGGTAAAGGCATTTCAAAATCCCACTAGTACAGAATTGAGGCATGCAATACTAGGGAGAGGGGGTCAATCTTATAACTGTAGGGGGACATCACACAAGCGGTTATGTGACCTATGTGCCCAGACCATGATGACAAACAGGTAACACATTAATGGGATGGAAAAGGAATTGAGAGATTGCACCAACTGCAACACTAAGGAAGTGATGCATTTGGTATAATGCCCTGCTCCTGGGAATATATAGGTACAATCATCGGACCAGAAGATATAAGAGCAGCAGAGCATTGATCATGCATAAGAAGGACGTTACCTAATGCCCGCAGACATCTTCAAATGAGAAGGACATACAGAAGGGATTTCAAATGGAGTGTAAGTGAAAAGACAAAATTGCCCCTTAGAGTTGACAACCTAGACATGACACATATATCTTTGATTTTCATAAATGAGACAGTCAGAAGAGGCCTCAATGAAGTGGTTGAATGTCAACAACTGTAACTAGACAATGCCTAAGAGCACAGATAATATGTATTGTCAGACCTTACAAAAGGCACACAAAATTGGAAAGTAAAATCGTTTCATCAAAAGGGTGCCCTTAGTACACTAGGAATGAAAATGAGTGCCCTCTACAATAGTGGAATGAAGAGGGCGACTGTTGTTGAATTCAAGCGACACAGACTATGTCAACATGTGATAAACAATATTAATACAAATAAAGTAAATATGTTATTAAAGAAAGCACACACTAAACCATAATGGTAAGTGTGAGAAGACAAAGAAAGGTATATGGTGGTCTTTTCACATGATGACCATTTGGCAGATTTGACAATTAGAAACCACCAGTAGATACATACACAACGTGGCATCACATTTTAAGGTATGTATGCTTTGTCTTTCAAATAAATCAGAATAATATACAAAATGCCATCAACAGTAATATTTATTTTAAAGACAGAGGAGACATACCTTCAAAGTTGGTGCCAATTGTGGATAACAAGCACACATTCACACACAGCAGACATTTTGACATGTGGATGCTACATACCCAGCATTGGGCAACATCAATCACATCGTCTGGCCTGTTACTCAGCCCCGGGGCATTAAATGACCCAGTAATGCCCCCACCCATCAGTATTAATTGCTTAAATATAAATAAATTGATTTTAATAGGACTTACTTTTTAGTTGATTGGTACAAAGGAGGTTAGTGAGAAACATTGATTGCTGTTATAAAGCAGTAAGCAGGAAAGCATTTTGGTATTCATATAAATAAATGTAAAATTGCAGCATGTACTATTACCAAAATATATGTTACCAAATATGTTAGCCTTGGACGGGTGGATGCCAAAGTAAGCCTGACAGGTTATAATTGAGGCCTGCACTCATATGAATTTCAGAGGTGAACGCTTACTCACTCTGGCACTTTACAAGAGAGCCATATGGCTTGACATGTTCCCATTGATGTGGGGAGGGTAGCACAGGAAGACTCTTACTTTTTGAAGCTCAATGTAAAATGTCACACATTTGATTACCGAAATACATTTGATTACCAAATTAATGTGTTAATAACTGTTAGTCTTGGAACGATGAAGGCCTGATTCTAACGTGTGACTACTGTGTACAGATGTCAGAGGAAAGTGCCTTACTAAGAGGGGTCAGAAATGTGAGACAGACAATTTTGTGAAAGTTCTTCATAAGATGCCATTTTATTAACTCAAAAGGGTTTGATGAACGTCCCCCTAACCGTCCTATAACAAGAATGTTCAAGCCTATCAAAGTAACTAAAGGAAATGCTCTAACAAAGGGAAACTGTCCCTCACACTTGAACATACAACAAAGTTAACAAGGTATAAATCGCAATTCAAATATAACAGAAATGACAGTTCTGTTCAAAACCTGATAACTGTTTGTCCTTGTAACCTGGGTGATTTCTCCTTCCCCAGATTCAAACAGGACTTTCAATCAGCAGCTCAAAATAAGGAAGTTCCGTTTAATACCAAAGTTCAGATAAAGTTCTTCTTGCTCCAATAAGTCTCTCACTTGGACTTGACCAAGAGTTCAAAAGATTCAACAAGTCTTATCCCTTCACTGGTGGCAGGGAATTCCACACTACTTGAACATTACCAACAGGCCAAGTGGGGGTACTCTGTAGCGCCCCTTTGAGCTGTGCACCTCTGACGATCTAGTGGAGTGACCTGGGGTGGAATGCTAAATACTGTAGATTGTGGACTGGCTACTACATTTTGACCACTCTAAAAATCAGTTTTATGGCAGCTGTCTGCTGCCCAGACTCAGCAATGCATTACCATGCCTGCTCCACCTGCATAATCCTTGCTGCCCAGAACATCAAGCTGCCCCTGGTTGTGTGGGCCTGTCAGTCGGGTGAACTGCTGTCCACATGTGGAACTGCCTATTGACTGCCTGTGCCTCTGGGGGTCGTGGACGTTGTAACTGTTTGCTCACAAGCACGAGACTCAATCTCAGGCCACAACCTACTTGCGGTCCGCACATCGACCACAGACTTTTGTTCCTGGGTAAATCCCAGGTGAAGTCTGGCAAAAGTCTGGTTGGAACTGTCTGCTGCCCGGACCCAGCGTTCCCCCTACTGTGCCTGCTCCATCTGCATCAGCCTCACTGGCCATAACATCCATCTGCCCCTAGTTATGAGGGACTGCTGTCAGATGTGTTAACTGCTGTTCCTGCATGGGACTAACTGCTGACTGACTGCCTGCTCCTCTGGGGGCCTTGGACGGAGTACCTGCTTGCTCACCGGCATGAAAGTTGAACTTATACCACGCCTCGTCTGCAGCCTGTCCACTGGCCATAGACATTAACATCAGCATCTGGGCTTTCCCCAGGAAAAGAGAGGCAAAGTCTGGGTTCAGCTGCCTGCTGTTGGAAGTTCTTTGCTCTACTTTTCTACTATCCTCTATATTGTACAATGTTGTTTACTGGTCCCTGTTCTTACAGTCCAGTATGGTTGATTTTTGATTTGTCTGAATGCAGCACACCCACCTTGCATCTTAAGTGGGGGTTCTCCGTTATTCCATTTTATTCATTTATTCATTATTTTATTATTTATTTATTTATTATGCACCGAAAACACACGGGCATCAGGGTACAAACATTGACATAGTCAAACAGACGAATAAGACAGGACACTTGGATCCGAGGTGATGGTGGTAGGGCTCATGATGAGTTTAATTGAAAAGGGTTGTTTTTAAGGCTTTACGAAATGCTCTTGCATTTTCTTGAAGTCTGAGCGCAAATGGCAGAGAGTTCCAGAATCTGTTGGCACAGACAGGGAAAGACCTGCCCCACCCCGGTGATTGTATATGGCCCGAACAAGCCAGCAAAGCTGCTTTGGAGGAGCAGAGTGCTCTTACGGGTCAATAGCGAGTGATTAGAGCTTTAGGATATTGTGGCGCGTTCCTGTAGAGGCACCGGTGTACCAAGGTGGTCGCTTTGAAATTAATGTGGCTTTGCACCAGCAGCCAGTGAAGAGCTTTCCTGTGGTTTGAAATGTATTCTCTTCTCTGGATCCTCTTGATGATCCGTACGGCATCGTTGTGAATAGTCTGACATTTCTTGAGACATGACTTAGAAGGACCAATTAACAAGGAGTTACACTAGTCTAATCTGGAGAGGATGACATCCTGGGCAATGATGGCACAGTTGATTTTCAGACAAGAAGGGTCATATGCTCCTAAGCAGACGAAGATAGTGCTTGCAGTTCCGTTCAATCTGATTTACACAGGACTCTGAATTTAATAAGGCTTCCAGTTGGATGCCAAGTGTTTTCACTTTACTTTGAATGGGGATGGTACAATCTTTTGTTTGAAAATGTTTGAAGTCAGGTGTCAGTTTAGACAGAGATGAATGTGACCCAAAGATGAGCCACTCTGGCTTGTTCCCATTTAAGCAGAGCCAGTTCCTAGACATCCAAACATCAATTAAGTTGTACGTGTTAAGAAGATTGGAGGAGTCTAGGGCGTAGTTACCTCTGACATCAAGTACGACCTGTGTATCATCAGCATAATTTGTAAAAAATGTGCCAGAGACCTCTAGCAGTCACAGAGCAGTCTCAAATACATATGAAACAATGGGGGAGGAGGGCAAGCATGCACCCTGGGAGACACCACACCCAATCGGAGTTGCCAATGACAAGGCCTCATACTAAATAATTCTGGACGCACCGGTCTGAGAGATAGGATTTAATTCACTTGATGGCCTCCTTGGAACAATTCCCTGAGTGACTCAGAGTGTGAAGGATGCGATTGTGGTCCAGCAATTCGAAAGCCGCTGACAGGTCGAGCAGCACCAGAATCCTACCTTTCCCATTGTCCGAGGTTTTTAACATATAAGACTGAAGGTCTATCAATGCCGTCTCTGTACTGTAAGAGGGTCTAAATCCAGATTGGCCATTGTGTAAAATGTTGTTTGCTTCACAAACCTTTACAATTGAAGTTTTGCAAACTTTTGAAGGATCGTTACAAGAAAGTTGCAGTTTGTGACTGGCCTAAAACTACTAGTATCCTTGGAGTCAAGATCCAGCTTTTTGAGAAGAGGAGTGATCGTAACTGACTTGAGAGATGCTGGCACCGAGCCATCACGAAAAGAGGCATTGACGAGACTAGTGAGGAAAGGTGCAAAGATCACTTTAGGCTCCATTCTGATTTTAGTTGAAATAATATTTTCGAAACAAGGGGCCAGTTTCATAGAGTATAACATATTTTTATATCAAGAGTGGATATTGGCGAGGATGAAAAGTCGGGAGAGTTGTGGATTCTATGCTTAGAGAAAAATGGTTCATTAATTTATCCGGAGGTAGTGAAGATATTTTTGATTGTATCTCTGTCCTTTGATATTTTTTCCTCGAAAGTGTCTATACTGCATCACAATCCTGTTTTGTGGGCTGGAAAGGGTTTGATCATTCTTTGGGTCTTTCCAAAGATTTAAACATTTTGAAAAGTTTTCCCGTACTATTTGAGGCCTCGTCAATCTGAGAGTTAAAAACATTATTTTTTGTCTCCACAATGTTGTGTTTATAAGCTTTCTAGGCGGATTTCCAAGCAGTTTTGTTTGCTTCATATGGACATTTGAGCCATCTGGTTTCCAATTTGTGTTTGTCGATCTGTGTTCTAAGTAGCGGTGTTAACTATTTTTGGTACCCAGTGTCTTACCTGACCAGTTTTGATCGAAAAGGGAAAAGGGAGCCATCCTGTCCAGCATTCCGGCTGGTGACTTTTTTGATGTTCTTTTGTGATGTCAAAGGATGACCCTTGAGTTCGATTTGAAAATCAATAATGAAATCGTCCGACCAAATGCATGGTGTAGTACCATTAACATGTAACATTAAGTTATTTGCAGTAACCCAATCAATAATAATGTTTATATTTGTGGGCTCTGCATTGTAAACCTGGTGGTTAATGTTCTTTAGTGTCTGTTCCATTTCCATTGCTTCCCTATCTGCAGAGTTTCCTCGTCAGCAATTTAGATCGACCAAGAACAATGCGGAGCAGTTTGAAACTGAAAGGTTACTCAGGAGCTGACAGATCTCATCATCATTGAAGTCTGGCATTGCAGCTAGGAGACGATATATCAAGATGAAATTGCTGCAACTCTCATGCGTTGAGATAATTTTAATGTGCAGGGCTTCACATTTCTGACAAGAGCATGATTCAGCGAAAAATTCCAAATTGTTCTTAACAATAAAAGCCACTCCCCCTCAATGGCCCTTCTCCCTGTTTCTACAGAAAATCGAGTAACACACTGGCACTGCTAGATTGATTGTGGGGCCGCTAGCCTCCATAATCCACATCTCCATGAGACGCATTGGGCCTTATCCCGGCTGTATTATCACCAGGATACCGCCAGGGCTATTAGTGTTACCGCCAAACCCCCAACGCTATTAGTGCTGGATCACGGGTTTGGCGGAACGCTAATTACCCATTGGGCCCATTCGGGAATTCCCCATTCCCCATTGGGCACAAAGGCGAATTTTCGGCGCTACTACCGTCAGTGGTAATTTGCGTCGGAATTAGAACTGGGGGTAAATCCAGCCAAACCCGTGATTTAGCGGACCCTTCAATGCAGCGGTAATAGCCTTACCGCCGCATTAAAGGGTTACCGCCAAACTCGTGATGAGGCCGATTATGTCCACGTTTTTATCCACAATAAGGTTGTGTATGTCCTGTGCATGTTTATTCAAGGGCCAAGTGTTAAGAAGTGCCATTTTTATTTTCATCCCAGCCTCCAGACAGGGTGTTGATTTCCTCCCCGACATCTTAACTTGATTTCATGGGCTTAGAACTTCGGCATCCCTTCTTGATACCTCTGCTGAACTAGGCTCCTGTTCTCAGAACTCTATAATCATTTTAACCTTCTTAAGTGTACCACCTTGGCCAGAGTTATCATTATTTGACTATATCACCTCCTGGACGCAAATGTTTGGGTATCCAAGCATGGTACCAAAACATCAAATACTTGGCGAATCTTATCAACATCAGACAGAGGGAAGTGGGACGGTGTTGAAACAGTCAAAGGTAGCGTAGCCTGGAGAGGCAGGGTACGGGGGAATCAGAGGCCATACAGTTTCCTGGGTGCTGGGAGGGATCCTGAAGTGAGTCAAGCTTCAGAGGTTTGTATTTGTTTACCAGTGCTAAGCGACTTGCTCAGTTAGCCACCAGCAAAATGTTAAGTTTAATTGGGTTGCTCATACTTAACCGCCAAATTCTGGATGTGGCAACTTCACATGTTCCCCTAATAGGTTGTTTTTAACTGTAGCACAGCAAAGTGTTACCTGGTAGTGTGGCAGAGTACCAACAGAGTACCAACGAGGACTAGCGAAGACCGGCTTGTCCCAGGTACGCCGTTCGCAGGTGAGCCAGGAAGCCCAATATGTGATGTGCTGAGACGGCTGGGAATTGTAGTTCCCTCTTGCTGTGCTAACCCGAGTTCAGCGAGAATATTATGCTTCTTTAAAAGCAAGTACTAACTTGCATGCGGCACAAGAAACAGCACAAAACAAAGTTCACAGTAATGTAATTTTACCAACAGTAGTATTTAGACAGTGTAGCAACAGAGGCACGAACAGTAGGTCAACACTCCTCCTACTTAACTGAACACTCTGTAAACCAATCACTGAGGCGGAACAGAGAAGGGGCCATATATAACCGGCGAAGACCGGCTTGTCCCAGGTGAGCCAGTGCAAGTGCACCAGGAAGCCCAATATGTGCTGTGCTGGGGCAGCAGGGAACTGTAGTTCCCTCGTGCCGTGCTAACCCTAGCCAGCAGGAATATTAAGCTGTTTCAAAAGCAAGTACTAGCATACATGCAGCACAAGAAACAGCACAAATGAAAAAGTTCCCAGTTTGTGTGTCTCTACTCAACTGTTCGCTACAAAAAGCTTAAGGCCTCTGCTACGCCCCAAAGACCTATGGGTGCTCATCCGCTCAAATCAAATCCGTATTCTGTTATTGATTGTTGCACCTAATCACCTTGTTAGCCATTGATGTCCAAGTCAAAATGTGTGTGGTGTGCACCCAGGACACTGTGAAGGAGGAGCAGAGCCTTGAGTAAGAGTGACGTCTTTAGGCTGCACGCTGAGCTTCGCAGCAGACACAGAACTTCTGTTCCACCAGACATTGACATCTATAAACGGAAATAGCAATGCAATAAGGATGTGTTCCAGTGGCTAAAGAGAGTGCAGAGGAGGTCCCAAATAAAGACTGCACTCACATCGCCCATTTTGAAGTACCAGGAACATTCACACCAAAATATGTGATGTATGATGAACAAATAAACCAGCAGAGAGATGCAGTAGGGCTCTGCCCAGTGCCTATCACAAGAACAACACCTGTTGAAGTACCAATACCCAGAAAACCATGGACAGGAAGGTATCCATTGAGAAAACCCTACCAGCAAATAAGACGAAATGAAGGTTGCCTAAGCACTGTCCCGGAAGAAACCAAAAAAGGCCTTGATGGAAGACGAATGGTGACATCACGAAGGTCCGGACGGACTTGCAGCTAGAAGATAAGACACCCCAAGGAGACAAAATGCTATGAATAAGGATATTGTGAACCTAGAAGGAGAGAACGATGTTGAAATATAAAGAAACATCAGCTGTAAAGCAGGATGAAGTCATTCAACCAGCTAACGCCTGTACATATGCTTGAAACCGCAAGAAAGCTAAGAAAACAGTGCAGCTTGCTATGCTAAGTAGAAGAATAGAGTGCCAAGCACCACTATACATAATCTACCTCAAAACAAAGGACAGTATTATAAGTGCGAGTCTGCTTTACACAAAAGCAGAATCAACTCAGGTTACTAGAGGCTAAACAGGACAAGATTCGTATTCCAGCTGAAACGAGAAGAGAAGGCTAAATCAAAACTCAGCAGATGCAAATAGAAGGAATGAACAGTAGCTTTGCATAATTGAAACTTAAGAGCAAAATATCCTGTCTTTGGAAGGTCGGGATAAGGAGGCGTAGGCGGGTGGCAAGCCGAATAAGAATTAAATGCACAAATTGAGGGAAACTCTGCAAATTCACGGTGTGAGCAGCACATGACCATCTGATCAAGAAGGAGCACGGGTTCACACCTACGCTTGGCAGCAGCCCAGACAGAGATTTCATAACTTTTCCTGACAAGAAGATGCAGTTACGAGGCCAACCACAGCTAACTAATTGACACATAGCCACTAAAGTAATGATTGATTGAAGGAAGGCCGGGCGAATCCTGGGGCACCCGGCACTTGGCTGACCATTCTGCGTGCTGCTAAGTAAAGTGGAAATGTGTGCACGGGATTGAAGCCAACACAATCACAATGGACCAAATAATCTAGGGTCCGATAGATAACAGAACCAATGGGACGTCATACTCTTAGTGATGTCTACAATAGTATAATTTGAAGGAAAGGCTTAGATGCCCACCTGATAGTGTTTATCCATTCCCCTCACTCTGTTACCAAATACAGATATAGTACCTATATTAAAGTTACCTTTTCCTAACCAATAGAATTTCATGTTAACTTTTAAGTGTTACACATCAATTATGATGAGTTTTGAGTATAAATGTTATTGTTTGAATGAAATTCGTTGGAGTTGAAGCGAGACGGACTATCGCTTCACTGTTGATTTCCATGACTCCCCGTTCTTTGTACTTGTATTTAAACGGCCAAACCATTGAATTGTACTTATTGATTGGTGTTGGAGTAATAAACCTGCACGCCCATCAAATCCATCTCAAAGGTGCAGCTAGCTCGTCTTAAAGTACTCTGGAGCGAACCCTGGCTCTATGGGCCGGCCGGGGGTCTCCCCAGTACACGAGCAATATAAAATGGCCACCCCTCGCCTATTCTGTGAATGGATGCACCCAGAAGCATTGGCTTCTGATGCAGGGAGCTAGAAACAGAGAGGAGTGTAGCATCTCAATGTGATTTTAAATTACAAAAACAATGAAAAATATCTTGGTTTACCTTATTTCACTCAGAGAAAAGGAGTGTTCTAGTTGATACTTTGTCAACGCTACCCGAGTTTGCTGGGCTGTCTGATCTTGGACAAATCATCTTTTCTCTCTGTGCGCCATGTACCAATGTGCTTGCAAAATGGGAAACATTTAGAAATGGGCTACAGTTTGGTTCAGCAGTTGGTGCTATAAAGGTAGGGGCCATTTTAATTTGGTCACTACATTTGATAATTGTCCGCCTTTTCCATTGCTTGGATTAAGTCTTAGCAGGTGACGGTAACAGCACTTGGGAGAACAGCAGGAAGCGCTGCACCTGGACTATTCCCTTCAAATACCATCTGTCCCCCCTGGCACTCTGTAATCTTATACATTTCAGTAAGGTCCCACAGAGTGTTTTCCTGGCTAAACAGTTGATTACAAATACACATGTCCACGCTTAACTCTCGTTGGGGTTTCGCCCAAATATTAGTTTTTAAAAATCATGATGACTTTTAATTTCTGGATGAAGGAAATAATTTTAGAATTGCGCTTGAATATATGAATAATTTCTAATTGACTTAATCATGTTATATTAAGGAGAAATGCATGGCATTTTTTATAGCGCCCACTGCGTATGTCACCTCATTACAAGATTGGAGGTAGCCATGCCTGCAATACAGGCAGACTACCTCCAAACTTGCGAAAAAATCTGGCACCCGCGAATGAGCAAATACCGGGGTATTCCGGCCGAGCCGGACCGGTAATTGCCCTTTCGCAGGTGTCGGAATTGGGTGATCCCCATTCCCATTTGAGCCCGGCTCAATGGGAATGGGGATGCCTGTAGCACCAGCCCCAATCATTACAGTGCCTGTGCTACAGGCATGCTGTGCTCGCGGGTGCCATTCGTTCCGCCAGGTCAGACCTGGCGGAAAGAAAGGCACCCACGAGGACAACTCAGAGTTTGCCGGTCTGGATACAACGGTAGCGTTGTATCCAGACTGGCAAACTGGTAACGAGGCCCATATCTTTGGAATGCTTAAAAGATCCACACATGAAAGGGGGCGTTCTGAAAGTGTCTCTTTGGGTTTCCAACCTGGGTTCGGCAGCTATAAGCACATTCTGCAGCCAGCGCTTAACCCGCTAATATACCTTATCAGAAGACGCTGGCCAGAAGGTCATTTTAAGACTTTGTAAATGACACGGGTGAGATGAACTCTGTGTCTGCGTTGCATTCTGAATTCCTTCCCTCTCGTAAACCCTCTTAGCCTTGTCTTACTCCTCACCTTCGCTCTGTGTGAAGAGCACTGCAAAGCTTGTAACGTCACTGGAATACATCTCGGTCTATGTCCGATGGTGTGTCATTTTCCTCTTATCATACGTTATATGATAATGCGCTTCTCTCTTCCAAGCGTCTCTATTACTCTGATCTCCTGCGCTCTGAATCATCCCATCCCCAGTGCCTCTTCCAATCTCTCTCTCGCCTATTGACTACCCCTTTGCCTGATTATGCTCTTTCTTCAAACCTCACTTTGTCTGACTTTGACAACTTCACTTCTAAAGTGGATTCTCTTTGTTCTGCTGTTTCTCTTACTTGTCTGTCTCCCTCTCATTCTGCTTCCCTACCTTCCTCTACTATGGTTCCTTCTTCCTTCTAACCTATTTCTAATTCTGATATCTCAATGCTCATCTCGCAGGTTCATCCTTCTGCTTCTCCCAAAGATCCTGTCCGCTGTACTCTTGTTCCTAAAATCTATCCCTCTCTTACTTCCCACCTCACCAGCCTTCTTAACATCTCTCTTATTACTTCTACCTTTCATCGGCTATTTAAACATTCCATTATTCTTCCTAGTTCCATTTTACCTCATTTTCAATCTGGTTTCTGACCCCTCCACTCTGCTGAAAATGCTCTTCTTTCTGCCTGTGACTCTGTGCCCGTTATGTTAAACACTCCTCTATGATTATATTTTTGGATCTATCCGTTGCCTTTGACGCAGTGGATCACTTACTACTTCTCCAATCTCTTTCCTCTTTTGGGGTTTCTGGCTCTTTACGTGCATGGTTTCAATCCTATTTGTCTAATCGCACCTACTCAGTATCTTGGGCTGGTGTTTGTTCCGATCCCCTTCCTCTCTCGCACATTGTTCTACAAGGGTCCGTTTACTTTTTCTCTTTATACTTCTCCATTGGCTGATAGCATATCTCTCTGCTTTCAAAGCCTGGATGTCTTTCACTTTCTTGTCCTTAATGCTTCAAAAACTGAAGTTCTCTTCTTCCAAGCTAATACAATCCCTCTTCCCATTCCTCCTCCCTTCATCTTATATTCTGCCTCCCATCTACCTATCTCTCTTATGGCATGCAATCCTGGCCTTCATCTTGACACTACATTCTCTTTTGTTTATCATATTTCTATCATATCCTGCTCCTGTCGCTTCCATCTTTTCAACATTCGTAAAGTTAGACCTCTTCTAACCTTTAGTGCCACTCAGCTTTTAATTTCCTCCTTAATTTTTTCAGGACTATTCTACTGTTTTGTACTTCTCTTTGGTCTCCCAATCTCTCGCCTAGCTCCTCTAAAGTCTGTTTTTAATTCCTCTATTCTTCTCTTGTATTCTTTATCTATTCATCACTCTATTTCTACCTTTCTGGCTTTTCTTCATTGGTTATCTTTTGACTGTCAACTGAAATTCAACTTTCTCTGTATTGTATTCAAGTCCCTTTATGGGTGTTCTCCTATTTATCTCACATCTCTTGTTTCCTTTTATGTTCCCTCTTGCACTTTTCGCTCTCAATCTCACTTTCTTCTAACTGTACCCCGTCCTCCGTGTGTATCTTCACGGTTCTGCTCATTTTCTTTATTGGCTCCTCTGGGTTACTAGTCTTTCCATCAAAGATTTACCATTGAACAAAAAATGCATTGAAAGTTATCCAACGAGAAATGTTCCATCGAATTGCCATACATAAATTGCAAAGTGTTTATGCATCGAAACCCTTTCATTGAATAGGATTTCGTTATATAATCACTTTACATTTTTTGCAGGGAAATTTGATGAAACATGATTAACGTTAAAAAATAACAGGGAGCTGTCCAGTGCTGAAACTTATAATTTTAACACTGAACAGCTCCCTGTAACGTGTGGTACTTTTTTGTTTATTGGGGGAGTCCCCCCAAGCCTCCTCAAACCCCAGGGGTCCTCCGCCCTATACCCCCAAACCCCATTTTCAAAAATTAACCCTTTCCTCAACTCATTGAATTTCCAACCCAAACATACATCTATTTTAAAGGTATGTTTGAGTTGGAAATCCATCAAAATTCATTCAATGAATATGCTTTTCATGGAAAAGCATTTCAATGAATGAATTTCGATGGATAATGATTCAAAAGAAATATTTTCTATGGAAAGACTGCATACCGCTCCTCTTCAGTGGAATGCTCTCCCATGCTCTTTACTATCTATTCACTCTTATCCCACTATCTGAGCTTCCTTGAAAACTTTCTTCCTTCAATCTTAATTGTATCTTAATCTCACTGTAGTTTTTAATTCTTGTCTATTGTACTAATATTTTCATTCATTTGTACTTTAAATTGGTTTTGTACAGCGCCTTGGCGTAAGGCGATATATAAATGACAAATAAATGCAAAAGAAATATAACTGCATCTCTGAAAATAAGTAGACTTCCACAGTTCATCAGTATCAACAAATATGCTTATGTCAGGATGATTCTGCAACAGTTCACAAAATACTTGCATCAGAAATATCGACTTGTCAGGATGATTCCACAACAATTCACAATGTACTTAAGTGACCTTGCCACTTCTCGTTGTCAATGATTTTAACCACAGCACAGTACTTTAATACTTTTCACCTGGTCCACTCACTTGCCTGGTCTACAACTACAAGGTCCCTTGCCCTGGTATACTCGCCTGTCAGGACTAATTAAACTACTAACACTACTACTACTACTTTTTAAAACATGAAACATATTGGTGCCGTTTGTTCCACACTTGAGATTGCCACATGCAATGCAGGTCATGCTCCCCGCCTCCGGATGCCTTCTGTTAGAAGGGCAGCTTTCCTGACACTCTTGTATTAACTCTTGTATTAACCAAGTGCTGATAATGGCTTTATCTTACTCTTGCTCTTCTTTGGCTTAGGTATTGATTGTTTAGGTCAGTTCCCCCAATGCTTCTTTCTCCATCTGACAAAAGGGTCTATAAACAACTCGCTTCCCAATTGCCCTCTCTTGGCTTTGGCAATGTTGGTTCATTTTGACTTGCTTTGCTATTGCCCTCTTTTGGCTTTGGCAATACTTGTTTGTATTGGCTTCTAGTAATATTGCCCTCTCTTGTTGTTGGCAATTATTCTGACCCACCATAGGCACAATGACACCTTTCTGGCCTGTTCGCCAAGTTCTTATTCTGCCACATTCTCTTCTTCGTATCAGCTTGGTATTCAAAATTATAATAATTCTGCTTTACATCAGTCCGGTATTCAAAACTCTTATCGTTCTGCCACTTCACTCTCTTTACATCAGTTCTGTATTTAAAGTACCCTGACCTGGCTAGCGGGCGATTACAGAGCTCTCCGGGGTCACAATGTGCTTGTGAACTCACCGTGTCTTGGGTGGGCATCCACTCACTCCACCGCCTGTGGGTCTTATGCTTTTTCTGCTCTGCTCAGCCCGGCAAACTGCTTCTCTCTGTTTTCAACGACCGGCGCTCCTCACTCCAAAGGCTCTCTGGTGCTCGCCTGCCACCGGAGTCCAACTTACTTAGGGGAAAGCTTCTGAACTTCATGATTCACAAACAATGCTTGCCACTGCGCAACCTCTGCAAACATGGTCTCTGAAGGTAGAGACCCTCAGAACCGGCATCTGTTTGGAAAATGATGGTGGCTCTGGCGTCTCTGCTCTCCTTCAGCTGCGACTACAATGCAGCTCCATTACTGCTCTCTGTGGACTGTACCTTAGGCGCCCTTTTATGCCTCCCAGTCTCCCTCAGGTGTGGGTAATTAAACCTATTAGGCTGCAACATGCAGTTCAGTGCCTCTGCATCTTTCTTCTTTGTCCCAGTACTTTAGGCATTGTGGGACTTGAAGTCCACAATGTTCAACGTTCAACTTACTTCTTTTAATGAAAATATTATTATCAACTTCATTTGTATCCTTACTTCCATTTTCTAAAGGAGTATTATAAGGATTCAAAGAGTGGTTTGGCTTTAAAAGGGAATTAGGGTTTTCTGAATCTGAGATATTAATGTCATTTTATATGAGAACTCTACAGACTTACTTTTTCAATACATTGTAAATTAGGTACAATGGGACTCATTCCGAGTCAGGCGGTCCCGTAAAAAACTGCCGTATCCGGGGATATCAGCACTTTACCAGACCGCCGACTACAGGAGTGCCGTTGGGGCACCTGGGCCACCTCCAGCTAAATGCTGGAGGTAAGCCAGGAGCAATACCGGCCCGAAAAGATCTTGTTAACGCCACCGTCATTGCCGGTGGCGCCAATGACAGCAAATCCCCTCATGGAGTCCAATGGGACTCCATGAATGCAGATTTACACCGATCCGCTGGCACCCGGAATCCTGTGGCAATGCCGCCGGACCGGGTGCTGGAAACAGTAACAGCCTTTGCCGGTATCCTGGCGGCTCTACTGCCAGGATACCAGCAAGGTTGTAATGAGGCCCAATGTATTGAATTGTATTATGTGTGTGCTCTAAGACCACAGCTGTGGGTTGAGAAGGTTAATAATTGTATTATTTGATAAGTGTGTGCATGCGTGATTGGAGCATGAATGCACCTTTCATTTTGTTTGACTTCACTAACTTCATATGGGGTTAGGGCATTAGGGGGAAGCATAGAATGATTAAACCTACAAGACATCTCAATTCATTGATTTTGTTTAATAAGTGTGTCCAAACCAGAACAAATAAGCATACGGAGGAGCGCGCATTTCTGAAGCACAAGGCATACATGTAATATAGCCTTATAGAGCAAGGAAATGGTGATTGTTCACATGATAATGACTGACCCCCAGGGTATGACCTGCACCAAACTGAGGGTCATTAATTGGGGAAGGTTCTTTGTGCCAAGCAATAGTCACCCATTTGTGCCATGCCATATCATCCTTCCAAGGTATTAACCTTGGATGGATGAATATGCATTATTACTCAAATCAATGGTAATTTATTTAGTAACCTTCAAAGAATGAAGGGCTGAGTAATTCCTGGCGGGATTCAAAGCTGTGCCGGCAAGATGCAAGCAGACATGAAATAGAATAATTAATTCACTGCGCTATTTTCAATGAGAGCCTATGCCCTATCTATTTCCAATGTAGTCTTAATCTGTGTCTTTGATTATGTGTTTGCTCGTGTACACTGTTGGGGGGCAGATAGTGGAGGGGATGTATTTGTCCTTTTGGTATTTGTATTTATTTCAAAACAGGGATGTCAATCTATTTATTATTATTGTATTTATTGGGCACGGGCCTAGCTTCGAGAAGCAACAGAGCGCTTTACACAGGTATACAACAGTACAGATGCATAACGGAGCGCTTTTCAGAGGTAACAACAGAACAGATGTACAGCGGGGGTGGGATACAGAGGGGCACATGTATATCATACAGTTCTATGTGGTTTTACCACATTTTAAAGACTAAACACAAAAAAAGCTGGTTTTTTTGGCGTTTTTGTGTCAGTCTTAAAATGCGGCAAAATCACATGCTCCCACCGCCCCTGGCTCCCAAGGTGATCCCTTTCCCACCCCCACCACCGCCCCTGGCTCCCAAGGTGATCCCTTTCCCACCCCCACCACCGCCCCTGGCTCCCAAGGTGATCCCTTTCCCACCCCCACCACCGCCCCTGGCTCCCAAGGTGATCCCTTTCCCACCCCCACCACCGCCCTCTGGTTCTTATGCAAATCACGGGGTTTCACCCACCCCAACCCCCTCTTTTCCCCACCCATCACCCCTTTCCCAGCATAACACACACCAGACGTACACGCACACACACACACAGACAAACACAAGTGATCACAGTTCAAGGGTGTTTACTAAACTGTACAGGTGGGTTGAAGAAATGCCTAATCTAAATCTAAATCTAAGATGGGAACAAACTACGACCAGAAAATAATAAAAAGGTTGGCCTAGTGGGGTCTTGTCAAATAAAGGGGCCTATACTAAGAGAAACCTATTGCCAATCCTTACAACTAAATACAAAAGGTGTGTGGGATAGGGTTCACAAGAAACAAAGAAGTGTTCACAAATGTCAAGTCAGGTCCCCACGTTTTGAGCACAGGTTAAGGCAGGACTCCTGAGCACAGCACACGCTTGAGCTTTCCCAGCACGAGACTGCAGTTCCATTCTTCGGTAACAGGAGCATTGGTGGGTTTCCTTTCTACAAAAAGGCTCTTGCCTCCGAGGACCTTATGTGTTTAAAATAACAAACAAAAAGTTCCTTTCCGTAGGCACGTTAGGTGATGACTTTTCACCCCTGGATACCCCTCTTCTGGGCTCAGATCCTTCTCGAATTCTTGCCTTCTTCCGTCGGGTTCACTACAGCTTTTCTTCCAAAACAATTTCACCTGTAGCAAGTCTTAATGTCCTTTTAGACAATCCACTGTGGACATCCCTCTGTCGGGTTCACTCTTGTCAACACAATGTTCATTGGAGCATCATGCGTCACCCCGCTTTGCAGGCATCCCTCCGTCTGGGTCACGTTTGCCAGCCTCACAGTTTCTTCTACTTCCTCATACTCTCCCACTATGCAGGATTCGCTTCCCTTAGTTTTCTTATCATTTGTCGGTCAAAAGCTTTCAACTTTACAGGGGATTTTGCTAGACCCCTGCATGACCACTTTGACTGTTTCCTGGCAGCTATCCTAAGGCCTTCTGGTATGGGTAGTTTCAACAAAAAGGGGAATCAAGCAGAGTCTCTCGAGTGAGCACCCATATGGTGCCCAACCCTTCTGCAGCTGGTTTTCCCCTAAAATGTTAACAGTTCTTTGAACTTCCCGTAATTTGCCATTTACCACTTTCGTTCAACACAGTTCGGTTTCTTATCGGTTCTCCCCTCGACTCAGTGGCTGTGATGAACCACTTGGCTTTTCTTGTCTCTGGACCCAAGGATGGTACCACAGTAGCAAGTTGTCTCTCCCGGTCCTGCTTATCATTGTAGGAGGGCTTTGTGTACCGTTGACATCTGCTGCAACACACGCTGGCTATTGTTTGCGGTCTTATGATTCCTTCTATAGAGGCTTTGCAGGTCTGGGTCGGAAAGGGCAAGGTGGCTTCTCTCCTTGTCACCCCTTTGGTATTCAAAGTCTTTCTCCTCCTCTTAAACTGCCGCCCTGGGATAGCTGTCTTGTTGTGCGGTTTGTCTTGCTCGTATTGTGCTCTCGTGCTCTACCGTTTATCCCTGTGGGGAAGGGAAAAGGCAATCAGGTGTGTGTGATTCTGGTCAACTGCCTGACTTTGCCTGACCCTTGTGTTGGGACATGTCAGATAAATGGCTCTCGTGTTAGTACATTGTCTTTCATAGTATGCGAAAGTGTTTGTGTCGGAAAAGGTGGGGGGTATAGTTTCGGAGTATCCTACGTGGTAGGATGGGAAAAAGGTTTTATAAGAAGGGGATTCCACGTCTCACCCATCAGTGTCCCACTTCCACTCCCCGAGTACCCCCATCCAGGTGATCCTCCGGCACTGGTCCTCCCCCAGGAACTGGATCCAATAGCGATGGCTGTGCCCTGGCCACCTGAATGACAGATACCCAAGGACTAGTCAGGGGGACACCTTCAGGTTTCTCACAACAAACACTTACCCAACTCGCCGGTGATGTGTCTTCTGTGTCTGGCCATGCACGTCAGCCTGTCACCACCTGCGCGCACTCGAGTGTGTTAGAGGCTGTCAGTTAGATTTAGAAAGACCGCTCAGAGTGGTCTCCGAGCGGTCTGTCTAAATCGGTCATTTATTTAATCAGTTTTCATAAATCGATTTAATCACTTAGGGCCTCATTACGACTCAGGCGGTAAGGGTTTTACGGTGGGTTAAACAGCGCCGACCCTTACCGCCTGAGTACGAGGTCCCTTAGCGCCATGGAGGTTTTAACACCTGCAGGTGTTAAAATCCATGGCGCTAAGGGACCATGGAGTTAATTACGCCACCGTAATTTACGGTGGCGTAATTAACGCCTTCCCCACTCCCATTATGCCCTATGGGGCAAAATGGGAATGGGGAAGGGTAAATGGGAAAATGGGGATTTACCGCCCCGCCAAGGTTGGAATGGGGCGGTAAATCCGCCAACCACCATGGCGTAAACGTAGTTTACGCCATGGTGGTAAAGTCACGGCCCAGGCGGTAACTTACCGCCTGGGTCGTAATGAGGCCCTTAGTACCATATCATACATGACTTAAAATATCACATTTACAAATGACTGAGGCAATACCACAAAGGATGCTTGTACAAAAACACAAAGATGAGAGCAAGTGATGAGCCAGTTTACGACTGTGAACAAAGTGGTAAATGGACCAGACATAAAACAAAACAGGTCACTTGCAAAAGTAACATTAACCAAAGGGGTCAAGTAATCGGAGAAGTGTAGTCGGATAGGAAGAATGGTGTGGGGAGCTCCCTCTTTGGCCACTAGGTGAAGTTTAAGCCATGCTTTGAAGAGATACATGGTCATGCTGGCTTTGATTGTGATGGGAAGCAGGTTTGACTGTAGCGGGCGAGTAATAAGAAAGCGTGGAACCAAGAGGAGGAGAGGTGAGTGCAGAAGTGGAGTGCAGGTAATGAGATGATGTGTAAACAGAGATATTGGGCCTCATTACGAGTATGCCGGTCCACTAACAATGGTGCCGGTAAACTACCAGCACCGTTGTTACCAGACCGGCATACTCAAAGTTCTGCGAGCGGGTGCCTTTCTGCCTGCCAGGTCTGACCTAGTGGGCAGAACAGCACCCGCCCACAGTCCTTGACAGTAGCACCGGCACCATCATGAATGTTGTCGGTGCTACCATCCTCCCCATTCCCATTGAGTCCAATCGGAATCGAATTGGAATGAGGAGCAATTTTTCCTAGCGCCCGGCAATGGGGAATTTCCGGGACTGTTTTTACCAGTACGGCTAATGCCAGTCATAATGAGGCCCATAGTCAACCAAGTACTCAGGAGCAAGACCATTGACAGCTTTGTAAACTAGGAGAAGTAACTTGAGAAGGGAGGGAAAGAACCATTCAACATGGTTTCTGTAGGTAGAAGTGGAGGGGGCATGGGTAGTTGTAGAGACTGAGGGAAGCGAATCTGAGGACTTTGTCTAGAGGAAGGAAAGTGTAGTGGGGAAGGCCAAGTAGTAGATATGAAGGTGGAGATTGAAGTTTTTGTAGAGTGGTGAGTAAGAAATTGACAAATTATCAAGGTTGTGAGCCTTGGGTAAGGGAGCACGAATGTCAGGTAGGATGGAGATGGGATAGAGGGTTGTAGGGATGGCATTGGAAGCCGAGGGAAAGATTTCTCCCATTTTCAAAAAGTTCAGCATGCGGCAGTGCAGGCCATCCAGTGACGTCTTTGCAGTGAGGCAGTGGGTAATCCATTGGGAGATGGATGGAGTGAAGGACGGAAAGAGGAAAAGCAATGAGGTTGTAATGAAAGCCAAAGTACGAGATAAGTCTACGTTTGACAGAGGTATAGAGGGTGAAGAGCAAAGGTCCAAGGACTGATCCATGGAGGACTCCAACAGGGAAAGGTGAAAGATCAGAGGTTTGCAAGTTCCTGGAGAATTTAAAGGGGAATCCTTCTAGTTTGTAGGCAGTCCAGGCCGAGCATATTTATAAAGCCCAAGGCCCTGGAGAGTGTGGAAGAGAGAAGTGAGGTTAACAGTGTTGAAAGTGTCAGATAGGCCCAAAAGGTATAGAGGAGAAATTGGAGTGGTGAACATCAGAGAGAAAGTTAGACATGCATGAGTGAAGTCTTGTTGAGTGTTTTCCACAGAAGCCAGATTGATGTGGATCTCCAAGACCATTATCTTCAAGGTATTTAGTGGTCATCTGGTCAAAGACCACCGACTGAAGAACATTTGAATCATAGGTAGAAGGGAAATCGAGTGATTGTTTTTTTTGGGTGTTTGTATCAGCAAAGGGAGTCTTAAAAAGGGGTAGGATGGTTACATATTTGACGAGGCAGGGAAGAGTCCATCAGAGAGAGGGGAGTAAACAACTCAGATAGATGTGGGCAGGTGTTTGAGACAAAGGCTTAAACAGTGCTTAAAGTGGGCCGGGGCCTGCCGGGGCCAGGCCCCGGCAGTCTCCAAAAAGTGGGGCTGAGCCGGGGCCCTGCCGGGGCCCCGTCCCACCGCCCGCAACATCGGCAGGATGCATTATCCCGTCGCGGCCGCAGCCGCGACGGGAGATGCATGCGCCTGCCATGAAGTCAGGCGATCTGACAAAAGTGGCAGCCAACCACAGCGACGCTGTGACTGGCTGCCACTTCTGTCAGTCATAGTAACTGCCTCTGGTGACCCCTCGCGCGAGAGGTCACCAGAGGCAGTTACTGTCCCTTTGTTTCCCCAGGTCGCCGAGGCGTCTTTAATCCTCGGCGAACCTGGGGATTCCTCGACATATTTCGACGTTTATAAAAGATGGCTTGAAAAGTACACATTTCAAGCCATCTTTTATAAAGCTTTGCCGACGGACAATTTTGTCCGTAGTCAAAGCTTTATAAAAGACGGCTTGAATTGTGTACTTTCAAAGCCATCTTTTATAAACCCGAAATGTTTAAAAAAGATGGCCTGAAAACTAGGCAAACCGTAGGGTATGCACACAAATGTATATAAATGTTATATATTTGTGTGCGTACCTTACTATGGTGTGTGTACTGTGCAAGCCATCTTTTCTAAACATAGAAATATGTTACATATGTTACATATTTGTTACATATTTCTATGTTTAGAAAATATGGCTTGCACAGTACACACACCATAGTAAGGTACGCACACAAATATATAACATTTATATATATTTGTGTGTATACCCCACGATTTGCGTACTTTTTAGGCCACGCCCCTCCCACAAGCCACGCCCCCAAATGAGGCCCCCCCTCGATTTCTTACCCCACTTAAAGCCCTGGGCTTAAACCATTTGAGGAGCACAAGATCGGTTGGCGGTGCAAAGGATGGGTGCTAATTTGGTTAGTGAGGTTGGGGAGAAGTAGTTAGAGTACAGGGATAGGGGAAGAGGTGGTGTAATGGAGGATTGGGGAGGGAGAGAGTGGGAGCTGTGATAATGTCATTAATTAGAGATTTTAGAGGAAAAGTAGTAAGCAGACTTATTCGCAGAGAGGGAGGAGGCAATGGATATTCACTTAGGAGGTGTCAGCAAAGCTTGTCAGGTAGATGCAAGGTTGCAGGGGTGACTATAAAGGAAGGAAATGAGTAGGAGGATTTGGCAGAGTCAAGTGCAGACAAGCAAGGGGATTTGTTTAGGCCAGGAGTAGGGTAGGGATCTTGGATTTGTGCCCACATTATAGGCACAACCTATGTTTGTTTTTAGAGTCTGAATCTCAGAGGTCATCCAGGGCTGCGGTAGGATTGGTATGCATTTTTGAATTTATTTATGTATTTTATTGTTTAAAGTGCAGATCTCGTTTGAGAACAACAGAGCGCTGTACAGAGTGTGGGCAATTGAAGAGGCATGATTTAGGTAAGGGCAAGCGAGTCCTGCTTCAATTTTCTCTCTGTCATTGGAGGCGGGGAGGAGGAGTAGAGGGTTGAAGGCCTGAGGCATTAAAGTGAACAATAGGTTGATTGGAGACAAAGGAGTCAATGGAGAAAACAAAGTAGGAGAGAGAAGTAGAATCAAAGACAGGAACTCATTACGAGTAAGGTGGTATTCCAGTAGTAAATCCGCCAGAATACCACCCAGCAGAATTACCATTACTGCCACTTGGTCTGGCGGAATTACTGCTGTATTACAAGAGGCAGTGGCAGAGTTAATCCCCATTTTTATAGAGTTCATTGGACTCTATGGGGCATTTTGGCGGATTTACCACTGGTGGAACTACCAGCATGGTAATTCCACTGATTTTGGCGACTTTTGGCAGAAAGCAGGAGGATTTACCTCCAGCATCTTGTCGGAGGTAAATCACCCACTCCAGGACCATACTCATAGTGTGGCGGTGTGGGAAAAGTGGCGGTAATTCTGTTACCACCAATTTGTTCCTGCCATACTTGTAATGAGGCCCTATAGTCAAGAGAGTTCCCACCAGAGTGGATAGGCTGGTGTAGATTGACCAGATGGACTGGTCAGATAGAATGGAGTTAAGTTGAAGGTAGGTGGCTGCAGAGAGCTTGAGAAGGCTGAAGTCCCTCTAAATGAAAATGGGGACGTCTCTGGGAAGTGTGAGAAACCAAAGGGTATCTCACCTACTAGTCCCCAGGGATCTCTCTCTCAGGTGGCCAGGGCACAGCCCTCACCTTTGGATCCAGACCCTGGGGGTGGACCAGTGCGATAGGATCACCTGGGTGAGGGGTCTACCGAGAGTGGGGGTGAAGCAGCTGAGGGTTAGACACAGTGTTCCCCCCTTTTTTTGTACACCTAATCCATTCTATTTTGTAGGATTCTCAGATGTCCCAACTCCCCACCCCCTTTCTACACAAACACTGGGCCGAGGAAAAGGGTGACTGAGAGTAACAAGACTAACTCTTATACATTGCAAATGACATGTTCCACTAATCGGGTCAGGGAAAGTCAGGTACTTGACTTTAAGTGCATACACCTGATACTCATTAGCTCTCCTCACACAGATAAAAGGCGATCCATAGAGACAAAGGGCCTCATTACAAGTAGGGCGCAAAGGGATACCGGGCACCGGTAATGACACCGGTGCCGGTAATCCCTTTGCGCCCTACTATGATTTCCCTTTGCGGGTCCTTCCTTAACGCCTGCTTTTAGCAGGCGTTAAGGACGGGACCCGCAAAGGGACACCGGGGTCAATAACGGTATCGTAAATTAACGGTACCGTTATTGCTGCCTTCCCCCTTCCCATTGGGGAATGGTTCCCGGAATGGGGACTTACCGGTCCCGCAAAGGTCGGAATGACATGGAAAGTCCCCATTCCGGGAACACGGACCCAGAATGCGGTAAGGTGGTAGCCATGGCGCTAATAGCGCCATGGCTACCTTCCACCTCGTAATGAGGCCCAAACTCTGAGCAAGGTGGAACACGAGTAAGAGCAGGGCTGTGCTCATCACCCATTGCCCACTTTCCAGCATATCAACGCGGCGGTCAAGCAGTCCAGTGCATTGCAACCTTTTCTTTAAGGTTATACGCTGTTGCTGGTATCATTCCTTGTTCCTAGCTCTTGGCAGCCTTGTGGATTGCTTCCTGCTTTCTTGCTTACCTACTTCCCTAGTTGCTGGTCTCTTGTTACTCTTGCCTGCCCTGGGCTCCTGGCTTGGTTAATCTGCAATTTCTCTTATCGTCAGTTGACCCTTTCTTCTCTACCTTGCCTTGGACTTACCTTTCCTTTATCTCCTTTCTACTTAGTTTCTCCTGATCTCCCACTGCTTGGCTCCACGTTAATAGTGAGAAGGCCATTCTAACGTGGTGCTGGGGAACTGCTCCCTGTTCCAGAATGGTTATTCTCCTCTAGCTTGGCTCAGGGGGTGGAATCCCACACTGCTCTTCCACCAAGACCAGAGGGACACCCGGTACGTTATTTTCACTGGACTGGATGGACATCTTCTGTTTGAGCTATCCTGGATCGTCAGCTATGCCGTTCCAGAGATATTCGGGAATCACAAGGGGGCTCATATTTACAAATGCCTATCCGCCATCCAGTCTTGGTGTACCTCCACTGATCTATGTCTCAATTTGAACAAGACTGAGATTTTTCCTATCAGAATTCCTGATCCCTGTATTCTCCCTTCCCTCTGGCCAACCTCGATGGGCTCTCCCCCTCTCCTTCCTTTGAATCCAGAAACCTCGGGGTCATCTTCTGACTCCTCTCTCTCTTTCATTCCTCACATCCTGGACCTTGACAAGAAGGCCCATTTCTAACTCTGCCTCCTCAGGGCATCCTCCCTTCCCTCACCTTTCCCCAGAAGCTTAATGTCTCAAGAGCTCTGGTACGTTGGACTATTGTAACAGCCTCTTCCTTAATCTACCTTCTTCTTCTCTCCTTCCCCTCCAGCTAATCCAGAATAGGGCTGCAAGATGTATCCTTGGCCTCAAGCCCAGGGACCGTATCTCTCCAGTCCTAAAATCTCTTCACTAGCTCCCGGTTGCTGAAAGAATCACATTTAAATCCCTCTGCATCATCCACAAGGCTGTCTGGGGCCAGAGACCACGCTATCTGCAACTCACCCTCACTAAATATTTTCCTTCCAGATCCCCCCCTTCGCCTGGCTTCAACTCTCTGCTTGTCAAGTGATTCTCTAAGCAGAGAGCGGGCGACCATTCCCTTTCCTCATCTGGCTTCCTCCTCTGCAACAGCCTCCCCAGATCTCTTCGTCTTGAGCCGGATCTCCTCAAATTCTGCAAGCACCTCAAGACTCTCCTCTTCTCCTTCTCTCTCCCCCTCCTGTGCTGAACCCCACTGTCCAGATGATTGGTGGCCCGGGCCCGCATGTGTGCTTCTGGGTCCTAGCCTTCTGTACAATCGCCTGCAGCATCCGCCCTCCCCCATGCACTTGCCTTCGGGCAGCACTTGGCTGTGCTGTCTCACTGGCCTGCACTTATTGTATTGGCTGGCAACCCCTCTTCCAGCAAGTGGTCACTTCATGGCACTTACCTGTTGCCTTTGCAACAGGCTCTCTGGCACTTTGATTGATTGAGGCATTTATATCGTGCAACTAAAAAAATCAGATTGCATCGAGGTGCAGGTGGTAATATGACTGGGCTATTATGTCCTAGGGCCTCATTACACGGATGGTGGTGGACCAAGGTGCTATTAGCACCTTTGTGGAAAGGGGAATTACCACCCTATTCCAGGGTTGGCGGGGCGGTAATTCCTCTTTCCCCCATTCCCATTTTTGCCCCATAGAGCTCTATGGGAATGGGGAAGGCGCTAATTACAGCACCGCAAATTGCGGTACCGTAATTAGCTCCCTGGTCCCTTTGCGGGTTGGTTTTTAACGCCTGCAAAAAGCAGGCGTTAAATTCTCCAACCCGCAAAGGGACCTCGTAGTAAGGCGGTAAGGGTTTACCGGTACCGGTAAAATACCGGTACCGGTAAACCCTTACCACCTACCGTGTAATGAAGCCCCTAGTCTTAAGATGTCACAACCACTCTCTTATGATGATCTAGCCGCTACGCCAATATTTAAACAAGAGCGTTTTAAATTTGTTAGGAAATGATGTCACTCCTCCCCTCATTGGAATCCTCTGGCACATACCCTCTTAATCCTCTAGCACTTACCCTCTCCCCTGTCTCCGGAACTCTCCCACGCCTTCAAACCAGTGAAGTAACTGGCATCAACGCGCCCCTGCAATCCACGCACGATGGAGAGCTCATCTTTCAAGAATATAAGGTGAGATTGCTGAGAGGGCACTTCGGAGGTGATTAGTGGGGAGGACAGTGGGGGTGCCATCACTTGAATCCACGGGTGGCTAAATCTCTCCACTTTCAGGAGAATACTTCTGCGGGTCAAGCAGACAAGATTAGGAGGGCCAGTCCAGTCAGTCATCTCTGCACTACGCATCACGTTGGTGGAGACCGCAGCCGTCCGGGTCCGACCGACGCCCCTGTGGGAGCCAGGTGAGCGTAACACCCTCCGCCGAAGGTGAAGGCCCCAGACACACCCAAGGTCGTGAAGCCCTGATTCACCCGGCAAAGGCCTCAATCAAAGGAGTCGTGGCTGCCCTGGAGAAGCCTGTGGAGGCTACCCCAGTGGAGTCGACTCCTGGGTCTAGAGTTTTCCTGTCACCCCAGAGGGAATCATCTTTTCAACCTATCAAGAAGACCCCAGGATGAGAAAGAGGGGGGGCACAGTAGCCATAACGGACACAGGTACCACCTCCGAAGATGAGCTGGCTAGCGTCAAAAAGATCCTGGACAAGAAGTTTGAGGAGGTCTGGTCCTATGGGAGGGATACCAACGAGGCGGACGTAGAGAGCAACGGTGGAGCCGACGAGGAGCCACGGGTCATGGAGGAGACAGAGGACCCCACGCCCCAGCCATCGCTCCCGTCGCAACCGATGCCTACACCACAGGACAACTCAGGTGCAATCTTGATGACTATCCAGACCCTGTGTACGGAGAAAAGGACAAGGTTGCCCTTACCCCCAGTGGACGATCCAGCATTGCTTGGACCAGTGGGGAGCCCCCCGAACAAGTGGAGGCGAATCCATCCTCCCCCTTCTTTCCAGCCTTCACCTCCTTCCCCTCATCCGAGGGATGAGACGGGAACGGAGAAGGCGATGACGGGGACGGACGACGACGGTGGTGATGATGGGACGGATCTCCCATCACCTCCCTGCCCGGGCCTCCCCTCCGACGAAATTGGCTCCTTTCACGCCATGATCGCCAGGGCATCAGAGCTTTTCCAGCTTTGTCCCGAAGAGCAGAAGAAGGAGGGTTTCCTCTACCAACGACGGGAGGCCAAGAAGAAGACCGTCCTCTCAGTCCCATTACTGGACGACATCTGGGACGAAGGACTGTCGCTGCTCAAGAACCCGTCCACGACTCCTGCAAAGAGGGACCGGTATGAGAAGAAGTACCGGGTCCCAGATTCTGCCCCAATGTGCCTCAGATCTCAGCCGTCCCCGGATTCAGTGGTCTCTGCGGCGGCTAAGAAGAAATCGGCAGAGGCGACGGCATCAACTTCCACTTCCCCACCGGACGGCAAGGGGAAGAAGCTGGACGCCATGGGATGACAAGTCATCTCGTCGGCGGCGACGACCTTCAAAGCGGCCAACACCCTCGTGATCGTGGCACGCTAGGACAGGGAGCTGTGGTTCAAGATCGCTCCCCTCCTGGATTTCCTGCCAGACGACAAGAGGGCAGAGGCCCTTGAAATCCTACAGAAAGGTGAGGTGGTGTCAGACTACGCCATCACGGTGGCCACGGATATCGCTGACACTGGTTTTCGCCAGATGGGCATTACCGTTTGCCTTCGCTAGCACGGTTGGCTCAAGGCCACCAACTTTCGTCAGGATATTCAGACCAGGGTACTGGACATGCCTTTCAACAGAAACAACCTGTTCGGCAAGGCAGTGGACGAGTCACTGCAGGCCATCAAGGCAGAAACCGAGAGGGCCCGGGCCTTGGGTTCTCTACATCAACGACGGCTGTCCTTTCAGACCCCTGGAGGCAAGTCTCAAAGTGCCTCCAAAGGATTTGGTGGCGGTTCTGCATCGTACCGCCAAACGGCCTGGTCATCATCGCAGGACGCCTTCAGAGGCCGCAGCAAGGCCGGAGGACATTGTCAGCATCGCCAAGGAGGCCAAGGCAACAAGGCCTCAGCGAAGCAAGATTGAACCAGCCATGACGTTGGCCCCCACCCAAGCAGCCCGGTGGGAGGCCAGCTGGCGAGATTTGTCAGCGTGTGGGAGTCCATCTTCACTGACCGTTGGGTTCTGGATCGTCTGGCCCACGGGCACACTCTGGAATTCCAAAGAAAGTGTCCCCGTCTACCACCCGTGGCCAGGAAGGAAAACCACGTGCCAAAGCTACTTCTAGAGGTACGAGCAACGCTAAAAAAAGGGCGCAATAGAACTCATCCTAAGGAGGCTCTGGACTATACTCGCTGTACTTCCTTGTCCGAAAGAAGACCGGTAGTTGGCGACCCATCCTGGACCTTCGCCGCCTCAACAAATACATCAAGTCCCAGAAGTTCCGGATGGTCACCCTTCAGCACATGCTGGGGCAGCTGGAGGAGGGCGACTTCCTATCGTTGCTGGATTTGGAGGATGCCTACTTCCACATCCCCATATGCAAAGGACATCGAAAGTTCCTATGGTTCGTGGTCCAAGGGCGACACTACCAGTTCAAGGCACTACCCTTCGGTTTGAAGTCGGCGCTGAGGGTCTTCACCAAGTGCCTGGCACCGGTGGCGGCGTGGCTGCGCCTGCAGGGGATCCATGTATACCCCTACCTGGACGACTGGCTCATCCGAGCAAAGTCAAGAGAACTCGCTGTCAATCACACAACGACGACCGTCCGACTCCACACAGATCTGGGATTCTCGATCAACTTCACAAAATCCCACTTGGCACCATCGCAAGATGCCCTGTTTCTGGGAGCCAGACTCGACACAGTGGTGCGATTGGCTTCACCATCGGAGGAAAGGACGAAGGCCATCCTGGGCAAGGTACAAAGGCTGTTGACCATGGAAGTGGGCAGGGTGAGGTCCATCAAGTCCATGCTTGGCATGATGTCATTGTGCATCTACCTCTTGTGTCTATGCAGGTTGCGGATGCGGCCACTGCAGGAGTTCCTCGACGCCCGTTGGATGCAAGCAGCCGGCAGCTTAGAAGACAAGATCTCCTTCAATGAGACATTCCGTCAAGCGATCCGGTGGTGGGGCTCCCACGTGCACCTCGCGGTGGGCATGGACTTCTGGACCCCAGCACATCAAGAGAGGGTGACGACGGACGCCTCCCTGTAGGGATAGGGAGCGCACCGGCGATCTGGGCCCTCAGGTCTTTCCTTCCGTCCCTCCAGGGCAAAGTGGTACAGCTCTTCACCGACAACAACACCACGATGTTCTATATCCAGAAGCAGGGGGGTACCAGATCGCCAGCCCTATCCAAGGAAACGCAGGATCTGTGGCACTGGGCCGTCGCCCAGGGGATGTTCTTGGTACCCTTTCATCTGGCAGGAGAGAAAAATACTGTTGCCGCCTCACTCAGCAGGGAGCTGCGCTCTTGCCACGAGTGGGAGCTTCGGCAGGATCAAGTGGACCTCCTATTCCAACAATGGGGCAGCCCCCAGAGTTACCTGTTTGCGACAGCGGTGAACACCAAGTGCCGGAGGTTCGCAAGCAGGTTTCCCCAGCCAGAGAGCATGGGCAATTCATTCTCCTTCCCCTGGGACAGCCTGTTCCTGTACGCGTTCCCACCGTTGACGTTGCTTCTGCGACTCATCAATCAACTCAGATGGTCCCGGTGCAGGATGATGCTCGTCGCACCGGCGTGGCCGAGGCAAATATGGTTCCCGGACCTTCTGGACTTGTCAGCGTCCCCCCCAGTCAATCTGCTGACGGACGCAAATCTTCTTGCCAGGGAAGAAGGCGGCATCCTACACCATGACCTGGGATCGCTGAACCTACAGGCCTGGCTCCTGCAGCACTACAGTTCGGAGGCTACGATATCCCAGCGGACTGCAAGAAGGTACTTGCAAAGGCCGGGGCATCCTCGACTCTTAAGTGCTATGGACATAAGTGGAAGAGGTTATCTGTCTGGTGCCGTGCACAGAAGATCAACCCTCTACGGATTATGGCCCGTCAAGTGCTGCCGTACTTGCTGTCACTGGCCCAGGCAAGGCTGGCACATGACTCCATCAAGATCCACCTGGCAGTTATCTCCCGCTACACCAGAACTCCGGGGCGGTCGTCGCTGTGGTCTCACCACCTGGCGAAGGAGTTCATGAAAGGACTGTTCCGCTCGTTCCCGCTGGTGAAGGCCCCAGACCCTGCGTGGGAGCTCAACGTGGTGCTGACCAGGCTCATGGGTCCCCTATTCAAGTCCTTGCACTCGGCACAGCTGAGGTTCTTATCGTGGAAGATAGCGTTTCTTTTGGCCATCACCCCCGTTCGATGAGTGGGAGAGATCCAGGCCCTCTCCTGTAAACCTCCATATCTGACATTCCACAAGACGAGGGTAGTGCTGAGGGCGCACCCCTCCTTCATTCCCAAGGTGCCGTCAGACTTCCATCTCAACGAGCCCTTGGTGTTACCTGTTTTCTTCCCGTCGCCTGAGTCGCCGGCTGAGAGGACTTTGCACTCGCTGGATGTGGCTAGAGCACTGAAGTTCTATGTGGACCACACAAAGAGTCTTTGGAAGAGATCAAAGCTGTTTGTGAACTTTGGAACTCTGAACCAAGGGAAGGCCCTTTTGAAGGCTTCCATTTCCAGATGGCTCTCTGGCTGCATCATGCACTGCCACCGGTTGGCAAACCGACTGTTGCCCGGCTGTCCGAGAGCCCATTCAACCAGAGCAATCGCTGCTACCCCAGCGTTCTTGTTTGGTGTGCCCTTGCTGGACATCGGCAAGGCTGCTACGTGGAGGTCGACACACACCTTTACGAGATTCTACTGCGTCGACCGGGATTCCAGGGAGGAGCCAGGGTCGGCCAGGCAGTGCTGCACCACCTGTTCGCTTGAAGGTGAGCCTGGTGAGGAGGTAAGAGATGCTTAATGTTGAGTTGTTGAAATACTAAATGTTGAGCCTTGCCGCCTCCCGTGGTTGTGCATGTGTGTATTCTTGTATTCATGAGCATGGGAATCCATGCCAGACCCCATGCTGGAGAAGGAACAAGTTACTTACCTGTAACTGTTGTTCTCTAGCATGGGTCTGGCATGGATTCACATGCGAAACCTCCCTCCAACCCCTCTGCAGCTCTTCTCTTGGTCCTGCTGTCACTTTACGTGCTACCAAATCTGAAGATGGCTGCCAGAGGAGGGGCGTAGGTAGAGGGCAGACATTGGCTGGGGGCAGTATGACCCAGAGACCAGTGATTGGTTATTAGTAGAAAGACAGTTCAGAAACTAAACTGAAACTGAATTTTTTCTTTACCGAGGATTCCCAGCCTGATGACAGGGAATATTCATGAGCATGTGAATCCATGCCAGACCCATGCTGGAGAACAACAGTTACAGGTAAGTAACTTGTTCCTTAGGTGCTATTCAGCATTGCCCACGTGCTGTGGCTACTGCCATACTGCAGCTTAGAGAATTCCCTTAATAATTGCCCTTGCAGTCTAAATGCACCGTTTGTTTAGCGAGCAAGCGAGCACACATTTGCTCCATTTAGAGAGTGATGCATCTATTCGCTAACTGAAACACTGGGCCTCATTACGAGTCTGGCAGTAACATTTTATGGGCACCTAGTTTCCTGGTACCACCGCGAAACATTACAAGTCCAGGCGGACCGGAAACCTAGGTGCCGGAAAATGTTAGCCCCATTCCAGTGCAGTCCCATAGGACTCCATGGGAATAGGTTTACCGAAGCACCGGCATCGTTGCTAACGGTGCCCGTGCTTCCGTGACGACTCTGCCTACCAGGGACGATGAGCACAGCAGGGTCAGCCCTGTTGGATGCAGTGGCCCCAGCAGGCAGACTTGCAGTTTGGCAGTCTGGAAACAAGGGTGCTGGTAATCTTACCGGCAACCTTGTTTCCGGGCTGCCACACTCATAATGAGGCCCACTGTCTCCACCTCATTGCTGCAGAGCTCCCGTCTGCTCTGCAAGACCCTGCGTGTGGAAAAATGATGCCATTCTTCACACCGACTTCTGGGAAAAGAGATGCAGTGAGAGAATTGAGCAAATTACTGCATGGAGGTGATTTCTTTGCAATACTTCTCTGCTCCAGCCGAGCTGGTACCTTGGATCGAGCTTTTTTCCACAGAAATTGGCTCTGCGCAGTGGTAAGTGCAGCATGCTGGACATTGGTAAAAGGATCAAGGAAATATTCTCCCCACGGAGAAAAGGGCTGCATAGGAAAGTAAGACAGAACAGGAGACTAACAGGGATAAGGAGGAGGGTAAAATGCAGGAGAAGGTGGAAATGGTAAGTAAAGGTGAAAAGGCTGAAAGGGAAGGTGAAGAGGAATCGGAGTGGGAAATGGGGAAAGAAGAAATGAAGAACTGTCAAAGTGGGAAGAGGAAAGGAAAAAGGGGGGAATGCTTAAAAAAGGACTGCTATTGGAAAATAAGCAACAGGACACACATGCACTGCATCCATCGCCAATTGATTAAGACTTTAATAGTATTATCATTGATGTTTGGATGTATTTCAGAGCTGTCCTACTAGGACACATTTACCACACAGGAGTTCCAACTTTGTTTTCTACTTCTTCATTTTGCATTGGTTTACCACCACCTGGATCTCTTCAAATGATGGCTGGTTACATAAACCAAGTTCGTACATCAGTGTATGGTAGTAACAAACCACAAAGATCAAAAAGACCACATACATCTTCACAGCACTGGAACTGACTGCAACAAACTGACCCACCCTCCAGGTCACTTTATTTACAGATGGCTGTCAAATGACTGATTCGAAACCTAGCAGGAAGCTTCCAGAACCTTCAATCAGACACTGCACAGATAGAAGGCCGCCTGCCATTTTGAGGTAATTAGAAACCAGTCCAAAGCAGTCCTTGGTCAATGCAGGTGACCTTTACACATATCATTTGTCAGGTTCCTCTAGACCAGTGGTATTCAAACTCTTTTATGCTGAGTGCCCCTTTAGTAAAAGGTTTGTTGTCGAGCCCTCGCTTGAGTAAAGATAGTGTTGCCAAGCCCCCCTAGATGGCATATCTGCTTATATTTTCTATCAACAGCAGTGACCGTATTTCCTTTTCGAAGAGACTCCCGCCTCCTTTGGCCATCCTTTGGGCCCCACTAGCGGGGACAGCCCCACAGTTTGAAGACCACTGCTCTAGACGTTCCTGTGAGAGAAGCCTACCAACCCAAACCTATCATGATTTATCCTCTTATTCCCTCACACAGATTGTAAAGACTGGAGTGAGGGTCTGTACTTCCTCCGCTCTCTATATGGTAGAGGGGAGGCACAGAGGACCCCAGCCAAGATTCTCTATTGTGGTAGCAATGGGTGAGCAATCAAGGCCTAGCTTCTCAGGAGGTGATGCAGGCTGGTTCTTAAGTACAGTGTAGTCCCCAAGCACCCACAAAGGAATGTCCACACACTGTATTGGTTACAACACAGTCTTTATATAAGTAATATTCAAAGGTATATACAATAGCACGATAACTCACTTTGTACTCCAAAAATCAACAATGGTAAATATATACAGTTCTAAAGTGGTGCCACTAACATTATCAGTTCTTATTAAAGTACATACTGTCAGAATGACACACAGAACAAAATAAAGAGGAAACCAGCAGTAGAGAGAGGTAGGAAAGCAAGATGATTGAGCAATTGTCAGAATACTGGCCCCGTTTACCTAGACACAGTTCTGTGTGGAGATCCCCCCACCTGGGCAACCTGTAAAGCAAAGATGTATCACAAGCCCAGTCCATATATTGTTCCCACTAGACTGTCCATTAGTTGTGCAACCCCAAAGTACCTTGGTGTTGTAGCGTTCCTCGTCGGGGAATCGACAGCCTTCTTGAGTGTCCTCCCCTTCAGGCAGGAGTCACGGGTTGTCGAACGTCCGACGGAGAACAGATCGAGTTACGACGGTGAAGTGGCCGCGTTGTTCCTAGCAGTGCTCGTTGACGGGGAAGCGTAAACGTCCTGCAAGGAAGAGGCATGCGGGGCACCTTAGTGTCGATAGTTCTGGACCGCAAAGATTTTGAAGAACTGTGGCCCAGCAAGGGCATTGAGTCGTCAGCGTCTCTGTGGTCTTTGGGTGGCGGGAAACCCACCGGTGGATGCTCCTCAGCACGTCGACCGTCAGCCCTTCTCCAGCGGGATACAGCAGTGACGATGCAGACGAGAGCGTCCTTGGATCAAATGAAGTTTTTAGGCAAACGGGAGCATGGCGGCTATGGTCAGCGACAGTGGTCGTCGACTGTGGCGGACAACAGTCCGGGTGCTTCTCTTTGGAGTTCTGCAGCAGTCCCCGTATCGAGTCGGCAGCCTGTTGAAGGTCTGTCTACCAGGAAGCTCTGGCAAAGGTCAGCTGGTGCACGATGGTCCCCCGTAGCTCGGGAAGAGGGTGCCTTACCAGGTCCTCTCTGGGTCAGTCCTTGGCGACACAGCAGCTTTAAGATTGCGAAGGAGAGCGACAGCAATTCTTCTCTTCCAGCAGGGCTTCAAGGTCAAGCGTCAGTTTCACTCCAGTTACTCTTCGTAGTTTGGACTTCAGCTCTGAATAATTCTGAACATGATTCCTAGCAGTGAGAGGTCCCCAGAGATACTGTTTATCTCCCATTCATTCCGCTGGGTCACACTTAAGCATCTAATCACTACGAAGGGCATTCATGCAGGCAGGCAACCAATCAGGTGCATAGTGCATTCAGGCCATTCACTCCTCTCCAGACACTCACAACAAGTTATGTGTATTGGGACAAGTACCGAGCCATTCAACACTTCATACTGCATTCATACCGGTGTCGGGCAGGGCTGTCTCAGTCATTCTGCAACCACCAGATACTAGACACCCACAACATAGAATGCGTATTCGTCACACAATCCATTCACCCAGGTCCCACCCACAGGCGTACCCACATCATACGGTCGTTGAGAAGGCTCCAGCCAGTCTGGTCGGCAATTCCCCACACTACCATATATGGAACTTCCCCCCAACAGCCAGTCAGGGGGAAGGGATAGAGTCAAGGCTTCCCGGGACTTCGAGAAGATCGAGGTAACAGGTGATGGGAGGCAAGAGGCCATGGGGGCCATTTTGTCTCCATCAGGAATCTACCAGTTCCAATGACAGGGCCTGGGCATCCCAAAATGGAGGACGCTCAGGGCACCAGTCAATTCAGCACAGAGCTGCCACCAGCCCGTACCCTGCTCTGTGGTTCACACACAGGTGCCCACAAACATATACTAGCGGCACATGTTTGCACCCTTACCCATGTGCGCCATTAGGGTATCCCATGGGTCTGTTCACCAAACCAAGAGAGAGAGCTGCACCGCCAGGAGTCCCACATGAACTCCTGTGCGGAAAACACGACAGAACACGATAAAAAGCAGTAAAGGACAAGGATACGGAGGTCCTGTCCCTTCAATGCATTTTCAGCATCACAGTCGCCCCCCAGACTGAGGTTAGGGTGACTAATCTCCCATGGGATAGGCACCCTCATCCAGACGGTCAACATACCTTCTGGAAAGGCCATCTGCATTATCGTGACTCTTCCCGGGTTTGTGCTCTATGGTGAAGTCTAGCCCTTGCATGTTAATGGACCACCTGAGCAGTTTCGGGTTTTCACCCTTCATCGGCATAAGCCACTTCAAGGGCTTATGATCGGTTTGGACCTTAAAGGTAGACCCGGTAAGGTAGGGTCTAAAACGCCTAAGGCTCCAAACTATGCTAAAACATTCCTTTTCAACAGTAGCCCAACTAAGTTCCCTACCCTTAAGTTGTCTACTGGTGAATATGATCGGATGTTCTCTTCCTTTGTCATCTAACTGGGACAAGACAGCTCCCATTCCGGTGTCGCAGGCGTCAGTTTGAACGATAAAGGGCTTGCTGTTATCGGGCGCACACAACACAGGTGCCCTACACAGACTTCCTTTGAAGCCATCAAAGGCCCTCTGACAGTCTTCAGTCCAATTAACCTTCCTCGGCTGTTAGGGCAAAGTCAGAGCTCTCAGGGGTGCAGCTATGGTTCCATAGTCTGCCGTGAAATTGCGATAATACCCAGTGACGCCCAAAAAGGCTCTCACCTGGGTTTGAGTAGTGGGAGTCTCCCAGTCCTGTACATCCTGTACCTTAAAGGGAGAGGTTGGATTCGACCCCCTCCTGCCTCATGACCAAGATACGTGACTTTCCCCTGAGGTATCTGGCACTTGCTTGGTGGCCTTGATAGTGAGGTTAACTCTTTTCAAGGCCTGCATCACCTTATCCAGATGTGTCAAATGCTCTTCACAGGTGGAACTGTAGACGGCAATGTTGTCTAAGTAGGCCACACACAAGGCCTCCAGCCCACTGAGCGCATGATTGACCAGTCTCTGGAAGGTGGCAGGGGCATTCTTCAACCCAAAATGCATGACCCTAAACTGGTAGAGTCCCTGAGGTGTTGAGAATGCAGTCTTTTCCTTGGCATGGTCCGTCAGAGCTATTTGCCAATTGCCTGAGGTAAGGTCAAAGGTGCTCACAAATTTGGCAGCACCTATGGTGTCCACGAGTTCATCAGCCCTGGGCAATAGGTGCGCGTCAGTTTTGGTGACGGCATTGACTCCTCGCAGAACTTCCAATCCTTGGTACCGGCCTGGGAACTTGCCTTGGGGACAAGGACCGCAGGACTGGACCAGGGACTGGTTGAGGGTTCAATAACACCCGGATCCAACATCTTGGAGACCTCAGCCTGGATGTGGTTCTTTTCAGTATCTGACTTAGGGTAGCACCTGCTTTTGACAGGCACACTGTCACTAGTGTCAATCTCGTGCCTACACCACGGTGTAAGGCCTGGCGTCAGTGAGAACAGATAGGCGTACTTCCGGAGCAAGGCCTGCAGGCCTTCTGCTGCTCTGTCATCAGATCGGGAGAGAGATTTACTCCCTCCACTGAGCCATCCTGAGGGTTGCTATGCAGCAAATCAGGGAGGGGCTCACTCTCATCCTCTTCTTGCTCTGAAGCTAGCAAGAGACATGAGACTTCGGCTCGCCTGTGGAAAGGCTTGAGCCTGTTAACATGGAATACCTGAGGGGCTACCCCCGATGCTCCCATGTCAGCCAGATAATTGATCTCGCTCATCTTGGAGATTATCCTGAAGGGTCCAGTCCATTCATCTGCCAAATCCCGAGGCTTGGTAGGCTCCATCACGAGGACCTCCTGTCCCAGAGTCCAGTCCACTTGCGATGCTTTAAGGTCATGCCAGTACCTATTCAATTCCTGGCTGGCCTTAAGATTCCCCGTTGCCTGACCCATCATCTGTGTCATCCTCCATCTGAGGCCTAACACATAGTCCCCCACTTGCTTGACGGGACCTGGAGGGGTGGCCTCCCAACCTTCTCTGATTAAGGCAAGGGGCCCCCTCACGGGATGTCCAAAGAGAAACTCAAAGGGGCTGAAACCAACACCCTTTTGAGGTACCTCTCTGTAGGCAAACAGCAGGCATGGCAGGAGAAGATCCCACTTCTTCCTTAGGGGCTCTTCCAAAGCGCCTAGCATGCCCTTGAGAGTTTTATTAAATCTCTCAACCAGACCATTGGTCTGGGGGTAGTAAGAAGTGAAGAATTTGTGAGTTACTCGGCATTCTTTCCTCATGGTTTTCATGTAACTTGACATGAAGTTGGATCCTCTATCAGAAACAACCTCCTTAGGGAATCCAATACGGGTGAAAATGCCCATGAGAGCCCTGACAACGATCTTGGCAGTAATAGTCCGAAGGGGAATAGCCTCAGGGTACCTGGTGGCATGATCAACCAAGACCAGGATGAACAGATGTCCACCTGAGGTGGGAGGGTCAATGGCACCGACAATGTCGATGCCCACCCTCTCAAATGGGGTGCCAACCACTGGCAATGGTTGCGGTGGGGAAATGAAAACTGCCTCCAGTCTTGCCAGACAACTGACAAGTTGGGCAGGTCCTGCAGTGGGACTCCACCTCTATTCCCATCAGTGGCCAATAGAAATGGGCAGAGATCCTCTGCTTAGTCTTCTTGGTCCAAGATGACCAGCCAAGGGCACCTCATGCACAAACTGTAGCAGGAAGGGCCTGTAAACCTGGGGTACCATCAACCTCTTGAGGGCACCAGGTTCAGGCTTATTGGGCTCACTAACAAGGAGCTCACCCTTCCAATAAATCCGAAATGTCCTAGGCACTTCTCCTTGTGCCTGGGACAGCACCTGTTTCCTCAGACCCTCGAGAGAGAGAGTGGCACTCTCTCTGTCCCTTACAGAAGTCTGCCCGGGAGGGTCCCCCTTCATCTACCAAGCATTGAATTGATCCTGCAGGTTGAGAGCCTCTCCCACAGGAAAGTCTTCTGGCACTTCACACACAGGAGTTGAGACGGGATTCACCACTGGACCCAGACCGTCCGGAGAATAGATCCCAATGGGTGCTGTCGGAACAGTAGGAAGAGCAGGGGCTCCCTCCACAGAGGTGGCCTTCTTACTTTTCCGTTTCCTTCGTGCTTTGGGTTTTACCGTCGGCAAGGATACCGGGCTCGCAGCCGAACCCTGTGTGACACTTCATACTGCATTCATACCGGTTTCGGGCAGGACTGTCTCAGTCATTGCGTCAACCACCAGATACTAGACACCCACAACATAGAATGCATATTCGTGACACACTCCATTCACCCAGGTCCCACCCACAGGCGTACCCACAACATACAGTCGTTGAGAACGCTCCAGCCAGACTGGTCGGCACTTTCCCATGCTACCATATATGGAACTTCCACCCAACAGCCAGTCAGGGGGAAGGGATAGAGTCAGGGCTTCCCGGGACTTCGGGAAGGTCAAGGTAACAGGCGATGGAAGGCAAGAGGCCATGGGGGCCATTTTGTCACCATCAGGAATCTACCGATTCCAATGACACGGCCTGGGCATCCCAAAATGGAGGACGCTCAGGGCACCAGTCAATTCAGCACGGAGCTGCCACCAGCCCACACCCTGCTCTGTGGGTCACACACAGGTGCCCAAAAACATATACTAGGGGCACAGAGTTGCACCCCGACCCATGGGTGCCATAAGGATATCCCATGGGTCTGTTCACCAAACCAAGAGAGAGAGCTGCACCGCCAGGAGTCCCACATGAACTCCTGTGCGGAAAACATGACAGAACACGATAAAAAGCAGTAAAGGACAAGGATACTGAGGCCCTGTCCCTCCGATGCATTTCCAGCATCACACAGACCATCTGTGTATTCTGTACCGGCTCTCTGAGTTACATGCTCACCAAAGTAGCTGACACGGAAAAGTACCAGATTGCAATGTTTTATGTCAAATATGTGCATGTCAAATAGGGTCATACAACGTGAACATGCACTGTCAAAGCCAAGCACTTGGGTGGTATAAATGCGATCAAATGATTCCTCTTCCAAGAAAAGCCATTCATGAAAGGAGATACACCAACATCACAATATCGTGAAGTTTCACTTAAATAGAAAAAACAGGGGAAAACATAAGCAAACGATCTGCCCCTGCACATGGAAGCCATGGCTAAAGGATGACTGCATCAGCCACCTTAAGACATTATTGGTTATTTATATGCCGAAGACGAGGTGTCATGGCTGCATCCGCCTTAGTGGGTGGGGCAAGCCATGCCGAGGGGAGTGATTGTACCAGAGACCTGAAGGCAAACATTGGGTAAAGGCGGCGCCTGCCCATAATGCATTGACCAATACCAGATGCAGGAAGGCATTATGGTCTCATAATGACAAGAGTTGTCACTATCCCTGCATGTCATTGTGCTGAAGAAAAAACACACACAAAAGGAACAAACATTCCCATTTTTGAGCGGACAGGTAGGCTGATAGCGTGCTGCCAATTTAACACCACCAATGAGGCTCCCCTTGAAATGCAACCTAATAAGCACACCATGTGTCAGCGCTCCCTTATTAGAATGTCAGAGTTGCAAAACAGCAGAGAGCAAACTCCTCAATGGTTGCAAGGGCCTCTGTGAAGCAGTGCCAAGATAAGTGCACTTGTAGCAGTAAACATGATAAGGTCAAAGAAAAAAGAACGCAGTGCAAAGTGAGAAGATTTAGAGAATGGCTCAGGAAACTACCACTGCAAACATACTGTTATAGCTGGTGCCTGCCTCGTTAAGTACAGGCGGCTGGAGTGCATCAAAACGCACACTAAATAAATATGCCCCCCCCCCTCCAGTGGTGGGACTTAAACTGTTGTGTATTATGCATCCTCTTCCCCCCAAAAAAGGAAAGATGGAATTTGTTGATGTGTAAAACACGGAGATCTGTCTCCTTGAAATCCTAACAAAGGTTTTTGTTTTTTTTTTGCATAATGCAGGTTGGCACTAACGAGGGCTTTGAAGTACAAAGCCAAGCTATGGTAAAAGCCAGAGCTGGGCTTCACAGCCCCCCTGACACCCTCTCATCCCCCAGGTCTGTTTAATTGATGTCTTATCTTTTATTATTCAGCTGGGGCAGACACCTCTGAATTGGAGAGTGCTAATGGCCCCATTCTTTGACAAGAGACAGCTCACTGGGAAGGGGCCATAAGCAATCCAAAGCCCCTCATTCTGCCTATTCTTCAAAGTAAATGACTGCACCACATAAGCCTAAAACTGTGTCATGCATTCACACTTGCACATTTTATTCAGAAGGTGATTGTGTAAAACATTCTGAGATGTGAAGACAAGTAGGGCAATAGACAGAGATGTCTGGTTGTCTTGTGCAGGTAAGACATTTCCAAGCATCAGGGTGTTGTAAATGTTTGCGGACTCCTTGATTTCGAGAGAAAAAAGGGGTTTTTAAAATGAATGTTGGAAACAAGGAAAGGGAGTGTTTTAAAAAAACGGAGACAAGCATGGCTACAACTTTAAACTGAGAGTGCCACCTCTGGGATTCCACTCAGGTCTGCAAGAGTTAGTCCGCTGGCACCCGTGAGACCCAGCGCAACATGTGGCCTCCCTTCTTGCGCTGTGTGCATATTGCAGCGCGCGTGCTTACCTGCAGCGACTGAAGGAACACAATATTCTTAGAGAAGCCTGTATATTCTTAGCATGTATCCTTGAGCTGGGGAGACCCCACAAAGTGGCAGATGTCAGGGCCACTAGCATGCGCACCACTGTACAGTCTATTAAGGCAAAAAAGCTTGTGCGGCGTCAAAGACACACTAAGCTGCAACCATACAGAAAAATACAAGGAACCTGAAGGTTGTTGCACCTATTCTGGGAATTCACTCCCCAATGTGGGCCCATGAACCACTTAGGGTCACATCTGCCATAGTTGTGGTCACAGCAACCACTGTGCAAAAGTATGCAGAGACCCATTTTCTTCAACAAAAGGCAAGGTGAAGGCTGAAAATGTCAAACGAAGACTCGAAGTAGCCCAATTCGTCAGAAGCTTAAGTGGCTCCCCGATCAGAAGATGATGGTGACGTTTTCTTTATATCATGTCTGCTGGGCGCAGGCACGAAACGGAGGAGGAGACAACCCAGATGCATGGAGAAGGTTTAAAGTGTGGACATAACTATTCTGATTGATGCTGGCACCTCCTTCAATGATATGGCAGCATCCCAGTTTGATAGAATCAAAGACAAAGCCTCCCTTGCTTCTGCTAGGGTCAAGAGTTTCAGTGTTGCTGTATCCAGGCCAATTCCATTACAAGGTACCTCCATCACCTGTGTAAGACTGGAGTCTCACATCATAAGAGCTAGATTCTATGTCACTGACATTAGGGAAGACTCGCTATTAAGCTGTGATGCTAAGTACTGCACATTGTGAACTTCGTGTACTGGGTGTTTGCCCAAGACATCTACACCATCATCAGAAAAAGCTTACACCTCTTCCAGGGAATGGGCTGCTTCAAATGTTATCACGTGCACCTGCACAGTGATGAAACCACAAAGGCGATCACCCTTAAACTTCAGAGACTTCTCTTCTGACTCATGGAAAAAGTTTATTTGGAATTGGATGTGCTCAAGGGTGATCATAGAGAGGGTGGAGGGCTCTGTCCCTTGGGTCTCCCACATTGTTTTTGTGGTTAAACCAAAACAACGGGTGGCAGTGAAAATCTGAGCTGAAATGCACCTTCCTAATAAGGTCATTAGGCGTGAACGCTACATCATCCTGTTCATAGACAATGTAATATCAGACCAACAAGGGGCACCGCTGTTCTCCAAATTTGACCTCAAAGCTAGATACCACCATCCTGTATCCAGGTACATATCAACAATCACGTCCCATCAAGGCTTCTACAGGTACAAAAGGCTTAACTTTGGCATAGCATCTGCCGCTGATGTGTTTCAGCACATTAGCAGAAGCTTGCTTGCTGGTCTCCTTAAAATAACTGATGACATCTTGGTGTGTGCTGCCCCAGAAGCTGACCACCTGGATTGCTTCGACAATGTACTGCCTCGGCTCCAGGATTCAGGATTGACCCTGAATAGAGATGTGCAAATTCCTGAAACTAAAGCTGGAATTCTTTGGGCACATTTTTCAAGTGAACGGGATCTTGGTTGACCCGAAGAAAATAATGGACACACATGCAGCGTCACCACTCTCAAACCATTTAGAAGTCTGAAGTTTCCTTGGGATGGTCACATACTGGGGCCGGTTCATCTGAAATCTAGCCACTATGTCAGAACCACTTCTGCGCCTAATGAAAAAGGACTGCCTCTGGCAATAGACCAGACTTGAGGACGCTCCCTTCAACAACATTAGAAAGGTCCTCAGGTCAGAAACCACCATGCCGTTCTTCGACCAAGCCAAAGTCACTGAGATTGTGGTTGACACGAGGCTAGTAAAGCCTGGAGCTGTCCTGACACAAACTAACGTGAGAAGCATGGCCTGTGGCATAGATCGGGAGAGCGCTCTCTCCTGTGGAGTAGACATAGTCGCAGATCGAGAGAGAAGCACTAGCCATTCTGTGGGGTTGCAGCCATTACTACATCTATGTGTATTGAAAGCCAATCTCTATAGCTACCTATCGCAAGTCACTGCCATCAATCATGCCTGAACAGGCACCGCATCTCCAGCATGCACCGGGAGTTGCCTACTACAACTCCAAGAATAGAAAGTCTCACTTTCCTACAAACCTGACGTCAACAATCTGGCACATTTTTTGATGCAACACCTGCCTCAATGAGGTGATGTGACCGATGCAAGAGCTCAAGATACTGAGTGTCACGTATGCATAGTAACCAGAGCAGCGGTCCCGCAATCAATATCACTCAGGGGAATACCAAGCACCTCCTCCCAAGACAAATGCTTGCAGGTTGTTGTAACAGCCGTGAGAACAGGTGAATGGAACAGACTCCTTTCCTCAGTTGAACATCGCAATCTTGAAGCCGGAAGGGTTCTCCAACACATGTGGAGGGTGAGATATGAGCTGTCGACGTTCCCAGACAGCCTCCTTCTAAGAGTGACATGCATTTTCATCCCACTCACACTTATGACAAAAGTACTGGAGCTGGTCCATCAGGGCAACCAAGGCTCTGTCAAGATGACAGCCAAAAGATGTGGTTTCTACACCTGGAACAAACAGTCGACACACTCATCAAAAAGTGTGTGTTGTGTGTCAAGCATCACACCCCATTCCCGCACCTCACCTATACAGTCCCAGAGTGTCGATTTTGTATCCACCACCACCACTGAACAACACTTCATGGTCATGGTAGATCAGTGTTCCCACTATCCAGCATGTGAAGTCATACCACTGCTCGAAAAGATCTTTGCCATGCATGAACTCCCCAACTCCATTCAGTCGGATAATGGATTCTCTTTTCCAGGGCATCAGTTCCAGGACCTCTTGTGAGTTCTCAACATCGCTCACCATAGGATTACCCCGCTATTGCCTATTCTAACTGTAACACCGAAACATTAATGCGCACGCTCAACAAACTTCTTAGGATAGCACACAGCCTGGAGCATGACCTTCGACAAGCATTGTATCAGTTCCTAGTCAAGTATCAATCCACGCCCCACTCCTCAACTGGCGTTGCGCGAGCAGAAGCCCTCATGCATCGCTGCATCCAGGAGTGCATTCCCAGCCATGCAACTAGACACAACTTGTCGAGCGACAACTCTTTCGTGATGGAATTGAGGTGTGTGCCAATAATCAGAGGGAAAATTGCCGGCGGGGCCTTTGGCAAGTGCTGATAGCGATGAAGGACACTGTGCTTGTTTGCTGTAACAGACAGTCCCACTAGCTATCCCTCAATTACAGTCCTTTGCCCTAGAGGGTTGTAGATGTGAAAAGGTCCATGGTGACGTCCTCTCATGGCCCACATTGCGTAACAAAAACATTCATTTTTTTCAAGAAGATCCTATAGTCCTTACAGGCACCTACTCCCGATAGCGAGTGAGTTATACATACTACTACGGTGGTATCCGGAGAAGAGTATCCCGATGCCTTGACTCAGTCACCAGAGTCTCCTGATCCAGTCAAGGACAGTCCGAATGATTGTCTAGAAGATTATGAGGCGGCCATGTCTTAATCGAGACACTGCATCACACTATGATGGTGAGGCTGAACTGAGGTATCACAAATGGATGGCTAGTTCTTGGACCTTCATATTAATTACTATATTATATATCAATAACCCTGTCTAGAGTGTCCTACCAACATGTAGTGAACAGACTGGTTCTATTGTTAGCATTATTCATACCATTGTGCAAAAGCTTTTGTTATATTGATTGTTGTTCCCTCGTTACGATTTTATATTTTATTTATATTGCGCTGATACACAGGTGTTTCAGAGCACGACCAAGCAAAGAGAAGGGAACAAGGGAGAAATAAAAACAAACGATCTTACTAGGCTCAGTGAAATTAAGAACGTGCAAGTGCATGGAAATGGAAAAAGGAGGAAAGTGCGAGGGAAGGGGAGGAGTTTAGAGTGCTGCACAAGGAGAGAGCAGAATAAGTAGTAAGTGCAATAAATAAATGTAATACATTAATTAATATCGGCAGTGGCAAGTGCATGGTTTGTCAGATAGGGTATATCTGATAAGTAGAGAAGAAGAGAAATATGGGACTGTATGGGTACAGAATACAGATCCCAGTGGAAGGGGTGCTCAGAGGCAGTACAGGAGAGTAAGCAGGTACCTGGGCTAGAAGGAAAAAGGGTGGCCATGAGCATAGTGCATAGGGAGAAAAAAAAGATCAGCAGGGCAGAAGAGGGGCAAATGCAGAAGCGAAGAGGAAGGTCTTAAGGTGCTTCCGGAAATGGAGATGGTTCTCCTCAAGTTTCAAGGTTGCCAGAGGCTGTTCCAAAGGGAGGACCCTGCCGAAGACAGGGATCTACCCCCAGTTCGTTTCTTAGAAAAACAACTGACCCTGAGAGAGTTAGAAGTAGAGGAGCAAAGGGCTCAAAAGGGAGATATTTACCAAAGGATAGTTGAAGGTATTTTGGCCCCAGGACCCAGAAGGCCTTTTGGACAATACAGAGGGTTTTAAATGTAATCCTTGCATCCACTGGGAGCCAATGAAGGGATTTCAAATCTGGAGAGATACGATCCCAGGGCTTGATGCCAAGGACAAGTCTCGCAGTCCTGTTCTGGATAAGTTGCAAAGGGCAGAGAGCGGAGGCAGGTAGGTTAAGAAAGAGGCTATTACAGTAGTCCAACCTCAAGAGAACCAGAGCTTGGGAGACAATGAGCTTCTGGGGGAAGGAGAGGAAAGGCAGAGTACCTCTAAAGAGGTCCAGAAGGAAGTTTGACTTTTTAGAGACATCAGAGATGTGTGCAGAGAAGGAAAGTGTGGAGTAAAGATGACCCTGAGATTTTTAGCCTCGCAGGTCGGGGTGTGAGGGGGGCCAAGGGAGGCCGGCCAGAGAGTGAGGGCAAAGGATGGTGAAGGTGTACTCAGTCTTGTTGGCATTTAGACAGAGATCATTGGCAGCACACCAATTTTGGATGGCGATTAGGCAGTCGGAGATGAGGGATGGAGAGGAGGTGTCTGAAGGAAGCCTGAAGATGAATTGGATGTCATCAGTATAGCACTGGATGTTAGAGCAGAACAGAAATGCAGTAGGCAAGAGTAGCCAGGTATTGGTTGAAAAGCCAGGGCGAGAGGTTAGACCCCTGGGGAACACCGCAGGTAGAGAGGCAGATAGAGGAAAGGAAGCCACCAAGTTGTACCTGGGAAGGGCGATAAGAAAGGAAAGAGGTCAGCCAGCCCAGAGCCTGATCGGTGATGCCAAGGTTGTCATGGAGACGATTGAGCAGGATGGTATGGTTGACCGCTTCGAAGGCAGAGGAGAGATCAAGTAGGATGAGGACAGAGGGAATGTTAGAGTCAAGGTTGGAGAGCAGGTCTTCACGGATGTTCGGGAGAGCAGTTTCCATGCTTCTGGCAGCTCTGAGGGATGTTATATCTGGTGCCTGCCCCCTTAGGGACAGGCAGCTGTAGAGCGTCATGACGCACACTAAATCAACAGACCATGCTGGGTCTGCATGAGGCAGTCCGCTGCCGGCCATGAACTGAAGCACACCCTGTGGCCTCCCTCCTTGCGTGGTGTTCATATTGCACCACACAAGCTAGCCTGCCACTGCCTGCCAACGCGTGCATGCATACAACTTTACATATTGAGGAGTCACATCATGCTGCATGTCCCAAAGAGTTGGCACTGTTTTCCTTACCCATCTACGAGAGTTTCTGAGCCTTGCACTTGTGAATGGAAAGTGAATACCACCAACTGAAAAAGTGAACAGAAAGAGTGTGGGACACAGGCTCAGTAGCAAAGCAATTCTGTGACTGAAAATGTCTGGACTCATCACTTTAGGGAACTATATAGAAATCCGGCAGCTGATGAGTGGGAGTGGAATGGTAGCGGGTCTTGAATGTTACAACTTGCCAGAGAGGATATAGCTGATCTGATTAGAAGGTCATCCACTTCCAGAGCGGCAGGACCAAATGGTTTAAAGAATATCATTTTTAAATCATATTTAGTTCCATGGTCAACAATACGCTTGGCACTGTTTAACCATGTGATCAACTCAAGCGGTGTCCCCCAAGTTGGATAACCGCTATTATAATTCCCATCCAAAAAAAGAGCAATCGGGTTGACCCAGTCAACTATCATCCGATCTCCGTTCTAGACTCAGATAGTAAGCTGTTTGCAGGAGCGATTCTCTGAGAGTTAGAATTGCGGCCTCACAACAGTGGCATTTTGGACAAATTGCAAATTGGCAACATCCTTGAATGGTCTGATTATTAACATCATGCATGGAAAGGCTTTGATGAAGGGAAGTTCCCCCTTTGGTGCTCAAATTGATTTATCAAAAGCATTCAACACCATCAATAGAGGGTGACTCTGGAATAAGCTAAGACAACGGGGGCTCCTTCTAAACTCATTATTAATAATCGTCCACCTGCATGAACATTCCAGCATGCAAGCCAAGAATAGATGGCCTGGGATCTTTAACTAAACCAATCAATAAGGAAAGACCCCTGCCTCTTTAACCTCTATTTAGCAGACCTAAATGTGGCCCTAAGCCGACAGGCGTTTGCAAGCCCAAAGGTGGGGAACTTAAATGTTAGCATGATTGCCTATGCAGACGATATCATGCTCCTAAACTACGCTCTGCTTGGTCTCCAATGCCTGCTAACCGCCTTAAGGAAATGTGCTGAGGAAAACAATATACCAATCAACCCGTCGAAATCCAATACAATCTGCTTTTGTAATCCAACAAAAAGGGTTGTTAGCACTAAATGGACCCTCAATGGCCAACAGATCACACATTTCAAAGAAGCAACATATCTGGCCTTTAAAATCACATCACATTTCAGAGTCTGGAGGGAAAAACAGATCAATTTATTTGCCAGATGAAGAAATTGCTGGACAAATATTGTAGATTTTCACCCCATTAATCAATTTCTAGAAGGGCAAAGTGATTGCTACATTATTATATGGGATGGATATAGAGTCCCAATCATGGAATCTAGACTGGGCATGAATAGAAGGAAAGCTGTGGAAAAAAGTTCTGAATCTACCACAGTCCCTCCCGATGGCGAGCTTGTGATATGGACTCGGTTTGAACTCGATCAGATCCTGTCTCGACTGGAAGCAAATGTCATTTTATCAGTCGATCTGGGCAGGGGAGTTGCTAGGTCTGGAAAAGACCCGGGGCTAAGCTGACGTCAGAACTGTTGGGACTCGGGGCTAGCTAGTCTTTTGGCTGTAGCTCCTGAGATTCTATCCGGGGCTACAACCAAAAGATCAGGGGCTATAGCCCCCTTAGACCCCCCCCAGCAACGCCCCTGGATCTGGGTAACATACACACAATCTTTAATTGAAGATGTAAAATCCGTCAATTCCTATGTATGTTAGAGGTATAGCGGTTTCGATCTTGGTTAACTGTTCTCGAACAAGTGAGTTGGTTTAAAACACAGTAGGAGTCAAACAGGTAATCATGAGAGCAGACTGGATGCTAAGCATAGACGGGCTGAGAAGTTAGAAACTGCAGAAATCCTTCTCCTTCCTGGATAAACCAAGAGGCATTCTTCCATCTTATCTGAAACAATTCCCTAACTCTAGATGAAGAGCAGAATTCTTGCGGTTCCAAATCTATTACCAAAGGGAGAAATCTTTATAGCATGGGACAGAGAGCATAACATAAAGGGAATATACTCCTTCTGTGAAGACGGAGTAGGGCAGACAATACGGCATATTCTAATGCTGTGTCCTGCTGTTCAAGATTTGAGGGTGCCCTATTTGAAATGATTTGTTGATGAGATTGGATGGTTGAACACAGAGGATTTCTGGGAAAGGCTATCCTCGGTCCATGAAACTTTTTTAACTATGGAAGTATTGAAATTGTTGAATTGCCTCGGTTTTATTATGCTGTAAAATCTTTAAAATGCACATGTAGGGAGTTCTAAATCGATGTTAAAGTGATGCTTCTGACCTGAAGATTGGTTAGGTAAATGAATTGTATTTTTTTCATGTTTTCTTCCTTTTTTGTTGTTTTATCTTTTCCTATTTTGTGATTATGTGAAATGTCATATTCTTGTCTCTAGCACATTATTAATAAAGTGTGGGCACTTGGCACGGAGGAGCGCCACTGGCCTCTGCAAAACATGTACTGGTACCCGATTCTTTGAGTGTGTGTAGCAGTAGCCAACAGTCCTTTGAAACATGAAGTAGAGTGTTGCAGCGTGAGGCAGAGTACATGCTATTTTTCTGAACATAATGAGAATGACTGTCATTATTGCTTTCCACATTTCTGCCGCACAGCGAATTTGTCCAAATAAAATAACAATACATGGTGGCCTTTCCTAGATAATAAGAAATTGGGTCAAAAAGTCCCTAATAGCCAGAACATCATTTACAGCGCATTAAATAAAATTACAAGGACAGACTTTAAGAACATGACAATGAAGGCGCATCTGCATTCTGCGGAAGTGCACTCAGGCTCTTCTCAGCGCTCAACAATGAGGGCGCTCCTAAGTAGACTGTCCTTGATTTAACGAGAGATAACTCCGACTTGAAAAAGGAAATGTGTGTGATGAGAGTCCATCCCTGCGATGCCTCAAAATCCAGTTTCCGTTTTTAGAGGTCGGCAGTATCCTCTGTGTCTTCTGTTGCTTGGGGCTAAGTTAGGTTATGTTTTTGGGTTGCATGGACCTCTGCTTTCGCCCAAAAGCATCTTGCCCTGCTGAGTGCAGAGGGGCGAGGGGCAGGAATGCAAGTGAGACTCGTGGTCTAACCAGACTCGTGTCTCATTTCTACTAAGCCCTGCTAGGAAAATATGGCTCTTTGACACTTGCCTACTAATAAACAAACCAGCCTTTACTGAATAGCTGTAACTGGTGTTATTTGAAAGGGCCTGTTTGTTGTCTGTGTGCGTGCGAGGCCTTTGTATTTGGTCTGTGATGCCTCCCTCGTGTTCCCAATGACACGCCAAATAATTGGAAGCGTTTTGTTCCGGTGCCCCCTTCTGCTGCTCGGCTGGGTATCTGGGCGAGAAATCACCTTATCTATCTGCGCACTCCTTGTGCAATCTCATTACGGCCCTCTGCCTGTGCGTCGCCTCTACCTCCACATGAGAACAGTGAGCCAGGGTCACCTTGCATAAACACGCCTGCGCGCGAGCTACAAACGGTCGACGTTTACCATTTGGAGTTACGTGCTGCCCCCCCCCCATGCACAGAAGCCTCTAATGACATCACCCAGTTTCATAAAAAAATATACCGATATCATTTTTTGGGGTAAGTTTGTAGCGTCGTACTAATATAAACAACACAGATATTTGTTGAGTTGCGAAAAGCAGTGATGAGCCAATCATGGGGCATTGGTAGGTGATGGTGGACAGCAAGACTGTTGTTTGTGTCATATCAAGATCAAGTTTCCTGTGGCCTTACGTGAGAAGTCCATCCAGTTCTGTTTTTTTCCATTTGGTTCCTCGGACTTGTAGTTTTTATTTCCTGTGTGGAATTTAAGTAAACTATAAGTCGCGCAATTCAAAGCAAAAGCTTCTCCATTCCTAGAGGCTCGCACACACCGTCCAGCAAAGCCGGCTGCACACCAAGGCCCACATGGAAGGCTCCTGCATGACTGTGCCTGACAATCCATGGGCGACAAAGCACTCGACCGGCTCCTGCCTCCCAGGTACATACCTGCTATCCCCTTCCAACCCACAACTACACGCTTCTTGCCCAGGCACCATCCTTCAAATTCATCTATACATCCCACTGTGAGTAATTTGACCATCCGCACAGGTTGTTTGCCCTCGCCTGGGCTTTTTTTTGAAGTTTTGTAATGAAAATGAATAATGGGAGATCAACCTCAGAAAATGTATGGGGCTAATCCGCACCTATTTTTACCTCTGCTCACCGCCCAACAAACAAATAGTCATGGGCACTCCAGAGGGGACACAGCCTACAGGTGCAGTTCTCTCTGTCACATTTAGCTGGAATGTGACAGCCATGGGTACATCAAAGCATCTCAGGAAGGGGGAAGGCAGCACCTTCCTCCGGCCATGGCTAGCCTAATTAAAATATCAAAGACTCCATTGGCCCACCCTCTCTATTGTCTAAGTTCTGCAGGTCGCAGCACATACTGATGAGAGCTAATTGAAGAAGGCCTGCAAAAGGGCTTGTTCGCAGAACTGCAAAAGGGAACAGGAAACCCAACACCTCTTTGATATGCAATGTGTCACCTTGAATCTAGCTCCCAGCCCCCTGTATGAAGGGCAGTGAATGGCATTTGGGCCATAAGGAAGCTGAAACCCTACATCTTTGGGTCTCACTTTACTATCCGGACAGACTACCGGCCTCTGTGAAGGTTAATGGCCATGCAAGGGGAGAACCCTAGGCTTTTGCGCTGGGCCATATCCCAAGAGGGATTAGATATGGACATCCAACACAAGCCAGGCTCGCAGCATGGGAATGGAGATGGCCTCAGCCAGTACTTTCGCCTTGGTGATGAACAAGACTCTCAGTAGTGCGGTGGTTCACATGTTGAGGCTGGGGGGCATGTGACAAATTCAACCATCTGCATGGGGAGTGTGCACTCGGCTGGGCTTTTTTTTAAGTTTTGTAATGAAAATTAATGATGGGAGATCATCCTCAGAAAATGTGTGGGGCTAATACGCACACATTTTCCTCTGCTCACCTCACAATAAACACATAGTCATGTGTACTCCGGAGTGACACAGCCTACAGGCGCAGTCCTCCCTGTCACATTTAGCTGGAATGTGACAGCCACGAGTACATCAAAGCATCTCAGGAAAGGGAAGGCAACACCTTCCTCTGGCCATGGCCAGCCTAATTAAAATATCAAAGGCTCCATGGATCCGCCCTCTCTATTGTCTAAGTTCTGCTGGTGGCATACTGATGATTGTTAACTGAACCTAGCTCCCACCCCTGCGTATGAAGGGCAGTGAATGGCATGTCTGGGACAACTGTTTACAGCAGGCAACCCCTGCAGGCAACCCCCTTTCAGAGGGAAGAAGTATGCAATTTGATTGAGACAGAATGTCTGTTCTCGCCACAAATTTCAAGGGAGCCCTACGCTTTGATCAGGAGTCACAGAGAGCGCAATTACTCAGAGAGACACTTTGATCCACAAACAGACAGGAAGATGGGTGGGACTTAGTAGTACATGTTGTTACCCCTTACCTTTCAGTTTTCAAAGAACTCTGGTTATGACCTCACGCATAACAGAAGATTGTTGGTGGGGACCCAGGATTGGTTCATTAAGGTATCCTTAGCCTACACCAATCACTGGGGCCCATTTGACATTAAAAGAAAGCTGAGCCCCTCACTTAGGAGATCACCGATGATTTTGAAAGGTGTAAGAAAAAGGACTCATTTGGACCCTGGCTAAGGGTAGAGTCTGCCTTACAGCTTCCGCCAGTGAAGGACGGCAAGTATTTCCAGAAGAGAAGAAAGATCCCTCCCCTAAACATCTCTGAGGGAACGGGGGAGATACCAGACTCAGAGGACCCATCCAGCAGTTCCAGAACCAGTACCCAGTCAGCACACAGCACGCCCTGCTAGTTTCTGCCAGCAGCCTCCCTAGGTGGGAAGTGCCAGAGAGTCTCTGAACAAAGGACAAGGCTGTTGCCTGCAAACACTCATCAGCTTTGGGCTGTCTGCCTTAAAGGACAACACGAGCCCAGCAAAGAAGCTAGGAGGAGTGCCACAACAAGCATAAACCAGTGTCCATCCTATAAGGACATTTTCAAGGCAGTTGAGCCCTCGAACCATGACTGGCTACACCACTGACTGCTGTCATACCACAGTCACTAAAGCCGTCCGAGACACCTCAACCAGCGTTCCAGATCCACTAACCAGCACAGAGACAATGATTCTTGACCGTGAGCCACCGTGTAGGACAGTCTGGAGCGGTCCATCCAGCCTCGCTTGACGAACTGCCTGCCGCCTGATACCCGCAGCTGTCTTCTGTCTTAAACTCTGTCACAGGAGCTGCAAAGCATCCTGGAACGGACTCAATGCTGTTGACCATCAAGATCATCTCAAGCACCAGGTACGTTGTGGTTCTGTCCCCCTGGTCCATCTCCGAAGGCCCTTAGTTACATTCGAACCACTTGCTCCCTTCATGGTGAAACCAAATAGCCTTGAGCATTTAAGACTGATTGCTTTAACAACAACCCTCCTGTCAGTATCCAGAGTGCATCCCTTTCCTTTGTGAAACTGTCTTCTGTGTTCCTTTGCAGGATGGGATGTATTTTGTAGTGTGCTAGAACTGTCTGTTTGTTTGTTTTGTTTGTTTATTTATTTATATATAGCGCTCCTGACCCAGGGGTATATGGGCGCTTAAACATCAAGTTACAGGCAAAGGTGAGGAACATTTGTACATTTGTGCAGCATAAGTATGGTTACAAGAAAGCAGATAGTAACAAGCAGACATAGTAGAGGATACAAGCAAACATTAGGCATATATACATAGTTGGTTATTTATTGAGTAACCAGGTGATGACCTTAGTTCTGAAGGGTTGGAATGTAGGGGTAGATTTGATGTCCAGTGGGATGGTGTTCCACAGTTGTGAGGCTAGAACTGGGAAGCTGGAACCACCTGCTCTTTTAAGGGAGTATTTGGGCACCGTCAGTTGTAATGTATTGGAGGATCTGGTGGTTCTGGTGTTCTGTTTTAAGGGGAATTTATTGGTTAAGTAGGGCGGGGCTAGGTGGTTGAGAGCTTTGTAGGTGAGGCAGATGGTTTTTAGGTCTATTTTTTGTTGGATGGAGAGCCATTTGCATGAAATTCTTGTGGCCGAGATATGTTCTCTTCTCGGAATGTTGAGGGCAGCACGGAGTGCATTGTTTTGTAGAACTTGCAATTTATTGATTACCATTTTGTCTGTTGTAATAATAATAAAGTAGATATTTGTACAAAACCTTGACAGTCCTTTTTATCATTGGGTAATAATAGTATTTTCAATGTGTTGCAACTAACCAACGATCCACGACCTTGCGGAGATAAGCCTGCCGTTGCGCCCACTTTACCAAAATTGGACAATGAGGTTTAAAATGTACTGTTTCCAATCTCTTCATATCCCTTCTGATGTACTAGAGGTGTGGGGCTGATTGATGGTTTAGAAACCGATATTCATCCCTGGACTACTGGTGCCCTGCATATTGATTTCTCCCTCTACTGATACCCTTTCTTGAACCTCTCTCCTACTCTACTCACATTGCTGTTATGCCTGTACGTACCACACCACACCCAGACACTGCCACCTCCTGCCCTAGTGACTCACAACGACTCAGCTCCCATGCCTTGACCTCATGAGACACAGCTGGATTGCCACCCATGCTTGCACCCCATCTCTACCTACCTCCCTTTCTCCCCCACACACCACAGAAATGCACATCTTTATTCACGTACCATGGCTCCCCCTCACCCATCTTCGAGGCTACACTGCCCTTCAGTTCCCTATTCAGACCAGTGAACCATACTCCATCACCCACTGTCCACACCAATCTTGCTTCTAGTGACTCAACTACCAGCCTCTCCACCACCTTAAATTGTGCCCTGATTAATGCTAGATCCATTATGGTGCATGCCCCTCACATATACAACCTCATCACCTCAAATGACGTAGACATCCTAGCCATTACAAAATCCTGGCTCCCCGCAGCTGCTAGTCCCACCTTAACTATTGCCATTACTCTAGGATATTCCATCCTCTGCAGTGACTGACTAACGAATAGAGGTTCAGCATAGCACTCATCCACAAAGGGTCTATCGCCATCAGAACGCTCACCTCTTGCCCCTCACCCAATTGTCACCTCCTCTCCACAAACCTTTTGCTATCCCCAACATCCACCATATCCCTCCATATCATCTACCATCCCCCTGACCCAACTTCGCATTCACACAAAATATCTTACAATTTCTCACCACTGATCTGAAGCCGAGCTCCAAACCTCTGCTCCTGTGCGATCTCAACTAGGATTTAATGACACCACAGACAAAGATGCCCTCTCCTTTGCTAATGCCCTCAACTCCCTTGGATGTACTCAGCGTATAATCGCGCCTTCCCACACACTAAGTCACAAACTCGACTGGCTTGTTTCCCGCAAGTGCAACTCTGCAATCACCTCGAACGCACCTTGCCTACCCTCACCGCAGCCAACCCCACCGTGCTTATTGACGACTACAACAACACTGTTGCACAAGCCATAAACAAACTAGCCCCGTTAAAACCTCAAAAGGTGAAACCCTCTTCTCATAAAAACTCATGGTTCACCCCGGACCTTCAAACCATTCACTCCAAAAAACGAGCGTTAGAATGACCAAAGCTAAATCCGATTCACAAGAATTGTTCACCGTCCTGTGTGAGCTGGAAACCCCATCCACGTCACTTGGCAACCCGGCCACTCTACAAGACAAAATCCCAAATAAACATGGCTCCATGCATAACGAATCCCTGCAACCTGCACCCTCACAACCCCCCACATCCCCACTTTCGTTCCCACCTTTCAACGTCTGCCCGGTCTCCGAATCAGAAACAGTCTACATTATTAAAGGCCTCAAAACTTAACGCTGCAAAGGTGACATCTGCCCGGCACCACTTACCAAAGACTGTGCAGATGCCGTAATACCAATCATCACCGTTATCATCAACACAACCTTTGAGTCCTGTTCTGTTCCCATCAGTCTCAAAGAAGCCTGGATTTCACCCCTCTGCAAAAACTATTGCTCAATCCATCCGTTCCCACCAACCACTACCCCATCACTACCGTCCCTTTCCTCCTAAAAATCTTGGATCGTGCAGCCTATCTCCAGATTCAAGACTATCTGGAGTGACACAACATCCTCAGCCCTCGCCAGTCTGGCTTCCGCCCTGGACATGGAACTGAATCTACCCTGTTAGACTTGAAGAACCAACTCGATGACATCAGAGACTCAGGCAAATCTGCCCTCCTTCTCATACTTTAACTCTCCGCTGCCTTTGACCTCGTCGACCATCAAACCCTCTGCCATCACCTCACTACCAATGCCAATTTCTACTTTGAGACAACCAATTGGATCCTCTCATTTCTCGCAGAAAGGACCCCCCGCATCTTTGCTGACACCTCGGTCACCTCCCCCCCGCCTGCACCAGTCTCTTGTGGCATCCCACAAGGCTCTTACATCTCCCTTCCACTCTATAATATCTACACAAGACCCCTCTTTGATCACCTGGATGCTCTCTGCATCACCTATGCCAACTACGTAGATGACACGCAAATCCTCCCCCCCTTCACCAGCAACTACCTTTAGGACATGACCAGACTCAAATTCTTCTATGAGACCATCCAGGCATGGATGGCATCCCATCAGCTCTGCCTAAATGACGACAAGACAGACATTTTAATAGTCAGCTCCCAAGCCCTACCTTCTAAACTCAAGCCTTTACCACATACAAATACAGTATCCCAGTTTCACCTGGAGTTAAAACCCTTGGAGTCTACCTCGATGTCACCCTTAACATGACACGGCAGGTCAATGCCTTCACATAGTCAGCTGCCCACA